>NC_136070.1:99330855-99972998 GCF_964261635.1 Lissotriton helveticus | reverse complement strand
CAATGTGGCGTTCCCCAGGGCTCTTCCCTCTCCCCTCTTCTTTTCAATCTATATATTTTCCCTCTCATTTTTGGTTTACAGCAGATGGAGGTCACGGTTTTCAACTATGCCGACGACCTCCAGCTTATCTTTAACCTCTCTTCTTCACCCGAGTCCATTCACAACTTCCAATCGGTTATGATTTTCATCAGGGACTGGATTACCTGCAACCACCTGAAGTTAAATCCAGATAAAACTGAACTTTTACTTACAGGTGGCAGCTCCAGTCCCTGGACCCCTTTGTTTTGGCCCCCTTCCCTGGGCACCCCTCCCTCACCTTCTTCCTCAGTTAAGACACTAGGGATAACTCTCAACAACCATCTAACCCTTCACTCCCAGATCAGTTCAGTGGTGTCATCCTGCTTCTTAGTCCTTCGCACCATTCGTAAGATCTCTCGGTTTTTCTTCTTTTCCGCTCTCAAGTTGATCCTAATGGCCATGGTCTTATCCCGCCTTGACTACGGCAACATCGTGTACAATGGGGCCCCTGCCTATGATCTTCCGCGCCTCCAAATGGTTCAAAACCAGGCTGCCCGCCTCATTTTTGGCCTCCCGAAATTTCATCATGTCACCCCTTTACTAAAATCCCTGCACTGGCTCCCCATTCGGGAGCGCGCCCTCTTTAAGATGGGCTGTACGACCGTCCAGGCCCGCGCTGGAACTGCTCCAGCCTTCATCAATTCAGTAATTAAAATCTATGCCCCCAATAGGGAACTCCGTTCTTCCTCCTAGTCCCTTCTGACTGGACCCCGTTTCAGGAAGAAAAAATCTGGGGGCGTGAAATTCTCTGTCCTGGCTCCCACCTTCTGGAACACCCTTCCCCGCACTATTAGATCCACGCCATCCTACTCTGACTTTCGTAAAATCCTGAAAACTCTACTCTTCTCACAAGCCTTCCCGTCCTAAGTGTTCTATCCCTGCCCTCCTGGTTTCTGCATCCATAGCGCCAAGGAACCGCTTGGTAGTAGTGCGCTCAACAAGTACCTTAACTTCAACTTCAGTGGTTTTAAGAAGTTTACATCACATAAATGCAAAAAAAATGTGCAATTTTAGTTTCAGAAAGATGGATGCAGCTATTCTGGAATGGGAGCATGGCGTGATGCCTTTCATTCCCCCCCGAAGAAGATTCTGAGTAAACATCCTCAATCCACCCCAAGGGGGCAAAAATAATGATGCGCCATGCCAGGGTGAGCCACTCCCACATCCTTTTCTCGCCATGCCCTTTTTTAGCCTATTGCAAGGGAACCGCTTCACCATCAAAAAATAGTCCCTGTAGTCTAGTCGGTGGATTCCTCCTTCATCAATGATCCTCATGCAAGGATCCATTGGGAAAAGGTACCATTGGAAAAGGGATATTCTCCCTTTTCCAATGATGTCACTCTCATCTGAATAAGTGCACCAAATGGCTCATTTCTTTTTCACTTTCAAATGTATTGACGCCAACATGCTAGGCATGTCGATCCTCATCACAAAATAAAAAATAAATAACACCAGGGCTTACTGGGGAAGCTTTTCCCTATCAGCCCAAAGTGAAATTAAAAAATGTGCACATGCTAGGTTGTGCTGGAGCCATCCATAGCACCTGGGCACTGGAGCTATGGACATCTCCAGCATGCCTACAGCACCCAAGCAGTAAAAGAGATCAAACGCGCCATTTTGGAGAAATGGTCCACATGGGGTAACACTGTGGTGTTGCCAGCTGTGGGTAATTACACTGCAAAGTCCATTGAAAAGGTGTGACAAGGCTTTGGTGGTATTGGAAGGGGGTGTGATAATCCTATGGGTGGATAATTAAGTGATTTTGCAGCAGACAAATCCTCTGGCAGCAAGGCAGTCCTTCTTCTGTATTACTCACAGGAGTGCACTGAAGAGTTGGTCTGAGGGAACAGTATTTATACCTGGTGCCAGCTTTGTATTGGGAGAAACGTCTGGACTCCCCCCGCATCTAGTTCTGAAATTCCCTACATTCCCCTGCCCAGTCTCCCAGGTGTCTGGTGTAACAATAGACTAGTGTGAAGACCTTTGTGAGTGTGCTGAGGCAGCTCCATTCAAATGTAATTTGTCAGGAAAGTGTGCCCTCCACCCATCTCGGCAGGATGGTCAATACTGATAACAGCTTGTGCCCCTTTGGGATACGATCTGGGACGAATACACAAAGGCCAACTGCTTACAAAAGGAAATAACTACGCTGATGAAGTAGCTCATGCTTGTGTTTTTTTAGGAGAGAGCACAGAAGAGATCGAGCTCAGCATGATGTTGGCTGTAGCCAATACTTGGGATGAGGTGAAGCGGCTGCAGGATGAGGTCCCAGAGGAGGAAGTTGCATCATGTGTTGGAGCAGGCTGTGAAAAGAGAGAAGATGGCATTTGGATGTCGACAGATGACAGAGCAGTAGTACCTAATTGTTTATTGAGCCCAATGGCAAGGCAGATTCATGGAGCAGTTCATCTTGGGAGAGATGCCATGGTGCGAGTGTTGAGTCAAACTTGGTTTAACCCAAGTTTTCATGTGTATGCTGAAGCAGTGTGTCACAGGTGTGTTACATGTCAACAAATGAATGTTGGAAAGAGAACTGTGGTTGCGATGAGTCACATTGGAAGATCAGGAGGACCTTTTAATAGGATACAATTGGACTTTATCAAGATGCCGAGGTACAATAGGCTGAGATATGTTTTGGTGGTGGTGTGTATCTTTTTTCACGTTGGGTTGAGGCATATCCAACTAGACGATGTGACAGTCTCACAGTGGCAAAACTGCTATTAAGAGAACTGATACAGCTTTTCGGATTTCCAACCTCAGTGGAGACAGATAAAGGAACACACTTCCATAGCGAAATCATGAAATTGTTGTGTACAGCTTTGAACATTGATCAGAGATTGCACTGTAGCTACAGGCTTGAGGCAGCTGGTCTTGTGGAGCAGATAAATGGCACAATCAAGATGAGGGTATCAAAAGTTTGTTTGTCAACTTCTTTGCAATGGTCATATGCGCTGCCATTGGTAGTGATGAGTCTGCGTAGCATTCCTGATAGAAGGACAGGGCTCTCTCCCCATGAGATATTGATGGGAAGAGCTATGCGATTGCCTACGGTGCCAGCTATAGCATTAATAAACATCACATATTATTTGGTTTTGGATTATTGTAGGGGACTGGCTAATGTGGTTAATTCTGTGTCCCACCAGGTAGAGGCTGTGACTCCATCCACCTTGAGAGACCTGCTGCATGTCCTTAACCCTGGTGACTGGGTGCTTGTACGAAAGCACGTGAGGAAGAGCTGCCTTGATTCTCGCTGGCGAGGACCATACCAGGTGATTCTGGTCACAAGCACAGCGGTGAAGTGTGGAGGATTGGCAAACTGGATCCACGCTTCGCATACCCGCCGAGTTGCAGAGCTTGTGGAGGAAACGACTCCACTTGTTCCGAGAAGTGGAACTGAAAATGCAACAGGAGAGGAAGGAACAGGTCAAGTCATAAGAACTCTTGGTGAGGCTGGACAACCCACTGAGCGAGGAAGAAGAGATCGAGCTGCTCCAGAGTTGAGTTCAGATTCTGAAATAGATGAGATTGCAGAAATGAACTTTGAACCAGATCAGACCAAACAGCCTATTGAAGAAGGATCAGATCGAGAGCAAGAAAAGAGAGGCTGAATATAAGGCTTGCATCTGAGAAAAATCTCGCTCCGATTCCTGAAACGTCTGAATCAGATCAAAGTGAAACCGGATAGAGACCGGAAGGTCTAAGACGATCCAGAAGAGAGAGGGTACCGTCTCATAATTAAGCATCTCCTGAGTGGACGTACCTGGCTGCAGATGATGAGACCGGGGAGATCTGCGAGGCTGGGGACCGGTACAATGAGTCACGAAGAGAGCACGCTGACAATTGATATTAAGTTGCTGGTCCCTGGAGTTGATGCTTTCGGAATTCTGACAGTTCCAGGACCACCAAGGCTGAGTGGTTTGCGATTTCTAATCCTTAACCAGGTTGCTTTCCCTACCTTTGGTCGACAACCCACTGCATAGGAAATGGGAGAGATTTGTGCAGAGATTCTGCAGCTTGTTCTTGCTATGCTTGGATCTAATATCTTTAACAATGAATCTTGAACTGTGAAAGAAGAACTTATTAGCCTTTAAAAAGAAGATAACATAGGGCCAAGTGGAAGAAGATGTAAATTAGGGACTTTCAATAGAAAAAGAGTTGAGGGCCAGGGCTGACTACATCTCTTCAATAGGTTAGTATTGACTGAAATTTGCAATGACCGAATGGAAAACAGAAAATAAAAAGACATTGTAAATAACAGGATAAGGCAAAGAAAAGAAGAAAAGAGACTTTGTTGATTTCGTTTGCGCCTTAAGAAATCCAAACAGTGGTTCAATGGGGAGGCTGGAAACTCAGAATGCAGGCAAAAGTGCATAATTAGTACCCTTATTGTTGTGGTGCTTATTGTCATAACTATAGTGATTGTTACATCTTTGGTTGGGTCTCGCAATTCTGAAAATAATGTGGAACAGGCGACACTTACCCCTCCTGTCTCAGATGTAGAAGACGGTGCATCTGCAAAAGATAGAGATATGATAAGAGAAACTAGTCGGATGTTACACGTAGATTTGTCAAAAGGTGATTTCACGTTGAATGCATATGCTCGTTTGTTGTATGAGTATGTTGATACAATGGAAGCAAAAGACTGCTATGTGTGTATGCAATTGCCAGCATCAGTAGAAGAAGGCATTCAATACCATAATTTAACTTTGACGTATGGCATCACATGTAGTGTGTTTTTTTAGCAGGTTTTATAGTAAGGCATATTTTGAGTACTACTTCTCCAATTATGATGTGGTACTCTCAGACGTTCCAGTTCTTAAGTACATGAATAATTATGATTTTTATAAGGAGGTAGAAAGGATGTCTACGTATTTTGTGCCTACTATTACTTTAGATACATTATTGCCCATAGACACAATGTGACCTGTATGTTATCTGACATTGAGAAGAAGTTTGTAGATCAGATAGAAGATCGGCATAGGCAGACTTTATTTAGACCAGATCGAAAGCATGGACACAAGAAGAATTAGATTATAAGGCAAAGGGGCGTTCTTGTCCAACAGCTTTAGATTTCCAGCAAAAAGGGAAACTGTGCATTAGACACCCTTCAACATATTATGACAAGATATTTGTGGGTGAGATTGATTGTGAACACATTTTCTTAATTGAGGAATCAGTAAGGAAAGCGCTATAGAAAAAATTAACCATAGGGCCAAATGTGTTTTGTGTGTGGAAAAAGTGCTTATGTGAAATTGCCGAAAAATTGGTATGGTACGTGTTATTTGGCTGTGGTATTTCCTAAAATCTTCCATGTGGGTAATTTATAGCCTTTGGAAGGAAAAAGATCTCACTGTGGAAAACGTGGTGTAAGTGCGGGAGAAATTGGTGGGGATGTATTTGGCACCATGATACCTAGCTTTGGTGTGATTTTGAATGATGCGAAAACAAGAAAGTTAGGAACGCTGGTTGATAATCTCTCTGTGAATATGGCCCAAATCTTATTACTTGTTGATGGGGAGATAGTTTCGATAAAGGCTATGGTTCTTTAAAATCATCTTGCGTTAGACGTGTTATTAGAAAAAGCCGGAGGAATCTGTAATTTATTGAAAGTTCAACAGTGCTGTACTTCTATTCCTGACAATAGTTGGGATATAAGGAAATACTTTAGAAACATTTCAGAGATACATCAAGATTTACGTGATCTGGCTACTGAGGGATTTTGGGAACAAATTGGTAAGGGATTTGGAAAGATTGGAAGCTGGTTTGGTAGCCTGGGACAAGGAATAATGGAAAAATATCATAATAGCTGTCAATTGTATAATAGTACTTTTGGGAGCCATCAAGGCTTAAAAATGGCAAAGGGCACAACATAATGAAAAATCTTTGAAAAAATGAGAGCAGCAGTTGGAACAACTGCATGATAGTCATTATCAGCACCTTAAAGGGTTAGAAGGATTTAGACTAGGACAGCAGGCTACAACTTCTGTTTAGGTTGGTCTTTTCTACAAGGAGCAATATGTGAGAGGGTAGAATATTGGTGTTATGACACTTGTCATAAGAGGGGGGAACTGATAGAGCACTTACAGCACTCTAAATTGTATGGGTGCACTATACTCATGGTTTAACCGCACTCACATGTATTTTGTCGTTTGCAGTGTTTCATAATTATTAAGATGCATTTATTCAAAGTTATATTAGAATTGAAATGTAGTGTACACATTTAAGTAGGACTTTGTATGTATTAAAGAAACCTATAATTCCTGTATGTATAATGTGCACGTTGAAATATTGCTTGTGCAATGTAATTAATGTTTAGTTTAAGTTGCCTGAATTGTAGGCCCAAACTGCAGGTTGTTTTGAGATTCATTTCTCCTTGGTTGCTCAAGAATTATAATTAAATGACTCCTTTTTGGGCTGGAAGATAGTGTGTTCTCATCCTACTGCAGGTGCGGGAATTCGACCTCGTTATTCTTAGATTTAAGGAGATACCCAGAATGTCTTTGAAGAAGGCGAAAAGGGAGGATGCCTTTCGTGTCTGGCCTATCTGGGAACCAAGGCCACTGGAAGAGAATTAACTAAAGCTTCTGTGGAAACTTACTGAAAGATGTTGCAAATGGAAAAGTTTACCTTGTGACGTATTGTGGGTTAAACATTGCCTTTTTGTATGATGCGCTGGGACAGATTCGAGAGACTTCTGCTTATTAAGGAGGAGAAGGAGCATCTTAGAAAGAGCTCCATAGCTTCAGGCTATTAGACCCATTTGAAGTGAGTACTTCTTAGGAAGTCAACACGTGCTGACACCTTTGGGATAGGGTATCGTGGAACTAGGTAGGATTTTTATGTAGAGAAGAGTAGGGAAAGATACATTTGTTTTCTTCTCTAATGAAAAGAGAATTGGACTGAGCTTCTAATCTTTGTTGCATTTTGATTTTGGAGTTCATCATATTATGCCTTTTTATGCCTAATGAATTATATTCGTAGACTCGGCTCTGTATTGATTTTTCTGTACCTATATACTCTAATATTGAAGTGTGTTTATATTCAAGTATTTTTGGCCTTGTAATAAATCCACAAAACTGGAATCAGGAGTCTGTGGTCCTTTAAAAGCATGACTAAATTGAAAGTATAATCTTGAATTATTTTACTCCCCTCAACACTTTTAGCAGGCTATAAAAGACCATCTGCCTTGAATCTAGTAGGGAAGGCAAGGAGTACAATTGTGTGTAATCAGTGTGCTGTCAGGGGCTAATGGGAGTTCTCAGTGAGGTCCAGAGCTGTAAGGGCTGCCTGCAGTATGATGCCACTTTAGCAAGGGCAGCTCTTAGAGTGAGTTAACTGCATTAAGTTCAGGCGAATGTGATGTCAGTTTAGTGAGGGCAGCTTTTGGTGTGATGTCATGTTACTAATGGCGACTTCCAATGTGATACCACACCAGTAAGCTCTCATTGTTATGCCACTGGAGTGAGGGTTATTTCTGGTGTGATGTAGAGTCAGATGGAGTGAGTCATTGTGAGAGTGAGTGAGACTGATTGAGTCAGACTGAGTTAGAATGATTGTGTCTGAGTGAGTTTGAACCAGAATGAGTGTGAATAAGTGGGTATGAGTGAGTCAGTGAATCAGAATACATATGACTGAGCGAATGAGTGAGAATGAGTGACATTGAGTGAGAATGACTGAGGGTGAATGTGAATGAGTAAGACTGAATCACAGTGAGAGTGAGTGAGTCAAAATGAGTGGGACTGGGTGTGAATGAGTGAATCACACTAAGATTGAATCAGAATAAGTAGGACTAGGTGAATCAGAGAGGATGAGTGAGTTATGTTGAAACTCAGGGAAACTAGGTGAGAATGAATGATACTGAACGGGCATGAGTGAGTCACAGCGAGACAGAGTGAACTGGGTGAGTCTCAGTGAGACTTAGTGAGTCAGAGTGACGTTGTGTGAGTCCGAATGAGTGAGACTGAGTGGGAATGAGTGGAACTGATTGAGTGTGAGTCACTGTGAAATTGAGTGAATTGGAATGAGTGGGGGTGAGTGAATTGAAGATAATGGGTGAGTCATATGTAGAATCCTCAGGAAAACTAGGTGGAAATGAGCGAGTCAGAGTGAGACTGAGTAAAACTGGGTGAGACAAAGTGAGTCAGAGTGGGATTGAGTCAATTAGAATAACTTAGAATGAGTGAGATTGAGTGAGCATACCTGAGAATGAGTGAGACTGAGAGGGTCAGAGTGAGACTGAGCGTAACTGCAGGAGTCTGTGAAACTGTGTCAGAGTAAGTAAAAGTGACTGCAAGTGCGAATGAGGGCAAATGAATAAGACAGAGCGAGAATAAGTGAGAGATTGAGACTGCCAGTGTGAGTTACCCCCCCAAATCCTCTAAAGTGAGGGAGTCAGTCTTGTTCACTGGAATTCAGGCCAAGGAGTATGCCCCACCACTTTTAATGGTCACCAGCCATCACTGATGAATTATAACCATTATTCCACAGCCAAGTTTGTGGCAAGTGTGGGTGTCATCATGCCAGCGTTGTCCACAGTATGTCAAGTATTATCACCATTATGCCACCATAATTTTAGGGGTGAATGGTCATAATATGCCACAACTGTGGGAAACTGGGTTTTTGTTGCAGTACCCCCGCCACACGTTTTGCCCGGTTTTTAATGCAACTTCGACTGAAGTGTACTGGGTCCCTACTATCCAGGTTCCCAGTACCAGTGTATTTTCCCTAAAACAGTACCACAATTAGCACAACATCAGCAACCCCTGTAAGTCCATAGTAAATGGTACCCCTGGTACATAGGGTATTAGGACTGAAGAGGGTCAACTAGGGACCCCTCACCAAGGTCATGCATACTGCCATTCAGGCTGCGTGTCTTGGCGCAGAGAAAACCGACAAGTCAACATGGCACACATTCGTGCGTTGAATGCCCACATACACTGCATGAGGTACAGGTAAGTCACCCCTACTGCAGGCCTTACACCCCAAAGGCAGGGTGAATATTATAGTATTAGCTCTCAGCTGAGCTGGTAGAGCCTGCCCCTTGAGGAATGTTTTGATATTGGATACTATAATATTCATTGCACTCTAGAATCTCGTCCCATATTGCTTTGCAGGGCCTTTGGTTGGGGTTGTATTTTTGCCCTTAACTGTGGTTGGGGTGGTCCTAGGAGGATGGGACCACCACCAAATCGTTGAGGATGATGTGCTCTTTGTGTTCAAGGCATCTGCATGGTTCTCTCTAGGTTAGGGAGGACCCCAAAATCATCCCCTCTCTCACAGCTTGCTGTACTTTAGTTTTCACTTTTGTGAGATGACTGTATGCATTTTTGCATGTACAGATAGAGTTATTTGTTGTTTTATCAAAGGTATGTTATGTTTCTGTTTTATTAATTAGGATGAGATGAAATGGAGTTGCGGAGTTCACTGAGTTTTTGTTCAAATCCACAGAGTTCTGCGTAGTGGTACTCCGCCAACTACTCCCACCCTTAGCGCGATGAACCAGTTGTACTCCCATGGTCCTGACGCTCTTGTGATCTGATCCCTCTAGTGGGACCTTCTGGACTTACCTTTAAGTCCCTCTGTGCAGCTTGTTTTCATGTGGCCCCTTCTTCATAGCACACCAACAACAACAACCTCAATACCTCAACAACCTCAGCACCCTGCTCCCGGCCGAATCTGGGACGCTCCCTATTTTCCTCTGTTAAGAAGATTGAACCTGGCCCTGCTACTTACCTACATCCAGAAGGTGAACCTCGATAACCCACTGTGTGATTTTCTTTTCTTTTTCCTCTTTTTGTACACAACAGTGACTTATTTTGCGAACTTTGTAAAATCATAACTTAAAAAGTAGTATTTACTTTATACCACAGTTATTTTACAGTGTTTGACAAATGGTTTCACCAGTTATGCGGAACTGCCATGGGAAATTGCACGGCAACGTCGTACGCTAATATATTCATGAAATCCTTTGAAGAATCACACATATTGACTCAAACATCATGGCAAGATTGTGGGAAGCTTTATTTGAGATTTATTGATGACATTTTCATTTTATGGGCAGGAACAGAGAACGCTCTCATTGATTTCTTGAAATCATGGAATGGAATTAACGATCAAGTACAGTTCACGTGGACCCTTGACAGAGAGTGCATTCACTTCTTAGATGTGAAGATTGAACGACATGCAGGAAAAGTGACCACTACCATATTTCGAAAAACCACTGATCGCAATTCAATTTTACATTTTCAGAGTTTTCATCGACCTGGGTTGAAACAAAATTTACCTCTTTCTCAGTTGATGCGTGTCAAACGCATTGTTTCATCTGATAATTTGTGCCAACAAGAAATATCCAATATGGTCGAAAGGTTCAGAGCACGTGGTTATCCCCAACAGACATTGGATAAGGCTGTTACCCGGTGTGGGAACATGAATCGAGATGATCTTCTGCAAATCCGACCCAAAACGGAAAATTCCCGGATGGTAGTTGTTTCCAAGTACACTGTCATGAGCAATCAATTTAGAAACATCATCTCCAAACATTGGTCTCTACTCAGTTTGGAATCTGATTTCCAGGGAGCTTTCACACAGCCACCGTTGTTTGCCTATATCAGGGGACGCAATCTAAAAGAGATTTTGTCTAAACCTAGGGAGCAGAATAAACCTGAAACATTCAAGGGACTCAGACCCTGCTACAATTGTAGCAATTGTAACAACTGTATACAAGGTAATGTCACCAACCACCCCATGAAGGGTCATCCTATTAAACTGCGAGTCAATGCTACCTGCAATTCTGCCAATGTAATTTACATGTTGAAATGTCCCTGCGGGAAGTGCTATGTTGGTCACACTGAAAGAAAAATAAGAACGAGGTTACTGGAACATAAAAGCAATATAAAAACTGGCAACATCAAATCCACAGTAGCTGTACATTTTTCGGAACAAAAACACACAGTAGCCCAATTAAAATATCTCATACTGGAGCAGGTAACACCCACATATAACAATAAAAACACGTTACTAAAAAGAGAGAACTTTTGGATCCGCTTTATGGCGACGATGCAGCCACACGGATTGAATGACAGGATGGAATTTCTGTGCTACCTATAAACTGTGCATCATTTGTTCATGTAATTGTTATATTTGTGTCACTCACATTGTGCATAGATTCCCAGTAACCTTTTTTACGTATGATTATATGTCCATTCTTTTGTGAGTTTTCATGCGTGGGATTATTTTTCCAATTCTGCATTATATTGTTTAATGTTGTGAGTTAACTCTAGGTTTAGTTTTACCTATCATGAGTTTGTTTTGCTGCACTTACACTCTTTAACACCTTTCTAATATGGCGCTGGTTTTTTCATTACGTTTTAGTCCTTTGTTTATGGCAATTCCACACACCGCGCGTTTACTAACCCCACCGAGACTTTGATGGTGAAAGGCTTCTAGCTTGTTGCAGATTGAGGGAGCCCGTGGATTTCATTGATTGTAAGTACCTCTACCGAGGACAATTGCAACCGCGTTTGCGTTATGGCATGTTTACCGTTTGTGGTTCTAACGCGGTCTTACGTTCTTGTAGGCTGTAACGACTTTGTACTACGGATGTAATCATCCTCGTGAGTATTGAGCGCTGAGGCGGTATATTCATGGTTTGTTGGGCACACTGAAGTACTATTCTTAGATTATCGAGCACTTGGGTTTAATCGAGCGTTGTCTCGCTTACTTCGAGACAAAGCGCATTTATGTTTTTTTGCAATACG
The DNA here is from genome assembly GCF_964261635.1 of Lissotriton helveticus. Classification (NCBI taxonomy): domain Eukaryota; kingdom Metazoa; phylum Chordata; class Amphibia; order Caudata; family Salamandridae; genus Lissotriton; species Lissotriton helveticus. Next base: position 99,961,164 of record NC_136070.1, on the reverse strand, counting down.
GCTTTTCTTACTCCATTAACTCACCCACACTCTTTGTTGAATGATATCACCTTCTTGATTTTTTCACACCCGGTTACGCTTTTAGCATGATTATTTGGCATCACCAAACACCGTGTGATGTTAATTGCACAGCATGGAGTTTGCAATAATTATGTAGTAACAGTTTGATGTTCATGAACAACTCAGTGACAGTATGAAGTTTTCCTTTATGTTTGTAGAGCTGTCCCCTGAAGAAGGGCTAGTCATCAGCCCGAAATGCATTGGGATTGTTAATGATTGGATGACATTTCATTTGGATTATGTTTACTTCATGCATTTTCAAGCCTCGATGAACGACTTATGAAACCAATGAGTGGATTAAAAACTTGAGGAACCCCTCAAACTTGTGGATTTAACTTTTTGATGAACTGTGTATAAACTTTCAGACTTTACAGTCAATTCAGTGCTGTGCACCGGGGAGTCTTCCTCCAAGTGGAGTTAGCCGTGTAGTAGTCTTCTATAGTTCACGCTGACAGGCACAGACAGCGTCATCTCTGGTAGCACGCCACAGACCATTAACAGTGGTTAATTTTGGATTCACCAAGCTGTGCAAGTCCTTCTCCAACTCTTTGTTATCACGTATCGACCAGGCAAAGAAAACACCAAAGTGGCTATCCTTTCTTGCATCTGAGAAACTGAGTTCTACTCCCCACAAACAGACCCAAAACCAATACTTGGCTGTCCTACCTGCTCTGCACTTAGCCCGCTAACCTCGGTAGCGATGAACCAGTTGTACTCCCATGGTGCTGATGCCCTTTCTTACCTGATCCCTCTATTAGGACTCCCTGGACTTACCTTTAAGTCCCTCTGTGCACCTTGTTTTCATGTGGCCCCTTCTTCCTAGCATGCCAACAACAACAACCTCAACACCTCAACAACCTTAGCACCCTGCTCCCGGCCGAATATGGGACGCTCCCTATTTTCCTCCGCTAAGAACATCGATCAATCATAGCATTTGTAAAGCGCACAACATACCCGTGAGGGTCTCAAGGTGCTGGGGGGGAAGGGGTGCTGCTACTGTTCGAAGAGCCAGGTCTTGAGGAGTCTCCTGAAGGTTAGAAGGTCTTCGGTCTGCCGTAGGCGGAAGGGGAGGGTGTTCCACGTCTTGGCGGCGAAGTGGGAGAATGATCTGCCGCCGGCAGTCACTCTTCGGATGCGGGGGACGGTGGCGAGGGCGTGGTCTGCGGAGCAGAGCTGGCAGGCGGGGGTGTAGAGGCTGAGTCGTCTGTTGAGGTACGCTGGTCCGGTGTCGTGGAGTGCCTTGTGTGCGTGGGTGAGGAGCTTGAAGGGTATCCTCTTGTTGATGGGGAGCCAGTGCAGGTCTTTCAGGTGGGGTGTGATGTGGCTGCGGCAGGGGATTTCGAGGATCAGGCGTGCTGAGGCGTTCTGGGTGTGTTGGAGTCGTTTCAGGAGTTTGGCTGGGGCTCCTGTGTAGAGTGCGTTGCCGTAGTCCAGTCTGCTGCTGGCGAGGGCCTTGGTCACCGTCCTTCTAGTTTCGGTGGGGATCCACTTGAAGATCCATGCGGAGGGTGTTGAAGCAGGAGGAGGAGACGACGTTGACCTGCTTTGTCATGGAGAGTGTGGAGTCGAGGATGACCCCTAGGTTTTGTGCGTGATTGGTGGGTATAGGGGTTGCTCCTAGTGCCGTTGGCCACCAGGAGTCGTTCCAGGCCGAGGGGTTGGAGCCGAGGATGAGTACCTCCATCTTGTCCGAGTTCAGCTTTAGTCGGCTGTTCCTCATCCAGTCGGCGATGGCCTTTATTTCTTTGTGGAGGTTGGTTTTGGCACTGTGGGGGTCCTTGATGAGCGAGAGGATCAGCTGGGTGTCGTCGGCGTAGGAGATGATGTTTAGGTTGTGCTGTCGGGCGACGTGGGCGAGTGGTGCCCTGTAGACGTTGAACAACGTTGGGCTGAGAGATGAGCCTAGGGGTACGCCGCAGATGATCTCGGTGGATTCGGAGCGGCAGCGGGGGAGGCGGACGCTCTGGGTTCTCCCGGAGAGGAAGGCAGTGGTCCAGTACAGGGCCTTCTCTTGGATTCTGGCGTTGTGGAGGAGTGCTCTTAGTGTGCGGTGGCAGACTGTGTCAAAAACGGCTGACAGGTCCAGGAGGATAAGGGCTGCGGTTTCTCCATTGTCGAGCATGTTCCTGATGTCGTCGTTGGCGGCGATCAGGGCAGTTTCAGTGCTCTGGTTGCTGCGGAACCCTGACTGGGATGGGTCCAGGATGTTGTTCTCTTCGAGGAAGCTGGTCAGTTGTTTGTTGACGGCCTTTTCGATGACCTTCTCCGGGAACAGGAGCAGGGAGATGGGTCGGAAGTTCTTGAGGTCCTTGCGGTCCGCCTTGGGTTTCTTTAGTAAGACGTTGATCTCTGCGTGCTTCCAGCTCTCCGGGAAGGTCGCTGTCTCGAAGGAGATGTTGATGGTTTTCTGGAGGTGGGGTGCGATGGTGCTGCTGGCTTTGTTGTAGATGTGGTGTGGGCAGGGGTCTTCCAGGGACCCGGAGTGGACGGTGTTCATGCTCTTGATAGTGTTGTTTTCGTTGATGTTGGTCCAGGCGCACAGGCGGTTGGTGTGGGTGGTGGTTGTGGGAGCGGGGGTGTGGGCTGTTGCCGGCGTGGTGACGGCGTCGAAGGTGTCGTGGATGTCTGTGATCTTGCGATGGAAGAAGGTGGCCAGCGAGTCGCACAGGTCTTGTGACGGTGGGATGTTGTTAGTGTTGGAGCTGGGATGGAGAGTTCCTTCACGATGCTGAAGAGCTCTTTGCTGTTGTGTGCATGGTTGTCTTGGCAGTCTCTTAAGGCGGTCCTTTTGGCAGATCTGATGAGTTGATGGTGTCGGCGGGTGGCGTTCCTGTGGGCTGTGTAGCTTTCCGGTGTTCTTTTGCGGGTCCAGTTTTTTTCTAGTTTTCGGCAGGTTCGCTTGGAGGCTTGGGGGTCTTTGGTGAACCAGCTGTCTCTCTTGCTGGTGTGGGTGTTCGGGGGTTTCTTGAGCGGGGCGCGGGTGTTGGCTCAGTTGTTGATCCATTGTCTGAGGCTGCGGGTTGCAGCGTCTGGGTCGGGTGGGTCTGCAGGTGGGTTCTGCGGGAGGGCGGCGGTTAGCTGGTCCTCGGTGATCTTGCCCCAGCTGCGGCGAGGCATCTGCTGGGTGCGGTGGTGTGTGGTGGGTTTCCGGAAGGTGAAGTGGATGCAGCGGTGGTCGGTCCAGAGGAGTTCGGTGGTGCGGTCGAAGAATATGTGGGTGCTCGCTGAGAACATGGGGTCAAGCGTGTGGCCGGCAGAGTGTGTGGGTGCTGTGACAAGTTGTCTGAGTCTGAGGTTGCTGAGGTTGTTGATCAGGGTGGAGGAGTTGACGTCATTGTCGGTGATGGGGGTCGCAGAACTGTGGTCAGGGTCCGGGGGTCTGTAGATGAGGGTGCCTCTGAGGGTGGTGTTGGGGTCGGGGTGGATCTGGAAGTGCTGGTGTTCGGCGGTGCTGAGGGTGTCGTCGGCGTGTGTCGAGATTTTGAGAGTGTTTCTGTGGCCGATGGCAATTCCTCCTCCTATTCCATTGGTGCGGTCTTTGCGGGTGATCTTGTAGCCTTCCGGGATGGCTATGGCGATGTCATGTGCCAAGGAGGGGGTCAGCCAGGTCTCAGTCAGGAAGGCAACGTCTGGGGCATTGGTGTCGAGTAGGTTCCAGAGTTCTACGGCGTGTTTGCGGGCGGAGCGGGTGTTGAGCAGGATACATCTGAGGATGTTGGTTTCCATGTTGGGTGGGTTGGCGGGCCGTATGCTGGTGAAGCTGCAGTTCCGGCAGGAGAAGGGTACTTGGGTGCATTTCGGGGCGGCCAGGCAGCAGGTGCGAGATCGTCAGTCGTTGAGTGCGTGGAGAGTGCTGGAGTCGTAGCAGAGGCGGGTGTCGTGGTGTGTGCGGGGTCCAGGGTTCCTGGCACTGGGTGCGGTCCAGGCTCTGCTACTTACCTACATCCTGAAGGTGAACCTCGAGAACCCACTGTGTGATTTTATTTGCTTTTCCCTGTTTTTGCAAACAACAGTAATTTATTTTGCAAACTTTGAATAATCATAACTTAAAAAGTAGTTGACTTAGAATGAAGTACAATGACTACAATTTTGTTATCACGTATCGACCAGGCAAAGAAAACACCAAAGTGGCTATCCTTTCTTGCATCTGATCAACTGAGTTCTACTCTCCACAAACAGAACCAAAACCAATTCTACCTGGGGAATGTTTTTAAGCCAGGATTTTTATTTCAACGTTCCTGGATGATCTTAGACTTCAAATACAAGGTAAAAGACAAGAACTATGGTTACAAGAGTACTCAGACCTGTCAGACCACAATTCACTTTTGTTCCTATGGAGATGCAAGTATTGGCTGTGAAACTGTGTCATGACATGGTATTAGCAACACAGCCTAGCATAGAGAAAACCCTCTTGCTTGTACAAAGACATTTTTGGTGACCATGAATGTCTGACGACATACACAAGTATGTCAAAACCTGTGCTAACTGTGCTCAAAGCAACTCACTTCATTCACCACCCATAGGATTATTACGCCCACTTCCAATACCACCAAATCCATGGCATGTCATTTTATTTCGATGGACTTCGCAGTGGAAGTTCCCACAACTGGTTATACCACAGAGTTACCCGTTGTGGACCATTTCTTCAAAATAGCACTTTTTATCCCTTTAACCCCTTGGGTGGTATAAGTGTGCTGGAGATGTCCATAGCACCAGTGCTCGGTGCTATGATTAACTCCAGCACATCCTAGTACTTGAAGCAGGAATCCTTCTGGTGCAAGCACCAGAGGGATTTCCTTTTTTAATTTCACTTCACACTGATGGGGAATAGCTTCCCCAGCATTTCCAGGCATTTTTTATTTTATTTTGTAATGATGATCGGCTCACATTGGCGCAATGACGTCATTACTATTGAAAGTGTACATGAAATGAACAGATCGGTGTAGTGATTCAAACGAGAGAGATATAATTGGAAATGGGATAATCTCCCCTTTGTAATGGTTCCTTTACCTAGTGGATTTCTGCTTAGGGATCGCTGACGGAGGGTGACTTCCAAGCAGGGATCCACCTATAGTCACACAGGGACTATTTTTGACTGTGGAGCGGGCCCTCTGCAATGGTCTAAAAAACGGGAGGGCAGCTCACCCAGGCACCACTACTTGCTCTCACCCCAGAATGCTTTCTGCCCCCTCTGGATGGATTGAGGGTGTTTACCCAAAATCTTCCTCCGGGGGACAGAAAGGCATCACACCATGCTCCCACCCCAAAATAGGTGCAACAGTCTGTCTGAAACTAAAAGTGCACATTTTCCTTGCATTTCTATGATGTAAACGTCTGGAAAACTCTGAGATCCACAAAATGCCTACCACCCTGCCTTTCCCATTAGTCCTGAAAAAAATGTTAGCCCACTTGTGTGGCTGGGCCTAGAGCTTGTAATAAAAATTCCCTAAAACGCAATGTGAAGTAATCGGCAAGAGGGGTAGCTCTAGTGTTTTGACACGGGTTCGGTGACCACACAGGGAAACCTACCAAACACGGACATTTCTGAAAAGTAGACATCTGGGGGAGTCCAGGGTGGTGCATCTTGTGTGGATCCCATGATATTTTCCTACCCACAATGCTGTGCAAATCTCAAACTTTGACTAAATTCACACATCTCCATTGCATTTCTATGATGTAATCTTCTGGAAACCTCAGGAATCCACATAATTCCTACCATCCAGCATTCCCTCCCTTGTCCCAATAAAATTGCTACCCCACTTGCGTGGCTGGGCCTAGTTCCCCCAACAGGCACAAATCAAACCAGGTTCAATGAGAGTTGTTCCATGAGACTGCAATTGACCTTGGTTTGATGTGTGCCTTTCCCTGGCACTATCCCCATCCACACATGTGGAGTAGCATGTTTATTGAAACAAGTGAAGGAATGCTGGGTGGTAGTAATTTTGTGTATTTCAGTGGATTACAAAAGTTTACTTCACAGATATGTAAGGAAATTGTGCAATTTTTATCAAAATTTGAGGTTTTCAGTGCATTGTGGGTAGGCAAACCTTGTGGGATCTATGGAAGGCACACCAGCCTTGACTTTCTTGGGATTTTAGTTTTCAGAAATATCTGGGTTTGGTAGGTGTCCCAGGGTGGCCGTCGATCCCAGGTCATAAAGCCGCTATTGCCCCATTACCAAATCAGATCAATTCTGTGACAGGAAATGTTGATGTCTCCACATTGTATTTTGGGGCCTTTCCTGTCGTGGGCACTAGGCCTACCCACACAAGTGAGTTACCATTTTTGTAGGAAACATGAGGGAATGATAGGTAGTAGGAAATTTGTTGACCCCTGCAGATTCCAGAACTTTCCATCACAAATGTGGTAAAAATGTGTTTTTTAGTCAAAATTTGAGTTTGCAAGAGCTTCTGGATAAGAAAACCTCATGAGAGCTATGCAAGTCACTCCACCCTGCATTCCCTAGCTGTCTAGTTTTCAGAAATGTACAGACTTGCTAGATTTCCCCTGAGTTAGGTCCCAAAATCCACAGCGAGCAACATTCAAAAAAAGATTCTGTTTTCTGTGGAAAAATATGATGTGTCCATCTTGAGTTTGGTGCCTTTCCTGTCACTGTCACTAGCCCTGACCACACAAGTGAAGCACTACATTTATTGGGAGACTTGGGGGAATGCTAGGAGGTAGGAACTTTGTAGCTTCCCACAGATTTCAGAAGTTCACCTCACAGAAATGTGAGCAAGATGTCTGATTCTAGTCAAACTTTGAGGTTTGCAATGTATTCTGGGTGAAAAAAGTGGGGGGAGCCACGCAAGTCACTCCACCCTGGATTTCCCTAGGTGTTTAGTTTAAAAAATGTATAGGTGTGCTAGATTTCCCTTGGTGACCGCTGAGCTAGGACCCAAAATCCACAACCACCCACATTAAAAAAGGGTCAGTTTTCAGAGGAAAAAAAGTGATGGTTCAATGTTGTGTTTTGGTTTCTTTCCTGTCACAGGCACTAGGCCTACCCACACACGTGAGGCATCATTTTTATTGATAGACTTGTGGGAATATAGAACAGTAGAACATTTGTTATTATCAATTGTACATGCCTGCATTTAAGCCTTCCAAATGTGATCCAGTGTGCAAGAAAGAAGAGATTTTGAAAAATGCCCTCTGAATTACATGCTAGTATGGGTAGCCATAAATTAAGTGATGTACAGATAACCACAGCTTCTAAATTGTGTATTTGGTGTCTATTTCAGAAATATATAGGTTTCCTTGATGTCCATTTTTCACTCTTTATATTTTACCATATGAATTGTTCTATACCCAGTGCACAATGAAAAACCATACCCTGGGTCTAAGAAAACCTTACAAACCCAATATATACCTGCAATCAGAATGGTCTAGTGGACATAACGGCATATTGCTTTTATAAATTTGCCACTATGACATGAAGTTACAAATGAAAACATTGTCTCAAATGGCTGTTTTTTCCGAATCATTTTCAATATTTGTTTTGTTCCAACCGTTTCTTTAGGTAAGCCTTGAAGGATCTACACATATGCCCCCTGACTGAATTCAGAATGTTTTATACTTCTCAGAAATCGATAGCTGTCTAGGATCATCCATGGGTTTCACCCCAATTTCCACCTCAAACTGGAAGTAGGTTGAAAGCACAGAAATTAGGGAAAATGGGGTACTTCTATGAAAAATGCCAAAATTGTGGAGAAAAAAAAAAGAATTTTTGATTCACCTATGCATCTTCCTGAAAGCCGCGAAGATATTAACTTTAGCACAGCAAACCTTTTGTTGATGCCATTTTAGGGAAAATACAGACACTTTTTTGTGGAGCACTTTTTTCCTATTTTCCCCCCAAAACATAATTTTGCTATACTTTGCGTGTTTTCTCAGTCCCCTACTGCAGAATCCACAAACCATGGGTAGCTTTAGAATCCCCAGGATGTTGGAAAAAAGGACCCAAATTTGGCATGAATACCTTATGTGGATAAAAAGTTATTGGAGGCCTAGCTGCGAACTACCCCACATAGTCAAAACGTGCTTATCACTCTAGCAGCGAAAGGCTGATAGAAACTCTCTACATTCCCAAAGCTAGCATCAATTTTTATGACAAATGTTATTTGGCTACATGGTTTACCGTCTTTTATAATTACTGAGAGAGAGACAAAATTTGTCTTGCAGTTTTGGAACTCCCTGTATAAGTTGTTAGACATGGATGCGTGTTTCTCCTCTAGCTACCATCCTCAAACAAATGGTCTAGCGGAGAGGGCTACCCAAACCATGGAACAGCACTTATGTTGTCTCCCACCCAACTATAAGGGTGATTGAGCAACCCTGTTTAAGGCAAGAGAATATGGATACAACAATTCAGATCATGCCTCCTTAGGTATGCCCCCATTCTTTCCCATTCAAGGGTATCACCGAGAATAACCCCTTGGGAAGAAGTGCCGAATTCAAAGGTTCCGACTGTACAAGATTATCACCCTCATTACACAAGGCCTGCTTTCATTTAGCCTCTACCAAGGAAACTAAAAAACCAGCTACTGATATACAGTGTAAAAAACAGAACCGGAATTCTCTATAGTAGGCCTGGGAGGTGAACTCCGCTCTGTTTGTGGAGGTTGCAGAGTTTTTCGTACTACATGCTCCGCGGAGCTCGCAAAGTTCTGAAAAACGCCCTGCTCCTGCTCGCCAACAGTAAGTTGGCGAGCGCGACCGAGGAAAATCAATGGTAGCAGCTTCCCAGCTAGATTGCTCAACATGGGTGGCCGCGGATGGTTGTTGAGAATCCTTCCATTCGCGTTGAGGAGTTGCTGCTCGAGTTGAATTTCTACTCAAGTGGCAGAAAGAAGCTATGCCATCTTGCGCTGTGTGTGATGCCATTCGCGCTGATTTTACAGCATGGGTCAAACACCAGGGGCTAAAAATCAGTGTGAATATCACGAGGTAATGCACTCTGCCGCTTGCGGAACTCCGTTTAGCTTGGCAGAGTTTTTTTGTCACTTCACAGAGTTCTAAGTGTGGCTTTCGACATAAAATTTCCCTTAAGGGGCAAAAAGAAACTCTTAACATGTTTCTTAGGCCCCTTTCCATTGTGTTCAGTCCTTAACCCTATTGCCGTGAAACTTACATTATCTCCGGCATTAAAGAACCCCGGGTGTTCCACATATCTATGCTTAAAGCTTATCAATGTTAACTTCTCTGCCTCCTCCCATTGAACTATATAGGCAGAAAGAATATGAAGTCCACACAATTCTTGATTCAAACCGCATTTGTGGTAGGCTACTATTGAATTGATTGGAAGGGTTACGGACCCGAAGAAAGCTCCTGGGAGCCTATGTCCAGCGTCCAAAATGCCCCCCCAATTATTGTATGCCTTCCACTCCCGCTATCTGGCCAAACCAAGTCCTATTCTTCCAGTCCTGGAGCCATTGTAGGACGCGGGTACTGTCATGCCTCATGTTCCAAGGACGCTCTATAGTTCCTAGATGTTCCCCAAATGCCTCAAAACACGTCCTATGCCCCCTAAAAATGTCATGAATCTCTAGCGTTTAGAGTGATATACAAAGACCCCCATAATTCCTATTATAAAATATAAATATCTCAGCCCTCTGGCACTGTCACACACTTTTTACCTTACATACAGTTACATCTCAGGCACCAGGCACTGTGTTTAAATGTTGGCAACACTGAAGAAGTGTATGAACACGAGTTTCCCTAAACTCTGTAATGCCTTTCTGACTGCCACAACTCCCGCAAGTTTTGCCACGATGTCTCAAGCTAGTGGCAAATCTCGACAGTCATCTTGGGAGCTGTCAGTACTTACATTGCGCCAAGCTCTGCTCATCTGCTTTGCCTCAAGACTTCCCGACGAAGGATCTCCTCTTCAGAGTTACTTAACAAAGGTTTATGATCAATGCTCCTCTTCAGACATCACGGAGTTGGCTGCCATCTCAGCATTCGGTCCTCAACTATTGACACTGCATCTGCAAAAGAGAAAAAAAAACAAAGACCAGCGGGTAAAGAACAGTGAATAAAGCTGCAGACAGAATGTATGAAAATCACAGGTATTGATTTCTTGTTAACACATAGCTCTGCCAAAAGAGAGAAGCCGAAAGTGAGATATAATTCTGTTAAAGCACCACTCAGGTCTTCATTGGAAGCTTCTTGCAAGACCATTTTGAAGTAAGAAAAGACAACAGCAACTATAAGTGCAAGGACACTTGAGAAGAGACTGCCATTGTGTTAAAGTGATTTCAGTTGCTGAATGTATGTAATGTAATGTACTTATTCAGTTATGGTGGATAGGGATGTGATCCAAACCAATTCTTATACCCATAGTAATAAAGTACACGGTATTTGTAGGAACTTCGAGATCAGAAGTCCTGCACAGACCAAGGTCCATGGAAGGTATTGGGAATCTTCTTTACAACACACAAGGCACGCCTCTTCCCATACAAACGACTCGCAGAACATATCTCAACCATCCTTACTACAGACGACCATGCAAGACTGAGGCAGTTGATTGCAGGTAGGGTATTGGTGAAAGTTAAGAAACTCTCACAAGTAGGTGAAACAAGGGACGAAGGAGAGTGTTCTTATGGTAACTATATCTTCCTTACTTGATAATTACCATGCATTGCCTCCAGCAAGGTTCACTGAGCCCCCATCTGATGGCAAGGCACCACATGTCCAAATACATATGTTCCTCCTGACTAGGTGCCTGTTTAGTGTTTATCAAAAAATGTAAAAGATAAACCCTTTCCGGAGAGGTACATACATCTGCTATATGGAGTTTCTAAAGAAAGAATCAGTCAATCTGTCTACATCCTTGTTATCTTTTACTGGATTGCTCTTATCTAAAGTCCTTATCTTTCAACACTCCCTTGTACAAGGATTACATAACATGTCACTTTACCACTGTGATGTGCACTAATCAGATTGGCTGACCTGTTACATATAACCCTCAGCAGGAATCTTTTCTGGCAGACTAATCTTTGACACTGACAATCTGTAATTGAAGAAAGGACAGTTGTGGAGCACCGGATATGTAAGTCATGATATTACATTAGTTCCTTGTTATATGCACTTTGTATGTTCATTGTATGTAGTAAGATATTGAGATATAAATGTTCTTTGAAAGATGCAACTAATCAGTTCTTCTGATACGGCAGGTTGATGATACTCTGATAGTCGACTTTTGAGAAAGGAAATTGCTTTAGTGCATCCCTTATGGGTCAATGAACAAAGTAGATCTGAATAAGCTCAAGAACATATCTTAACGTGAAACAAGTATAATGAAGGTCCTTTGCCATTAATATGGTGCCAGATATAAACCTTTAATTTAAATGAAATTATCTGGCAAATGTATGGTCATTGCAGAAAACTGATATTTTCTCAGATGCTAGCCACCCACAAGCTGGCTGAATTAATAGACTGTGAGAAAAAGTGTTTTTAAATGGATATGCATTGGTAGATTCAGCCGGTGGTAAAGATAAGCAGTGTTGTTTGATCATTTATGCATCCAATGCCATACATGTGAAAATGTATATCAAAATATCTGAGAGATTGAAGAAAGAGCGACAGACAGACAGAAAATCCAGATTCCGAGGCAAAGTAAAGAAAACACATGTTCTATGTTTGGAGAACATTTGTGATCTTGCAAGATCTCTGGGCACTCCCACAAATATAAGCCAGTAGTAGATTGCCAGGAAAACTAACTGGTGTAACATTATTTCATGCACAATTGTCACCGTGGGGAAGGTTCTGGCTACAGATATGTGCCACAAATGTACACATGTGCATTAAAATTTCCTTGTATTCTCCTTGAGGAAACTATTTTTTTCTGTGGTCAAAGCTGTTTCCCCAAATCCTATAAAATTTGAGGATATTGATTCACAATTTCCACTATTCCCACTCATTAAACAACTGTAGGTATGGCATAATGTATGATGTTAAATACATATTATCACTCAAGTATGCAAACTTCGAGGGGACAACTCACAGCCTATGCACAGCACCATCCAAGAGTGACACCTTTCCTGTCGCTGTTGTGCGTACGACCAAGAGCTAGCTTCCTTCAGCCCCAACATTCAGAATAATATGACAAGGAGGGGGGCCAACTAGTAACCATACATTTGCTTGAAATGCTCCTTAAGAATTCATGTAGTTCCACAGAAAACTCTAAAGACAATAGTCTGTATAAAAAGTGTACTTTAGTTGGATAATGTAAGCCTGAACACATTAAACAAACAGCCAATGTGTTTCGCTCTTTCAAAAAAGCTTCTCCAGGGCTAGAAACATAATCTGATCCTATTCTCCACTCAGCTGCCCCGATAATCTATTTTTCAGGGTGTGAGGCTAGAGGTAAGATTTACTTCAGTTTTTGCACCTGGACTTCTAGTTTAGTTTGGGTTGCACCTTTTCTCTTTTCTATATGTGTGGTGCGTCTGACTTATAGATTGTTTCTGGACTTATGTTCATTGGTGACCCTTACTTCCTCTTAGCAATTATATGTTGCTTTCTGTGTACTGAAGAAGTGTCTGAAATTACCTGGTTAGTCTCTAATCTTTTTTGGTAAGTTTCAACTTTGATTAGTTGGCGTTTCTGGGTTGTGGGTTGCTGGTGGGCTTTCCCGATACGTCTCTCTATGCGTCCCAATTCACTTAGCAGACATTCATTCTAGGTTGTTCTCCCCCTCTCACACTACCTCTCCAGTTAGTAGTTGGTGGCCTTTTGTGTGGCCTTTTCTGGGATTCACCTTCCTCCTTTTTTGTTTTTCGGAGCCTGGGGAATGTCATATTAAGTATGTCATTTTTCTGTCTTTTTTTACATGTGTATTTGCAAGCCTTTGGGTGCTTGCCCTTTGTGGGCCTTTGTCTGCTTTTTAAGGCCAGTCTCCTTCATTTGGCCCATGTCTGCTTCTGGCTTGCCTAATGTAGGAGTTAGGGCTCGCTGTGACCTTGGTCCTTGGGGACATTCTGCAATGAATCTTTTTCCCTTGTCCTCCTGGCCTTGAAGGTTTTGGGGGTTATTCAAACAGTAGTTACAGTTAGTTAGTTCTCACTTTTTGGGATCAGTTTCTGCCCTTCTGTGTTAGCATATGGGTGTGTTGGGTTTCTCTGATGGCTTCTCTCCTCTTTGGGGGACAGTTGTCTGCATTGGCGAAGCATTGTTCTCATTGCTATGTTCTCTTTACTGCCTCACCGACTTTTATTGGGGGGAACGCTGCAAGAACAGGAACATCACACAACACGTTAGGGTTGTTGGGAGTACCTTGAATTTCTCCATGAGTTCTCATGCTTATGGTCTCTGAGGTAGGTCAACACAACTCAATTAGTTGGAATTGGTTCTTCAGTGGAGGTCCTTCTCCTTCCAATTGTATAGTACTTTCTTGCTTTTTGTTATGAGAGAGGCTTCTCCAGTGGGCCAGGTCCTTGTATGGTCCTTCTGGTGGTTTCTCTGTGGTTCTTAAATCCCTGCTCCCTGCTGGACGTGCAGCTATGTGGTTAGAATGATATATATTTTCACTGATATGGTGCACTTTTTGTTGGTGCGTTAAACACAGGTCTCTCTCACTTTCCGCTGCACTCTCTGTAGTGCATGTGATGGCTTTCTTGTTGGTGCTGTAGTCTCCCTTTGATTTCATGACCCCAATATCCCACCCTTTGTGTGAAGACTGGAGGTTGTCTTTCCACTATTCCTCTGTTAATGATTGGGCTGGGGTGTGTCTGTTCTATAAAGAAACACCAGTGTCCATTATCATTGATGTTTGTGCTTCCTTCTGATATTCTTTGCCCTCTGTCATTTGGTTCTCAGCTGGCTTTAGCTCTCCAATTGCATCATAATTGCTTTTGATAAAGGTTTCCGACTCCTTTGGATGATCTTGTAATATCTTCTGCTATGTCCTTCTTTTCTGCTTGCCTATTCACTAAAAGGCAGGAGAAAGTGACATCACATGCCATTTGACATTTACGTTCACACACATACATGCTTACTCATACACAATCACAAACACACACAGTCTGTCTCACAAAAAAACAATCTCACCTGCATGCATGCAAACAACATACATTTAAAGGCTTTTTTTCTTACCTCAGCTGCTAAGGAGGATCAAATTTCAGCTAATTGTATTCCATTCCGTATTACTCTGATATTGAATAATATATTATTAATTATTTTTAGTGAGATAAATATTGACAGAAATGCAAGGGGATTGGCGCCATAACTGATGTCCATAAGCATGAGTTGCCCCTCTGTTCCTGGCTCTGATTTTGCCACCTCTGAGGACAGGGGTCGCAAATCCAGTGCCTGGGATCACAATGGGCACGCCAAGGGTTGCATCTGCGGCCCCAGCTGACCCCTAAATGACATGCACATTATTGACTCCTTGGGCATTCTAGATTCAGTCCTTCCTCTTGTTGCTGGGCATTGCCTCTTGTGGTCTGATGCCTCGTTGGGGAATCAATGCCAATGGTTCCTGTTTCGTACATATGATATGAGATCAGAAGATGATGAGGAGGTAATGCATCAATTATATACTGCTAAATTCATTCCCCTGACTCATCTTCCTTGTTCTTGTCTTTCCATCTCTACAACCTCTCTACTCCGTTCCCATTTTTAATTGAAGTCCATTCGACTCAAGAGTATTATAGACAGAACTGGCCCTTAATAGTTAAATGTGGAGGGGCAGGAGTTTCATTTGTTTGCTCGTCTTAGGTAGTAAAAGAACTGCCCATCACTAGTGTTTGGACTGAGACTTGGAACAAATATCATCACTAATAAGAGCACTAGTAAGTAATCAAAGCATTGAGAAACTTTAAGGGATGCTGCTCTCCTTAGCTGCTTTGACTGAAGAAGCTGGTATTTGGGCCTGTCTGTAAAATGTATGATTGAATTAATAATTCATTTGATAGTGATATTTCTAACAAGAAAGTAATAGCTAACCACACATTATAGAATGAAAAATATAACCTTCCAATAGCAAAACATAAATGGAAGATGTTTCCTTCCATTGGACTTTCTAAACAAACATAACACACACCTTAGTCTAAGTTGGTACAATGTTTTGTCTCGTGGAGTCATAGATTATTTAATAAACAGTTTATTAAAATCTTAATAGTCATATCGAAGAATACACTGTAATGAGAGAAGAAGCTGCTGTAATCATCACAGAAAGTCTATACAATTCAGATAGAGGGACAAGAGAGCAACACATGAGTGACAGATAGAGATCTGTGGCCCAGTTTACTAAACTTTTCAAGCATTGCAGTGTAGCAAGGGAACTTGGTGTGGTGTGTTCCGTGAAAGGGAGAGAGTAGAAATTAGCAATATTTAATAAGATATGGTGCACTTCTGCTCTCTCCTTGCGCACTTATGAAAGCCTAGCGCCAACGCAGGCACCTCTGTTTCATGCCGTATGAGTGCCTACGCTGCGGTCAGGATAGTTTTTTTGTGCTGGAAGGAATGGCGTCATGTACAAAAACTATCTTTAGAGGTGCATTCCTCTTTGCATGTAGCACGCATGCAAACAAGAAGTAACAAGGAGAAATATAGATATTTCCCCCCCTTACACTAAGGTCAGTGAGGCGCCCTATTTTGGTGCAAACACAGGTATACTGACTTTAGTAAATCTGGGTCTCTGTCAAAATACTTGGATGGATGTATGGGAATTCCCATGCTCCAACCATGTAACACTTCCCTGATGCAGGGTAATGCAAGGCTTTGCCTTGCGTTACTTTTCAGATGCAAAGTGACGCAAAGCCACACAGCTATTGGTTTGCATGGCTTTGTAAATGTAACTTGGGTGATGCAAGGACAACACTAGTGCTTATTAAATCTGTACCTGTGTCTTCAAAACTGAAATGCCTGTGATATTATATGAGCATGTGGTTATTTATATCATATTTACATACAAATGCATTAATCGCTGGATATATACTTTTTGTTGTAGAAACAGATGTGAAAATGGAGATGTATTTTCTGTTACTGATTAGCATCGCAGGAGCCATTTCCCATGCAGTCGGTAAGTGGTATGACACTAACAGCTACTTTTAGAAACTCAAATTTAGTGTTCAAAATAGACTCACATGGTATGTGTGCTGGTTTAAGCACTAGCACCAATCACAAGCTCATTTAGGCACCTCCAACAGGGCATTTGGAAAACATATGGGTCATTTCATAACAGAAAAAAGATATATCTAGCCTATGAAACGGATTGTTTTATCTTCACAGAAATCCAGAAAACACAGAACCGTTTAGAGCAATTGTTGTCAAAACCTATAGTCACAGCTCCCAAAAGCCAGACTACTAGTTTGCCAATTGCTTTTGAGCTCATCATCAGGATGCATGTGCAGGAGCTGCACTTTTTCAGAAAACATTACTCTGGAGGCATATTTCTACTGGGCATCATATCAATCTTCATATGATTAACAGAACAAAGGGATGCAGATCCAAAGCAGTAGCTAGAAAATTAAATTATCTTCCACTTTGAACTAAAGCTTTGATGTCACTATGCAAAAGAAGCAAGTGCACCCAACCCTCCCTAGAAGAGCTCCCTTGTCACTTCTAATTATCTTTTCACCCTTCCATCCATCTGCAGATATGCACTATTTCACCTTTATATTCTGTCATTCGTTCATTCTTTCATCTATCACTGAATCTTTCCCTATTCCATCCATCCATACATCCACTCTGCCATCTATTCATCATTTTATCCATCCACTTTGCCATTCTTCCATCCCTCTGCCATCCATTCACTCATCTACCAACACATCCTTTCACCCGCTCATCCATATTATCCCTTTGCCATCCTGATACCTGTTCACCCATGTTATATAACTGGGTTACTGGTTGACTGGGAAGTCAGCCCTGCTCAAGCAGCAACCACAATCCTAGTCAGGGTAAGGCACAGCAAACCCCAAATTAACGCGTGCTCAACCCCCAGGTAATGTCGCACAGAGCAGTCAGACTTAACTTAGAGGCAATGTATAAAGTATTTGTGCAACATTTCAAACAGTAAAACAGTGAAAACACCTCACAAATGTAATAAATGAAACTAGACCAAAACAGCAAAAATGTAATTAGTAGAACCAGAGTTATGAATTTTTAAAGAATAAACTGTAATTAGAACCTATAAACAGAAACCACCAACTGCAGCTACCTGGTCATGCAAGACTGGGTCAAAGTCAGATGTTGAAGCCAACCGCGAGGGAGCGCAGGTGGGATACGGTCCCAGTTTAGTCCCGCTGATGGTTTGCCTTCTCCTTACTGTGAGAAGAGCGTTGCCGGTGGCAGAGGCGGGCTCTATCCACTTAGCGCTTAAACTGCTGTCTGTTACACTGCTCGCGCTGTTTTCATAGCGGTCTGTTTTAATTTAGCGACTGAGGCTAATTTTAAAAACGTTCAGTGTTTTGTTTACCTGATTGCACTTGTATCACTGCACCACACTTCCAGGCTGTTTGTATTCCGCCCACTCCCGCCCCGGTCCGCCGCGTCCAATCATGGGCGTTTGATGCGGAGGGTGAGGAGGAGCCTTGCACTTACGGGCTCAGGGATCACAGGTCAGCGCTCTAGCGACGCTGAGAGTGGAAGTCTACTTAAGGTCAGCTGGGTTATCTCGCGCTGTGGAGAAGAGCGTTGCCGGTGGCAGAGGCGGGCTCTATCCACTTAGCGCTTAAACTGCTGTCTGTTACACTGCTCGCGCTGTTTTCATAGCGGTCTGTTTTAATTTAGCGACTGAGGCTAATTTTAAAAACGTTCAGTGTTTTGTTTACCTGATTGCACTTGTATCACTGCACCACACTTCCAGGCTGTTTGTATTCCGCCCACTC
Organism: Lissotriton helveticus; assembly: GCF_964261635.1. Classification (NCBI taxonomy): domain Eukaryota; kingdom Metazoa; phylum Chordata; class Amphibia; order Caudata; family Salamandridae; genus Lissotriton; species Lissotriton helveticus. The sequence goes on along the minus strand of NC_136070.1, from coordinate 99,943,270 downwards.
CCGCCCGGTCCGCCGCGTCCAATCATGGGCGTATGATGCGGAGGGTGAGGAGGAGCCTTGCACTTACGGGCTCAGGGATCACAGGTCAGCGCTCTAGCGACGCTGAGAGTGGAAGTCTACTTAAGGTCAGCTGGGTTATCTCGCGCTGTGGAGAAGAGCGTTGCCGGTGGCAGAGGCGGGCTCTATCCACTTAGCGCTTAAACTGCTGTCTGTTACACTGCTCGCGCTGTTTTCATAGCGGTCTGTTTTAATTTAGCGACTGAGGCTAATTTTAAAAACGTTCAGTGTTTTGTTTACCTGATTGCACTTGTATCACTGCACCACACTTCCAGGCTGTTTGTATTCCGCCCACTCCCGCCCCGGTCCGCCGCGTCCAATCATGGGCGTTTGATGCGGAGGGTGAGGAGGAGCCTTGCACTTACGGGCTCAGGGATCACAGGTCAACGCTCTAGCGACGCTGAGAGTGGAAGTCTACTTAAGGTCAGCTGGGTTATCTCGCGCTGTGGAGAAGAGCGTTGCCGGTGGCAGAGGCGGGCTCTATCCACTTAGCGCTTAAACTGCTGTCTGTTACACTGCTCGTGCTGTTTTCATAGCGGTCTGTTTTAATTTAGCGACTGAGGCTAATTTTAAAAACGTTCAGTGTTTTGTTTACCTGATTGCACTTGTATCACTGCACCACACTTCCAGGCTGTTTGTATTCCGCCCACTCCCGCCCCGGTCCGCCGCGTCCAATCATGGGCGTTTGATGCGGAGGGTGAGGAGGAGCCTTGCACTTACGGGCTCAGGGATCACAGGTCAGCGCTCTAGCGGCCCCCCCCAACGTTATAAATGTGCTTTGGTCAGCGACCGCGCAGCGGACGCGTGCAGCGGGCGCGCCGGAAGCGCGCCGAAGTCGAGCCAAAGTCAAGCCCGTCTGCGCCCGTCCGCGGCCGGACGGGGCGCGGGGCCATAAACCCTGGCTCTCCTACATTTGCCACCATAAGGTATGACAGACAAGAACTGTTGGATATCCAGTCCAATATTCCCTCATGCTGCAAACATTCTATGAATGCGCTATCGCTAAAGAACTGTACTATATGCACATTTGCTCCAGAAAAAAATGTAAAAACTAATAGTGCGACATGCACAATAAAAGCAGCCCTACTTAACTGCAGGTCCCTTCGAAAACAACGTACAGAAATCTTTCACCTGCTCGAGGATGACGAGATTGATGCCCTGTTTCTCACGGAAACATGGCTGGACGAATACTCAGACCCCGATATCATTCAGGCCCTACCTCCCGGTTACTCCCTCTCCAGATTGGATAGGAAGGATGGTAGAGGCGGGGGTATTGCCATTGCCACTAAAACTCCTCTAGAATGCACCCTCTCTCCTATTTTTGTTGACCATAGTGAAGCTGGTTCATTTACCATCACTACTGGATCCAACCACTCTTTTTCAGGTATCCTCATGTACCGTCCCCCTGGAAGGCTCTATGACTTCACTTTCACTCTTATGGAAGCCTTAACCCATCTAGCACTTAGAAAAACACGATCACTAGTACTAGGTGATTTAAATGTCCACTTTGATGATCCCATCGATAAGGAGGCGGTAGACATCAAAGCCGAGCAACTCTCCTTACAACTAGAGTTAAAAAATAATGATCCTTCACACCAACATGGACACTTATTGGACCCTTTCTTTGGGAACTGGAAGGGAGTTCAGACCCTATCTCCCCAGCCAGTACCCTGGTCTGATCATTTTATTATCCCTATACAACTCCAACTAGATGGTACGGAGCAGTACAAACAAAGCTCACAGCGTTATAAACGCAGGAAATGGAAAAACTTCTCTATAGACTCCTTCACAAAAATCCTCCAAGATGCAGGATCTCCTAGAGGATCCGACTGTGAGACAGCATATGAGCATCTACAAGAATGCATCACGAAAGCTTTGGACATTACTGCCCCTAATCGTACGGTAACTAACGCCACGAGGACTAAAAAAACTGCCCCGTGGTTTAGTCAGGAGCTCCAACTTGCCAAAACCGCTTGTAAAAAGCTCGAAAGAGAATGGCGCCTCAACTTCTGCCCTGAAATCAAAGCCCGATATAAAGTAGCACAAAAAGAATATAATAAAAATATACGCTTGTCCAAGGCATCTCACTATAATAATCGGATCTTGGAAGCTGAAAACTCCTCGAAGGAGCTCTTCCAAATTTACAAGGAAATCTCAATAATTGATTCTAATTCTACTTCACATAATGACTCAGTAGAAACCTGTAATAAAATTTCTAAGTTTTTCTCTGGCAAAATCACGAACATATATGCTAAATTCTCTAGCAACATAAAATCTGGCATTGATTTTGCAGAGAGCGAAGACCATATACGTACACAATCTTGTCTATGTGTTTTCTACGTTCCCCCTGTTGAAATTCTAGTGAAAAACTGTAAAAGTATCAAATCCGGCTCTCCACAAGATCCCGCTCCACCCAAAATTTTAGCAGCCAGTCTTGCTGTTTTAGAGCCCCACTTCAGACATCTGCTCCAAATATCTTTTTCCATTGCTTGTTTACCTGCAGAATGGAAGAAAGCTATAGTGCTTCCAATCAAAAAAAAACCTAACATAAGTCAAGACATATTGGAGAACCTACGCCCTATCTCCCTGCTACCCTATCTTGCAAAATTAGCAGAGAAAGTAGCCAATGTCCAACTTATGGCCCATCTTGAAGCCCAAAATGCTTATCATTCATCGCAGTCGGGCTTCATATCGAGCTTCTCCACAGAGACAGCACTCCTGAGAGGTTCTGAAACTCTGCGGGAAGGAGCTGACGAAGGCAAGACCATGGCTCTTATCATGCTGGACCTCAGCGCCGCGTTTGACACTGTAGCACATTCCATCTTGCTACAGTGTCTAAACAGAGCGGGGGTCATCAAAGAGGCGCTGGGATGGCTGAAGGCTTTCCTTACCAACAGGAGTTTTCAGGTCCAGAGAGGGACCTTCCTTTCGGACAGCATGACATTAGAACAGGGGGTACCTCAGGGCTCTGCCCTGAGTCCCACCCTGTTTAACCTATACATGGCACCGTTGGCAGAGGTGGTCCAATCGTTCGGCGTAGAGATTGTCTCTTACGCCGACGATACTCAACTTCTGATCTCCCTGTCTCAAGCTCCCTCCTCTGAGGCCGACAACTTTAAATCCTGTATGAGCAAGCTTGCAGCTTGGATGACCGAACATTGCCTCAAATTAAATGGCACAAAAACTGAGGTACTCATAATAGGAGGAAAAGACACAACATGGACTAAAGATTGGTGGCCTACCTGTCTGGGACCCCTACCAACTCCCAGTCAGGAAGCTAAGAACTTGGGTGTCTGGATAGACAACAAGCTCTCCTATGATAGCCATGTCAAAAAAACAGTAGGGAAGCGCTTTGGAGTCATGAAAACTCTTAATCGCACCCTGGACTTGCTCCCTATGAATTCCAGGCGTACCATGGCACTCATTACCTCCCGAATAGACTATGGCAACGTGCTGCTGCTGGGCACTTCTGAAAAAAACATCAGAAAATTACAAGTCCTACAAAACTCAGCCGCACGTCTAGTGCTAAGACTCCCCCGCAGAGCTCCTTCCAAACCTTCCCTAGCTACCCTCCACTGGTTACCTATCGGTAAGAGGATACTATTTAAAGCACTCCTCTGGTGCCACAGGATTATCTATCTATCTATCAAAAAGCTCCATCCTACATGTCTGATTTAGCCTTACTGTATGAGCCCAACAGATCCCTTCGCTCCAAGGGAATGGGTATGCTCAAAACATCGCTCCCTAAAAAAGCCAGAATGGGAGGCAGGTCCTTCCGCACCCTTGCAGCTAAGAAATGGAATTCCCTCCCCATGAATATCAGACTAGATAAAAATGAGGTCTCCTTTAGAAAACTGGTGAAAACTTATCTTTTCACTCTCTAGCTGCCTGTCATATGTCTCCGTCCTCCTAAGACTCTCTCTCCACAGCGCGGGGACACGCCGGGAGGCGTCACCAGGCGCTTTACAAACCCCTTTAATAATATTAATAATAATAAATTACCATCAAGAGTCCTGTTTGCGTGGAAAAAGGACACAGTGAGCAAGAATAGTTTCACTGCCGGTGAACGGTGTGGCACAAAGAGCAGGCTGGGCATCGCAAACGGGGGGCTGTAGCTTTACATTGGTGGTCCCCGTGCGCTGACAATGCTGCTGTGTGAAGAGATGGCCTTGTGGTGGCTTGTGCTGATTTTCTGTGTGAGCTGCTTAGTTCTGGTGCAAAAGGGTCTGTCCACGATTGCATAGTGCCTAAATGCCTGAATTTAAGAACTCAAGAATCACAGCAAGGGTCTAGGACCTAAGGGGCACCTCTTGGGGGTCAGAAACTCACTTAAGATGGAACCCAGAGCTGTGGGGAGCAAGAGGGTAGAAATTCAGGATTTTTGCTGGAAAGTAAGCCCCAAAACAACACTTTGTACTGGGTTTGCATCACTTTTGTGATGCAAACAGGAGCAAATTATTAGTAAATCCACCTCAAAAATTTAAAACAATAAATGGCATGTCAAACTTTTTAAACTGTATTGCTACCCAAAGGAACCCTTTTTAGCAACCTTAGAATAATGAAAGAATAAAGGGAAAAACAATATTGTTCTAAACCTTTGCCTTTCAATTTGCATGCAACACCCTGATGCTAGTTCATGGCTCACTGTGCTACTTTAGAAGAATTTCGCTTATGAACTCCAAATAACAAAGGATCTCTATTGCAAAAAGCAATAACCCAGTAAACTGTACTTTGCAACAGGAACATTACCCTCCTATGCTACAATATAATGAGGCTGCTCTTATCTCAGTTTAGTCTGTCAAGCAGAGGTAGTCAACCTCAACATGGCGCTCAGTGCACGGGTCGCACCGCCGAAAGCCGGAACTGCTTGCATGTACCTTTCACAAAGGCTGTGGTACAGTGAGCAATGTTTTTCTATTAGGGTGGGAGTCCTAAATCCTGACCTCCCATCTTCTTAATGAATAAAAATCATAACTAGAAAAGAGTGAACTGCACAATAAGAGGAAGCGCTTTGTATTTAATGTTCTTAAGAGTACTGAAGGCCAACAAAACCTAAGGGCACTTACCAGCACCAATTAGGGGTGATTGGCCTTGCTGGGTTTCCCAGAAGAAGGCGTGATAGAGGGTATTGCCCTTCCGAAGTGAGACCTAAGTTCGATTCCCAGTCTCTCCACTTCTGGGCATAGGGAGTTTAAATAAATAATGCTAAAAGACCTGGGCGAAAAGAAATCTGTTTTACATGGCAGCTCCAAAGAACAAGAACCTATGAGGTAATGATGAGGTAATGGCTGAAAGCCAAAGAATCAACACAAGGAACAAGTCTCTGAGTGACAGCAACAGGACTTTCAGAATGCTGACGTGGAGTATCGCCTAAGTGAGAATGATGACAGAGCTTTCATATTTACTTATTTATTCATCTAAACATTCATCGGAGTGAGTTAGGCACCCACTCCAAAAATCGGTTTGAAACCTACGTGTCACTCACGCCTTAACTGCACATGGTCTGTGAGCGATGAACCTGATTTGTACGTATTGTGTGATGTGAAAAATGTGCTGCTTCTGTCCTGCCATCGCCTCTCTGTTGATGGAGGGAGGTTTGCACTGTTTCTGCCCAATATATATGTGTACTATGAAGACCAGGCTTTCCCTCTGCTATTGTACCGGACCTCTAGTCCTGAGGAAAGCATCAAACCATGTAGGGGTAATATTTGCACTCCAAAACATTCGGCCTCGATCCTCTATATGGTTATGGAACTCCTCAGTGACTTGCAATATCCTTATAATGTATGGCAGGTAGTACTTTACCCTTTATATATCTGATTGTTATCTTGTGTAAAGGCTCATAACCAATATAGTCGGTCTGATTATGGTGAGAAGCAAATGATAACAGCTATTGGCCTGATTGGTTCACTTGGAAAATAAATTCCAATGCCATAGATCTAATGAACTGCTTCCCAAACCTTTTAGAACCACTGCCCAGTTAGTAGAATGACAAACGTCTGTGACCCACCTAGCTTTAATGGACATGAGGTTTCATGCAACTAAAGCATTGTGTGGTATGGCGCTATCCATAACAAACACCACATTTTCTATTGAATTGGACACCAAATTTGCACAGACATGCCGTTATAGTGATAACACTACATGCAGAAAAAGGGATGATGTGTATTGTTTTACATTTAATATTTATCATTTGTGTATCACCAACTAAAGTGTTTTGATCCTATTCAAATCTTTGTTTCACTCACAACTCAGAAATACAAAAATATGTGCTTTAATTTTTCTTTCCTAACCACTGAATGTGTACAGTTCATTTACAGGTATTTTCATTTTGTTGTGTGTTACATCCTACTTTCCTTTCACACTAACAGTACCCCAACAAGATTCTCACATAATTCACTTTACTTTTCATTCTAAGGCTACAAAGAAAGAGTTTGTAAACATCAACCCCATGATAAAACAAAATAAGAAGAATTTTATGAGAAGATACAGCCTAACATTTGACCTCTGTCTTTAAAGCACAGCAAATGTGACAAGATAAATACAGAATTTAAAGGCATCTTTATTTATAACTTGGACTTTTGCAACCCATTAAAAATCAGTTCCATTCCTTCTAGTGGGTAGCAACCCACAATGTGGGAAATTCTAACATATTGATTGTAAAGCATTTATGTTAAAGCCAATAAGCATTTATGAATGAATTGTTATTTCTATGCATTAAAGCCTACAGATAGGCATTTTGTTAAATGAAATGTTACAAATTGTCACTTGGATAGTGACCTAATTAGGGAACAATATTATCCTTTTGTTGAAGACTCTGAGCAATGAGGTCTCTGGCATCAATGAGGTACTCCTGCACATTATGCATTATGCTACGCGAGCAATGGCGTTCAAATAATTGCGCTGCCGAATCGTGGCGCACACACACTTTTTGGTTAAGCAAACGGAGATTTGTCACCTGCGTAGCGAAGTTTGGGAGCTCTTCAATACAAACAAGGTTCAGATTGCAGCCAGCCTATTCGATTGTCTTTTCGAAGACAGACAATGAGAGACTACGAGATTTGCATAAGATAACAACAAAAATAAAAAGACAAGAATGAAAAGTTTATTGACACAGCATCATTTTGAAGTGTGACCCCCCCTCCACCTGGATCAAATTTGGGACTTTTCAAAGATTAGAAACGCGTAGACCTTTTTTCATTCTCTAGGCCAATCTATTGTCTTATTTGGTTGCAAAAAATATGAATTGGTTTATGTTGTTAGATGGCCTTGTTGTTATAAATCCCTTTTCTTTTTATAACAAAACTGTAGTGCCGCACCAAAAATAGGGTTTAATAAAATATTGCAGGGGCGCGCATTTTTTTGTATGTATGATGTAAGTATGGATGGATGGGTGAATTAGGACAATAGGTGTATGATTCTGACACGGTGTATATGTTGTATATATAGTGTTTTTAGAGTACGATTGTGAATTCTTTTTTTAAACGGGGCTCCATAATAAAAAATAAGAAAGAATTGAGTCGATCACATAGATTTGTTTAAAAGTTTGAAAAATTGTAAAAATGGTTTAAAAATATTTTCTGGAAAAATATAAATACAATTCTTTGAGATTAATTTCAAACTGAAATATTGGTTTCAGAAAGGACAATTGTTTTATTCATTGTTTTTTCTAATGATCAAATAACAGTGCAGTACTGGCATTTTGTTCTGTTTACTATAAATGTGGCGCGGCCTTGCTGCGCTTAAGCCAAACCTTTGTTGTTTTTGCCTATTGAAATATGGCTCAGGCCTTCCACTGCATCCTGTAGTTCAGTTTTAAAGTAAAAGTTTGACTTGGCAATATAAACCCTTTGCCAGGCTTAAACCTTCCTTTTCCTTCTCATAAGTCACCTCAAAGATAGGCTCTAAAGGCTCATGAGGCAGGGTGAATGGTATTCAAAAAGTATGGTACGTGGGTTTACGTTTTACAAGTCCTGGCAGTAAAAAAACTCCTAAAATCGTTTTTCACTGTGTAAGGCCTATGTCCCCCTGAGCAAAGACTGGGTTTAATAAGTGCTTACTTCAGATTGGGCACAAATAGAGAAATGCCTTGACACTACAAATGATTATGCATTATAATAATTAAATATCTTTATTTGATAGTTAATTAAAATCATTCAAATCTTTAAAACAGGCAATACATATACACCAAGCATGTGTCTGGTATTTAAAACTTAAGAGAAAGGATTCTTAAAATATTAATCAAAGTACAGGACCAAGTATAACTTTATCAGAAGTAGGAGATGTGCTGCTTTTCAGAGGGCACACGGTTTGCTAGTGAGGTGAGTCTAGTCCCCACTGTGTCCCTAAACGTCACAAAGTGAACAGTAAGCCTGCAGTTCCTTCCCTAAAAACAATGGTCAATTGCATCTTGACATAAGTGAATGTTCAGTTCTCGAAATAATGGCTTGAGCCAAAATTGTCTTTCCCACATATAGGGGGGCAGGAGCACAATACTTGGAGCCAGTGATTCCTTCTAGTAAGGGAAGAAGTGGCACGAATCTCCTGCCCATATAAGTTTCCATCTTTTGACTATGTCCCCCTCATCAAATAGGCCTTTTCTCATCCTAAAAACTTTAATTGATAGGATTTTAACAAAGTAAGTCACAGATAAGTTGCAGGTTCAAATCAACATAGGTCGCTACTACAAACTGGCTGTGAGACTTAGATTTTATTGTGAAGATATAATTTTTTACTGACTGGTTTTTGATGGTCTTTCTTAAATGAGTTTTTTGAATGAGTCATTTGAGATTTTCAGAGCCTGGAGGGAGACTTTTAGGTCAATCAGAGTCGTCTGAATCATCTCTTGCCAGGGTGATGAAGATAGTTTAAGCATCTCTTGGGCTTGACGAGATTTGAAAGTCCCGGCATCTGCTTGTTCTAATTAGAACCACAGTTTCAATATCTTGGCTCGCTGTTCCAATATTTGGTCTGCGAGGCCAAATTAGAAATACATCGGAAATTCCCTGGAGGAATTCGGCAACCAGAATATTTGTTGAAATGGCTTTGATTGCTGCTAATTTAGCCAGTGCTCAAATTTGTCAGGAAAGACTTCTAGGCCATATATGAGCGAAGGCAGAAACTTGGCTTCAATAACTTGCAATAAAGGCAGTAAGGAAGTGCCTGTGAGAGTTGATGAAGCTGTACACAGCCCGACGGCTATCCCTGTGACTCGTGTTTACAGAGTTTCTTTGTGGAGACTGCAGATGCCTGAGGCCTGAAACTCAAAGCCAAGATTGTTATATACAGCTGTCTTATCAATAATATGATCTCCAAGTTTCCACAACCATGAGATGAGCTTTGTAACCTGTATTTTCTTGTATTTTGACCTGCTGCCCGTGATTGTACTGTTATTGCCTTTTTTTGTATCCTGCCCCCTCGCCTCCTTTGTTTTTCCCGCCGGTACTCCCCCCGCTACCCGCTCCCCGCCGCTGCTCCCCTGAGGCCCACCCCTCTTTCCTTCTGTACCCGATCCCCCGTCCCGTTCGCCGCCCCGCTCCCGCATCCCAGCTGCTCCTCCCTCCCACTTGGCCACTTATGGCGGAGTCCGCGCAGTGGTGAGCTGCGACCCTTGACCCCACCTTACGGCCGGTCGCTCCACGCACTGCGTGGCTCCCCGTGATTGTGCTTAGGCTCTGCCGCTGCTACCGCGAGTTCGCCGCTGCTCCTGCAGCTAAGTATTCTGGTTATGTGATTGTGCTGTAATCTGTATTTTCTTGTATTTTGACCTGCTGCCCGTGATTGTACTGTGATTGTCTTTTTTCTATCCTGCCCCCTTGCCTCCTTTGTTTACCCGCCGGTACTCCCCCACTCCTCGCTCCCCCCCGCTGCTCCCCTGCGGCCCCGCCCCTCTTTCCTTCTGCACCCGATCCCCCCTTCCCATTCGCAGCCCCGCTCCCGCCTCCCAGCTGCTCCTCCCTCCCACTTCGCCACTTATAGTGGAGTCCACGCGTATGCGCAGCGGTAAAGCACAGCGGGCGCGCCGATTGCGCGCCGAAGGCGTGCCAATGGCAAGGCCGTCTAAGCCCGTCCACGCCTGGACCGCGCCCAGCGCCAGAATCCCTGGACCTCGCCGGACCCAGACCAACCGACTGAGATACGACCCTGCCACCCGCAATGCACTCAACACCGGACGAGCGCCCGCCTGCTATCGAGCCACCCCCAAGCGCACCCACGGACCCTTCACCTGTCATGCTTGCAGATTCACCTGTCTCCAAAACCGCTCCATGCCCACCAAACAAAGCAACAACAACCACCTCAAGTGCATCCTCCTCAACACCCGCTCCGTACACAAACACGCCATCAACCTCGGGGACCTCCTCGACTCAACAGCATCAGACGTCGCCTTCCTCACAGAAACCTGGATGAACACATCCTCAGCCCCCAACATCGCCGTAACCATCCCGGAGGGCTACAAAATCACCCGGAGGGACCGCATCAACAAAGTAGGATCGCCATCATCTACAGGAACACCATTAGCATCACGACTAACTCCGAAGACACCATCCCCACCGCCGAACACCTACACTTCCAGATCCACACCGGCCCCCAGACCACCCTCAGAGGAACGCTCATCTGCAGACCCCCGGGCCCACACGCACACTTCAGCGAAGCCATCGCTGACCTCATCAGCTCGCACGCCCTAGCCTCACCAGAGTACATCCTCCTAGGAGACCCAAACTTTCACCTAGAAAACAACAACGACAGCGTCCCCACCACACTGCTCGACAACCTCGCCAGCTTCGGACTCAAGCAACTAGTGGACACCCCCACTCACCTCGCCGGCCACACCCTCGACGCCATCTTCTCAGCCAGCGACCACATCGCCTTCAACCATGCCACAGGACTACACTGGACCGACCACAGCTGCGTACACTTCACTTTCAAGAGGACCACATCTCACCACTACACGCATCGGATCCCCGCAGATGCTGGAGCAAAATCACCACGGACCAGCTTACCACATCACTGAGCCAGAACCCACCTGCCGACACCAACATTCCCGACACCGATATCGCAGCGCTCAACCTCGCACACTGGATCACCAACTGCGCTGACGACCTCGCCCCACTCAAGAACACCCACAGCAAGACCACCACCTGAAAACCCTCATGGTTCACGGACACTCTCAAAGCCGCAAAGAAAGCCTGCCGAACTCTCAAAAAGAACTGGCGCAAAGAACAGACAACGGAGAACATGACAGCCCTCAAATCCGCCACCCGTGAATACCATCAGCAGACCCGCAACACCAAGAGGACATCGCTCAAGGAACGACTGGACAACAACGCCCACAACAGCAAAGAACTCTTCAGCATCGTCAAAGAGTTCTCGAACCCAAACGCCAGCAACAACGACATCACCCCTTCACAAGACCTCTGCAACTCCCTTGCCACGTTCTTCCACCGCAAGATTGCAGACATACACGACAGCTTCGGACCCCAACCCCCACCACCGGACTCCTGCCCTACGACCTCCACCAACACCGTCAACGCCTGGACCCCGATCAGCAGTGAAGACACCATCCACTCCAGCTCTCCCTCCAACCCGTGCCCCCACCACATCTTCAACAAGGCCAACACCATCATCGCACCCCACCTGCGGAACATTACAAACAGCTCCCTCACGTCAGCCACCTACCCGGAGAGCTGGAAGCACGCAGAGATCAACGTCCTCCTGAAAAAACCCTCCGCAGACCCCAGGGACCTCAAGAACGTCCGACCCATCTCTCTTCTCCCCTTCCCGGCTAAAGTCATGGAGAAGACCGTCAACAAACAGCTGACCGCATTCCTCAAGGACAACGAATCGCTCGACCCCTCCCAATCCAGGATTTCGAGCAAACCACAGCACCGAGACCGCCCTCATCGCAGCCACAGACGACATGAGAACCATGATGGATGACGGAGAAACAGTAACCCTCATCCTCCTGGACCTCTCAGCAGCTTTTGACACTGTATGCCACCGCACCCTAATACACCGCCTCCACAACGCAGGAATCTAGGGGAAGGCCCTGGAATGGACCAACTCATTTCTCACCGGCAGAACCCAGAGAGTCCGCCTCCCCCCTTTCTGCTCCTCAGCGACCGAAATCATCTGCGGCGTACCCCAAGGATCCTCACTCAGCCCAACACTCTTCAATATTTACATGAGCCCCCTCGCCTCCATCGCACCCAAGCACAACATCAACATCATCTCCTATGCCGACGATGCCCAGCTGATACTCTCCCTCACCAAGGACCCAGCTACCGCCAAATCCAACTTCCAGGAAGGAATGAAAGAGGTAGCGGACTGGATGAAGCTCAGCCGCCTCAAACTCAACTCGGACACGACTGAAGTCCTCATCCTCGGACAAACCCCCTCAGCATGGGACAACTCCTGGTGGCCCCGGGCGTTGGGTGCCGCACCGACACCCACGGACCACGCACACAACCTGGGTTTCATCCTGGACTCCTCGCTCACCATGACCAAACAAGTCAATGCCGTATCATCCTCATGCTTCAACACCCTGCGCATGCTCCGGAATATCTTCCGCTGTATCCCCACCGAAACCAGAAAAACGGTCACACAAGCCCACGTCACCAGCCGACTGGACTACGGGAACACCCTCTACGCCGGAACAACCGCCAAACACCAGAACTGTCTCCAGCGCATTCAAACCGCCTCCACACGACTAATCCTCAACATCCCTCGCCACAGCCACATCTCAACCCACCTGAAGAATCTTCACTGGCTCCCCGTCAGCAAAAGGATCACCTTCAGAATGCTCACCCACGCACACAAAGCACTCCACAACAGAGGCCCGGAATACCTCAACAGCCGACTCATGTTCTACACCCCCACCCGCCAGCTCCGCTCCACCAACCTCGCCCTCGCCACCATCCCACGGATCCACAGAGCCACCACCGGAGGAAGGTCATTCTCCTACCTGGCAGCTAAGACCTGGAACGCCCTCCCCACACACCTACGACTGAACCAGAACCACATCAGCTTCAGGAAACACCTCAAGATCTGGCTCTTCGAGCAGTAGCAGCACCCCCCCCCAGCGCCGTGAGACCCTAACGGGTGAGTAGCACGCTCTACAAATTTATTGATTGAATGATTGATTGATGAGTGCCTCTTACTTAGCCCTATAAAAGTGACTATTTAGCTTTTTTCCTGGATATATTTCTAGTCCGTTGGTGCTGCAGTATACGGCCAAGTTGTTAAGTGTAGGTTGCAAGCCAACAGCTGAGAAATTTAACAAAACTATCTCATCTCCATACTTCATAACAGATGGCGGTTGGTTGGTAAGTTTCAGAGGGCATGGATTTGGATTTGTCATAGTGAATGCTATATCCGCAGTATATATTTTGAAGAGAATAGGGGCTAAAACACACCCTGTTTTAGTCCTTTATTAATGGGGACTCTTTTAGACAGGATGCCGTCCACACTTAGTTTTACTTGCACCCAATTGTTCAAATAAAGAGTGTAGTTTTGCTGGGAGACCGCAGGTTCTTAGTTTCTGCCACAACCTTGACCTATCAGTGCTAACATAGCCTTTTTTATAATCTATAAAGCAGCCATGCAGCGCATGCTTATTGGCCAATGTTGAGTGGATTTTGAGAGCCAGTGCTATGATGATGTTTGTGGTTCTGGTGTTTTTACGGAATCCTTTCTGGAACCATGGAATTATGTTTGCTTCAGAGGCCCAGTCCTAGAGATCTTGAAGAACTAGTGAGGCAAAGAATTTTGCATCAACATCAAACAGCTTAATTAGATGGTAGTTCGCTGGATCTTCCCTGCTCCCCTTTTTGTGAATGGGAACAATATATGAGTCCTGCCGGGACAGGGGGGCTAGACTGGTGGATGTATGACATCACAACGCATACTTTCACAACGCATGCCATTACAATGCAACTTTTACAACGCATACCATTACAACGCATAGTGCTTTGGGGCGCTGGATAGTGAATAGTTTAATTTACTATTCCAACGCCAGTCCCCGTGGATAGTAGGGAAGGTGTTGGATAGTAAATGAAACCTATTCCCTATCCTAGAGCGCCCCCCAGCGCAATGCGTTGTAATGGTATGTGTTGTAAAAGTTGCATCGTAATGGCACTGCGTAGTAAAGGTTGCGTTGTAAAGGTTGTCTCCCAGACTGGTTAGCAAAACATTGTCAAAGACACTATTCACTATTTCCCTCTAGAATTGAGGGTTTGCTTTGAAAACTCTGGTAGGCAAGCCATACGGTCCCGGAGCCCCGGTTACTTCTTTCCTGATGATGATCTTGTCAATAGCTGCAGGATAAACCAGACTAATGTCTGAGTTTGTCAGGTGTGGCAATGCTGTTGCTTGTTTTAGACATGCTGGTATGGGTTGTATGACGTTACAGCGCATGCTTTTACCCCGCATGCCGTTACAACTTGTTGTCGGGGGTGCGCTGGATGTTGGAATAGTATAATTTACTATTCCAACTCCAATATGTGCAACATTAGGGAATGTGTTGGAGTTGAATCCAACACCGTATACCCCCTACCAGCAAAGCCATTTTCGTTGTTATGGCATGCGGGGTAAAAGCATGCGTTGTAACGCCTGCAGTGTAACGGTTGTTTCCCGCTGGTACGACATACATGGCATCTGTATTAGTACTGTACAAGCCAGTAATGTAAGTTTCCCATGTTGTGCTGTCTAATTGGTTTTGACTTGGTAGGACTGACGTTGCTGTGAGCTGATTTACCCACTTTAAGATCAGGGCACTATTGGCAGACACTGCTGCTTTAAGCAAAGAGTATCATATTCGTTCTTGTGGCTCTTGCTTGGCTTCCCAGGCTAACTTTTTGTATTGATTGATTATACATTACAAATTAATAGTAATTTTAAATAATTTTAAGGCCAAAGTTAGATTTCAAGTTATTATTATGAAAATGCCATTTTAGAAAATTGCCATTCTCCTGCCCTATCCAAATGTGCCTTACTGTCAGTGTTCTGGGTGACATGACTGTGAATGACTCTCCTGTTGCAGGTTGTGTTTTGTTTCCAGACAATTAGACCAAGAAGGATAAGGTGTGAGGGGAGAGGATTTTCCTGACAAGCTGGCTGGGGGGAAGCCGTACCCTGCCCTGATTACATTTCAAATACTCAGCCTGATAGCTCACACAAGGGAATCTCACACCAGGCCTGTCCTTGCCTTTGTCCTCCTAGCCAGGTCCCAGTCAAACTCTTAAAAGAGGAGACAATTGGCCTCCACAATTTCCCCCACATAAAGGCTGGCTTCAGGAATAAATGTATCATCTTAAGAAACTTTTCACCAGAACACCCCTGGACCAGTGGAAGATTTAGAAGAAGGACTCACTTGCTGCCTGAAAAAGACTGCTTGGAGTGACTCAAAGGGTCAATTGGCTGAACTCCTGTGAGAGATACAGGGACACAACACGCTTCCAGAGGCCTCCCTGCAACTGTCCAGCTGACCAGCACAAATTGGACCCGCCTGTACCTGCCTGTGCCATGTGGCTGGCTTCTGTTGGAGTGAGTGCTGATCCCCAAGAGGTGCCTCCTGGGTTCTGGATCCTTGGCTGGCATTATAAAGAGATGGTGAACAAAAAAGAGACATTGTGGGCTGCATGCAACTGCAATGTGACCTCTTTGCACTGAAGATCAGTGCACTTTGCAATGACCAGCTTTTTGGGCTAAAGTGAAGGCCATCTGCGACCGGATCTTCCTTCGAAAGCCTCCTCCTTGCAGCCCCATCCAAAGCAAACAGAACTCTTCTCACCAGACTTCAAAAGGTAACTTTTCTGCATGACTTAGCTGGTCCCTGTATCCAACCTGCTATCTATTGTGGTTAGCCTGAACTTGTGACTTCTCCCAGGTCCAGTGCAACCAGATATCCACGAGTGGAGGTTGTGCTTTTTGGTGCTATTTTCATTGAGACCTTTAAATATTCATATCTCTGGTTCTACTTAACTGGATTGTTGTTGTTATTGTGTCATTTATTAAAACTTATTCTATGTTTTTATATTGGGTTGGGATTTTTGTTGTGTTGTGTTTTTTTATTTTATTATTGTTAGGCCTGACTTCTTTGTGCCAAGATACTAGAGGATTAGGTACAGGCTTATTTAGTGAGTTTTGTAGTTCACAGATTGTGTTTATTATTAGAAGCCTGTGTATTCTAGACAGTCGCTCTTTTGGATTTTCAAAGTCTGGCCTAATAGATTCAAGATGGGTCAGACTGTGAAGAAAGACTTTCAGCAGAGGAACAACAAGTCAGCTTTTTGACTTTCGTTGTGCTTTAGCTTCCACTTCAGATTTATATATATCTGCTAGGAGGCACATATTACTTGTTAACCTCTACCGCGCTACCGCGTTTTCCCGCTGTGCGCTGAAATTTCAAAAATGCGCGGTTTGTGACAAAGCCAGCTCGTCATCCGCGTAGCGCAGGTAACGCCCATGACGAGCTGGCTTTGTCATCAGCGCTGTAGGGGTTAATAAGGAACCTCCCTTCCCATAACGCAATAATAATATACTTGCCTAACTTACCTTATAATGTGTGCTAAAGTCTTGCAAGGTAAAATCATATGTGGTAAAGTCTTGTAGTGTAAAGTACCATGCATTGTAATTACTGTGTGGTAAATGTGCCAAATAGTAATTACATCATGGCAAAGGTAACATAGCCATAGAGAAAGGCCAAGAGCCAACTCTTTTTTTTTTAAAGTTCAAGTAGAATTTTATTAGGAGAAATAAAGTTGATATTACAAAAAGCAAAATGAAATACAACAACCAACTCTTAACCTTGGTCTACAAAGCCGATATATTTGAGTAAGAAGGCCATCTCTTGATCTCAAGTGTCAGACTGGAATATGCTACTACATTGCTACAGGCCAGTATTGTGATCCTATTTTATAAAGAAACGTACACTTTGTTGATACACGAATGTCCCCTGCATGTGACAAGGGTGTGTTCCCCTGGCCTGAGTTTCTGCCTGCATTTGAAACTAGTTTCCTGGCTTTCATTATGGCAATTGGATAATGCTAATCTAGCATGTACAAGAGGCCTATACATGTCCATAGTAATGCAGGGTCCAGGACCTGTCCGGTAAACTGAAGGGGTGCACCAAGTGTGCCATCATATTTGGCATGGACTACTGTCCATACATTTGGCTTATCAAATAAAAAGTGGTGACAGTGTAATATGTTTTTTGGATTTATAATAAGGACACTCCTTTTTAGGTCGAACTTAGGCAGCGTTTGCGCTGGCGCTTTGCGACTTGTTGCATATGGTTTGTGCAGTGAAACTCTGCCATTGCTTGCTATTGCTTTGTCCTTTACATATGCTTGCTTGCTACTGAACAATCCTTTCTCTTTTCCCTCCTTTGTGTTTCTGGTTTAATGCCACGGAGCACCGACCAAGTACTGTCTCCTTACGCTTTTGGTATTTATGTGTTCCTGGGGACTACTTTGTTTTTTCTTGCCTGCTCATGTTTCGTGCCATCATAAAGAGTGAGTGTGGTAGAGGCACTCACACCCAGGGCTTAGAAGGTTTCACCATTCGTCCGCGAACACACTCGGGTGTTTGTGTATTGACAGCACCATCTTAAAGAGTGAGTGCTGTGGAACCACTTAGACCCACAGCTCTTGGAAGGGGCTAAGCCAGCTTCACTGTTCGTCCGAAACACACTTGTGGCTATGTATATAGTGTGCGGCTGAGACTGCAACTCTACTGTATCAGTTCCTTGGCAGTTGGACGGGGACCTTCATTGTATTTAGCGTGGTGCATAATGTGGCTTTGCTGGGCACGTGTGATACAGCGGATTCCATTTCAGAGAGCTGGTGTTTAAGGTGGTGAGGCTAAATATGAAAAGTGACATGAGGAAGAGTCTGAGGAATTCTATTCTAGGTGAGCCTTTTTGGAGTGAGGTTTAATATTGCTTTTGGAGATCAGTGTTCACTGTGCGCTGATTGAGGAGAGTCGGTGTAAGCAGAAGGGTTTCCTTTGGGGCTGTGCGAATGTGGAAGAGTTTTATAGGTGGCCCCAGATCCCGGAATTTAAGAAAAAGTTTGCTTGGAGGAGCCGCTGAGTTAGCAGAGCCGCATTTGATTTCCTGGACACAAGTCCCCGCGTTTTCTTTTCTGTTTTACCAAAGGTTAATGCTTACCTTTCCTTCATAATTGAGACTTCTTTTGCTTAATCGTTGGGGATATTAACTACCTTTTGTAAGCCTGCTGCCATGTGATTGAGACTCCGAGCTTATTTTTTTACAGATAAATGCATACAGAAAATGTTTTTCCTGTCTGTATTTATCGGACCTTGTCCAGTGACTCATGTATAGATGTAGGGTCGGCGAACAAATGCTATCGCTTGTTTATGCCATACTTCCTTAGGGTTTGTCCCTTACTGGTTTAACACGATGTTTAAGTAAAATGTCTATCTTTTCGGTCTATCTCTTTCATTTATATCTGCCACTGTAGAGAAACAATCACAACATGAAAGCTTTTGGTTTCCTTTCGGAAAACAGTGTGGCCAAGTCTAGTGTATAACCACATTTTAAAAGTGTTTTTATGGTATCTCAAACGTAGTGCAGCTTCATTTGGCAAATAATTATTTAAGACACAAAGGATGTTTAGGTTGAGTCCGGGCAGTGCATGCGCTGCTCTGCTAGGCATGCTGTATTGAGGTATGGCATAGAAGCTCCAACTATTTCCCGCCCATCTTTGCAATTGGCTCCTGTTACTGTCCTTTCAAAATTGTTGCTTTTCATTCATGAATAGGCTTAGTAGTCCCTCCTTGGTACCGCCTTGTCTGCATTTGTAACCTCCCATAAGGACTGGACATTTTACTTGTGTTGTTACACGGTGTGTTTTATCTCTTCGGTGACCACTATTTTCTTTAATGATCTTCCCTAATCCATCCACGAAGTTGCAGCACGCCACCACCTTATATATTGTTATTAGTCATTGATTTTTTCATTTCCAGTTCCCAGTTTTCAATTACCAGTACTCAGCACTGGTAATTTCAGACTCTGAGGTGTCCCTCACCTCAATTGCCTTTTGCTTGGATGTCTTTAAATCTCTGCGGGGAGCGTCGTATTTCCTTGCAAAGGTCATTATTCTTCCCTGCTCGTAATTACGAGTATCTATATATCTATATATATATATATATATATGTATATATATATATATATATATTCTACTTTAGAAGATAAAAAAAGAGAGAAAGGAAAAGTTGGGAGACAGTTTGCACACTGCACTGAGCACTTTCTTTCATAGAGCTGCTATTTACAAATTTTGGATCGATATCATCAGAAGAAAACATAATAACTTAAAACAGGCTATAATGAACTTTCAACCAATATATGATTTTGAGCCATTGCACATTGCACTTTAGAAAATGATGTTTTTTAGGACAGTAAATCAATAATTTATAGTGTACTTTACAGACATTGAATTACTTAACTTATGCTATTTAAAAAAATCGCTGCTCTCTAATGTCACTATCTTAAATGCACATGTTTCTTAATTCTTCCGTCTTTGAAAAAAGAACTATTGCTTAATTTTGCACACCAATAACTAAAATACCTTTTTTAATCACCTCTTAGCAGCGACTATGAACTTGTGTAAACTTTGCTTTTTACTGCCTTGTAATAATGGTACTTTACCACTAGAAATGCTAGTAAAAATGGTAGCCATGAGTAGCCATTGTTTGTGACAAAAATGAGGGTCAACAGTCTAGCATATTGTAAATAACTGAAACAAACAAGGGATCGTAATGCACAAGTTCACTTTAAATAGATGTTCTAGACAGCGGGACTCTATGGTCGAGCTGAAGGCAGGAGCGGAAACGAGTTGACCATCCATGCTTGCCCAAATAGTGTACTAAATAAACACTTTTTTGGTTAAAAGTACCTGTGGGCTCTCTCTCCTGTGCCGTGTAACTCTCGTCGAGTGGTGGTGTGGAGTTTTGTTGAATATATATATATATATATATATATATATATATATATATACAAATTGTTTTTTTGTTTCACATTCCCCTTCTTTCTGTGAAGAGCTCCAGGGTCTGGCCGGAGGGGGTAGGGGGGGGGGGGGGGGGGTGCGGGGGGGGGGACTCTACAGTCCTGATTTACACTTCATTAATTCCTGCTGTGCTGCTTGAATGAGGGGAGGCAGCACAGCAGGAGAGTCTCACCAAATAAACTTCTGTCCCAGGTTTCTAAAAGGGCCAGTTGAAATGTGAACCTGCACAACACTGTGGTTAATGTGCAGGTTCACCCGACCCTCCCTTAAACGCCGGGACATTTTGAAAGAAGACAGAAAAAAGAAACAACATTGTTTCACCTATAATGAAGGCTGCTTCCTCACTACTGCTGCAGATAGACAACTAGCATTAAACTTCACTTAATTCAACACAATAACACACAATTCCACAAAGCACAATTCAGTGCCACACAATTCCACACCACACAACATATTTACACTCCACATAATATCACTCAACACCACATAATTAAACTCCACCTAATTACACACAACACAATACCACATAAACATGAGTCACATAAATACACTCCACACCATACTACATAATTCCACTCAGCGCCACACTGTTCAATGCCACACAATTCAACTCAACACAAATCCATTCCACCACACACAATTCAACATAAAACCACATAATTCCTCTCCAGAACACAATTCCACTACACACCACATATGTCCAATTCACAACACATAATTCAACATCATACCACAAAATTCGACATTACACCACATAATTAAACTCCACTACATAACACTCCACAGAATCACACTCCATGGCACACAATCTCACTTCATATATTTCCAATACACTCATAAACACATAATTACTATCCACATAATACCACTGCACACTATGCCACATAATACCACTGCACACTATGCCACATAATTCCACCACACAAATCCACTCCACATCACAATTCAATGCCACACAATGACACAACTAACAATTCCAATCCAACCCACATAATACCACTATACACAACATACATCCACTGCACTCCATAACACATTGGTATGAGACATTTACATTTGCAATGCCAATATCTCTAACTCTTTTTTAGGTCGAGCCTAGCGTTGCTGTGCAAGCGCTGCTCGCTTTGCGAGGCATGCAGTATTTAGTATAGCGAGGAAGATTCATGGAAGCTCCGCCCACTCTCCGCCCACTCTCCGCCCATCATTTTCATTGGTTTGTGTCTTAAATGCTGCCTTTTGATTGGTTGTAGGCTTGTTAGTCCCTCCGTATGACGACCATGTCCTTCCATGGCTACTGGTCCCTTTACTGTGCAGACTACTTTCTTTCCGTGCCCCCACCTCCTGCAGTCCAATGCCTTCTTAGCCCGTCTCCCTGACCGTTCATGCCTTGTCGCCCCCCTTCCTGTGTCTTGTCGTTTGCAATGCAATAGGTCTCGCGTAATGGGGAGTTCTATTGCATTGCAAATGCTTGTTGAAACTTAAAGTCCCTGATGCACACACTGAGCTTCTTCCATGTCAGTCTAATCTCAGACTTCACACACTTGGATTAAAGTCTGCTCCGGTTTAACAGTTACTTGTTGAACCACTGTGAGTACAAGGACAGGAAATGAGCAACGTAAGCAGTGCTCATATACTGCACTCTCTATTAGTAATGAAAAGGGGGGGCTCTTGGCCCCCCCGCCCGCATGGCGGCGCGGCGACCGCTCCCCTCTCCAGGTGCCCTCCCTGACCCGGAAGTCATCATTATACTTCCGGGTCCGGGGGGCGGGCCGCAGGAGGGGCCGGGTGGGGGGCGTAGCCGCCCCCCCCACCGTGCCCCTCAGGAATATAGAGGCGGGGAGCGCCCAGGAGACCCTCTTGTTCCTGAACGCTCCCACGCAACTGGTCGTGCCCCGCGCCCGGGGGCCTCTTGTTTTGATAATTCTTTTTCTTTTTCTTGCAGGTTCGTTTGCGGTGCGGCCCGAGCTCGGTGGACGTCGCTGGTGGTGCCTAACGTCGGCTGCCCGGTGATCGTTGGGATTTGGGGCATCGGAGCCACGTGGAGCGCCGCGTAGTAACTTGCCGGCTGTGGGGGCAGAGAACGAGGTATTTCTCGGCGGGCGGGTGCGGGGAGGTGAGACACGCGCAGCCGGAGTGTAGGCTGCAGTGGTGCCGGATGAACTGCGGGAACTGCGCTTCAGGGCTACGGAGTGATTTACGGTGAAAAACCTGGCACGCTGAACCCCCGCCTTCTCCGCTCCTCACATAGGCGGTTTGTCCGATTGTTCCTTTTCCGCTTTGTTCCTTTGTTCCGCTTTTACAGCGAGTGATTTATACGGGTATTCGAGTTAGCGAAGGAGGTTGCGAAGCAGGGTCGACCAGGGCAGGACCTGGATGGGAGACCAGGGGGAAAGGGTGCATTTAATCGCTGAATTGAGCAATTGTTCAGAAATTTTGTGGGCTGATTCATGTTGATGCATACTGTCTTGTTGATTAACAATTTTGGGTGTTGTTTTTAAATTGAGGAGCCTGCTGAAAGAGATAACAACTGCCCCCCGCCTCATACCACTAGGTATTAATACATTTTCTATTACAGGCAATTAAAGAGAACTTAGCTGCTTTTTGACTGATCAGCGCGAGGTCGTGGATGTAGGGCGCGGTTGCGGATACAATACCGTCGGAGAGTACGCAGGACTGGTCGGTAAGAGGGGAACGGGGGGCTGGCATTCATCGCTCCTGGTTGCCGCCGGGCGGGTCTACATTAGGTTTACCCACCCCTTACATAGCCGGATGAGCCGGTGGTGTTGCGGTTGCCGTTGCATGGTGCTGAAAGCCCCCTGAAGACCCTCCATCTGGTGCAGGTACAGAATACAAGTACGCCTGATTGTGATACTAGGAGTGTAGCAGTTGCCATCATGCCAGGAGCAAGGGGTGGTAAAGGAGGGTCTAAGATGGAGGTGATGATGCGAGCCATGATGCGGGAAATGGGCGAAATGAACAAACGGTTGGGGAAGATTGATGAATTAGAGGCACGAATTAATGAGAGGTTTGATGATTCCCCTGGCCCATCGGGTAGGCCTGTTCGGCGGAAGGCACCCCCCTTGCCAAGGGGGGATTTTGTTACCTCACCAAGGAGGTCTAAGGCCAAGAAAACTAGATACGCGGCTCCTACCCCAGAGCCGGTAGCCCCGGTGCCTGTTGCACCTACGCCTGTGATCCCAGCGCCTGTGATCCCAGCGCCCGTGGCACCGGCTCCTGCCATCCCGCCGGCGCTCCCGCCTGTGGGGCCTGACCCTCCGCCCATGGCCCCAACCCCAGGTACGCCCGCGGCACCAGTCCCAGTTACGCCCGCACCCTTGCCCATTGCTCCTATGCCCCTGACCGTGCCCACAGTGATCCCGGCGGGCCCAGCGGGTACTGACGCATTGCCTTCTGAATTGGTAACTCGGATAGCAGATTTGCTGCCGTGGTTAAAAAAGGGGGGTATGTCCTTTGAATCATCTGATCATGTAGCCGAAGCACAAAAACTGGTAGAAAAGATTAAGGCTTCAACGGCGGTTGCCAGCAGTGCGGGACCAGCATCTTCTTCCCTTACAGGTTCGGGTCCTGCTCAGGCGAACGGGGAGAGTGCCCTACCGGCTCAAGTGCCTGTGAATGGTAAGGAAGTGTCTCTGCCGCTGTTGGGGGACGGCTTAGTGCCAACGAGAAGTGAAAATTTGGGACAACATGTGTCCAAGGAAGTGAAGGAGATGATTTGGGCAGGGAAATATGTTTACATTTTCTCTTTACTGCTAGACAATAGGGAAATGGAACAGGCAAAGGTATTGAAAGAGTGGATGCATCCAAGCGAATGGAGGGCACAATGCTCCAGGTTTAGAGTAGAGGAGACATTGAAGAATGGGATCAGGGCCTTCGCTGTCCTTTCAGCCATCACGGCAGAACGCCCCCCAAATGTGCAGGCCGAAATGGCTTGCTACCTGAGTAGGATTGTGGGGTGGAGTGATCAATACACTGGTGATGCGTGGAGGGAGTATGATGTGAACTTCAGGAAGGCCAAAGAATTTGACGCATCCCTGGCATGGGACAAGGTCGACTCCTTGTCTTGGCATAAGCAGTTTTCGGGTGACTCAGTCCCTTCGCAGGCCATCAGTACAGTGAGGGTGTTTTCCGCGAAGCCTCATCAGCCCTTTCGGACAACCCAGGGGAGTGAGGTCCCGGGGAAGAGTAAAGGGGCGGGGTCAGAAAGGAGAGGGGTATGCTGGGATTTTAATAGGCGAACATGCACGAGACCCCAGGGCACCTGCAGATTCCGGCATGCATGTTCAATCTGTGGACACCCATCACACCCCGAGACAACCTGCAGGTCCAAGCCAGGCAACCATGGGCATAGGGGAAGGGGGAAGCCGGAGCAACTTTCACGAGCAGGGCCCCCCCACACCAATAGATGTGTCAGCATTGATCCCCTGATCACGCAGCGGCCACCCTACTTCAGGAGGGGTTTTCACGAGGTTTTAGGATTCCGGCAGTGGGTTACACAGGTAGCAGTACTTGCAGGAACCAATTATCAGTGAAACAGAATCCAACGGTAGTGTCCGCTAAGATTACCAAGGAACTGTCCTTAGGCAGGATAGCGGGCCCCTTCCAGGAGGCACCGGTCCCTAATTTTGTGTGTTCACCACTTGGAGTAGTACCCAAAAAAGAGAAAGGTGAATTTAGATTGATCCACAACTTGTCTGCACCGAGGGGATCATCCTTGAATGATGCGATTGATGAAGGAATTTGTAGTGTGAAATATGCCTCTTTTGATCAGGCGGTTGACTTGTTGCGTGCACTGGGCCCGGGGGCATTGATGGCTAAATCTGACATCGAATCCGCTTTTCGCCTCCTCCCAGTGCACCCGAGTGACCACCATCTTTTAGGCTTCACCTTTGAAGGCAAGTTTTACATGGACAAATGTATGCCCATGAGCTGTTCCATATCATGTGCCTATTTTGAGATATTTAGCTCATTCCTAGAATGGGTTATGAGACAGGCAACGGGCCACCAGCAAGTCATGCATTACTTGGATGATTTCTTGTTCCTAGGAGCGGCGGACTCTCAGGAGTGTGTGTGGGTATTGCAGGAATTTTGCGTGCTCATGCGGGCTTTTGGGGTTCCGCTGGCGCCGGGGAAGACGGTGGGCCCGGCTACTTGCTTGGAATTTCTGGGCATTGAAATTGATTCGGTTCAAGGATGTTTCAGGTTGCCCGAGGACAAAGTGTCTAGGTTCAGAGCGGCTCTGCAGCAATGTATAAGAAAGAACAAGGTTTCCTTGCAGCAGCTGCAGGAAGTGGTGGGGTAACTGAATTTTGCATTACGGGTCATCCCAATGGCACGCCCATTCTCACGCTCTATTGCCCATGCTATGAAAGGACTGCGGGAGAAGCACCACCGCACTAGGCTGTCAGCTGAGGTTCGCCAGGATATGCAGATATGGATGGCATTTCTGAGGGACTTTAATGGCAGGGTAGTGTGGGCGGGTCCTCCCGCGTCATCAGCAGAATTGGGTTTGTGGACGGACGCTGCTGGTAGTGTTGGTTTTGGTGCCATCTTGGGGACCAAGTGGGTAGCTCAACGGTGGCCAGAGGAATGGAAAAGATGGGGCTTGACTGCCAACATTGGCTTCCTGGAACTTTTTCCAGTATGGGTGGCATTGAAGGTCTGGCCAGAACATCTATGTAACCAATCAGTGGTGTTCTGGTCGGATAACATGACAGTGGTCGAATGCATAAACCAGCAAGGGGCACGCTGTCCGTTCATCTTGCGCCTGATTAAAGAGATTGTGTTGCTGTGCTTAAAATTGAATGTACTATTCAAGGCCAAACATGTCCCAGGCATCCTTAACAATGCAGCTGACTCCCTTTCTCGCTTCAAAATGCAGGTTTTCAGGGAACACCTTCCTGCAGCAGACCCCTCGCCAGCACAATTCCCGACAGTACTCCGGCAGATTGGTGCCCCAGATTACAGGACCTCGTGGTTGCTAGCCTAGCACCCAGGACCAAGACATCTTATGAAGGGGCGTTTTTGTCTTACCGCTCGTTCTTAGGGCAGGAGTGGGAGGTCAGATGGGCGCAGGAGGACAGTTTTGCAGAATATTTGGAATGGATGCACAGGGAAGGGAGATCAGTGGCAGCCGCAGCCAGACATAGGGCGGCTGTTTCCTTCTTTGCACAGGCTAAGGGCATGCGAGATCCCACCAATAATTTTGTAGTGCGCAAGGCCATGAGGGGATGGCGCCGGTTGCAGGGCCATATTGCAGATACAAGGAAGCCCATAGGCTTGGCGCGGCTGACAGCCTTATTAGTGGCACTGCACGAGGTGTGTAGTTCAGAATGGGAGATACATCTGTTCAAAGCTGCTTTTGCCTTGGCTTTTTATGGGGCTCTAAGAATTGGCGAACTGGTAGCAGGGTCAAAAGGGGATAAGTTGGGCGGCCTACAGCTAAATGGTGTTAGGATCAGGGAAGACACCATGTGGGTGACAATTCAGAGGTCAAAAACTGATCAGGAGTCTCGGGGTTGCACCATAGTGCTCCTCCGGGCCGAGACCAACCCCTGTTGCCCGGTTTCCCATGTGGAGGTGTTCCACAAGCAACGGGTGGGCACGGCGGGTGGGGCACTATTGTGTCATGCCAATGGGACACCATTGACTAGATACCAGTTCAGGCGGGTCCTTGAATTGACTGTTAGACAGGCAGGGTTGGATCCTAAGGAATTTGGCACGCACTCATTCAGGATAGGGGCGGCAACTGAGGCTGCCCTAGGGGGTCTCTCGGCAGACAGTGTGAAGAAGATTGGGAGATGGTCATCTGACTGTTATAAACGATATGTACGGATTGACATGTTATGACAGGATGCTTCTCACGCTGGTTATGTTTTCTGGTTCTTGCAGTTTCTCAAACCTGTGACGCAGGGGAGGAACTCGCTCGCGGGAACAAAGGAGCTACACCAACACAGCACAAGCAGCAAGCTGGACGCGGAGAAATGAAGATCTGGATTGTAGGTCATTCTTATGTAAGACGGGTGCAAAATGTTTTTCTTTCAACAGACCGTAAGAGAAAGGCGGCATTGAAAGGGTTGGACATCTCATTCTTTGGGAGAGGGGGTCTGTGCCTTGGACAGTTCAGAAACTTCTTTCAGGGACTCTTAGCTCAGCAGCCCGACCCCCCGTCAGTGGTGATAATTCACCTGGGGGAGAATGACCTGGCCAAACTGGGGAGGCGAATACTCATTGAAGAGATCATTTCCACTGCGGGGTGGGTGTCTAGGACTTGCCCAGGTTGCACAGTAGTATGGTCGCAACTTATTCCTCGGTGGCAGTGGCGGGGGGGGGACTCAGTCAGGGCGTTGAATCACTCGGTAAAGAGGATCAACACACAGTTGGACAAATTATTCCGAGCCCCCCTGTTGCAGACAATCCCACATGGGTGTATCTGGGGTGAACATTACTATCTGGGTGATGGGGTCCACTTGACTGAGGAAGGGAACGTCCTGTGGTCGGATAATGTCTGGGCCTGGTTAGAGGGTTTTGCTAAAGGGAGAACTTGCTAGGGTAAGTCAGGACACAGGGGGAGGCCAGATCGTCGGTTAACAATGCTGGCCTGTGGCGGTAAGGTCATGACCGGTGAGCAGCTAATTTTTAAGGTCTGAGGGGGCGGGCATCATCCCATAAAGGAGGTTCCCGCCCAGGGGGAGGGGCCATTGGCACCTCCTAGAACTTCAGGGGCAAGGTAACTGGTGCTTCAAAGGGTCGCGGGTTGGAGTAGTCACGCTTTCCTTTGGCTGGTAGCCACCTCGCGCGCGCATACTCATGACGTCACCGGATGGCGCAGAGTAAGGACCCTCCTTTAGTGGGTAAATGGAGTTCACGGCGTGGACCGGGTAATTTAACGGGCTTGGCTACGCATGCGCACATCGCTAGGTAAGGCGCAGCTTGTAGGACCTGACACCGGTTAGCGACCTTGCCATATGGCCAGAAATGTTTATACAAAATCTAGATGAGGATGTTAGATTCGGTTAGGAAACAAAATGTATTAGAGTCTCTGTTAAGGTTAGGCTTTCACATTTGTTGACACCATTGTATCTAATGTCTTGATGATTTTGTATAAAACGTTTATCATGCAATTAAAATTTTATGATCTTATATCTTAATAAATACGGCCGGGGGTTTCGTGACCCCTGCCTTCCAAAAGTTAACTATGTTTCATGACCCTGTGTCCTGGGTTGGCGTGGTGAGTTCGAGGGAGGGGGGCGGCAGCCAGTCGGCGACCATGTGAAAAGGGGGGGCTCTTGGCCCCCCCCGCCCGCATGGCGGCGCGGCGACCGCTCCCCTCTCCAGGTGCCCTCCCTGACCCGGAAGTCATCATTAGACTTCCGGGTCCGGGGGGCGGGCCGCAGGAGGGGCCGGGTGGGGGGCATAGCCGCCCCCCCCCACCGTGCCCCTCAGGAATATAGAGGCGGGGAGCGCCCAGGAGACCCTCTTGTTCCTGGACGCTCCCACGCAACTGGTCGTGCCCCGCGCCCGGGGGCCTCTTGTTTTCCCTCCCACCATCCCTGGAACAAAAAATGACTGTGCGATGATAAAGTTGGTCTAGTTGTACATTTGTAGATTATGTTCTGAGAAATGTTGAAATATATTGTACTGTTCGAGTGTGTTTAGGCCAATTTTTTTCCTTTGATAGGTACGTGTTGAATTATGTTTTGCTGTTACAATGATATTTAGGCCCTTTCTTCCTTTGGTAGATGTGTGGATGTGTTATGTGTTTAGTAAGAGAGTAGTTGTCCATTAGAATTTTTTCCCATAGGTCGTCGTATTTATTAGGTATGGGGCATGCGGTAAGGTCATGACCGGTGAGCAGCTAATTTTTAAGGTCTGAGGGGGCGGGCATCATCCCATAAAGGAGGTTCCCGCCCAGGGGGAGGGGCCATTGGCACCTCCTAGAACTTCAGGGGCAAGGTAACTGGTGCTTCAAAGGGTCGCGGGTTGGAGTAGTCACGCTTTCCTTTGGCTGGTAGCCACCCCGCGCGCGCATACTCATGACGTCACCGGATGGCGCAGAGTAAGGGCCCTCCTTTAGTGGGTAAATGGAGTTCACGGCGTGGACCGGGTAATTTAACGGGCTTGGCTACGCATGCGCACATCGCTAGGTAAGGCGCAGCTTGTAGGACCTGACACCGGTTAGCGACCTTGCCATATGGCCAGAAATGTTTATACAAAATCTAGATGAGGATGTTAGATTCGGTTAGGAAACAAAATGTATTAGAGTCTCTGTTAAGGTTAGGCTTTCACATTTGTTGACACCATTGTATCTAATGTCTTGATGATTTTGTATAAAACGTTTATCATGCAATTAAAATGTTATGATCTTATATCTTAATAAATACGGCCGGGGGTTTCGTGACCCCTGCCTTCCAAAAGTTAACTATGTTTCATGACCCTGTGTCCTGGGTTGGCGTGGTGAGTTCGAGGGAGGGGGGCGGCAGCCAGTCGGCGACCATGTCTGGCTGTGAGCATGCGCAGTACGATAATATCCAGTCTACCCGCTGAAAGTATCTCACGTTCTGGGCACATGCACTGGAATAGATGGACAGCACATGCTAGTGTTTACTAAGAGGAGGTGCTATTGTCTCTCAGGGTCTTTAGTTTTTCGATCCCAGTGCTCATCTCTCCGTCACTGAAATACATCCTCCGAATAACAAACCCTTTAAGGTCATATAAGAATGTACCGGCAGCACACAGAGGAGGTGAGTTGGGTTTTGTATTAGGGGGTTAGCTGAGGAAGTGTTTGTTGAGGTGAACCTTCTCATTTTGTTGTTATTTAGGGAGACTCAAACCTAGTGCCAAAGTCTACAGCTCAAACCGAAACGCCACATCTACCCTATCTGAAGATTACATCCGGCATTTGTACCGCTTTCAATAACACTCTTCATTCCCCTAGAGAATGTCACTGCAACATCATTTCAAGTTAAGCATTAACTTAAAAAAAACGCATGAATTATAGCTTTATGTTTCATAAAGCTCTCTCAGTCTTGCACCCTAGTGTGGCTTGCAATACCCTTACAGATGTAGCTTTATGCAGTTTTTTCCATTTTATTCTGACAATTTGTATTCATATACGTACTTACACAAATCCATATTGAATGTATTTATATGAACACGTTAATTTGGACCTTTTTTTATTCTATGCTTCTAGCCTCTGGCAACATTTATAGAACATATAAATAAACGTCAAAGAGAACATGGTGTGTGTAGTTTTTGTTAAAGTCTCCAGTTACATCTATCCCACTTCGACCTTACAGACTTGCTTCTGATGAAAGTGGGTGGTGTAGTTGGATGAAGTAATTACAATGGATGTTGGTTCTCCTTGCTGTACAAACAGGAAGGTTGAAAGTTTCAGAACAAAGGTTATTGAGAATGTCTACTGTTGGAGACCATAGCTTCTATTCCAGTGGAGATGATGCTTTGATGGTGTCAGCCCTGTTGCCTTGTTAGCGTAAGCCTTTGTCCATGTGGCATACAGGCAATGAAAGAAGACGGAGAAACAAATCTGGTAGATTGACGGATGACATAGACAATAGGCTGTTGTTTAATACCAAGTGAATTTATGAGTAGAAAGGGGAAGAGGCTCATGGAGTGAAAGTTACAGGGATGGAGGTCTGCAGCATTAATTCCCGAGAAAAAAGTCTTGTTAGTCACGTTTAAAAATGGAATAATTTATTGATACGCACGTTTTTTGTTCTGTTAAAATATTCTTATTATAGTCATCCTACATTTTGTGTTGGTCTGTAAACCGAGACTAACACAATGGACTGTTTAGCTGCTGGCACGCACTTGAGGTCACTGAATGTATGTGTTGGTGGATGGCCCTTTTGTTGCATTGCCAGTGGTCTTGGTGTCAATAGGAAACTAGTCACACCTGAAAGGATGTAACAACAGATTTTATGAAGTGGTAACAGTTAATTTAGAAAGTCTGGACAATGTTAAATGCCAGGTATGGCTCAGCTTTGAACTCTCTACCATGGACATTTGAGGTATTCACGCTGGCTGAAAACTAAATTACTGTAAATTTGAAAAAAAAATCACAAATGTATAAATGATTGAAATGTTTGTAATAGAAATCCCAGATAACGAACACAGTGAAATAGAGCCTATCAAATGTGTAATAGCATAGGAAAGAAAGTCTTGATTGCACTGTATTTTGTATGTTAACCGTTTCACCATTTTGTGCCTAGAAGCAGCATTCGAAATGGTGTTTCATAATACTCTCATCCGTCATATCACAATGATAGGAAAATGAGTGGAATTTGATCTTGTTCATGTTTTGGTGTTTAGTTGCTGTAGCTTGCTAAAAGAAGCCTTCTTTCTCTAATAGTTGCCCATCAAGTTTGTGAATTAGTATATTATCCATATTATAAATGTGAACCAGCTGCATAATCCTCTAAAAGTACGAAAAGTGTTTGGCATTGGCAGTGTTTGGCACTCGTGTATCCGGTATCCATCATGATTGTTGAACTCTGTCTCTGGGTGTTGACACACTTGCCACCGTTTTTGTTGTTCGGCACAAAACTGGGCAGTGGATGGAATTGACCTTCCGCACAAGTCAATTTTAACTTAAGAATCCCTTCCTTTACATAACTGTCAGTTCTGTGTCTCCACCTGTAGTGTAGTTCCTATATTCCCAATAGGCTCTGCGCATGGCAATAATATATACTGTAGTTTAGACGTAGGACTGATGTCTGCTAGGTCTCTACCGAATATATTAAACTTAATTGTGAGTGCCAGCTCGCTCAGAGGTCACTAGAAACTTTCTTAAATTCACAAGAAGGGATTCGTTTCTGACAACCGCATAAACATGACAATTTTGTTTCCCAAGAATAAGAAATCAATCTCTTGAGTCGCGACGGGAGCTTCAGAGATGCAGACTGGCAAATGCTTCGTTGGTGCCTGCCAAGCAGGGGAGTCACTCCTCGACCCCAAGGGAGATTCTTCTGTCCTCTAGTCTTTAGTAGAGTTTCAAAGTTCTGGGATTTCTATAGCAGAGTTTCGACCAGGTGTAATCTAAAGTCCTGTAGCCTGGGGTTCCTTACTTATACCTAAGAAAGGGGTTGGACATACTCTGGGGAACCACCTATGGGAGGGTCAGGAAAGAGGGGTGGCTGCACCCATTTCCTTTGTCCAGTTTTACACCAGAGCAGGGGCTGGTAGCCCCTGCAACCGGTTTGAAGTGGGCTATGCACAGGGGCACCAAATGTGCCCCCAGTGCAGACTTCAAAGCACTCTCAGAGTGCACCCATCCAGCCCCAATATACTAAAGCCTGTCTGGTTACACCTCCCTGTGACAAGAAACCTATTGTCCAGGCCCCCCCTGCTGGAGTTTCGGTCAGCAGCAGGAGGCCAGATTAGTGTCTGTGGCTGTGGCTGCAGCATCCATTTTGTGAAGCCAGGGCTCTTTAAACTTCGTACCGGGTAGACCGGTGTGTACATGTCTCTCCCTCTAGAAGGGTGGAATTCTACCCCCGCCACCAGGACTGGCGGGGGAGGGGGGGTGGGATTCCAAAGTGTTTGACACCAAACACGACATGTTTCCTTGCAGCCATTCCAAAGTTAGCATTTACCGCAAGGTTATAATGCACTTAAGAGTATATGGTCTGGCTGCAACACAGAACAGCCTCAGAGAATAGGCTCCGAAAGCTGCAGAGGGGTCCCACTCATGCATGGGCACTCTCTCACACGAAACCAAGCACCCTGCCTTGAATTGAATTGAAAATAATTTATACCGCGCAAAAAACAATAACCCGGAGGTATCAAGGCGCCTAACAATAAAATCAGAAAATAGAACCATTCATCCATTACACATAGGCTTGCAGGAAGAGGCGAGTTTTAAGTGCACCACGAAATGCCTGTAATGTGGGTAGAGACCTGAGATCCAAAGGGAGTTCGTTCCACCATTTAGGGGCAAGGGTGGAAAAGGCCCTGCCACCCCATTTAGCTCTTCTTATGCGAGGGACTGACAGAAGCAATTTCCCGGAGGAACGCAAGTTCCTTCCAGGGATGTAATTGGAAATGATGGAGCTTACTCCAGAGTCACTGTTTTTTGTAATGACTCTATATGTCATGCACAGGACCTTGAACCGTACTCGGTATTCTACCGGAAGCCAGTGCAATGTTTTCCTGGCTAACGTAGCTGAGGTACGTCTGGGAGCGTCCAAGACAAATCTTGCTGTGGCATTTTGGACCACCTGTAAGCGCTGCAGGAGGCTCTTTTTCAGCCCCGCATACAGCGCATTACAGTAGTCTAGCCGCGAGCCTATTAATGCCACA
The DNA here is from genome assembly GCF_964261635.1 of Lissotriton helveticus. Lineage (NCBI taxonomy): Eukaryota > Metazoa > Chordata > Amphibia > Caudata > Salamandridae > Lissotriton > Lissotriton helveticus. The sequence continues at coordinate 99,909,851 of NC_136070.1, read as the reverse complement.
GCTACCTGTTTTCTGGAATTTAGAGATAGATATTTCCTAATCCTTCGAAGGGTATGGATTAGGTCCCAGCAGGTGGAGATGGTTCTACTCACCTGTCCATTCATATCCAGAACTGGGTCTATCATCACCCCCAGATTCTTGGCAGATGTTGTGGGGGAAGGGCAGGCTCCAAGCGAGTTGGGCCACCAACTATCTGACCAGATGTTGTTGTTCCCTCCAAACACCATCACCTCAGTCTTCTCCCCATTCAGTTTAAGAGAGTTCTGAATCATCCAGTGACCAACCGCCTCCATACAAGATCTAAACTTGGAGGCGGTCTGCACATCTGAATGGGAGAGAGAGACGAGGATTTGGGTGTCATCAGCATAGGAAACTACCTCCATCCCGAAAGATCTTATAAGTCTGGCCAGAGGGGTCACATAGATGTTAAACAGGGTCGGACTAAGAGCCGACCCTTGAGGGACCCCACATAGCACAGATCTGGATGGAGATAGAAACTCACCCAGTTTGACTCTTCGCTCCCTCCCAGCAAGGAAAGAGGTCAGTAGATCCAAAGCTACCCCCCCCACCCCCACGTCCCTCAGACGAGATGTAAGTACTGAGGGGGAGAGGGTGTCGAAGGCAGCAGTCAGATCCAAAAGGACCAGGAGGGTGGTCTGGCCCCCATCCACTGTCCTACGGATGTTATCGAGCACAATGGTGAGGGCCGACTCGGTGCTATGTTCCCTCCTGAATCCATGCTGGGAGGAGTCCAAGCAGCCCGAGCATTCCACAAAGGCCGCAAGATGCTTGTTCAGATGTGCTTCAAGCATCTTTGCCGGAGCGGGAAGCAACGAGATTGGGCGGAAGTTTTTTAAGACCTCCGGGTCGAGGGAGGCCTTTTTTAGCAGTGGTTTTACCACTGCCTTCTTCCACTCCAACGGGAAGACACCATTTCTTATAGCTAGATTCATTATCTCCAGCAGCGGTGGTAAAAGGGTCTCCCTGCACTGCTTGATGATTTTCAGTGGGCAGGTATCCAAGGGGGAACCGGATTTGATCTTATTAGTCAAGATTTCAAGATCCTCAAGAGTAAGAGGTGGAAAAGAGTCCAAGGAGCCCAATGAAAAGGGGTTGGTGGCTAGCATATTTATCTCAGCCATGACAGTGGGCACACTAATACGGGCTCTTTGTTTTTCAAGAGCTAAGTGGATGTCCTCTATCTTAGTGTGGAAAAAAGAGGCAATCCTATCGCATAGATCCTGCGAAGGTACGACAGGGTCAGGGGCCTGTAAATTGACCAGGGAGTCAACAATTTTAAAAAGCTCCTTCGGCGAAGAGAGCGAGGATGTCAGGGTCACAAAATAATCCTGTTTAGCCTGCACGATCTCAGCCTTATATTTCCTGATAAGGAGTTTGTGAGCCTCTTTATTCTTGAGGTCCCAACTGGAGTGCCAAAGCCTCTCCTTCCTCCTTACTTCCTGCCTGAGGAGCCTAAGGGAGTCGGAGAACCACGGGGCAGATGGTCTCTTCCTGGCTCGGCGACGGGTTAGTGTAGGGGCCAGTTCATTCATAGCCTCAGTAATAACATACTCAAAATGACCGACTGCGGTCTGTACATTATCCATGCCCAAGGTAGAAAGGCTACCAGCCCAGGGCTCAAACGAGTGACTGTTAATATTCCTAAAGTTTCTAGCCGTTTCCACAACGTGATTTCCCTTTTTGCCTCCTTCCTCCCTATCATACTCCAAGTGAAATGGAACTGCAAGGTGGTCAGACCAGGACAAGTGCAGCGGATCCTTAATAGTCAGGCGGACGTCATTTGAAAAAATTCCATCTAACATATGGCCCGCCCGATGAGTGGCCCCGCGGACTAACTGCAAAAGTCCACAGGACGCCAGCCCTTCAGTGAGACTTAAGGTATCGGAGACATCATGTCGTTCTAGGTGGTAATTAAAATCGCCAAGGATGGTGAAATTCTCTCGACCAAAGTATGGTTCCAGAGCCTGCAAGAGACTGGAGGTAAAGCCAGTTCGCGGGCCTGGTGGTCGGTATAATAGGATGCCATTAAGGAAAGGGCGCTGTACTTCCTTTATAGTAAAATAAAGGGCTTGAAAACACTCTGGGAAGTCAAGAATAGGTACAATATGGCATTGTAGACGATCTTTATAGAGGATCGCTATGCCCCCTCCCACTCGACCCTGCCTGTCAAGTCTAGCCAGGCGGTACCCTTCCGGGGCTGCTTCAATTAGATCAGGGCCAGACGACTCTTTAGCCCATGTTTCGGTGATAAATACAAGGTCAGGCCTTCTATCCGAAACCATCTCCCTAAACATTATCTTATTTTTAACAAGGGAGCGGGCATTAACCAGAATGCCTTCTACTCCCTTGCTCCTAGGTCTAATGGGATCCGAGTGGCCAGAATGACCAGAGGGGGAATGTTGAGGGGGGTTGATAGACTTAGGGTTAAGATAACAGCCACATTGTAAGGGGGAGAGAAAAGCAGCGGGTTCAAAAGAATGCATGCAACCTGATATGCGAGGTTTCAGGCGCAGCATTTCCTGAAGGGAGTAGCTATGAAGGGAGGAAGTGTTCAAATCACGATTCAGAGTCCAGCCGTCCAGCGCGTCCTCAGCGCGGACAGGCGCAGACGGGCTGGACTCTGGCGTGACTCCGGCGTCACTGCGGCGCCCACGATGCGCGTACACGCTGCGCGTCATATCCTTACAATTATAGAGGGCTCTAGCGTGCCCACGTGATAGGCTTCAGCCAGTAGCTGAAGAGCGACTAGCTCGACCCACCCAAGATGGCCCCCAGGTCAACAGAGCGCTGGGACCGGGCTGCCCAAATGGCAGTGAGAGTGGCGTAGTGCCACAGTGTAAGAATGCGGTCCGTGGCTAAAGAGCACAGGTAGGGGGACTATGACATTTTTAACAATTCTAAATATGTTTAAAAGCAGGGGAAAAGCGGACAACTCAATATAAAACAAGCGACAGAACAGGGGCGATTAAAAGTTGTAAATAGCCAGTAACAGCCCGCTTCTAGCGAGCAGCGCTATGTGCGTAGCAAAGGTTCAGAGAGGGAGTAAGGCTTTCACCTACCCGCATTAAGTACTGCTCCCGAGTACAGCCTCTAGCGAGCCCACGTGATAGGCTTCAGCCAGTAGCTGAAGAGCGACTAGCTCAACCCACCCAAGATGGCCCCCAGGTCAACAGAGCGCTGGGACCGGGCTGCCCAAATGGCGGTGAGAGTGGCGTAGTGCCACAGTGTAAGAATGCGCTCCGTGGCTAAAGAGCACAGGTAGGGGGACTATGAAATTTTTAACAATTCTAAATATGTTTAAAAGCAGGGGAAAAGCAGACAACTCAATATAAAACAAGCGACAGAACAGGGGCGATTAAAAGTTGTAAATAGCCAGTAACAGCCCGCTTCTAGCGAGCAGCACTATGTGCGTAGCAAAGGTTCAGGATAAGGCCTGCCATAGGGGCGACTGTTAGGTTTCTATGTGCAGTAATTTAAGGTAGATATAGGTAACCTATATCTTAGTAAGGGGTGCATGCACCACCTTACCCAGGCTGCAGTAGCAGCCCTGTGGTGTTATTTTGGAAGGCTTCCCAGGGGTGGCGTAATACATGCTGCAGCCCCTGGTAGGCCATATACCAGGGACTCACAAGGGTACCCCAGTAACCAAACTGGAGTGTACCTAAAGTACTTGCAATCAATTTTAGAAAGGAAGCAGCTAGGCTGGGGTCCTAGATAGCAGGGCCCCAGCCAGACTAAAGTCGAAAAAACAGTGAAACATCAGCAAAAAGTGGGGGTGACCATAGCAAGCAGATCCTAGTCTCCTACAATGGGTACTCACTGGATGATTAGAGTGCTGCAAGGAGAGTGCATGGTGATTTTATAAGTGCTTGGGTATTGGCGAATTGATTAGATAGGAACATAGTGCTGGCTGGGTGATTAGAGGAGTGCATGGGTAGTGACAAGGTGATTGATGAACTGCATGGGTAGTACATGGGTAATTAAAGGTGTGAATGAATAGTGTCTAGGTGGTTATAGGACTGCATGGGTAGTGCACAGGTGATTGTAGCAGTACATGGTTACTGCCTTGGTCATTGCATGAGTGCATGAGTACTGACTGGATGATTAGAGTACTGCAAGGAGAGTGCATGGTGAATTTATAAGTGATTGAGTATTGGCAGAGTGATTGGATAAGTATATGGTGCTGGCTGGGTCATTGGAAGAGTGCACGGGGAGTGACCGGTGTATTATGGAATGCATGGAAACTTCCTGATTAATTGAAGGTGTGAATGAGCAGTGTCTAGGTGGTAAGTGGATTGTATGAAAAGCACACAGGTGATTGTAGCAGTGCACATGTTAGTACCTCGTCATTGCATGAGTACATGGGTAGTCACTGGATGATTAGAGTACTGCTTGGGTATTGGTGCAGTGATTGGATCAGTACATGATGCTGGATGGGTGATTGGAGGAGTGCATGTGTATTGACATGGTGATTGATGAACTGCATGGGTAGTGCATGGGTAATTAAAGGTGTGAATGAACAGTGTATAGGTGGTTGGAGGACTGCATGGGTAGTGCACAGGTGATTATAGCAGTGCATGGTTACTGCCTGGGTCATTGCATGAGTACATGAGTACTGACTGGGTGATTACTGCACAGAGAGTGCATGGCGAATTTCTAAGTGCTTGGATATTGGCAGAGTGATTGGATAAGAACATGGTGCTGGCTGGGTCATTGGAAGAGTGCACAGGGTAATGACGGTGATTGCGGGACTGCATGGAAACTACCTAGGTAATTAAAGGTGTGAATGAGCAGTGTCTAGACGGTAAGAGGATTGTATGGGAAGTGCACAGGTGATTGTAGCAATGCATGTGTTAGTGCCTGGGACATTGCTTGAGTGCATGGGTACTGAATAATTAGACTGCTGTAAGGAGAGTGCATGGCGAAATTATAAGTGCTTGGGTATTGGCGGAGTGATTGGATAAGTACATGGTACTGACTAGGTGATTTGAGGAGTGCATGGGTAGTGACATGCTGATTGCTGAACTGCATGGGTAATTAAATGTGTGAATGAATAGTGTCTAGGAGGTTAGAGGACTGCATGGGTAGTTCACAGGGGATTATAGCACTGCATTTGTTAGTGCCAGGATCATTGAATTAGTACATGGGTACTGACTGAATGATTAGAGTACTGCAAGGAGAGTGCATGGCAAATTTATAAGTGCTTGGTTTATTGCATGAGTACATGGGTAGTGCTTGGCTGATTGGGAGAGTGCATGGGTAGTGGCTGGGTGATTTCATAAGTGTTTGGGTAGTGGCAAAGTGATTTCATGAGTGCTTACATACTAACTGGGTAATTGCAAAATATGGAATCAGTCAATCATTACTCATGTAGCTTTAATATCACCTAGTAACTACCTTTGCACTCCTGTAATCGGTCAGGCACCACCTCTCAACAGTTCACTAAGCTTACACACAACTGTATAAATACAATCTGAACAGATAGATAAGTCATTACATATTATCTAGTTAAGTAGATAAGTACAAGGTGGTTTACTTTTGAGCTACATCTTGAGCATTCTATCTACAAATATGCAGCATCATTAAACTATACCTCTCAACAGACTTAAGAAAGAAGGCTAATTAGCAACACCTTTTATGAGCATTTTTAAAACCACACTTTTATTCTACATTTTCACCTTTGTATCTAAAATTATGTGGCATCATTCAACTATACCTTTTTTCAGACTACAAAAAGAAGCCAAATTAACAGCACCTTATTTCACCATTCTATCTAAAAATATGTGGCATCATTTAACTTTACCTTTGTACAAACTAAAAAAAGAAACCTAATTAATAACACCTTATATGAACTTCTTTCAAACTGCAGAGTTGTGCGGCATCTTTACCAAACTATCTAAAATATGCAGTATCAACTAATCCTTTGTAGAGACAACAGAAAAAGAAGCCTAATTAATTACACCTTCTATGAACTTCTTTCAAATTACACATTTCTGCTGCATCTTCCACCAACTATCTAAAATTATGCGGCATCATTCAACTTTACCTTTGTACAGACTTAAAAAACCAGCCTAATTAATAACATCATATATGAACATCAGTAATCATTTTAAAAAATACACTACTGTACAAACTCTTTTTTAAACAACATTTAAGCACAATGAAAGAAAGTACAATATACATCTCTATATGTAATAATATATTTTAAACAACGTCGATTTTGAATAATGTTAAAACATTTCAAATAAACCTCACAAATCTATAACTCACCTTGCAAATGTGTTCAATTTAAAATCTCACAAACTCTGACAGGATTATCTATTACACACAATCACCTCAATGCACCAGACTCAGCAAGGTAAAACCAGTAATGGCAAAGTTTCCTTCTTTTCTCCACACAAATACACATAAGTAACAAATCACTTTGCTTCCCAGATTTTTCAAAATTGCAAAACACATTTCTTTTAATAACGCATAATAACCCTTAGCAACTCACTTCTAAAGGTGTCCAAACTCTCCCTACATTTTTTTAGAAGTCGCGACCCCATCGTGCACCACCGCGATGGAGTCTCGAATTCATACAGGAGTTCATAAAGATATAACAAATAAATTCAACACTTTTTTTTAAAACATTTTTTATTATAGTTCAAAACAATCATAGGGCATATAGAGAATCACTGTGTGCATACATAGAGATCGATAGTCACTTGGTCTAAATACAATACACAAAAGGAAAACACATGAATGATAACCTTAGGATTCAGTGCATTTGGGTAAATTCGTGTCCAACCGTAAGTCCCCCCCCCCCCTCTACTCAGAGTCACTCCCGCTGTCCAGTACCGGGGGTCACATAAATATCCTCTGTACTCATTCCATGCCCCCCAGAGCCGTTTCTATTTCTGTGGGCATTTTCGATTTAAATACACTGTTCGTTCAGCCAACATTGCAACGTCAAGATCAGAACACCAATCCCTGCGTGTCGGTGCCCCCTGGGCCCCCCAATATTTAGCTATATTTCTTTTTGCGTACATCATCCAATCCAGGGTGGAGTGAGTGAGATCATTGGGTTCCCAGATATTTCGGAGACAGCATTTAGGGTCCGGTAGTATGGATTCCTTAACTACTTGCGACATAGTCCTCATTACCTTATTCCAGTAATCTGCAATATATGGGCAATCCCAGACGGTATGAAAGAACGTCCCTTCTTCCCCGCACCTTCGCAAGCAGTATGCATGTTCAGCCCTCCCTATCGCGTGTAGTGTGATCCTAGTGTAATATACTCGGTGTAGTATTTTTAATTGTATCAGTCGGAGTTTGGAAGGAATAGCAACTTCCCTAGGGGAGGAAAGAGTCAGTCTGATTCGTCAAGTTCCCACACCTCTACAGTCCATTTGTCCTTTAGTTTTAAGGTTGGGTCCGGTAGGTTGTTAATAAGCTTACGATAAACGAAGGAGGTCGCTTTTTTTAGGCATATGCTCCGTTAGGAGCCTGTCTTCCAGGGGGTCGAGTCCGGGACGTCATGCCCAGGTTTGATAATGGAGCCTAAGGCATGACGAATTTGCAGATATCTAAATCGTTCGGTGGGAGCCAGGTCATATTGTTCCACAAGTTGCTCAAATGTTAGCATGGCACCTCTTTTCCAGAGGTCTCCCACTGTGGAGATACCGATCAGGTCCCATGCTTGGAAGCCCTTACTCTTGCATAAGCGGCCCAGTTGGTGCGATGCCCAGAGTGGAGTCATCTGTGTAATGACGTTTTTACACTTAAGGCGGGCCTGGGCCTCGTACCATAATTTAACTGTGTGGGCTGTAGGGCCAAGCAGGGCCGAGGCGCCCCTCTTGTCATAAAGTGCAACTAGTACTCCACCTCCACCCAGGTCGTACCTATCAGCTTTGAACGCAGGCTCAGTCTGGGGCGCATGCAGCCATTGATTGATAGTCTTCAAATGGGCCACCAAGTAATACAATTAAATATCGGGGAGGGCAACTCCGCCCTCATACCAGCCCCGGATTAATTTCTGTCGGGAAATGCGCGCCGGTTTATTCCCCCATAGAAGACCTGAGACCAATGTGTCTATGGATCTGAAGTACGTTTGAGGGACAGGGAATGGGGTATTTTCAAGGATGTAGAGCAGCCGAGGCAGTGTCTTCATTTTATATAGCGCCGCCTTTCCCAGGAGAGTCAAGGGCAGGGTGTGCCAGTGTTGTACGTCTGCGCGAAAACGCTCAAGTGGGGGAGCTAAATTATGTCGAAAGAAGCCCTTCCCGATTAGGCGTCACCCAAACCCCCAAATATTTAAAGGAATCTTCAGTAATAATCAATTGGCAACCTGCCGGACGTTTTGGTGGGGGACCTTTGAGAACAAATAAAACAGACTTGGACCAGTTAATAGTATACCCCGAGATTTCAAAGATGTTAAGGAGAATTATAATAGAGCGTCTGGGTCGGGTCAGATACAAAAGGATATCGTCTGAATATAACGATATGCGGTCCTCCCATGCCTCAGTCCAATTAAGCCCTTTCACACTAGGGTCCCACCGGATCCATGCCGCCAGTGGTTCCAGAATGAGAACAAAAAGCAGGGGTGATAAGGGGCACCCTTGGCGTGTGCCGCGGCCGAGCGGGAAGTCCCTAGAGATGTGGCCGTTAGCTACCACCTGTGCCAACGGTTTAGTATAAAGCAGTTTTACCCACGCGGAGAAATTGGGACCAAAACCAAGATGCTGGAGAACCGCAAATAAATAAGGCCACTCAACCATGTCAAATGCCATTCGGGCCTCCAGGGATAAAATTACCGCAGGTTCTGGGAGATTTGGGATTTGTACCATTACCGCGTGGACCCGGCGCAGATTAAGAGCTGTGTTTCTATTTGGCATAAAGCCGGATTGGTCAGGATGGATCAACGTCTCAAGATGCGGAGTTATCCAATTGGCTATTATTTTGGCCCAAATCTTGGCCTCTGCATTAAGTAAGGATATCGGACCGTATGAAATACATTCGTCCGGAGGCTTGCCAGGTTTTGGTATTGCAACGATTGTGGCAAGTCGCTGATCCCGCAGCAATTCCCCCCTGCTTAAACTGTCGGAAAACACAGCTAAGAGATGTGGGACCGTTAACTCAGATACTTGCTTATACAACTCAATAGGGATCCCGTTGGGTCCCATAGCCTTTCCCGATTGCAGGGAGTGAACCGCAGCCGCTACCTCCTCTTTCGTAAAAGCGGTTTCTAAAAGTAGGGCATCATCCTCCGATAGAGACGGCATTTTTATGTCTTTAATGTAGGCTTTACCCTCCTCAGTCGTAAAACATGAAGTGGAGGTGTATACCTGCTCATAGTGGTCAGCTAACGTGTCGACAATTTCTACAGGGGTAGAGACTACTACGCCTGGGGAGGACCGGAGCTGTGCGATCGTCTTCTGAGCCTTCTTCTTCTGAGCTAACCGGGCTAGAAGCTTCCCAGCCTTATCCCCAATTTCATAGATAGTGTGATGCGTGTGTTGGAGCCTCAATCGAACCTGTTCCCGCTGATGTTCAGTGAGCTCGCTCTGTTTAATACGCAGCTGCCATGCCGTCTCCACCGTGGGATCAGTGTCGTCCTGCGACTGCAGTCCGATCAGTTCGGCCTCCATCGTATCTAATTCAATTCAAGCTGCCCGCTTATGTCCCGTTATGGAGGCAATGGCCTGCCCCCTCAGCACAGTCTTATAAGCCTCCCAGCGGATGCCCGGTGAGTGTACAGATTCCAAATTTTCTCGAAAATAGTGTTTCGTGACTGCAATAAGTTCTTTTCGAATCTTAGGGACCTGCAGATAGCCAGGAGAAATCGAGAAGATTCGTTTCCGAGCCTTGACGTGGGAGGAATATGTCAGAACAACCGGCGAGTGGTCAGAGATGCCCCTCTGCCCTATCCGTGTCTCAGTCAAGTGAGGAAGGCTGTCTGCGGTAGGAAAAAACAATCAATACGGGAGAGACTACCATGAACACCGGAGTGGAAAGTATATCCACGATCAGTAGGGTGGTTGTATCTCCACCCGTCCGTAAGGCCGAGGAAACTACTCAATCGGGATGTCCCCGTCCCCTGCACCTTGCCTGGATGGCGATCCAGCTCAGCATTTAAAACTGCATTGAAGTATCCTCCTATAATGAGCTCCCCCACGGCAATGCCAACAAGAATGTACTAAGGGCCGGAAGGGCCACGGAGTGGAGGGCTGGCGGAATGTATACTGACAGTATATTAAATCCCTTCCCCTTCCATTGGCATGAGATAGCAGCGAATCGCCCCTGTGTGTCCCTCCATACCTGCTGAACAATCAGGGGGAACCTTTTGCGAACCAATATGCCAACCCGTCTAGAGCCAGTAGAAAACTCTGAGTGCGCCACCATCGTATAGCCCCAGCGGTCCAGAGCCTTACACGCTGAGCGCACTAGATGTGTTTCTTGGAGCAGGGCTACAGCAGGCGCCGTTCGGCGTATGTATTGTGACACCAATCCTCGTTGAATTTTGTGTCCCAACCCATGGACATTCCAAGTAATTAAAGTTATAGGGGACATCAGGGCCGGCGGGGGGATACTAACTTCTGCAGCATTGTGCACGGTACCCATTTCTGTCATCAACGTTAAGCCAGCGGTGCAAACCAATCTCCTCATTATACACCTCACAGGTCACAGTAGTAAAACATAGCCCATAACATAAACTTAAGGTAGAGTTTAAAACCCCTTCATACATTGCTGTCATTATTTCAATTAACTTTACAACTTTGCAAAAAACAAACACCCCGCCCCTCCGCCCCTCGTGAACTCTTCTCCCTCCTCTTCTCACCCCCCTCCCTGCTCCCCTGCCTGTGGATATAAAACTACCCACCCCCAACGCAGCAGAGTGCCTGAACCCCTCTCAACCATGCTAAAAACGCAAAGGGGAACTGAGCCCTCCGTTCAGTGGCCTTTTGAATTGTCATCTATAAGATACAGCCTTAACGTTACCAAAGTCCCATACAAAACATCATGACATGTCTTAATAAGCGGCAAATAGAGCATATTATATACCCAGCTTCTTCTGAGACCTACCATAGCCTCAAAAACTCCGAGTCGTCACTCACCTCATCCCTCCACCCCCCCCCGCAATACTTGCGTGTGTTCTTAATGTCTGGCCCCCCGATGAGGCATAAGATATCTTATTCCTGCTCATTTAAACCGCTAGATTCCGCCGCGTTCTCCATCGTTGCCGGGTCAGGAACCTCACTGTCTCTCCGCTCTGTCCTCTCCCGTCGGTTGCGGCTCCTGCTTCTGACTTTTGTCCAGCCCTCCAACCAGTCCCAGGCCGCATCCGGGGAATCAAAGAACCAAGGTTTACCGTCTCTTTCCACTCTCAATTTTGCCGGAAAAAGCATTGCGTACGTTATATCTCTGCTGCGCAGCTCCTGTTTAACTCCTTGGAAACTTCTCCGCTGTGCTTGGACCTGGGCAGTAAAATCAGGGAAGAAGGACACTTCATAGTTATCGATTATGAGCGGCGGGCCAGTTCTCGAGGTCTGCAGGATACTGTCCCTATCCTGAAAATTAAAGACTCTTGCAATCAAAGGTCGCGGCGGGGCTCCAGGCCTGGGTCTTCCGGAACCCGTTCTATGGAGAAGTAAGCCGAGAGTGACTTGGGCTTTAAGTGTTTTGTTATTAAATACTCTACGTATAGGTCCGCAGCCGGCCCCTCTGTTTTTTCCGGAACACCAAGGATTCTTATATTATTGCGACGGGCCCGCCCTTCGTAATCATCCAGCTGCTGTGCCATTCAAAGCTGTCTGGTCTCCATTTCGGACATTTGGCGTTGAAGCTCAGGTGAATCGTCCCGTAATGCAGTCGTCGCTATCTTTAGCTCCTTCACCTTCTCATTTACCTGCTTAAAGTCAGCTCTCCGAGTCTATGGTTGTGCGCATACCTCCAATGGCAGCCATGACGTCATAGAGCGTTGGTTCCGGCTCTGAATGTGACGGTGCCACTGAGTCCCTCTTATCTGCGTTCGGCGAGCTGCTTTTGTCGCCACTCTTGGTCCACGCAAGTTTGGACAGTTGTTTCTGGGCATTATTTCTTGATCCCCTGCCCCCTGAGGCCATTGCAAGAGTCGATGTGAGAGCGCGTTGGGGGGAAGGGTGGGGAGGAGAGGCGCACAAGCGTCGCAGTAGCGTTAACAACGGGTCCTCGCTATCAAATTCGCTGTCCGTACGTATCGCAGGATCAAACTTCGTCACTGCGCCTCAGAGGCTTCCCAGGGACCCCTAAAGCAAACTCGAGTCCCCCTGTACCAGCAGCACGCGGCCATATAGTGCCCACCAGTGGTAGCTGCTCTCTTGAATGGCCGTCTACACAATGTATCTCCCTGCATTGGCAACACACTCCAGAACTCCGCCGCAGGTCGCCGTTTCCCAACAGAGATCAATATGCCGGGAGTGGGGTGGGGGGGAAAGGCTATCCCATCCCAAACACTGCTGCACCCCCACAGAGCCAGCAGCGCCACGGGTTCACAAGGCCAAACCAGGGGCCAGATGGGAGAGCGAAGTCACATGGATGCCCCTTCTGCGTCCTCCAGGAGTCATCACCAAGCACTGCACCACATGGTTGACGCACAGCAGCCCCGAGCAATCAGTGTCGCTACAGTGGGCAGGGGGGGGGAAAGTCCATCCAAAAGGCACCCGCAGTGAGCTGATGTCTGCCAGCGGGCCTCCTACCTTATGCAGTCAGGCCGGACCAGGCCTAAAGTTTAGTATTCATGCGCAGGAATGGCGCGACGCTGTCTCGAGCCCGGGGAGCAAAGACATGGAACAGCTTGCTCACGGGGTGCCTCCGAGCCTCTCCAATCGGGTCCCCGCAGTCCAGGGATGCTCCGGGTCGCACGAAGACCAACACGCGTGATCCTCGTCACTCCTCTGCCAGTGCGTGGCTTCCACTAGGCCGCAATCCGGGGCCTCAGTTTAGGGCCTACCCCCAGGCCAACCTCCGCACCTCCAAAGGGCCTCCAAGTTCAGGCGACCTATCCGTCAGTACTGCGGGGTGCCGGCGATCCCCCGCACCGCGACCCGTGCGAGCCGCAGGTCGAGCTCAGGCGGGGGGGGCGGAGGCGGGGAACTTCGGCGCTGCGGGGCAGAGAGCAGGGTCAGGAGCCACCTTAGCTCGTCTGAGCCGCCATCTTGATCGCCTTCGGCCCCAGAGGCATCCAAATTTCAAAGTTGCCCAGGGTGCTGCACCCACCAAATACAGTCTGTCGCCCCCCACGGGGGTGCCAGGCCCTTGCGGGAATTTCACCGGGATTACAGGCTGTAAAGGATGAATCGGCCAAAGAACGGGGCGGAGCTCACTCAAGCCGCAGCCATCTCTCTTGGCTGCTAGCCACACCCCAACACTATTTTCTAATGAAACACCACTTCTACAGATAGTACTGACTTGGGAAAATTCATTGAAAGAAAACTATTACTCATATATAAATTACAATTCCACATTATAAAAGCACAGTTAACGTTTAACCCTTCCATCATTCTGCTTCATGCCAGTTTCCATAGTAACAGTTCATGGAACATTCAACTGAACTCTCAGGTCACAAGTTCACCATATTTTCAAGTTAACTACACAATGTTGCAAATACAAACAGCAGGTGTTGTTGCCTTGGCAAAATATGATCTTATCCTTTCTATTGAACCTTTCAAAAAATTTTTACTAACCAATAGGAAAAATGCTTTAAAAGAAAAGTAAAATGCACCCTACATTTGAATGTTGAATGTTCTTAATCAGACAATTAATTCTGTAATTTTTTTTAATTGTATCTTGTCCACCATTTTACATACCTCTCATTTTACAAACTTACTACCTCAGCTGCAGACATCTCTTCGTGACTTACAGACATCCCTTCAAGATGCTTACAGTGTGGATTATTGGGCACAGCTATGTTTTCTGGTGCAAAAGGTATGCTGAACGCAGAAGTATTGACAAAGACCTAGCTTTGCAAAATGTACACATTAAATGGATTGGACATAGAGGATTAAAGTGGCATCAATTAATGGCTTTGGATAAAACCTTTTTGCATCTCTAACCCCCTAACCTAACTGTGCACTGTGGTGGCCATGACCTAGGCACATTGACTGGGGTAGGTCTCGAAATGCTAATGAAGAACGCATTTGCAGAATTGATGTTGCTTTCCCCCAAACTGTATTTGTGCACACTAACATATGCCAAAGACAGAAGTGGAAGTGGTCCAATCAATGTTGAGAAAGCTAGAAAAAATGTCAATAAAGCTGTTTCTGCTTGCCTCAGAGACCATAGCATGGGCTCCATATGTAACCACAATATACGTTTCCATATGTATAGCATCTACAGAAGTGATGGAGTACACTACACTGATCAAGGCAACAGAGTGCCTACAACAATCTCCCAATGAAAACATCCAATAACCCAACATATAACCTAGGTTTAGATTAAATAATCGTAATTATTTTTGTTAGGAGTCACGTACTCAGCGCGACTGACGGAGCCGCGGACCCATCGTGTTCACACCAGTAATCTGCTCTGGGAGCCGTGCACCCATCACATTCACACAAGGGGACCGCGCTGAGCGCCAGGCACCCATCATGTTCACACTAGGGAGCCGCACTGAGCGCTGTGCACCGATCACTAGGGTCGTGACTCCAAAATTTGACGGAAAAATAAGTCTACTTCCATTAATTTATATTTGCCCTGGGGACCCCATCCCCCGGGGCATGGCCATATATTTGTTTTTTATTTTTAATATTTTTTTAAGGAGGGAGGCAGCGTGGCCCCCCTCTTGAGGCCTCTATTAGCCTCGGGGCTCTGCCTCTTTTTTTAACTTTTTTTTTTATTGAGGGAGGTGGGCCACGTGGCCCCCCTCCTGGGCCACTTCTGGCCCCAGGGACCCCATCCCCCGGGGCCTGGCTGCTCCGTTGGGGACAGCGGGGGAGCCCAATACCCCCGCGGTCCCACCGGTTCCCCGCCTCCTGCGGGAGCCGGCATTACTTTTCCATAAGGCGAGCTGCTGACATGCAGCACCCCTTGTGGAAAAGCAATTCTGCTTTGCTTGATTGAAGCGAGAGCAGGTTTCCCTGCTCTTGTTTACTTGTGTTTCTCATGGCCGTGCGAGGGTGCACCGCTCTGCTCACTGGGAAGGTCAATGTGAGCAGAGAAGCTATGGAGGAGAACAGTTCTTAGCCGTATGGTACAACGTTTCAGAAAAATGAACAGCACTGACGTCCGAGGTCTTCTCTCCTACTAAAGGATACAAACAAGGACTATAATTTCAGCACAGAAGACAGTCACCTACTCATGGGAAATTTCAGGTCACCTCATGGACTACATGAACCATCATGCCGATGGTAAACATATTGAGCCACGCCCACTGCGGGCGGTGTTTACCTGATTGAATAAATAGTGAAGGAAACAAGAGGTGAGCTGCCTGCCTGATTCTGTGTGTCCCCATGATGAAGACGCCGACTGGCCTCGAAACGCTTTGGGAGTCGGGAGAAATATTTGGAGAATGGGCGTGAGAGCTGATAGAGGCGCATAGGCAAGATTGCAGAAACCCTGTGAAGTGCCCCTCTAAAGCACAAATGCTTTGTTGTTGAACCATAAATAGACACAGCTTCTTTTTGCAGTGCTAGGGTACACCACTCTGCTTACTGGGAAGGTCAATGTGAGCAGAGAAGCCATGGAGGAGAACAGTTCTTCGCCGTATGGTACAACGTTTCAGAAAAATGAACAGCACTGACGCCCGAGGTCTCCTTTCCTACTAACAGATACAAACAAGGACTAATAATTTCAGCACAGAAGACAGTCAAGGGAATTTTTGGTTCACCTCATGGACTACATGAACCATCATGCCGATGGTAAACATATTGAGCCACGCCCACTGCGGGCGGTGTTTACCTGATTGAATAAATAGTGAAGGAAACAAGAGGTGAGCTGCCTGCCTGATTCTGTGTGTCCCCATGATGAAGAGTCAGACTGGCCTCGAAATGCATCGGGAGTCGGGAGAAATATTTGGAGAATGGGCGTGCAAGCTGATAGAGGCGCATAGGCAAGATTACAGAAACGCTGTGAAGTGCCCCTCTAAAGCACAAGAGCTTTGTTGTTGAACCATAAATAGACACAGCTTCTCTTGGCCGTGCGAGGGTGCACCGCTCTGGTCACTGGGAAGGTCAATGTGAGCAGAGAAGCCATGGGGGAGAACAGTTCTTTGCCGTATGGTACAACGTTTCAGAAAAATTAACAGCAGTGACGTCCAAGGTCTTCTTTCCTACTGAAGGATACAAACAAGGACTAATAATTTCAGCACAGAAGGCAGTCACCTACTCAAGGGAAATTTTGGTTCACCTCATGGACTACCTGAACCATCATGCCGATCGTAAACATATTGAGCCACGCCCACTGCGGCCAGTGTTTACCTGATTGAATAAATAGTGAAGGAAACAAGAGGTGACCTGCCTGTCTGATTCTGTGTGTCCCCATGATGAAGAGGCGGACTGGCCTCGAAACGCGTCGGGAGTCGGGAGAAATATTTGGAGAATGGGTGTGAGAGCTGATAGAGGCGCATAGGCAAGATTACAGAAACGCTGTGAAGTGCCCCTCTAAAGCACAAGAGCTTTGTTGTTGAACCAGAAATAGACACAGCTTCTCTTGGCCGTGCGAGGGTGCACCTCTCTGCTCACTGGGAAGGTCAATGTGAGCAGAGGAGCCATGGAGGAGAACAGTTCTTCGCCGTATGGAACAACATTTCAGAAAATGACCAGCACTGACGCCCGAGGTCTCCTTTCTTACTAAATGATACAAACAAGGACTAATAATTTCAGCACAGAAGGCAGTCACCTACTCAAGGGAAATTTCGGTTCACCTCATGGACTACATGAACCATCATGCCGATGGTAAACATATTGAGCCACGCCCACTGCGGGCGGTGTTTACCTGATTGAATAAATAGTGAGGGAAAGAAGAGGTGAGCTGCCTGCCTGATTCTGTGTGTCCCCATGATGAAGAGGCGGACTGGCCTCGAAAGGCGTCTGGAGTTGTGAGAAATATTTGGAGAATGGGTGTGAGAGCTGATAGAGGCGCATAGGCAAGATTGCAGAAACCCTGTGAAGTGCCCCTCTAAAGCACAAATGCTTTGTTGTTGAACCATAAATAGACACAGCTTCTTTTTGCAGTGCTAGGGTACACCACTCTGCTTACTGGGAAGGTCAATGTGAGCAGAGAAGCCATGGAGGAGAACAGTTCTTCGCCGTATGGTACAACGTTTCAGAAAAATGAACAGCACTGACGCCCGAGGTCTCCTTTCCTACTAACAGATACAAACAAGGACTAATAATTTCAGCACAGAAGACAGTCAAGGGAATTTTTGGTTCACCTCATGGACTACATGAACCATCATGCCGATGGTAAACATATTGAGCCACGCCCACTGCGGGCGGTGTTTACCTGATTGAATAAATAGTGAAGGAAACAAGAGGTGAGCTGCCTGCCTGATTCTGTGTGTCCCCATGATGAAGAGTCAGACTGGCCTCGAAATGCATCGGGAGTCGGGAGAAATATTTGGAGAATGGGCGTGCAAGCTGATAGAGGCGCATAGGCAAGATTACAGAAACGCTGTGAAGTGCCCCTCTAAAGCACAAGAGCTTTGTTGTTGAACCATAAATAGACACAGCTTCTCTTGGCCGTGCGAGGGTGCACCGCTCTGGTCACTGGGAAGGTCAATGTGAGCAGAGAAGCCATGGGGGAGAACAGTTCTTTGCCGTATGGTACAACGTTTCAGAAAAATTAACAGCAGTGACGTCCAAGGTCTTCTTTCCTACTGAAGGATACAAACAAGGACTAATAATTTCAGCACAGAAGGCAGTCACCTACTCAAGGGAAATTTTGGTTCACCTCATGGACTACCTGAACCATCATGCCGATCGTAAACATATTGAGCCACGCCCACTGCGGCCAGTGTTTACCTGATTGAATAAATAGTGAAGGAAACAAGAGGTGACCTGCCTGTCTGATTCTGTGTGTCCCCATGATGAAGAGGCGGACTGGCCTCGAAACGCGTCGGGAGTCGGGAGAAATATTTGGAGAATGGGTGTGAGAGCTGATAGAGGCGCATAGGCAAGATTACAGAAACGCTGTGAAGTGCCCCTCTAAAGCACAAGAGCTTTGTTGTTGAACCAGAAATAGACACAGCTTCTCTTGGCCGTGCGAGGGTGCACCTCTCTGCTCACTGGGAAGGTCAATGTGAGCAGAGGAGCCATGGAGGAGAACAGTTCTTCGCCGTATGGAACAACATTTCAGAAAATGACCAGCACTGACGCCCGAGGTCTCCTTTCTTACTAAATGATACAAACAAGGACTAATAATTTCAGCACAGAAGGCAGTCACCTACTCAAGGGAAATTTCGGTTCACCTCATGGACTACATGAACCATCATGCCGATGGTAAACATATTGAGCCACGCCCACTGCGGGCGGTGTTTACCTGATTAAATAAATAGTGAGGGAAAGAAGAGGTGAGCTGCCTGCCTGATTCTGTGTGTCCCCATGATGAAGAGGCGGACTGGCCTCGAAAGGCGTCTGGAGTTGTGAGAAATATTTGGAGAATGGGTGTGAGAGCTGATAGAGGCGCATAGGCAAGATTGCAGAAACGCTGTGAAGTTCCCCTCTAAAGCACAAGAGCTTTGTTGTTGAACCATAAATAGACATGGCTTCTCTTGGCCGTGCGAGGGTGCACCGCTCTGCTCACTAGGAAGGTCAATGTGAGCAGAGAAGCTATGGAGGAGAACAGTTCTTCGCCGTATGGTACAATGTTTCAGAAAAATGAACAGCACTGACGCCCCAGGTCTCCTTTCCTACTAAAGGATACAAACAAGGACTAATAATTTCAGCACAGAAGACAGTCACCTACTCAAGGGAAATTTTGGTTCACCTCATGGACTACATGAACCATCATGCCGATAGTAAACATATTGAGCCACGCCCACTGCGGGCGGTGTTTACCTGATTGAATAAATAGTGAAGGAAACAAGAGGTGAGCTGCCTGACTGATTCTGTGTGTCCCCATGATGAAGAGGCGGACTGGCCTCGAAACGCGTCGGGAGTCGTGAGAAATATTTGGAGAATGGGCGTGAGAGCTGATAGAGGCGCATAGGCAAGATTGTAGAAATGCCCCTCTAAAGCAAAAGAGCTTTGTTGTTGAACTAACTACATATATACTACTCTGAACTACTCTGGCCTTCTTTTTTTATATGATTTATCACTGGAAGTTTCTGTTTTATGCATCTTTTGGCTAGTATTCAGTGGCCTTTCTTATTTACATCTTTCTAATTTGTCAACACGTATTAATATATGTTGTTCATTTTGCATATACATGATTAGCTATGCTTTTTTTTTGATTGTCACAATTGTTGATCAATGGCAAAGCCTGTTTAGATAACATCATTTTGTTTGCGTTTTCATGAATTTTTAAAAAAAGAACAAGTCTGTCTACTATGTTTATCAGTAATGCAGAGAGGGCGTGCACTTTTTTGAATTGTCCCACTTTTATTTTTATTATAAATTGTCCTTGTGTTTCTGAGCGCGTTATGTGAACAAGCTCCCTAGTGGAGTGAAACTCGTCGTCTTTTTATTGAATAAATATGTCATCCTGCAACTCACTTGAGGAGTAATTCTTTTGCTCGAAATTACCACTCGCTACATTGGAAAAGGATAGCCGGAGGTCCATACCTGTTTGGTTCCGCCGATCACTGACGGAACAGGAGTGTTTCTTCATATATATATATATACATATATATATATATATATGTATATATATATATGTATATATATATATATGAAAGCTCCAATTTCCTAATAATGCCCACCACCCACACCTAGCGGGACAGTTCAAAATACCTTAACAACTCAATTCCAGAAGTTAGAACGACTTTATGAACGTGAACTCCGCAAGTGGTGGGACGGCACATCTCTGCAGGGATACATTGAGGTACAGAGGGTACCTCGAGGCTTGCGAATTTTTACTGTACCCGCGTATGAGAACCCAGATCCCCTCCTGCTAGAAACTTGGGCTACTCACATAGCAAATTCATGCAAAGGCATGTTGGAGATCCTAATCCAATTTGCGTGGAGTGACCGCGACAAAGTTGTCAAGGAGATCGAAGCTCTGGAAGAGTTAATTGCACAAAATACTGATAAGGAGGAACAAGAACAACGTAGGGTGAATATGAAGAAGAGATTACAAAAATATGAAAACAAGATCAAACAGAGAAAACAAGAAAAATTTGACCGGGACGAGCGGGACTATGCAATGGGGAGGGTCCTTACGTTCTCCAAAAAATACGACCAGCCACGTAAGGAAGTTGCAAGAAAGAGCCACATGCCTAATGTTGCAGCAGAATCACCAGCCGCAACCTCGGAATCAGATCTCACTGCAAGTGAATTATCAGGAGATGAAACCCCTGGCACAACAGCAGCAGCAGCACCAATCACTAAAACTCCTTTTCAACAGGAGTTCAAAGTTATCCGAGAAAGTTGGCTCAGAGGTGGAAAGAACAAGACCCCAGAAGATCAAGGCAAACCAGACGTGGTGGTTGGAAAGGGAAGAGGCAACGTACAAACAGGAACAGTCCCAAGGGTAACCAGAAGCAAGAGGAGAGGCAGATGGTGAGAGCCCCCAACCAACTAACCATTGTAAATTTGTCCCAAAGATCATTGACATCAGGGGAGGAGTCCGTTTTAAAGCTAGGACTCACATTTTGTCCGAACAACAATATGGAGTACACTCAAACTCGTATTGATTTGTACAAATTTATTCGGAAGGTCAAACTCCATAAGTTTTTTAAGACCAAACCTACTGTGAAAGAAGTGAAACAACTGAGACACAACAAAAAAGACACCGACCTCTTATCTGTCAATGACCTGACAGCGTGTGAGGTTCTGCAAAATCTAAGACGAGAAGGAGACATGAAAATCGATGGGAGTGGCAACACTCTCACACAGACATTGATTAATATCAACATTGATCAAGAAGCACCAAAGAGCGAATTCAAACGAGCATCAAAATTTGTCCCCCAGATTGCAATTGATGCAATAGACATTTTCTCCGATGCGGTCATTAGGGATCTGATGGCCATGAGAAAAGAACAGAATCAACAGGGGAAAAAAAAATTTAACACGACAAAAGAACAAAAGTTGGCAATTAAAACATTAATGGAGGACAAAACAATTGTGTGCAAACCCTCCGACAAGGGAGGAAATATCGTGATCATGTCGAGGTCTAACTATGTTGCAGAAGCCATGCGTCAACTCCAGGATGTTTCTTGTTATATTCCAATAAAAAAACAAGACTATTTGAAAAGCATCGATGACTTACACACTTTGCTTAAAAAATGGCATGATAAGCAAATGTTAGATCTTGAAGAATACCTTTTTCTAAAGACTATGAACCCCACCTTACCTTGTTTCTATCATCTACCTAAGATTCATAAGAACATTGACAATCCCCCTGGGAGGCCTATCATCTCTTCCATGGGAGGTCTCACTGAGAATCTCTCAAAATTTCTAGATCATTATCTTTTTGATTTTGTGCTATCCTTGAAGTCCTATATCAGAGATACCACAGACTTCATTGAGAAGGTGGAACTTGTAACCTGGCAATCCTCATATGCACTGATTACTTTGGATATTACAAGCTTATATACTTGCATAGACCATGAGCAGGGTCTCCACGCAGTGGAACACTTCCTAAACAAAAGAGAATTGAAGCACGCAATGCACAATAAGATGTTACTTGAATTAATTGCATTTTGCCTGCGTAATAACATCTTTCTCTTTCAGGACACCACTTATTGCCAACTCTCTGGTACGGCCATGGGCTCCTGCTTCGCCCCCAGCTATGCGAATTTATTCGTAGGCTGGTGGGAGGAGCAGGAACCCTGGGCCCCCGGGAATGCGGTATGGAACAACAAAGTGGTGGCATGGTGCAGGTACATCGATGACCTGTTCCTTGTTTGGGACGGGTCTATAGATGAAGCTATTCAGTACATACAAGTACTCAATGAGAATGAGTGTAATCTGAAATTCACTGGTGATGTAAACAAAGAAAGTGTAAATTACCTAGATCTACTAGTGAGTGTCAGAGAGGGACGAATCTGTACACAACTCTATCGTAAACCGACTGCCGGGAATAGTGTATTGCACGCTTCAAGCAGTCATCCCCGTAAACTCATTCATAACATCCCCTACGGGGAGTATTTACGACTCAAACGTAATTGTAGTCACATTGAGGATTTTGAGCAAGCTGCAACTGAAAGCATTGAGAGATTCCTGATGAGAGGATATAACTTGCAACTTCTCCAGGATACCTTGAGTAAAGTCAGAAAACTACCCCGTACAACCCTTTTTGCTAAAAAAACACGCCCCATTTCAGACGGAAAATTCCGCATGATAACACCATATGCTGCAAATTCTTTTAAATTGAGATCCATAATGTCCAAACATTGGCACATTCTCAAATGTGATTTGATAGTAGGGCCTGACATCCCGAAGTGCCATTAATTACGTTCAAGAGGGAAAGATCACTACGTGATCAGATGGTCCACAGCTATTTGCCGCCACTGGAAAAACAAATAGGGACTTTGAAGGATGCTAAAGGCTTTTTCCCTTGTGGAAAATGCAAAGCCTGCTCAGCCAGTAAGAGAACATTAACATATGAAGTCACAGGCTGTAGAGGTGGCAAGAAAATCAATAAATTTATGTCCTGCCATACTGACCATGCGGTCTACTGTCTGATGTGTCCTTGCCTTTTAAGATATGTTGGAAGCACTATTAATCCTGTCAAATTAAGGGTGCTTGAACACATGAGGGCCATCGCTAACAAAGATTTTTCTTATCCAGTGGCCCGTCATTTTGCTATCAAGCACAATAGCGACAGGAATCTCCTGAGATACTTTTGCCTGGACCACGTTAGTGAGAACCCGAGAGGAGGCAATAGATTGCAAACACTCAGGAGATTAGAATCTCAATACATTGTCGACCTAGAGACAAGGGCGCCAAGGGGCCTAAATATGGGTGAAGAACTGGCATCTCACTTAGGTTGAAGAATAAATATCAGTATAAATGTGTAATTTCACGACATAAGATTTTGAATGGTATGTAACAATGATTAATAGAATGGGTTTTTTGTTTAAAGCTGCGCCTAGATTTGAATCAATTGCATCACATGGTAATTGTATGGGTTTATATATTCCAATACCCAGCAGCCAATACATGGCTGCTATTGCCGATCCACGGCAAGATTTACGCCCCCATGACTATTCATTAATGTGGTCTTCATGTGGTTGTCGCGCTATGATGCATGATGTTTGTTCTTGTTCCTAGTTTGGATATATTCTGTCCTATAGGTTTTAACAAGAAATGAATGAATATTTTTGTTTGCCGATACACGGCTGTAATTACGGTTTATATAACCCGACTGTCATTTCCTATGATGCATGTTAAACTATAACACATTCAAAGATGGCGCAGAATTTTGCGCTTGTGGTATAGTCCATTGTTTGTTTCTATTAGGTTTGCAAACATAGATAATGGTGCCGCATAGCGTTTCCTGATGTGAACACTGACGAAGGGATTTTGCTCCTGAAATGCGTTTGTTCTGAATAAACCCTTTGCTGATATGCTGCTGTAACCGTGAGTGCTGTCTTTTCCTTAACCCGGCTGGGCAATATTAGGAAATTGGAGCTTTCATTTTACACGCGGACACCATCGCGTGACAGCACCCGCTTCCAAGAGTGACTCGTTTTCTGGTGTAACTGGAGCTTGGATATATATATATATATATATATATATATATATATATATATATATATATATATATATATATATATATATATATATATGAACAAATCCTCCTCAAAAGAAAAGGCAGTGACCCGTAGGGAATTGAAGAAGCACTTTATTTTCGGCAAGCTGTAGGCGAATGCATTTCGGAGTTTCCTCCTTCATCAGCGCCCCTCTCCTATATATTTAGTATGGCAATGTTTTTTTAAATTCTGGACCAACATGGAATATGGAATTTGCTGCTTCTAGAGGTTACATACTGGAGAATCAGAATATTTAATTTGTTCTCTCCAGAACTGCCTGTAAAAACTATGTCTTTTTTAGTAATACATTTGGAAAATTGTGCTGTAATTTACCAAATGGTCTTACTTTTGCCAAAACATAATTGGGAGAGAATCGGCTGAAACTCCCCAGAAGAACTAAGGGCCTTCATTAACGTTTGGCGAATGGGTAAATGTCCTTCAGGATGATGGGGTTCCATCATCGAACTACTTAATGCCCACCCTTCTCTAAATGATTGAAGCTGGCCAAGGCTTTGGCAGGCAGTGTCCTCGTAATGTTTGTAACAGATTGCCCTGTCTGCCAAACTGTAAAATCGGGCCATACGTATGGTAAAGGTACTAGAATGGGCAGGATTCATGGGCTTGGCAGAGTTCTTATAGCTGCATTCACTATAAAGAGAATGCTGCTTTATTTTAATGTGCAGGGATCACTACATTAGCTTGAATTGTCTTTGTTTTCCAAATTCAACAGAATATAATTACTGTACGTTTACACCATCTCAAATGGGTCTGAGAAGGTTAAAATATGACATTCAATACCATGTAAAACACAGAAAGAATATACATGCCTATTTACTTATGTCCCTTCTCTTGTGCCTTCAACTACCACCTTTGATGATGTCTTTATTCCATCCATGGTGCCTCCTTCCCTTCCTCTTCTCCCTTGCACCAGTGTCACATTGACCTAACCCACTCACCCCATCTTTAATGCCACTTGTTCCTGTGGCTTCTAGATCCACTATGTTTGTATAAAATTATATCCCTTTATGTGCTCCTTGTTCTGGTCTTGTCATATTTCATTCTTTTCCTCCTTCGCACTCCTGCTTGCCATCTTTCACTTCCAGCACTCAATACTCTTCCACCATTTTACCATTTTTAATTTCTTGTCTTCCCTGTGACTCCGCCTGTACCCCCAATTCCTCACACAACGTCTTCCACTCCTTATCTGCCACTTTGACCCTCAACCCAAGGCTAGTCTACTAACCCCAAGGCTCCAGAGACCTTCAACATAGTCTAAGCAGTTGAGAAAAAGATAATCACAGTGTGTTCAAATGTTTTGTATAGTCTGCCATCTTCCTTTTAACCACGAGAGACTTTAAAAAAAAAATCTTATCTCCCTTTCTCTTCCACAGACCTGGATGGCATGCTATTCCTTTTCCCAAAAGATTCAGTCACTGACTATGTGATACTGAAGCCAGACTTGGACACCCCGCTGAAGAGTTTCACCGTCTGCGTTCGTGCATTCACTGAGCTCACTCGCTCCTTTGCACTGTTTTCTGTGAGCAGCTCCACTGAATTCAATAACCTCATACTTTATTATCATCATATTTTTACCAATCCATATTCTGTGTATGTTGGGGGTCAACTTAGGGTTTTCAAAGGCCTGAGAAATGCCCATGAGAGGAAGCATCTGTGCAGCTCATGGGATTCCTCATCAGGGGTGACACAATTCTGGCTCAATGGAGAACCATTGGTTAGGCAAGTTATGTCAAAAGGGCACACCATTGAAGGACCTTTGAAATTTATACTTGGACAAGAGCAAGATTCATTTGGCGGTGCATTTGAGGCTAAGGAGTCATTTGTGGGCGAGATGGGAGATGTGCATATGTGGGATTATGTTCTGTCTGCTGCAGACATACATCAGGCCTTCATTAACAACAAACACTTTAATGGTAATGTCATCAGTTGGAGGGCCCTGCGCTACGATAAACATGGAGATGTCCTTGTGGAACCTATGCTTCAGAGCGTCGGGGAGAACCAAGCATGTAGCAGCGTGCAGCCAGGATGTAAGTCAAAGTAAGATGGACGGGTACCCTGCAGGAGGCCAGCAAATGGAATACTAGAATTTTTGCAAAGAATTTACTGCATATCGCAAAACATATGGAAAACATGCAAACGTACATTTTCGGTAGGTCTATGCCTCCAGACCTGGCTGTTCGAATAAGCCTTCAAGACCTGCTATCGCCTGGATACCCTATTGGGTGATTAACCGTGCTTTATAAATCCTGATTAATTGATTGATTGATGCTTAGGTTATCTCAGCAGATAACAATCTGAATGCACCTGTAAAGAGGTTGCCTTTGCAATCAACCTTGTCCTCCTCATGTTAGGTGAATTTTGCTGGACCTTCAAAGAACATCCGAATACATCGCAGCTGGTCGGAAGGAAAAATTGAGTGGCAGGAGGGCCAACACAATCTAAATGAGACATTGATACATCTGTTAGCAGATATTATGAAAACAACCTGAGGCTTTTTAACATTTCAAGATGAGCATATCTTAGATAGAGACCTTGAGTGGAAAAGGCTGACACTCTTTTCCACCACATCTCTGTGACCTGCCCTGAACAAGGCCTTATTAAGGAGGCATGTGAAGGAAAACTGTCGGTGGTTGCTCTAGGGCTTAATTTGTAAAAAAACAAAAATTATAACTTCCGGGGCCCTCGTCAGGAGGACTCTGCAGCTTGCAACACCCATTACCCTTGCCAGTGCTGCCAATGACAGTAGCAACACAACTACCAACCATTAAACTCCTACAAGTATGACAATCAAGACTATTCCAGAACCCCACAGCTATAAGAATAGCTTGGGTGTCAGGTATTAGTAATTTTTTTATGTATATTGAATCATAAACAACTGTTCTATTGTTCATCTCTAAATCAAACAAACAGTGCCACCATGTGGCAGACTGTCGTAAGTACCGGTGTTGACAATGAAGTGCTGGTGCTGAGCACCAGAAACCATTGGTTCTAATTAAGCACTAGGTGGTTCCCATCAAGCCAGGTACTTAAAAGACATACCAATAACACATTCTCCAACTTACTGCGAGAAGCTCTTATTCTGGGGGAAGCTACAGTTTCTTTCTTAACAAATCTCTCCTGATACCTTAGAGATTTCTGGCCAAAAGACCATTGTGTTAATACAAATCAATATGGAATTCAGAAATGTGTTTTCACCACTAAAATCTCCCATGTAGGTGATATGTTGCTACTTCTTGCCAGAAGAGACCGTGAAATATTTAAAGGGCCAATTAGTTCATTTGTTTGCGTCTCACATTCATTTCATGTTTAATTTCGCTTCATGGTTCACATTTAGAAATCATGTTAGAGCCCTGGCCTGTAGATCGATGTACAGAGATTTGAAAGGGGTCCAACATATCCAGGGAGAATTCGGAAATATGGCCTAGTTTATTGTCTCATCTTCTCTTTCTGCTCCCCTTGACTCTCCATCTGGCCATAGCATTGCTGCATAGCTGTCCAAATGACAATCTCATATTGGGTTGATTTTTGGGCTCATGTAATAGTTTACAAATACCATGTAGTGTGAGATGATATGTCTCCTGGCAGAGCTGTCACCTTGACTGTCAAAGCAAACAGAAGGAGATGATGGACAGAGTGCTGAAACTTTTCAAACACTCATCCCCAATCACAGATCTGGGTTGAATCCATCATCATTCTTTAGCTCACTTTGCCACCCCAGTTCAGACACAGCTATATGTAAATCAGTCTTGACCCTGTGCCTCATGGGAACAGTCCAGCTCGAACTGCCAAGCCATGTCTTCCCTGGACCGGAAACAAGCATCCTGGGACCGGTTTCGAGCTAACTGGCTGGGGGAGAATGTTTGCATTGTCAGCATTCCGCCCATCATTTGTTTGCTGTAACACTCTTCGCCCTAAGTGGGATGGGTATGCCCAGACATGGGTCCCTTGCTCACTGTGCTACTGGAGTCGAGCTAGCGTGGCTGAAGAAGGGTGACATACCATGAAACCGGTCCCAGGATGCTTGTTTGCGGTCCAGGGAGGACCTGGCCTGGCAGTTCGGTCTGAACTGTTCCCATGGGGCACAGGGTCAAGGCTGATTTGCATATTGCTGGGTCCAAACTGGGGTGGCCTAGTGGGCATAAGAACGATGGATTTAACCCAGATATTTTGACTAGGGGACAATGTTTGCATTGTCAGCATTCTGTCCATCATTTGTTTGCTGTAACACCTTGACTGCCAAGGCTTGAGTTCTCATCCTGTGTTTGGCACTTGATTTAGATCATGTGATCCTTGCCAAATCACTTAATCTTCCTATACCTACAACTATGAAAATATGTGTAATGCAATTGTAAAGGCATATATTGTAATGTATTTCAAATATGCAATGCCATACTTGATGCTCATACCCTTGTATTGGCTCTCGAGTTCTTTCTCCAATGAATGTACAGCTCTCTGTTGCCTCCAACCTGGATTTGTGATTGTTAATACAGTGTAATAGATGTTACTAAATAAATAAATTCACTGCATCAAGATTGATCATTTATCCTGTAAAATTGTAGAAGCCTAATCCATGGAGCATATATTCACATTCCATTGTCATGGTTCTAAAATTAGCCTGAACCAAAGGTGAGCAGGGCATCACTTGAGCAAGGTCATCTCCTACCAAGACACAATTGCTAAAGCTACCAACGAAAGCAACACAATCTTCAAAGTAGTAGGCCACTCTATCAACCCCATGTGTCCATTGACATGCCACATCCAGTGCAACATCACAAGCAACACAACTGAACACTAGATTTCCAAAATATATCTAAATGAACCCACCAAACTCTCTGACTCTAGATGATCTTTCAAACATAAAAGCATCTCTGAAACCTAGCTCTTACATCACAGCTTAAGCATCATATTCATCTCCTGAAGCCCTAAAATCCTGCCTTGCTCTAGTCCGTTCCTCTCCCAGAACAGGCACACTCCCTCATTCTCAAATTCTGTCTTTTCTAAAAATATTTTGAGGTACATTAACTCAGATTCCGTTCCTGGGCAAAGAAACAGAAACAGCTGCATCAATGCAGGCTCAAGACCACATCTACAAACATCAACCACCATCAACTACTCCAGGCTAATGAATCAGAATTCTACCATTTCTGCAGAACAGAGCCACGCACTATCCATAAACTCATTGAGAGAGTCCACTAGCAACAGAAAAAAGGACCACGAAATGGCAGCTTTTAAAGATGTAAACCGTCAGGCTCTCTGTAGTATTGCTATTGTGGAGAACAGGAGATTCTACAACAGAGCTTGTAATGATTGTAAAGGAGTAGGTAAGATATAACAATTTTCCTTCAAAGCTGTACTTCCTCATGAACTGTGACCATAATGGTTTGATGTACCCCCATCCTGCCCAGCAGACAAAACCTTTTACGTGCCTGTAGGCTTCTCGGTCCCCGCTCTTCATTTCTGGCATTCCCCCAAGGTCTGGCTTGTATCCAGTTATCCTTAACCATGCTACATACAGCTTCTGGATGCCCTGTTCATAAGACAATATTTTTCATAAGCCAGAAAAGTTGACATGGTTCACATCTAAATCTAATAATGGTGGGTAACCCAATATACCCTTGCGGGCTCGGGCAAATACTGTAAATTAAAAGGTACCGGCAAGGGAATTTATTCAGATCAACAGTTAACAGAACTCAGATTGACAAATTACTTGTATCAGTTTATCTGGCCCAACCTTATTGGAATCTGTACAAAATGTAGCTTAGTTTGTCTTGTTATGACATGAAAGAACAATAAAAAAAAAGCAGCAACACAGGAAATCTTTTATATCAAAAGATTATTTTATATATATGTAATTATTTGAAGTTTCAAAGGGTACAAATCATCTCATAGATTTAATCACAAATTCAAATGCACAAGGAATAAACAAATTGTCCTATAAAGCATCTGAAAAAAAGTCCAATCAAATAAATCAAATGACAAATGACTCCTATTTCTTTTACAGTGAGGGTCACTTGCGTAATTGATAACCAATATAGAAATGGACTTAGCAGTCGACGTTTCGGTCTTTGGTTCTTAACTTTCAAGACCTTCTTCAGGACAACATATCTTTATATATAACGGTGACCCCTAAAAAGACATAATGCAATAAATTACCATCATATCCTACTGATTACATCTTTCATTTTTAGAAAAAGAGAAACAAAACATATATAACCCGTGTGCAATGTATACCTAATTGTTTACACGTAGTTAAAAAACATCATCACTTTTTCAAATGTTAACAACTGTCAGATATCACTTTTTGCCCAAAATACTCATTGCATATAACAGTTTGGGCACCAATCGAGAACCAACCCATGTTGTCTCTGTTCCTTGAGCTTGTAAATATATTAATGGCAAAATTATATCTGATCTTATCCATTTTTAATACACACTTACTTCTGAAAGCTGATTTTAGCAGAAGTCCCATAAGATTATTACCAATGGAAATTTGACGTCACAATTTTCTGTAATATAAAATCAATACATGAAAATCTTGATCAAGCAATCAATCAAGACATTTATAAAGCGCGCTACTCACCCGTGAGGGTCTCAAGGCGCTGAGGGGGTGGGTAGTGCCACTACTGCTTGAAGAGACAGGTCTTGAGGTGTTTCCTGAATTCCTGAAGGTAAGAAGGTCCTGGGTCACTTGTAGGTGTTTGTGGAGGGAGTTCCAAGTCTTCGCTGCCAGGTAGGAGAATGATCTTCCTCCGGTGGTGGTTCTGCGAATCCGTGGGACGTTGGCGAGGGCGATATTTGACCTGAATCAACCCTGCTGATCTTAACATGTGGTTGAAACTTTACTTGAACTGTTTAGTATTATTCCTTCAGGCCTATATTTCAAGGAACTTTCGTTTGCAGCCTCTTTATTCTTATTTAAGATGCGCTATTACTTCTCACTTGCAAATGAATCTGCAATGTAAAAGATGTTCGAACTTAATCAAAGAGATTTATCGCTTTTTCTATGAATCTGAGCTCCTTGCAAGGAGACTCAAAGCGACATCTTTATGCTGCATTTAACCTGATTTCAATCATTATATACTGGGCTACTGCTCGGGCCCATTGACCCCTATGAAAAGCCTTTAACTCCAGCTTAATCTGGAATTATTTTGAAATAAATTTGCTTTGGTCTAAAAACATCAAAACACGCGTTTAATTTACATTGATACCAGACTGCCGGCCATTGCTTTAAAACCTAGGCGAACTAGTAACGTGTTTCCAATACATTTGTATCTGATATTCTATTTAAACTTGCTATCGCGGCAGACATATTTCATGTTCTAAACTAAGCTGAATACAGTGTTTTGCATTTATTTGACATCGGTTTTGAATTATCGCAGCAGACATGTGTCCCGCTTGGAATCAGGTTCAATCCATTGTTTGACACCAGTTTGAAGTTAATGTTAGCGTTCGGCAAACAATAGCCTAGGCATTGTGAAGATATTGCCATTATTTGCTTGCTTACCTTCAGAGAGTATTCACGGAAAGTATTCCTCTAACGCTCCACAGTCTTTCCGGTTCGAAATGCACTGACGTCAAAACAGCAATCGACGTTCCCTGCATTTCGCACGGTTTATAAAGGCATCTCGAAGCCGCTTTTCAGTGGCGGCCATCTTAGAGTGGTAAAGATTACTCTGTTCGATCCCAAGCGTTTATTTTGGATGTTTTTATGCTATCAATTTAAACTGATAATTTAAGTTACATGAGAATTGCAGTTTTTAGATCAATCCAAATTCATGATCTAGATTGCTTATAAAATACAATTTCTACATGGTGAGTGCTTACAAAACAACATTTTATCAAAGCGGCCATCTTGAGATGGTGACAAGTGACGCATTAAATCGCTGCAATTCCTCTATCGGAGAATCAAAAATCAATTGCAGATCGTGAATTTATTCATTGTAATGAATGGTTATTAATTGATTCCAATTTTAACCTCATTTGTACTGACAATAAATGCGCTCACGAAAAGACGTTGTAAGAAGACGGCCATGTTTAGGAATTTGATCTTATTGTTTCACAAAGTAAAATAGTGAATCGACCACAGATCTGGGATCACCTTGAGTTTAGTAAAAGCTCGATCTTGCGCTTTGCTCTGTATATGTTGTTTACAGTGACTCATTTGGAAGCAAATGGTATTGAGTATGTAGTCATGGCTAAAATTCAAGGTTACTTTTTGTCAATATTCCTTCTCGATCATGATGGAAACAGATATGTCGGTTGTTTAATCAAACAAGGGGCTGTCGCTAGAACATGCGCTCACAGTCTATGCATGCCCTGGCTGTATTTTCATATTCAAATGATCAACACTAGATACATGGTAGCGTTTAGAGAGCACAACAATTCTTTTATACATTTTCATTAACCCAATAGCAGTGGAGACAGTTCTTTTATATATTTACACTGACCAAATAGCAGTAACATGCATATCAGTAATACAATCAACAGAATTGCTGTCACTGAAAAATGTGCTCACAATCTGTGTATAATTTCAATGCTTCGTTTCTATGCTTAAGTAAATATAGTCTAACTTGAATACCAGAGATGTCACACTGGCAACAGAATAGAGAAATACATGTTTATAACCTTATTACTGATATTTCCACTCTAGTGGTGGCATAGGAGCATCAATGTGTGAATCACTAGAGTAAGGGTTAGAAGAAGTTATTGATGTGTTCCATCTATTGATAGCTCAGGGTCTGCTTATGTCAAACATGCTAGTGTATGCCACTCTGTTGCAGAGTTCAAGCCCTTCTTAATGCTCTCCGCTGAGTCTATCCAACGATTCTCTTTCAGTGTCAAAGCCTTATCGACATTTTTTTGTTTGATGGTTGGTTTAACCAGTTCCACCACCCACCAATCCATTTCCTTTCCTGTGTGTTTCTGCTGGATATAGTGATCTACCAGTGGGGCGTTTTCGACTTTGCATCAAATCCTTGATTGGTGCTGTAAAATTCTCTGTTTCACCATTTGGGTTGTCTACCCTATATAAGAAAGACCAACAAGGACACTTTATACAGTACACCACATTGGTGGTTTTACAGCTGGAGAAGTGCTTAATCGTGGTGACTCTCCCATTTAGTATAAAACATTTGATGTTTCTTGTTGAAGTACAGGCGATGCAACCATTACATTTAAAGTGGCCTTTGACCGGCACCAGTTGTTTCGTATTGTCCACTATATTAGCCGCTTCTGTTTCATGTGCATGCACCAGTCTGTCACGTAAATTTGGGCCACGCTTATAAGCAAACAATGGCTTTTCTATAAGTTCTAGAAGTGTTGTTAACAGAGGCCAGTGTTTGTTGACTATTTTCTTAAGCTGGTTGGTTACTGTGCCAAATGTGGTAACACATACCAGAGGTTTGCGATCGGATTTCTGTTTGATTTCCAGGAGCGCATCCCTATTGTTGTACCATGCCCTCTTGAGCGAGTTTTTCAGAAGTATGTTGGGATAACCCCTGGCATGGCGTTTATCCTTTAGTATTTTCTCTTCCCTAAAGTAATCAAGCCGTTTCATGCAGTTCCTTCATAAATAAAGAAATTGCCCAAAAGGCAAACCATCTCTCAAGGCCTTGGGATGATGGCTGTTGTATTTCAGCAATGTATTTCTGTATTTCTTGCTGTGGGCTTGGTAAACAAGGTAGTGTAAAGAGTGTTCTCATCTCCCACCTTGATTGTTTTTTCAAGAAAATTCATTTCACTGTTGCTACTCTCTATGGTGAACCTAAGATTGGGATTTCTGTTGTTCAACCAATCATGAAACTGAGCAAGAAGTTCTTGGCTGCCCTTCCAGATTAAAAAGATATCTTCTATATATCTCAGCCAACATGAAATGTTGGCTGAGAAGGGATTGAGAGGATGATAGACGAATTTGTGCTCAAAGTTTGAGACATAGATGTTTGCTATATCTGGGGCGTAAACCACCCCCATCGCTACTCCCTTGAGTTGCTGATAAAAAGTTTTTTCGAAAAGAAAAAAATTCTCAGATAGGGAGATCCTGATACAGTCTATGATAAATTCTGTCAGCACATTATGTGGTCTCATACGTGTGTCTAAAAGTTCCTTTATTATCATCAGTGCTTCGTTCTGAGGGATGTTAGAATATAAACTTTCAATATCCATTGATACTAGAAGCTCATAGTTAGGGTCAAAGTCATGATTTTCAAGTTTATTGATTACCGAAGTGGTGTCTCTGATGTATGTATTAGACTCCACAGCAAACGGCCTTATGAAAAAATCAGAATATTGGACCAAAGGTTTTAAAATAGAGTTGCAGCCCGAGACTATTGGCCTCCCTGGAGGAATTGAGGCATGCTTATGGACTTTAGGAAGAATATTTATAGCTGGCACTGTGGGAGATTTGTTAATCAAAAATGCAGCTTCCTTCTCACTAAGCCAACCGCCATTGAGGCCTCTAAGGCTGAGTGATGTAATTTCTTTTTCAAGTCTAGCCGTGGGATTTGTTGAAAGTTCTTTGTAGTTTACCTCTATTGTGAGTTATTTAAGCATTTCTGTTTTGTATGCTACAAGGTCCCATAGCACTATGCCCTCGCCTTTATCGGCTGGTTTAATTATGGTGTCTGTTAGAGATTTAAGGTTCTTCAGAGCCTGTTGCTCATCTCTTGTGAGATTGTTTTTCACAAAGGGAGATTTCTTAAATAGATTTTCAATTTCAATAATAACTGCACTCTCAAAGGTTAGTATTTCTTTGGCCACCATATTGTTGGGTGGAAAAAACTAAGATGGATGATGAAGACCTGTGAAGTCTTTTTGTTCATTGGGTGGTGTTCCTGAAAAGAAGTTTTTCAATCTGATCAACCTGAAGAATTTATATAATTCCAGCTTAGTCCGGAATCGGTTGCTCCTGTTGGTTGGGACAAACGAAAGTCCAGATGACAAGACTGAGATCTCAGCCTCAGCCAACAGATGGCTGGACAGATTGAAATCTGAATTGTTGTTTCATTATTCACCACTCGTAGTATTGATTCCGGGTTTGTCTCTGACCCGGAGTATACTGGTTGCGGTACCATCCTCGTTTCGCACCTGCGATTTCCGATGTGGACCTGAACCTCTCCTGTCCTGTCCTAAAAGAGACTGTCTCGAATTGAAAGGTTGTTGATTGTAAATTGGTCTAAAAGGACCAGCTGATGTTTGTTCGCTGTCTGTGTCGGATCCTGTATCAGAGAAAGTCGCCCTCTTTTGCTGGTGATGGTTCGGGCCTTGATTGGTTCCCTGTGTTTGATAATAATCTTTTTGTAGGTAAGGATAAGTCTTCTCTTTGCTGTATCTGCGTATATCTTTATGCAGCTTGTCGGTCTTTTTATGCAGCAAGAGTTCAATTCCCGTAGAGGTAGAATTATTAATGTGATGTGATGTTCGACTGCAGTTTGTGAGGATGAATGTACTACTTTTACTTGGACCAATGGCACCTTTGCTGTGCCACTGTGCATATCAACTACCATTGAAGTGTGCCACTATAGCCATAGACTGGTGTAATCTGACCATTACTGAATAGCTAAAGAGGAGATCCTCACAACTTGTGCAGTCAAAACATGATTAAAGAAATGGACATCGTGGCTTCTCTAAACTCATCAAAGCCCATGACAAGAATGTTGCCTCAACCTATTTTCCACGGTTACTAAACTCCTCTTTATCAGCTTCCAGCAGCTACCCTTGTCAGACCATAATTTAATTAACTTCTGCAATGAAAGCAAGTTATATGAAAAAAAACAAATTTTACTTTCGTCCCAGAAAACTTTATTCCTCAGAAACCTGTCAACTGATGTTCTTTGAGATGTCATAAGTGATGTCACTGACCATGTCATGAGTGATTTAATATGTGAGGTTATAAGCAGTGCATTGCAGGGGTGTAGGTTATAATTAGATCAGGTAACTATAACTGCTGAATTTCTATGGTTTTGTGTGTGTACAATCTGAGCCTAACTATAACGTCCCCATGACCTTTGGTTTTTTTCAGTGAATTTCTAAGTTTTTTTTAATTATATACATGTGTGTGAGGGAAGAGTGTGTTTGTGTGTGTAATTCGGCCAAGTGTCCCTAATGCCATAAAAGTATTTTTACTCCAAAAAGATTATTGCTAGGTGTCGTAATTTCATATAGACCAAGATCTAAATTCAGAAAAATTGAAATATGGGATTTTCAGGAAATATAATGTCAACACTTTGCACTATACACATGACATTTTATGATCGCTATGGTAGTATATACATTGAGGAAGAAAAAAAAGGGTTTCATTACTTAGAAATCACATACGATTAGAATGGTCAACTTGGAGTGCCTTTTCAAATATGGGCAAGGTGTACATGTATTGGAAAGATAACTATTGAAACAATCCCTTTTAATTGTTTAATGAAAATCAGCACATAATTCCTGAGCACCTTCAAGGATATGCATTGTATGTTAGAAATAATGAATTTATGTAAAATTAATTTTGGAATATTGTTAGTATGGAAGGTATTTTACTTCACTTGTGGGAAAGGCTGTATGAAGTCTAGTTGTTCATGTTACGAAAAAGTGAAAAAAGCTATTCATTTTATTTGTTTGGGTGAATGGAAGAAGGTTCATGGTCCTTCTGAAGGGAGTGAACTGAATCTAGTTGTCCATGCTGGCTAGCTGCATATATGTTTAAGAATAAAAGAAGATGATACTTATAAACCTCTGAGGTCCATCCTCATTCCTGGTTTGGTGAATCCAATTTGGTTGTTATGGATATATATATATATTTATCAAAAGAAGGGTGCCCCCAAATGTGTAATGTAAGGTTCGGGAAAGGGGGAAAACAACAGTAATCAATAATGAGTCTTTCCGCTTAGCCTATCTACATTTATCAATGGAATTACTACAATGTAGGCTGACAAAGATTTATTTTGAACATGTTTCTTTTGTTTTGTATTATATACTTATTTTCTGACAATTTTTCTTAGTTTCATATATTTCATTTTACATAAACGTTTTCTAATACAAATATAATGCTTAAAACTCATACATAGAATCCACAAACAATATTACAATAAATACAAAATCAAATTTGTTCAATGTACATCAACTAAATATTTGACCACTCCACTCGCCAATCACTGTCTCTCACTCATACACCACACCCAGCACACTTCATATACACAGGTCCTTGAACCTCCCAGAACAATAATCTGCGACAGGCAACCCAGGAGACCTGTGATATCTTCCAGTTCAAAAAGTAACTTTATTAAAGAAGTCTTAATACATCAGTAAATGATACAATAAAACAAGAAAATTACATATGGAACCGTATCAATTTGAAGTACTTATTCATAAAAGAAGGAGATAATATACATAAGGAAATAAAGCACGCTGGCTTGTATGCGGATTGGCATAGTATAATATAGATATACAATTGTTTGAGTGATAAAAGTAAACATACAAAAATAATATTAATACCACTAAAGGGAAGGTAAAGGAGGCTGAAAAACTTCTTGTTGAGAGGGTGTAGGAGCAAAAGGAACACTTTGCACTTTCGCCTAGGAACTGTGTTATTGGAGACCATAAGTGCAAATGCTTCACAGCAAGAGATATAGGATAGAAAAGTGATATCCAATCTGTGAATATGGCAAGCAGCTTACCAATAGTCTACGGTGATATGAATAAAGGGTTATGTCAATGCTTACTGTATGGAACGCTAGTGTACAATGTAGAATACATGGCACAAAGAGTCCCAGGTCAGTTGCTGACTTGCTGGTGTGGTGGCTGGGACATTTCCTATGTACTGCTCTACTACAGTAAATCTTTTGTTCATAATCTTCTCCTAGTGTGCGGCCTTCTTCATCACAAGACCATTCTTCTTTAGCCTTCAATTAGTTTGTCTTGAACTGGGTTTTTCACACGAACCTGGTCAATGCACGTTTCGGTGGGATACAGATTCTTTCAACCACCATCTTCAAGTTTTTTTGCTCTCTTTTAACCCTGTTCAACAAGTGGGGTGATCTAGCTAATAGGTGTTGTATCAATTATAATACAGCCACATTCATGTTTTTCTGTTTCTCATTCATTCTGCAGTTGGTCACACTAGGGTACCACCTTCCAAATCATATAATACGCGGATCCGTGCAGTTAGCACTAACAATAATTGCACTTCTTATGGAACTTGCAGAGAAAAAAACATAGATATGCCTAATTTCTCATACTTCTAGTCTCCGACTGGAGTCCTCATAGTCGGTAGATTTGCCATGTTTTTTTTGCTTTCTCCACATTGGGATGATTCCATTGATGAATGTAGCTAGGTTAAGCGGGAAGTGTGATTATTGATTGCTGGTATGGATATATATGCATATATATTTTTCTGTGGGGGCGGTTGTTTGAGAGCCTCCTTCTTTTTGTTTAAACCTTACCTCTACCCTCACCTAAACCCTAAATTACATTTACGCCCCTTTACCTCCCTTTACCTCAACCCTCCCCTAAACCATAAACTCGCTCTTATCGCTGTTTACCTCTACCCACTCCCAAACCCTAAAACACCCTTACTTACCTTACCTCTACCCTCCTCATAACCCTTAACTCACCTTACTTACCTTTACTAACCCAGATCCTAAAATCACATTTATCTCCTTTTATCTCTACTCTCCACTAAACCCTCAAATTACCCTTACAACTCTTTGTACTCATCATGTTACTTGAGAAAAAATACCTAACTATGTGGTAAAGTCTTACTTTGTAAATGCATTACATGGAAAAGGCTGTTTCCTTGCAAAACAACTTGCAGTACCCTCGGAGTCCCATGAGTCAGCCACACTGAAGTTGGAAAATATATTTAGTTCTGGATACAAACTGTAAATCTCTTAGAATAGTATGATCAACTGAAGGAATACATCACCCAAATCTGCTGATAGAGAGGAAGGTTGCTAGGCCTTGGTGAAGAGTCTCCAGGATAGATGGACTGATACCAGCTTTAGGCACTGAACCAGCAGGCCTGATGGAAGAAGGGGAATAGAGGCAGGTAGGGGGTGGTTAGCCAAAAGTCTTCTTGAAGGAATGGATTTTAGTCATCTCCTGAATTTTAGAAAGATAGACTACACATGCAGACACAGATATATGGAGCCCCTTGCACAACAAAAGACCATTACCCTGGATATCTTGTAACAAGGCAGATGGTTGAAGTAAGTTAAGATTGAAAGACATTTGGCATCTGGTGGAAAGATAAGGGATAAACAACTGTAAGAGGTGATTCGGAGCTCAGCCTTATAAGGCTTTGTAAATGAGGCAGATGACTATGAGATTTCCTCTTTCTTTTATGGGGAGGCAGTGGGCAGGCTTGATGAGGTTGTGTTGATTCAGCTTTAGCAGGAGAAGAGCTGGATATTTCTGGACTCTTTGGAACTTTTATATTGAATTTTCAGACTATTCCAATAGTGAAGGTGACAAAACAGTTAATACCAACAATTAAACTTTATAAAGTGTTCGTTTCAAAACCTTTAATCACTTTGGCTAAGAAAGGAAGAAGATGTATAACAATTGATGTCTTATTTTTCTGCCTGGCTGAGCAACTCCTTTACCACTCTATCAGAATTGCATGACAGACCTGGCTGGCAGTCAGCACCTCCACAGAGTTCATGGTGCACAGACAAGCAACCACACTCCACTTGCCCACTGGCCCTATTTGTCAATTTTTATCCTGTTAGCTGTTACTGGTGTTTTACGCGAAATATGTCAATCAGCATTCATGGTGCGTTCAAGTGACAGGAGAGTGGGAAACATGTGGAAGGCATCTGTGCAGCAGCCAAAGTGAGTTGTGTTGCAATTTATTTATTCTCAGATTAGAATTTCACCACCTGCCTTGGCACGCCTGATATGACAAGATGCAGCTCCTTCTATACCATATGAGACACCCATCCAGCATGTCTCTGTGTGCCCAGTTCAGCCTACTACTGGCTCCTAGTTATTATATCAATATATTCTGACCACCATGACTGTCTCTGGATTTCAAAACTGAAAACCTTTTTTAAAGCAGCCCAAATTCCTTTAAAAAAACAGGTCTGCTTTAACATGGGGACCACAGACTACTCCCTGGGAAGCTCCCCCCCCCCCAATTTTCAAAGGAGAGGCGATCCATAGAAGATCTATTCCCCTTTACGTATCAATTTTCACGCCTAGTAACTGATCAACGGTTTGCAACCAGAATTACGGCTGCAAACCATCGATACCTCAGGGTTTGAATCCCTATTTGCAAAGGACGCCCAAAACATGCCGCTTCCGAGAAAAAACCTTTAAAAATCGTTAATTGGCTAAATAAGGAATAGTGTTTCAGTGGTCAACAAACCTTAAATGAATTGATACGCAAGAGTGCAACTCCAGAAACACTTAGTACATCTGACCAATTGTTTTCAATGGATCACTCCTCAATGTTGCCACTCAACTGGGTAGCAGAACAATTTGATATGATTTATCTTCACTTTGTAATGCAATTTTTGGCTCAAAAGATGATTGAACGGCTTGCTCATCTGGCTTCACCACTGCTGCAAAAATAGAAAAGATGGAATAAAGGAGCATTGAAAAAATTTACTTTGATACACTTGCTATCAGAAAATATGAAAAGAATGGAAAAGAAGGCGTTCCTCCAGATAAACTTGTGTTTTGTTTTACAAAGACCATTGTAAAATGTTGATATTTAATAAGTTAGACCTAGAGCATGGATCTATCTATTTGTATGGAGACTCACAATTTGACAAGATGCTTTTGTGGGTTCCTGTGTTCCTGTGTGCTTTACAACGTCCAGAAATGATCAAAATACCAAAACGCCTCGATGATTACAACCAATGACTATTGTTGAAATATTTTATTTTATGATAGTTACTAAGAGGATATTATCTTCAGCACACACCTCAGAAGGGTGGCAATACCAAATACACACAACAGTATTGCCATTTACTTAACAATTAATACTTTTGTATCTCTAATGTAAATGCAAGTTGATGTGATTTTAAAATAACTTTTAGAAAAATAAACTGTTTGTTTGCAACTCTTTATGAAATTTACATGTCACCAACTTTGTGGCAGTGGTAATGCAGCCTGATGCTCGATGCTTTTGCATTGTTTGTGGTTAAGCTAACTCCAGCGCAAGCCCTACAAATATCAAATAACTCATGAACATGGCCAGGTGCATGCTGTGGCCCTCATGAACAAAGATTACATTTGAGGAATCGTAAATTTAGACAAGTAACGATTCGTAATTTGCGATTCCTTAAATGGAATGTACAAAAATCGATTTGTTAGAAGTTATAGCAATTTGCGCATCAACTTCTAATGATTCATTGTTATTTTGAGAACTGACCTATGTTTTAATAGGTTGGTTCTCAAAATACCAATTGGCAATGGATCTCAATTCGGCCCACGTTTTAAAGGAAAACGGCCTACATTTAAAAAAAAAAAAAGTTACATTTTTTTATAAGCAGACAGTGGTATCGCCGACCACTGCATGCTCATAAAAACACGTTTTTGTGAACATTCACAAATGGGAAGTATTCCGCAGGGCACCCCTTCCCATTTGCAAATTGCTTACCACCCCCTCCTGTGAAGAAGTGGTAAAATATTAATTTTTTGTGATCAGATTTAGGTCACAAAGCATTAATACACAGCTCAAAGATTTGGTAACTGGAAGGCACGTACGTCCTTAACACTCCCCTTCCTAATACCAAATATTTATTTATACCCCAAACCAATTTGCGATTCAGTAAGATTCAGTAATCTGTTACCGAATTGCTATTTGGTATTGGAGAATTTAAAATGGCAATTTATGGTTGGAAAGGCTCTGATTTTTTGAATTGGAGCCTTACCAACCGTTAAATAGCTATATACATGAGGGCCCTAGTCTTTTGCTAATGTTAGGAGTCGAGTCGAGTATATTTTATGCCTACGCTGGGTTACTGCAAGGGACCTGGTTCACTCACATTGCCTTACATTGCATGGGCATGCTGTTACATGCCGGGTTCTCCCAGCTGCTCTGCTGCACTGGTTCTACCAGCACATTTCCCTTCATTGTATAGGAGAGGGCCCTCCAGTTTATGACATTACCATACAAGTGTTTGTTGTTAATGAAGGCCTGGTGTATGTCAGCAGGTGCTAAAACATAATCCCACATATGCACATCACCTATTTCGCCGATAAATGATTGTTTTGCATCAAATGAACCTCCAAAGGAATCCTGCTCTTGTCCAAGTATGACCTTGAGTGGTCCTTGAATGGAGTATCCGGGCATTAAGACTTTCCTAGGTAATGGATTTCCATTGATCCAGAGCTGTGTGACTCCTGTAGATGAGTCCCAAGTGGTGCAGATGTGCCTCCTTTCCACTGAGTATCCCAGAGTGCTGAACGCCAGGTCTTGACCACCCACAGTGACAGAAGATGGGCTTTTACCTTCATTCACGAAGAGAAGGAGCATGTTCTCGTGAGTACGACTGCTTACCGAAAAGAGGCTGTAGCTACGAGTCAACTCTGTGACTGCACGAAGGCACACAGTGAAACCTTTCATGGGAGCAGCAAGTTGTGGCTCCAGGATCACTTGGTCAGTGTCTGATTCTCTTGGGAAAAGGAATAACATGCCATTCATGTCTGTGGAGAAAGAATGGAGATATTACAGATGTTCGCATCAATGGAAAAGTGGAGAAAGCATACCAATGGAGTACATTTAAACACTTGCTTTTACAATGTTGCTCTTGTATTTACAGTGTGCTGTGCAGTGGGCCACTTTTAAGTCACTTGCATGCAGATTGAGGCACTGAGCTGAGCATTGATAGGGACTAGGGCGGCAGCACAGCCACACCCCCTTCAATCCTTGAAGCAGCACAGCAATCAGTGGCGAGTCCTCGAGGGAGTTCTGCGGGGCAGTGAGATGGTTGAGGGGCAGGTTGGCGGGTAGTAAACTCCGGCATATGGCCGAACGGAGTTAAGTAAATAAATATATCAAACTAATTACATTGCGCACGCTGCAAAACCAAATTTGTTTTATTTATCTATTTATTTACTTAACTCCGTTTGGCCGTATGCCGGTGTTTACTACCCCCTCCCTGCCACCCCTCCACCCCGCCTCACCACCCGCAGCACTCCCTCGAGGAGCTGCCACTGACAGCAATAGTCCCTCTATAGACTGAAGCCAACCCAGGCGTCTACTCCCCATTCCTCATGCATCCCTTTTTCGGACCGCTGAAGTTTTTTGACTGATCCGATCAGACAGAAAATGTTGGTGCTTTTTTTTACTGGATTTGGGAAAATCTACCTGGTGAAGGTCTGAGCAGTTATTTCCAATTCTGGGGGAACAACTCCTAATCACCAGAATTTGTAGTGGGTATACTGGGTGTAATGATTGATTCCACACCCGGTATCCCTGCACCGAATTTCGGCCAACTCATAATGAGGATCTAGCGGGCACATGCATCAACGATAATTGTATTCGCAAACGGTGCGAATCGCAATTTTTGGCCGTTTGCGAATGCAATTATCAAAATCGGAATGCATCATGTATTTCGCAATTTTAGGAATCGCAATCATGTTGTGATTTCTAAAATTGCGATTGCATTTAAGAAATCGCAATTTCAGATTTCTTAAATGCAATGCATGATCATTTTTAAATTGCGAATTAGCCATTTGGAAGCGGTAAATTAGCATGAGGTTGAACCTCATGCTAATTTACCGAAAACCTTCAAACCTGCACAAAAGTGCATTTTTGAAAGTTGCAGTTTACACACACACATGTCCTTGGGACATGTGTGTGTGTAAATTGCACTTAAGTTTAATTTCAGGGGTGCAGGGAGGAGTTCTTTGGACCCCCCCCTGCACCCTTGAAATTGCATTTTCAATTTGAGATTCGCAAATTGAAAATCGCAAATTGTAAATGCCTTCCCCTTGATTCCTATGGGCCTCTTGGCCCATAGGAATCAATGGGAAGGGTTTTCCTTAATTGCGATTCGCAAATTGTGAATCGCAATTAAGGAAAAATACTGAATCGCAAAAAAGTTGCGATGTTTTAATGCAATGCCGTTTGCAATTTCTAAATTGCGATTCCTTAATTTTCGCAATTTAGGAATCGCAAACGGAACCGTTGATGCATGTGGCCGTAGGTGTGTTCCCCGTTTGCATGTGCTTCATCTTCTCTTGAAGGCTCTCGAGAAGAGGCATTCTCTCTGGGCCTTGCAGACATTTTTAAGATTAGGCCATCCAGCAGCTTGCAACTAAAATAGTTCCTCCATTACAAATAAGCTACCCCTTCAAAAGATGGGGCATCTCTAGCATGTTCTTTGCAGTCCTTGCCTGCCTTCTGCCCTTTCTATTGTTTATGAGTGCCCCTACAAATAGGTTTAGGTTCTACAAGCCAAGGACTCATTTGAGGAACCTGTCTGTTTAATGTTCAGCCCAAACCCATTAGATATATATTCTTTATGTCTACACTGTGCACGGTGAGCAACCTCTGATTTGAGAATTACATCTTGCCCTGTTGAAATAACCATTTTTACTGCTCACTAATGCAACTCTCCTATCCGGTACTTGGAGCAACTCAATTTAATGATTGGTAAATAATCGTTGTTGTTTGTCTCCACCAATGGCGTATGTATCTGGCATGCACAGGAGGCCATCTTAAAATAGTTCCTTTTTAAAGATTGATAAAAAACATTCCAAGATGGCCATGCATGTGCCTTCTTGGTGGCCACATTGATAAGTTTCTTCTTTCAAAAAGAGTTCCATTAACAACAATCTTTATTGTGCAAAACC
Source organism: Lissotriton helveticus (assembly GCF_964261635.1). Classification (NCBI taxonomy): domain Eukaryota; kingdom Metazoa; phylum Chordata; class Amphibia; order Caudata; family Salamandridae; genus Lissotriton; species Lissotriton helveticus. Next base: position 99,865,150 of record NC_136070.1, on the reverse strand, counting down.
TCACAAGGAGATCAACAAAAGAACAAAACATTTCCATAATGGATACTTATAAAATACAGATTAGATTTCAGTACTATACATACATAAAACGGCAAGATAAAACATACAGAATAATCCAGCTCAGTTAATACAAATTTGGAAGTTGTTTACAAAATATGTAAGCCGTATGTCAGTAAGATATTGTTGGTGGCAGACGTACAAAATGTAGAGCCTCTTGGGTATTCATAATTTCATTTGGCTAAAGATCTTTTATTTAAAATGACACCAAATTCAATGTAATGGGCAGAAACATACATGGTTGAGATCTTGAATATAATTCACAAATATATATGCCTTTTATCAGATTCATATACTTTGTACCACTCTCCCTTATTTTTGTTTTGTGGAAAGCCTTCTTTGTGCATGTCCAGAAAAACTGTTCTCATGGAGCAATCTATCAACATTGAAAAATGTGGTTGTACACTATTCAGCTCTGCTGAGTCATTAACAAACGTTATACTTTTTTTACACCCAAATGTACAAATTAAAGCTCATCTCTTGTACTAATATTCTTAAAAAGTTCCTAGCAGAGATATTCTGATCACTTCACGAGTATTGCTTATATCAAGTTAAAAGGATTCCAAGTAAAGTCTAAGGGCCTGATTTAGAATTGGGGGAACATGGTCCTGTCCGCCAAACTCTCGGTCCATCTGCCTCATTTAGATATGGGCAAACGGTAAGCTCTGAGTTGATGGCGTGATGGAGTAAGGGCCGTCAGAGAAAGAACATTACACTTCCCGCCCGCCCTTTCTTTTTTATATGAAATTCCCCTCCAGTTAGGCCTATATTATAAGTGCTGCTCAGCCAGTGTGAATGTGTTGTGTAGAATGTTGGCTTGCATGGTGATGTAATGGAATGTGAGGATGCACGGATGTGGAGTGTCAGTTGGAGGATGGGCTGAGCAGCAGGAAGGCTGCTCCTGGTGGGGCTCTACTTTACATCATAACAAGTTATTCTGAATAAACCTACTTACGACTTACATGGATTACGAAGCATCCTTCTTCATTACTACAGCCTATAAGGCCTTTAAGAACATTCTGTGAGAGTCCACCGCCTCTCACCATAGCTACACGGAAAACCAGAAATATTAGTCATGTTTTCCCAGATCTCTATAGGCGTTATGATAGGGTCTGTCACACAATCCTTTTTCTTAATATTGGCCATAGGCCGTGAGCATGTTGAGTTTAGTGTTCATAAGGTAAAATGGGAGATCGATACAGGGGGGTGGCCAGAACTGTCCCACGTCAGTATTTTAAGCAGGGATACATTTCAGAGGGTGGCACGGAATGTCAAAGTCAACAAATGACCACTAGTGGCACCAACTTACCTAAATGTATTAATGAAATATTTTCTTCAAAAAAGGGTTTTCGGAAAGTTATTTTCTCTTTCCTTGAAAGTAAGCTATTAAAAGATCTACCATCAGGTTTGGATCATGTTAACAAACATTTTGCGCAGGATTAGCGTCACATGGCAAAAAAGTTTTTGGATTTACCTCAAAGTTACTCTCAAAGTAATGAAAAGCAGCTTTTGGTACTGGTTTATTTGTTCTGCATCAAGGGGCACCCCAAGGTAGGGACCTGAGCACAGGGCTGGGTTTAACACTGGCGGCGCCCTGTGCGACAATGTTTGTTGGTGTCCCCCCCCCCCAATTATCACCTCTACCACGGATTCCCTCACTAGCACCCTTTAACAGTGCCCCTCAAGTCTCCACAACCACTGTCTCTCAGATTCATTTAGTTTAATAGCACCACCAATAGCACTTTACACCACACACACATTGTACAGAGGCAATAACATGTGTGTAAAACAGTGTATAGGAACTGTTACATCAGACAGGACTACAAGGTGTAAAGTTAGGAATAATGTAATTGATACTGGTAGGCAATATAGTTTGAGTCCTTATTCTGGAAAAGCTCAAATTCATAACTTAAAACATAACATCATTCTTAGGGGATCTCTTTAATAATAAGAATTGTTTTATACCCAAATGAACCCTTTTGGCAAGGTTAGGATAATGAAACACTGGGCAAAAAACATATAGCTCTAACATATTCCTTGCAGTTTGCAAGCAGCTCTTTGATGACAGTTAATAGCTCGGTGTTCTATTTTTTGGATTTTTACCTACAAATGACAATGAACAAAATGAGCTTTCTTACAGAAGCAGTAACCCACTGACCTATTTACATTACATGCACTTTGTGATCTGCATGGTACACGTTCTTAATAGCAAGTATTTTAACCCTCTGCACTACCTCACGTTGAGTCAAAACTTCCACTAGACAATCCTCCGGTCTCTTTCCAGGAAGAGGAGTAATCCCCGGAGTTATCTTGACATTTTAATTGATGTCAGAAAATTACTGGAGGCAAGGAACACAGCAGCAGGTGCTTTTAAAATGATAATATACTTGCAGAAATTGACACCCCACCCCGAGTCAGCATTCGGTGCGGTGGCACCGATCGCACGGGCCTTGAGCCGGCCCTGCATGGGCATTCTCATGCAATCACCCATGATTTTTGCTGAAAACCACGATCTATTAACAATAGCAGTGAGGGGTTTGCACCAAAAAATAAAGCTTCTTTGAAGTAGGTGTTAAAAGTAGAAATGCTTTTATTTCTACGAACTTTTCCCACTTTGCATGGATGCTGCACTGTACAGCACACATCTGACTTGGGAAATGTAGGAAAGTAGGATATTTCTGGCATAAATAATGCCACTTTTTGTCTGGTGTCTGTGTGTTTTAACTGTAGTTCACTGGGATCCTGCTAACCAGCACCCCAGAGGCAGTGCTCCCTCCCCTAAATTCCATGGTGAGTACATTGTACAACCCAAAATTGGCATACTGGGGTACCATTGTATGACCCTAGTATATGGTACTGAGGTACCCAGGGAATTGTTCACCAGGGGTCTCCCATGGGCTGCAGTATGCAATATGCCTCCCATGGGAGCCCATGCAACCTGTGTCTGCAGCGCTGCCAGTGCAGCCTGCGTAAATTGGTGCTTTATATCCGTGTCACTGCACTTTTACCCTATAGGTCAACCCTAAGGTAGGCCCTAGAGTTGAAGGGCAAAGTGCTTGGTTCTAAGTGTGTGCATACACCTGTACGAGCAGAGGTACCACTACAATCCCCAGACTCCGTTCTCTGGGCTTTATACATGCGGGACAACCATTATAAGGTATGTAGTGGACTCTGGCATGTCAAGTTGTCCAACTACATAATGGCTGCTCCGAACCTGGAATCATGCAACTGCACTGATTCCATTTTTAGTTGCATGATACCATGTACTGGGGTTCCTTAGAGGACCCCCTAAAACCTACCTGTCTAGCCTTACCGGGTCTGACTGCCAGACAATGTCCTGCCACCCTGCTGAGGAGCTTAACTTGGGCAGAGGAAGCTGAACAAATAATTTTCTGGGAAGGAGAGGTGTGACCACCTTTCCTTTAGCATTAGGTAGGATGGGGGTGCTTATGAGCGCCACCAGGCTGCATGGAAGGGCAAATTTGGTGCCCTCCTTGCATAAACCACTTTTACCCAGTTCAGGAGCCCTTGTCTCCCACTCTGGTACAAAACTACAAAAAGGACAGGGGAGTGACCACCGCCCTGTCCAACTCCTCCATTGGGAGGAGCCCAGAGCTCCTCCAGGTAGCCACTTGATTCTGCCATGAAGAATCCTGGCCCTTGGGAGCATCTGACTGGCTAGACCAGCTGAGTAGCGTACCTGACCCCATCTGATAGGCGGGTCACCACAGAAGAGGTCCTTCCCCTATTAAGGGTTACTTAAGGACTCCCCTGAGGGTAGGTCCCTAGATTCGTCCCGACAACAACTTCAAGATCTGACTGCCTGTCATCTGAAGACTGTACAAAGATCCTTCTGTTGGGGGACACTGGAACTCTGCTGTTCTTCGAGCCAGGACCAAAGACAAGACTGCTTTGGTGGGTGTATTCCTGCTGCATCTTCGTCCCTGCGCTTCTTCAAATTCTGCTGCTCCGTGGCCGTGCATCCACCAAGTCACCAAGTACTCAGCCTGCATCCCAGCCAGAAGAAATCTCCCTTGAAGTTAAGGAGTCATTTCCCTGCATCAGCAGGCACCTCGACGATGACCAGTTTGCTGATACTGTTGTCCCGTGGACATCTCCTGGCTCTGAAACACAGGTGGCAGTTTGTTGGCTCTCTGGAGGACTGACCAGTCTTCCCTGGAAGTTGGGTGACTGTAATCCCTCTCCAGCCTAAATGAACTGCCTCCCTGTGCATGGTGTCTGTTTGTCATTGCCAAGGCTTGTTGGCTCTCTTTACAAAAGATCTTCAAACTCCTAGAAGCCCCAGCCTCCAGTATTGCACAGCTCCAAGAACGAAGTCCTGCCTGCAACCTTTGCATCATGGGCCTTCATCTCCTCTGTGCTGTTGAGGCTTCCCTGAGACTCCTTGTGCCTGCTGGCAGAGGGTCCTCCAGGGGGCTCCATCGATTCCTGATGGCTCTCCTGCATGCTGAATGCTGGCCCTGACTTACCCTTGCTGGGTTAGTTCCACAGACCTTGCTGGTCTGCAACACAGCATATTCACTCCCAATCCGCTGTTTGCGTCTGCAAGGCTTGTTGGTGGGCCTGCGGGCCAATGACCTCCCTGCACTCGTCGACTAGCATGGGACAGCTTGTGGAAGGCTCCCATGCTCCTGCATCATCACCTGGGCTCCACAGCTGCTGCTTCATTCTCACTATGCTAGAGCAAAAAACAAAGACAACTGCTGGTATTGTGCCCCTGTGCCCCCTGGTCACCTCCTGGTGGTTTGGACTCTGCCCCTTCTGCTTTCAGTTTCTTCTCATCTGGATTCCATGTCCTAGTTCCACAGGCCTGGTCCACGAGAGGCTGCAGCTGCTGAACTTCCGCAAACCTCCATTGGCATCTACGGGTAATTCCGACAGCACTTCATCCCTATGCACCTGGGCTTTCTGGTGTAGGAATCCTGGTTCCTGGTGTATCCACATGTGGCGTGGCTCTCCAACCTACCTTGATCCAAGTGGTTCCTTTGGGGTCCTATGGGAAAGTTCTAGAACTGTAAAAGTCCATCCGTGACTTACCCTGTGCTATCCTATCGACGTTTGATCAGTGTAACCACTCTGCACCCGAGCGTCTTGGGCTACTCACCTTGGGTGATTCCGTGTTTCCCCTGGGGTCCTCCATCTTTGACTACTAGTCCTGTTTTGGTACTAAACTCACATCCCACTATTTTAGTATTTGGTTTGACCCCCTGGTTAGGCCCTATGTGTTTTCTTATGCTACTTACCGATCTATAAGGTATTTCTTGTGTGTACTTGATATCCCTGGGTAGGAGATATACGAAGTTATCGTCTAGTGTATAGTTATAAATATAAAGTATTTATATACTCACCTGGTGTGGTTCTTTTTTGTGTGAAAAGCTTACTGACAGACTATATTGGTAAATGCACTTGCTTTATACCCTCCTGGATAAGCCTTAGCTGCTCTCCACAGCTATCCCTTGAGAGCTCTGGTTTTCAGGGACAAAACCAGAATGTATGACGTTACAACGCATACATTTATAACGCATGCCTTTACAACGCAGTTTTTACATTGCAACATCCTTTACAACTCATACATTTACATCGCATGCCACTACATGTACAACGCATTCCATTACATCGCATTATACCTTTACAACGCATACCATTGCAACGCATACCATAACAATGGATTTAAGGTAAGTGTTGGATAGGGTAGGTGTAAAAATTACTATTCTAACTCCCGGGGGTGCAACAGTAGGGTAAGTGTTGTATAGTGTAGGGGTACTATGCGTTGTAATGGTATGCGTTGTAATAACATGCAATGTAATGCCTGCATTGTAGTGACATGCGTTGCAGTGTCATGCTTTGTAGTGACATGCAATGTAATGACTGCATTGTAGTGACATGCGTTGAAAAGGATGTTGCGCTGTAATGACTGCATTGTAAATGTAGTGCAATGTGATGACTGCATTGTAAAGGTTGTTTCCCACATAAACACTATCACTAAGGGTTGCCTTTACTCCGTGCACAGTGCCTCACCATAGGTGGACACTATATACTGAGCCAGCCTCCAACAGGAAAAGTTTAAAGTTAGTCTAAGCATGGTATTTTGTAAAGGATGGGTACCCTTCCAGTACAAACTCTGGGGCATATTATCAAGGGGGGTTATCTCCGCTTTTTTGGCTTTAAAAGCCAAGAAAGCGGAGATAAAATTATCTCCCTATTACCTAGCTGTCGCTAACACCAGTTAGCGACAGCTAGTAGGAGATAGCGACCATCTTGGGCCCCACTTTGCATGTCAGAGAAATGTATCACTAATGACATGCAAAGTGGGCGTGCCAAGATGTTAGCGACTGGAAACAGTCGCTAACATCGCTATCTCCTATTACCAACTTTTGGAGATATTCGCGCTAAGCGCGAATATCTCCAAAAGCTAACACCTGCCCTGAGCAGTACTTATCCATGTTATCCAATGGGAGGTGGATAACATGGCTAAGAGCATTAGCTCCGTAATGCCTGAATATCGCTGACTTTTCAGCAATATTCATGCATTGTGGCCGATTTTTATCGCATTTGCGATAAACCTTGGTAATACCAAGGTTTATCTACGATAAAAATCGCCGAAGGTCGGCGATACATTTTTGTCTCTAACCAAGCAATAGCGATAATTATCGCTATTGCTTGGTAATATGCCCCTCTATTCTAGATTCCTACAAACACCTTTGCACAGTGGTGCAAAGGTATGCATGTAGCTCAGCCGCTTGATTATGGGTCAGTGTTAGGGAGAGAGCTGGACAGTGTCATATCTTTGTAGATACGTCCATTTCTGCTCTCTCCTTGTTACGCAATGCAGCACAGCAAATTTGGTAGCTGTGCTGGGTTCCGTGACCCTTTTGATAATCTGGGTCAGTGAGTTAGAGCTTCTGGAGACCCCAAGTATGTCCAAGGCAAAACTCGCGGACTTGGGTTTTGGGCTCTGACCTAAAGTGGCCCTCTCTGCAAATGAAAGAAATTAATAAATGTGCTCCCAAGCACCTCTGGGCAATCGTTTACTGAATGGACCCATTTATAGCACCTTAAGGTCCTATGCCTGTCAATGGAAAGGCCCATCAACCTTTTCTCCAGCCACAAACCTGAGTCATTCATCTGCACATAATGCAGAGTTCCAGAAATCCTGCGGGAGGCACCAATTTCTGTGCATGGCTTTGTCAGAATGTTCAAAAAGCTGTTACGCATGTTCATGGTGCAGCCCCAAAATTTGAGCTTTAGTTACCAAGGAAGCCCTCTATATGATTGGGAAAGTTAGCGAGTACCAAAAAGGTGCCTAGGCTGCTTACAGGTTACAAGCTTAGAGAAAGCCCAAACTAGAGCTGCTGTAGACCCCATGCACGGCTGTTCAAAGGTTCTGGAGCTTTCTACCAAACCATCACCTCAAGGCATTCCTCTCCACAAAGGACAGAGTTCCAAAAAGCCTATGGGTACTTCCAGTGTTTCAATGGGACAATCAACTCTATAAATGACTGAATTTGGGCTTCCAAAGCCTCCCCACACATGTTCAGGGAGAGCTCCCAGGCTCCTCTGAGGTGACAAGTCCTGAAAGCACCATGGTTAGAGCTCTGGGAAGACCCTATGCAGGGCAAGACGTCTGGGCCAATTCTGCAGCCAAAGTCATCAAACTTCCAGCCACGAGTAGGGCAGAGTCACAGATGCTAAAAACTCTATAAGTGAATGACTTTTGGAGGCCCCAGTGCATGTCAAGGCTACAACACTTGGATTGGGGCTTTAATCTGTTGATAAAGGTGATCAAAGAGGCCATATACTATGTAGATAAGGGAATGCAGTGAATGCTTTAGTACAGTGAGTACAGTGAGTCTTAGGTAAATGGTGTCAATAGCACATCCAATAAACAATCAAACACGTTCACAGTCACTCTTCGAAACACCTAGGGCTCCATCTGATCGTTTTACATCACACTGTTCAATGTCTTAGAAGGTTTGCAGATCTGAAGGTGATTAGCTCTGAATGTATGTCGGCATTCCTCATGCGCTTTTCAAGCATGCCTTAGGAACTCCGTCATTTGAACGAATGCGAATTTAGCAAACATTTGTTCTGCACGCAAGTCATTTTGCCTTAGGGGGGGCCTGCATATTGGATCAGTTTAATTTACTATTCCAACTCCAGTCTGTGGAACAGTAGAGAAGGAGCTGGACTATAATTCTAACACCATTCCATCAATGCGTCCCCCTAAAGCAAGTCACTGTAATGACTTGCGTGCAGAACAATAGCGTGCTAAAGACGCATTAATTCTGCTGCCAGAGCTGTGGAGGCACAGCATGATTCCGGCTTTGCCCTAAAAGATGTATCCCGGTTAGCTCTATAATATCTCAGTGTATTAAATTCCCATCAAATCTTCGTTCTATCACTCCATCTAAACTAACACATGCATGGAGATGATTGACGCTTGATGCAACTTACCTATGGCTTGGGAAGCAGCTCCGAAGATGCTGATGAGAAGAAGGCCCAGCTCCATTTGTCTCATAGTAGTCTAAAACATTAAGTAAATACGCAATGATTAATTATGCCTTTTTAGGTGAATTATTGCTCTGTAACCATAGAATGCAGGATGACATTGTCGATGACACAGCATTTTCTAACCTCTATTGTCCCATCCATTTTTCTTCTTCCTTGGCACATTATCTAGCTTCTCTTTATCTCAATACTGATATCTAGTCATCCCACTGCACTATATTTCACCTCTTGTTCAAACCTGTGCTTTATTATTGCCATCTCTTGGGCTTCTCTCATTTAGGTAGTCTATAAGGCAGGAGGACATTGGCAACACTTCCTGCTTCATTTGTCTCATCAGACAGACCCTGGATCTGCCTTATCGCCTTAATGGGAAGAATCTTGCAGGAGAGCGATCTCCAGCACGGATCCTCCCACTAGACGTCAGAGAAGAGAGGAGTGGACCGCTATGCATGGGCAAGTGCTCTCTCACAAAACATTAAATCAATGTTTCCATCCACCTGGAGAGAGATTTCGGGGTTTACTCCTATCTGCCCACCTAGAGGGAGAGAGGGTGCACAGAAAGCCCACTAGACTCAGGGATAATATTTTTTTTAAAGAAAGATTGGAGTGCATGTGGACCACCCTTCTATTGGGCTTGCCCCCACCCCTATCGGCTCCAAAAGTCTTCTGATACCCAGGAGAGCAAAAAGCCCACTAGATGCCAGGGGTCAATAAAAACAAAATGGGGTAGAGTATCCCACTGTGGCGTGGGGCCATGCCCCACCTCGTAACAGCCCCTGGAGTCCATCTGGTCCCCAACGACAGACTTACGTGGATGTCTAGTTTTCAGAAATGTCTTGGCTTGGTAAACTTTCCTGGTCACTGAGTCGAGGTTGCAATACTGTAGCTACATACATGGCCAGAAAGTGTCAGTTTGCAAGGCAACATCTTGATATTTCCTTCTTGTGTTTTCCTGCCGCTGATAGGTCCAGTCACACAAATGAGGTACTATTTTTATCGAGCAAAGTGTGGGAACAGAGAATAGTGGAAAATGTTCTATTTTTTGGATTTTTACTTACAAATGACAATGAACAAAATGAGCTTTCTTACAGAAGCAGTAACCCACTGACCTATTTACATTACATGCACTTTGTGATCTGCATGGTACACGTTCTTAGCAGCAAGTATTTTAACCCTCTGCACTACCTCACGTTGAGTCAAAACTTCCACTAGACAATCCTCCGGTCTCTTTCCAGGAAGAGGAGTAATCCCCGGAGTTATCTTGACATTTTAATTGATGTCAGAAAATTACTGGAGGCAAGGAACACAGCAGCAGGTGCTTTTAAAATGATAATATACTTGCAGAAATTGACACCCCACCCCGAGTCAGCATTCGGTGCGGTGGCACCGATCGCACGGGCCTTGAGCCGGCCCTGCATGGGCATTCTCATGCAATCACCCATGGTTTTTGCTGAAAACCACGATCTATTAACAATAGCAGTGAGGGGTTTGCATCAAAAAATAAAGCTTCTTTGAAGTAGGTGTTAAAAGTAGAAATGCTTTTATTTCTACGAACTTTTCCCACTTTGCATGGATGCTGCACTGTACAGCACACATCTGACTTGGGAAATGTAGGAAAGTAGGATATTTCTGGCATAAATAATGCCACTTTTTGTCTGGTGTCTGTGTGTTTTAACTGTAGTTCACTGGGATCCTGCTAACCAGCACCCCAGAGGCAGTGCTCCCTCCCCTAAATTCCATGGTGAGTACATTGTACAACCCAAAATTGGCATACTGGGGTACCATTGTATGACCCTAGTATATGGTACTGAGGTACCCAGGGAATTGTTCACCAGGGGTCTCCCATGGGCTGCAGTATGCAATATGCCTCCCATGGGAGCCCATGCAACCTGTGTCTGCAGCGCTGCCAGTGCAGCCTGCGTAAATTGGTGCTTTATATCCGTGTCACTGCACTTTTACCCTATAGGTCAACCCTAAGGTAGGCCCTAGAGTTGAAGGGCAAAGTGCTTGGTTCTAAGTGTGTGCATACACCTGTACGAGCAGAGGTACCACTACAATCCCCAGACTCCGTTCTCTGGGCTTTATACATGCGGGACAACCATTATAAGGTATGTAGTGGACTCTGGCATGTCAAGTTGTCCAACTACATAATGGCTGCTCCGAACCTGGAATCATGCAACTGCACTGATTCCATTTTTAGTTGCATGATACCATGTACTGGGGTTCCTTAGAGGACCCCCTAAAACCTACCTGTCTAGCCTTACCGGGTCTGACTGCCAGACAATGTCCTGCCACCCTGCTGAGGAGCTTAACTTGGGCAGAGGAAGCTGAACAAATAATTTTCTGGGAAGGAGAGGTGTGACCACCTTTCCTTTAGCATTAGGTAGGATGGGGGTGCTTATGAGCGCCACCAGGCTGCATGGAAGGGCAAATTTGGTGCCCTCCTTGCATAAACCACTTTTACCCAGTTCAGGAGCCCTTGTCTCCCACTCTGGTACAAAACTACAAAAAGGACAGGGGAGTGACCACCGCCCTGTCCAACTCCTCCATTGGGAGGAGCCCAGAGCTCCTCCAGGTAGCCGACGCGGCCCACCCACTCTACTAAACCACCGCACCACGGCGGAATTGCCGCCACGGTTAAGCGGTTAATATAAATGTTGCTACTTATAATATACAGTAACAGGTTCTCATGAAAAATCACCCTAGATGAGGCCTTGGGAAGATTCACTTTCAGTGGATTATTGTGCTCCATAACTCTAAACAAAAGAAGCATTATTCTGTACATGGGAAATTGACTTTGCAAAAGCAGTGTTTGCAAAGTTGCGTGTGCATGAATAGGCTGTGTGCAGGGCAAATCAAAAACAAAAAATGACCTACTGAAAGATGGCCACAAACAGCACCAATCATTTTGAAATCGAGGCCTACATTAGCTAATGTTAGCATAAGCACAGTTCCCACAACAAAATGTATTTGGTTCAACTACAAGTTACTTTTCTTTTTATCATGTTAATGCTATTGAGCATATATTTTTATAAAATCCTCTATCAATCGTGCTTGTCCAATCAGCCCCCAAAATTCCAAGGGGCATAGACAAGGATAGTACAACTATGTGCCAGGAGCCAAAGGTTAACAGGCGTTGCAGAAATAGCTGATCTATAACAGTTAATAGTCCTATATGTGAGACCTGAATTGGACAAATCTGCTTGTTAATTAGCTACCTCAGCTATAGGAGCTTCCAGGGGATCTAAACCCCTCTCCATGCACCAACTACACCACTTCTTCCAAACATCTTTGTATCTCTTTCTAGTTCCCAGGCCAACATTCTTACAAAAGATCTTTAGTCTTTTGTGAAAGGCCTGAAATCCGCAAAACAAGAAGGCTCCTTTTCCTTTCCAAAACCAAAGGGTTTTCTTCTCCTTCTGAATCCATTAGAAGACCAAAAGAGGCAACCGAGGCATAGCTACTGCAATCTCCATCACCCCTAGGAAACAAACTTGTGACCTCTGAAAGGGAGTCACCAAAATAATGCTGAAACCTTCCGACATTACTTTCATCAATACTCTCAGAATCATAGAGAAGCAAAAAAAGGCATAGCCTCTCTCTCTTCCTCAATCCTGCAGAAAGGCATCTACTGACAGTGCCTCCGGATTCTGCCTCCAACTGCAATTCCTGTGTCCCTGGTAAGCCAGTCTTCTCTCAAGGAAGTCTACTTGAACATGACTCCATAGCCTCTGAATCAGACAGAAAACCTCTGGGTTCAATTTCCAATTGCTGAAGTCCCTGAGGCACCTGGAATTCCAACCCGTCCTTACATTTTGAAGGCCTGGGATATATTCTGCTCTCAACAAAATCTTGTGATCCCAACAAAAATACCAAATTTGTTGCACCAGGTCTGCCAGAGCCTTTGATTTTGATCCACCCAAGTAGTTTAAACATGATATGGCGGTGACATTGTCTAAACGAATCAGTGTCACAGTGTTCGTCAACAAATCCTTGAAGCTCTTCAAGGCATTCGGGCTTGCAACATTTCTAAACAATCTATGTGAAGTAACTGTTCCTCCCTGGACCATCTTCCACCTGTTTCCGGGCTGTTCAAACGAGCTCCCCAACTAAGATTGCTGTCATCCGATTCCAGCACAAGTTCGGGAACATTCCCAAAGTTGGCCTTGCCATCCCAAACCTCTAATTTTTCTTTTTCTTTTTGAATCTTCTTTATCGATTTTCAACAAGTTATACAAATGATTTTCTTGTAACAGTAATTTTATACATAGCATTTTAATAACAAACGTTTGAGCAGCTTTGACACGGTGTCAGCCTGTGACATATGCAATGATCTTAAAGCAGTGGTATTATTTCATGCCTTTGACTCTACAGGAAAATAAAAAGAGATTTCAAATTACAATACACAACAAATAAACTGCTACATATACAGAGTTGTTCCATCTTGTCTGTCATATTTTGTGCATGATTCTGGTCACTGGTGAGTTAGGGTGAGTAACCACATGTGTACGAAGGCAGGGGTTGCGGGAGGGGGACCACGCAACACATCGAGCCGCGCGCACAACCTTTAAGTTTTTTCAAAAAACAGCTTTTCTTGAACATTCACTGACATCCCCTGATAGGGAAATAGAGTCCCCATACCATGAGCCTTTTCTCATGCCCAAATTTTTCAGCTCCTGTAATGTAAAGGACCTTGGGAGATGGCCTGAATGGACGATGACAGGAGTCCAAGAACTCTTGCACGGTCTCTTACGCTGATCAACTCCTTTGCCAACACCAATCTTATCTCATTTCTTATCTTTGACACCTTCTTCTGAGGGAGAAACGATTGGAATAATAGAGTATCTACCTGAAACCACGGGAATGATAGATTCTGAGTGGGGACCATGATAGACTTTTCTGCATTTGCTATGCAACCTAAACTCTGTAGGAGTTCAATTGTCCTAGCCAAGTGTTTCATATGTTCTAACCTGTACTGGAACATTAGCAAAATATTATCCAAATAAATTATTAACAAGATGCCCCTGAGGAAGGCTACCACTGGGTGCATCACTTTGATGAAACACCACGGAGCTGAGGTCAGCCCGAAAGGGAGACAGAGTAACTGATTGGAACACCCCTCCATCTGAAGCATACGTATCTCTGACTGTCCCTTGCAATAGGTATCATGAAGTGTGCGTCCTTTAGGTGTAACTTCACCAACACTCCTTTGACTGTAAAATGTCTCTTAATAGATGGATTCCTTCCATCTTGAAGTGCCTGTAGACTAGAAATCTGTTCAAGTCCCTTACAGTTATGACAAGACCCGGACCTTAGTCTTTCTCCTTCACCAGAAAAACTGTATTCACAAAACCCTTCATCTCCTTTGCGCCTGTAACTCGAACCAAAGCCTCTTTTTCTAACATCTGGGCTAACTCTGTGAATAGTATATCCATCTTCTCTGTATCTAGGACCAATTCCTTTGGCTGTCTGACTTATACGTGTGTCTCCCAGAACTCTATTCTAAAACCAGCAACAATTTAGAAAACATACCATCTCCTCTATTTCTCTCCCATTTGTGGAAGAAGAATCTCCACCTTCCCCCAACTTTTATATGGGCAGAACCAATAGAGCGCACCTTGAGAGCCGGTGCCCAGAGGCCTCGATCTTCCACAAAGGGATCCTGAATTTCTCTATCTCTGAGGTAGAAGCCAGTGTTGGAGTGGTAGCCCCTATTGTAACCTCAATAGTTTCTGGCATCCTGGGTATAATATTGGGATCTGAATGAACTGCGGCTGACAGCCAGTCCCCTCCTGTTAGCCAATCCAAAAACAGCCCTTGAGCCGAAGACTGTTCACATATATGGGTTTGTTGAAGGCAGTAAAGGTTGAAATATATTTTCCAATGGACTTGACAAAGCTCCCTCCAAAAAGTAGTCCCTTCGGATCTCCCATGTCGTCTCTTGTGGCCAAATCGGTCGGCTTGGGATTCATCCTCATTAGGACTGCCTTTGTTCTCTCTGTAATTAGGCTTGCATTTGCATTTGCCAAAATACAAATGGCACGTTGTGCCCAACCTCTCAATAGGGCTACATTAAACCTGGCATTTGTACTCCTGGCCTCTTTGGCCATATCAAGAATGCGAGTCAAAGGACCCAGCATATCAAGAACTCGCCCTCTGCCCCTGACAACAAATCAGCGCTGCCGTGAGAATTCTGAAGCAGACGCTTAGGCTGCCAAACCTCGGGCAACAGCCAGAGACCCCAGTTAAACCAACTAGAAGCAGAAAGGCCTCCTGTAACCAACAACACAGTCCTGAATATCGGCAGGAAGCCAATTAGACTGCAACAGGCATGGAGTGATTTAAAAAAAAATATCATTTCAGACTGCACTCTCACCATAGGCAAAATAAACATATATCTGCTTACCACGTCCAACCATAAATTAGAAGAATAGACCTTTAAAATAATAACAATCTAGAAGCATAAGTTCATTAAGAAACACAGTAATGGTAAAACAAGCAACATTACAATAACAGAAACACACAAACAAGAAGCATAATATCAGAGGCACTTATCTGGAGTGGAGCAGCTAATGAAAGAGGATGATGACCGCGCGCACTGGATATTTATATTCACTGGACATTCTAACGTTTCATGCTGTATTCAGTGGCGTAACAAAACTTGAGGGGGCTCCCCTGCAAAGTACATGGAGGGGGCCCCCCATGCTCTGGACCCATTCGGGAGCTCTCAGGGCGGGGGCCAGCCACTCTTGCACAGTGCAGGAGGGGGCCCTCTGGAGCTTAAAGGGGCAATATTTACAAGGACAGGAAAAGCCATGCAGAGTGGCTTTTCCTGTCCTTGTAAATATGGAGCAGTCAAATGCGCTACTAGTATGTCACAAAAAGTGACATACTAGTGGCGCAGGGGGCTTGTAAATCTGCCCCGCTGTTCTCAGCCTCCCACTACAGTCACCCACTTCTTCCTTTGAGTCCCCAACAAAATCAAAAGGCTGTCTGAATTATGTGCAATCTCTGCTGTCAGTCTGTATTTATTTAGTTGCAGAGTTTTATAAAGCGTGAACAGGACTCTTCAGGGTATCAGAGCGCTGTTCATATAACAGTCAAGTCATACATATAATAAAATACAAGATGGAAAATGCAAGGAGCAATGCAAATACAAAAATAGATACAATATACCAAAACGGCTTGTTAAATCGGAGGAGTCCACATGAAAATGCTCACGCTGAAGTGATTAAAAAGATAATTTGGGAAGGAATCTATTCATCACAGTGCTGAAAAACTCTGAAGGCCCAATTATGTTATGCAGTCCCCTGTTGGCACCTTCAAAGAAATCGTGCTGTAAAATGTTGCAAATGTTGTAAAATAACCAAAAGTTTTAAGAGCAGAGAGGAGTGTGTGTACGTGAGTTTTTTTGTCTCTGTGTGTAGTTAAAAATTATTGTTGAAATCCTGCAGCCACCTAGAGAATACATTAATTTTGGAGGGGATGGGAGGGGGGGGGTGTAGCGCCACAAACAAACACCTGTGATTGAGTTGTTCTGTGGGAGGACGTCACAGGACTCGACCAGCAGTAATTACAATACCAATTACCAACCCGTGCCGTGCCATCGTGACCCGACCGCCACCCACTGAGACAGACAGACTCGCTCCGACGGTCCTCCTCGCCGCCCACCACCCGTCCTGAACCGAACCACCACTCCAGTCCTCCTGCCTACTAGGCGCTGCGCGCTGGGACCATCGTGACGCAGAGACTCACTGTCTCAAGTCTCACTCACCTGATCTTGAT
The DNA here is from genome assembly GCF_964261635.1 of Lissotriton helveticus. Classification (NCBI taxonomy): domain Eukaryota; kingdom Metazoa; phylum Chordata; class Amphibia; order Caudata; family Salamandridae; genus Lissotriton; species Lissotriton helveticus. The sequence goes on along the minus strand of NC_136070.1, from coordinate 99,848,779 downwards.
CTGAGGGCTAGGAGGGCCTGTGCCTGGGCCTGGCCTGCAGCAGAGTTAGGGCGGCCGAGGCGCGATCGTGTCGGGATGGGCAAAAGAAGGCCGCAGCAGGGGCTGAGGGCAGCGCAAGGTAGGGGCCACGGGGGCCAGGCAATTTAAATAATGATGGCAAATCAGGACTGTGGCAAATAAAGGCCCAGCCGGTGAGGGACATCGGACAGTCCTGACCGGTCACCGTTATATTTGTCCTGAAGATGATGCCATTTATCTTGTTTTTCGGCGTCGAAACATCGTCGACACAATAGGATCATATGTACTGAATATTGGTATTGGTATTGGTATTGGTAATTACACTTATATAGCGCATAACTACCCGGGGGCCTCGCAGCGCTTTGACTGAAAACAGGTGGCGAACTCATGGAGACTTAACAAAACTTTGCAAACAGGTAAGTTTTTAAGGCCTTTCTAAAGGGCAGAAGGTTGTTAGTTTCTCGAAGGGCCAAGGGGAGGGAGTTCCAAAGCCTGGCCGCAGTAAAAGAAAAAGATCGGCCACCCCAGCGAGCTTTGTTTATTTTTGTGGTGGTTACCAGTTGCAAGGAGCTGGAGCGTAAAGCTCTAGACGGTAAATAAGGAGTGGCTATAGAGCGTAGAATAACTGGGCCGGTACGGTGAAAGGCTTTGTGCATAATGCACATGGCCTTGAACTGTATTCTTGCTGCAACTGGTAGCCAGTGAAGCTCTTTGAGAGCCTTCTTGGCTGACTGCCAACGAGGAATGTTGTACAGTAAGCGAGCAGCACAGTTCTGTGTGACCTGAAGCCTGTACGTTGCTGCTGTTGAAGCTCCCATGTACAGGGCATTCCCATAATCCAGGCGGGAAAGGACGAGGGCTTGAACCATGGTCCTCCTGGCCTGGAAAGGGAGAAGGGGGAGCACCCTACGAAGCATTTTCAGCAGCCCAATACACGTGGAGGCAGTTTTGGTTGCTTGAGCTGAAAAATCAAGCGCCTTGTCCAGCCAAACTCCCAGGCTCTTAATCTGGGGTTTAGGAGGGGGAGGCGGACCAAGGGATGAAGGCCAGATGGAAGTTAGCGCAGATGGAGGGGAATTGCCCAGCAACATGATGTCAGTTTTCTCTCCATTTAGTTTTAAGTGGGAGGAATGCATCCATCTGGCAACAGCCGCTAGACAGGGGCCTAAGGTGGAGGATGATCCCGCGGGGTGGTCCAGAGAGACCACCAGTTGGGTGTCATCTGCGTAGGTGACAATACGCACCCCAAAGGGAAGAACAATCCTCTCTAGCGGCTCCATATAGGCGTTAAAAAGGGTCGGGCTCAGAGAGGAGCCCTGAGGCACTCCACAGCTAAGAGGGTGTTTGGGGGAAACCGACTCGCCCTCGAACACCTGGAAGAATCTATTATCCAGGAAGGAGGTAAGCCATTCCAGAGCCGCGCCCGACACACCCAAACCACTTAGTCGATGTAGTAGAGTAGAGTGGTTGACCGTGTCGAACGCGGCGCTGAGATCGAGTAAAATTATGGCAGCTTTACCTCCCTGGTCCAGCACGGCTCTGGCTTCCTCAGTTACTGCTAGAAGGGCAGTTTCGGTTCCGTGCAAAGGACGGAACCCTGTCTGGGAGGTACGGAGAATGCCGTTCGATTTGAAATAGTCCACTAGGACATTGTTGACATGCCTCTCAAGTAACTTGCTCATCCAAGGAAGCAATGAGATGGGTCGGAAGTTGACTAGGTTGTTCTGGTCAAGCGACGGCTTTTTCAACAGCGCTTTGACCATCGCACACTTCCAGGAGGGCGGGACAGTATTTGAGGTAATGGAGGCATTAAGGACGTCCGAGATGACCGCACGAATAACGTCCATAGCCTTATTGAGGACCTGGGGGGTGCATGGTCTGTGGGGGATCCCGAGGTAGTCTTGGGGATCAACCTATTTAGTGAGGTAGGGTCTAGGAGTGGAACATTTTCAAGTTTACAAGGTGTGGGGAAGTCAGGGCCGAGTGAAGAAATAGTATCAGTGTTACCATCTCCAGGAGTAAATGACGAGTAGATAGTCTGAATTTTCTGGTAGAAGAAGGTTGCAAGATTGTTACACCGGGTTTGCACACCCTCAGATGAGGGAGGCTCTGGAGGGGGGGAAATTAAGGACTTGGCGATTTTAAAGATTTCCCTAGGCGCATTGGCAGCCATATTAATTTTTTCCTCATAGAAGCGAGATTGTGTGATATTAATTTCCTTTTTGTAGAGTCTAATGGCGGCTCTGTATTCGGCCCTCTTTTGTTGGGAGTGGTCCTGCCTCCAGGCTCGCTCCAGTTGACGAAAGGTTTGCTTCATGGTTCTGAGAGAGGATGTGTACCAGGGAGCGACCTTAGCTCTTATAGTAGGTTTTAGGGGAGTAAGGGGGAGGACTTGATCCAGGGTACTGGAAATCCATTTATTGAAATTAATCGTGGCTACCGAAGGGTTGGTGGATAGCTGGGGAGGGTTATTAATAAGAGCAAGTTCCCAATCGGGAACTGAAAGAGAGGGCCACTTCCTTCCCATACGTTTTTTGAGAGTGTAAAAAGTGGGAGAAGAATTTATGGACCAGGTGAATGGTATAAGGAAGTGGTCAGTCCATGGGAGTGGAATAGGGGTTTCAACTTTTAGGTTCTCTATATTGCTATAGATATGATCCAAAAGGTGACCTCTGTTGTGTGTGGCAAGGAAACCCTTTTGGCAGAGATCCAAGGCGAGAAAGTTGGCCCTAAGGTTAGTGGCTGAGGTGTCGCATGGGTCGTCAAGATGAAGATTGAGATCGCCAAGCAGTGTGAAATTTGCTGAGGAGAGCAGGGCACTAGCGACAGTATCCGTCAGATCAGAAATAAAGTTGCTAAGTGCACCAGGAGGGCGATAGGGCAGCATACCAGAGAATGAAATGGTAGGCATGAATTCTAAGGAGAACAGAAAGCTCTCATGCGATCGAGCGGAAGAAGAGGTGATGCAGCACTTGTAGAGATCTTTATAAATAATAGCAAGTCCGCCGCCTCTACCCGTCTGGCGGTCCAGGCGTTTCAGGGTGTAACCCTGGGGAATGGCCCTAACAATGGCTGGATCGTTTTCCAGCTGCAACCATGTTTCTGTCAGAAATAGGGCGTCGGGATTGAGCTCCTCAATCAACATGGAAATTTCTGTGTGGTGCTTGGGTAGCGACCGACAGTTAAGGAGAAACAATCTCCATTTGTGTATAGGTTTTATTTTAGATATATATGGGAGAGGTAGGCTCCCGTTACATGAAGTACAATGTGACCCGAGCCTTGTCGGGGGGATAGAGTGAAGACACAGTGAGTTGACGGAGGGACGTAGCAAATGCAGAGTCTGTGAGCTATAGGAGAGACAGTGTCCTACCATAATAGGAAGCACAGGAAGCTAGAAGCGTCTGAACGCGGACTGGCGCAGACTGGCTTCTCTTTGGCGCCTCTTCGGCGCTCCTGTGGCGCTACCGCTGCGCGTCACCGCTGCGCTTGCAGGCCAAGGGTTAAGTAGATTGGGAGGGTTGGGACACTAGACCGACACCCTGTGAAAATGGCCGCCCGTCGTGGCCCGACCAGGAAGTGCTAGCGCTGTTTTCTCCCTCCACATCAATCAGCAATAAGCTGCGGTGGACCGGGGAGTCAGCGCGACTGCTAGGTAAGTGCAAGCTAACCGTTCTTAATTCAACGTGCTTCCAAGTGCAAATGCTAGCAATTAATTAAAACTAAGTGTATTCCAAATTCAAGTGCACCACAAGAGATTTTTAAAATAACAACTATACAGTTTTAGACAATATTTAAAATTTTAGTGCAAAGATGCAGGCAACACGCTCACGCCGCAGTATTCGTAGTCAATATGAGGGGCGCGTGAAGGATTAGGCTCTTTAGTAGTCAGGGAGTGCTGGGACACTAGACCGACACCCTGTGAAAATGGCCGCCCGTCGTGGCCCGACCAGGAAGTGCTAGCGCTGTTTTCTCCCTCCACATCAATCAGCAATAAGCTGCGGTGGACCGGGGAGTCAGCGCGACTGCTAGGTAAGTGCAAGCTAACCGTTCTTAATTCAACCTGCTTCCAAGTGCAAATGCTAGCAATGAATTAAAACTAAGTGTATTCCAAATACAAGTGCACCACAAGAGATTTTTAAAATAACAACTATACAGTTTTAGACAATATTTAAAATTTTAGTGCAAAGATGCAGGCAACACGCTCACGCCGCAGTATTCGTAGTCAATATGAGGGGCGCGTGAAGGATTAGGCTCTTTAGTAGTCAGGGTGTGCTGGGACACTAGACCGACACCCTGTGAAAATGGCCGCCCGTCGTGGCCCGACCAGGAAGTGCTAGCGCTGTTTTCTCCCTCCACATCAATCAGCAATAAGCTGCGGTGGACCGGGGAGTCAGCGCGACTGCTAGGTAAGTGCAAGCTAACCGTTCTTAATTCAACGTGCTTCCAAGTGCAAATGCTAGCAAGGAATTAAAACTAAGTGTATTCCAAATACAAGTGCACCACAAGAGATTTTTAAAATAACAACTATACCGTTTTAGACAATATTTAAAATGTTAGTGCAAAGATGCAGGCAACACGCTCACGCCGCAGTATTCGTAGTCAATATGCTTGTGAATACTATGTACTATGGTCACTCAAACTACAATCAAGTCTGTTCACTGATTATAAGTATACAGAGCGATTTGCTCGCTCTTGCCTATACTTGTTGTTTTGTCTTGTTCACTGTGGGTCATGGGCTGTGCCCCCTTGACATTACTTTCTGATTGTGTGCATCACCAAATAAATTCCTGTCCGGCTGGACAAAGGACATAAATACTATTCCAGTTTGTGTCTATTCTTACCCTGATCACCCAAACTACTAGGGTCAATTCTGAGGTAAGCAGGCCATTGTTATCAGAGTGCTCACTTTGAGTATTCTTATAGGTTGACGCTCGGCCTACATATGTTAACCGCTACCGCGCTACCGCGTTTTCCCGCTGTGCGCTGATTTTTAAAAATCGCGCGGTTTATGACAAAGCCAGCTCGTCATCCGCGTAGCGAAGGTAACGCCCAGGACGAGCTGGCTTTGTCATTAGCATCGAAGGGGTTAATAAGCCTTGCTTAACATAAACCTCCATGACACTACATCTCAGTGACAGAAAACATAGATAGAGATTCTGGTTACAGCTTATGAGAATTACAAGTTGCATAACACATACTAGGTGCCCCTGTGGTGCAGGACCCCTGAGACTCCTGTATCTCACAGATATTCATAGGCTTAGGCTGAATGGGAACTCTGAAGGGTGGAGGGACACTCTGCTACCCAGGGGCTGCGGTGACCTACGTTACGCTCCAGTAAGTCAGTTCTGTGATTATTACAACAATTTCATGCAAGCACTGCACTGATACTGGACACATAACAATGTTGTGTCTGAACCTGTACTACTAAAATATAAATACTAACTTTTTGATGGCACACTCATGCTGTTTCTAAGTGATGCGCATAACAGATGCAACTGTTGCCCTCTATGATGATATCAATAAACAAAACTCACCAGTAGCAGACCTGGACTTTCTAAGCATAACATTCTGCACAATTATTTGTAAACAAGGAAGAGCATGTGTGATAGAAGAGAACAGGATACCACACTTTGTAATAAAGAGTGTGAATTTAACATGTAGACTATAATTCTTGGATTTTCATTGTGTGCCACCTGACAGGTATTTTGTTAGCTTTCTGTTGTTGAATCCAGATACATAACACCAAAATTGACATACACCGAAAACCAGCCAGGACTTTTCGCTTTGCCAACAGTTGTAGCTGTTTAAGATAAATGAGTAACAACAATGATTGTGTTGCAAATAAATAATATCGTTAATATTTCAAATCTGAAATTGTGAGACTGAATTAACCTTACTGAGGCCTGTGGAAGAGTTAGTAGTCCTCAGACTGTCCCAGTCACTCCTGTTATATTCACTCTATGTGAGACAAGTACACTCTTTTTCTCCCAGCATCTCATTCATCTGCCTCTCCTACACCCCATCTCTTACCACTCAACCACCCATTTTCACTCTCTCTTGAATGCACTTCTGTGTGTGTCTTTCAGTTCACTGTCCTCAAGTAAACAATACATTCACTAGCCTGTAAGCACAACATTTTCTTTTTCTTTCGCATTGTCAATATTTTGACAACTGCGTACCTCATTCATAAATATTTGCATAGGATCACAACTGCACCTGCACACATAACCATTACTCTGTGTGCCTTGGAGATAGGCAAAGGTTTAATGACCATGCATTCTGAACATCTTTTTGACCCACTGACAGGCACTCGTGAGAAACTTGCACTGCCTGCTGCCTCCACTCCACACCTCTCAATTGTGGCCCACTTTAAACACTTGAGGGTAGATTTACTAAGATTTTACGCTGTGTTTGCATCACAAAAGTGACACAAATCAGCACAAAATCTTCCCTTCCAATTTACTTTCTCACGCTAAACTTGTTTAGTGCTTAAAATAATGTGAAAGTAACGCAAAGCAGGGCGAAGGGGGCGTACCATGGGTGGTTCATGGGGTTCCCATGCAATCACCCAAGGTTTCTGATGCTAAACCCAATTCAGAAACAAAGTAAACAGGGTTTAGCGCCAGAAAATAGCACACACTTGAGCCAGGCGCTTTGCAGGAGAATTTTTTTTTTCCCGCTTTATTTTCTGACTTCGATGTGTGCTGCCTTGTAGAGCACACATTCAAAGTGGGAAGATTTTTAAAGTTAGTCTAAGCATAGGATTTTGTACTGGAAGGGTACCCTTCCAGTACAAAACCTAAGCTGGACTCATGGAGACACCATGGCGCAAAGGGGTGTCCGTGGCACATGGCAGCTGATTTCAGCGCAGACGCCAGGGTAAGGAGAGGAGAGGGGCATAATTCTGTAAGCATGGCATTCTGCTGCTCTGTCCCTCTCATGCAGCGCAGCATTTGCGGCTGCGGCACTGCGCTGTGTAAGAAACTGGTAAATCTGGCCCTCAAAGGTGACTCAGTTCAAAATATGCCCATACAAGAGTAAGATGATGCACAAAAACACATACATAAACACGTCATCTTGGAATTAGCTGGACTCTTAGGTAAGCAAGATTAATTAACACATGTGAAATATAAACCTGAGCTAAGTCTCTGACGTGGATTACCTTAACGTGATTTTACAGTCTTTGTTCAGAAGTGGACTTTGCCATTGAAGTGAAGGACATCTACATAGGGTCCGACAGGGACCAGATTCAGTGTCTGTTTTTAATTACTATAGGGCCTGAAACTCTTAAAGCTCTGCTTATTCACCGACGATATATGGTGCAGTGGCATTTTACTTGTGGGCTTCCTGCGCAGTGACGCGGAAATTGATACAGTAGTTTGTGTATTTTAAAGATTAGCCTGATGTTGGTTTCACATTTTCTTACAACTGTGGCTATTTGGATGGACGTTGTTTATTATTATGCTATATTGAATTTATTGTGTTTACTGCATGACATTTTGTTTCCACGATATTTTTCTTATGCCATACTTGTTTCTCTGTGTAACTCCTCTTTGTTGCTCTCTGCCTCTCTCTCTCTCATCATTCCTCTTCTGCTCAGTTTGCTTATGCGTCCTCTACCGTGACCGGACAAAGTATTTTTCAGTGCAACTCCTGAGACTGTGATCACTGTTCCTTCACCTTTACTATACATAATGTTGCATCATCCTAAAATGCCTGTCTTTCCTGCCTTGCTGTCTGTACTAACAGAGATACTTATCTCTTAAGAGGCTGTCACAAATTATTTGACCTCAGGCGGCTGCAAGACAAACATTTCCATAGATGGCCTGCAGGAGGCGCCCTAAGCCTAACTATGAAGAGATCCGCATTTGGAGGAATCGTCCTCCGGCACAATCTACTCCCTTCAAGTTAATTTTAGTTGATTACATTACTTATCAGTTGTGCCCGTTCACAATTCAACACCAGTGTTAAAAAATCTTTTCTTCAACTATTTGAGCCTGTTATCTGGAGTGAATACAACATTTGTACCGGTGCCAAATGGCAATGGTTAGTTGGGGAAAATGCTCCCTCTGAGCTGCTGGTGCAAACGATTGTGCAAAACAGCTCAAGCAAAACCTATTTTAATTCGGTCTCTGGTGTTTATTATCTAATCCATGGCCACAATGTAGTATTACAATGTAACTTTCCAAGCAATTAATTATTTTTATCAATTAAATCAACGGCATGAATATAATATGACAACTTACATTTCAGGCGCGCCTCGAGGCTCTTTCTTCAGCAGCAGCTGTCAGTGTCAGAGTGTGCCCCGCACACCGGGGAGTTCAGTTTATAGCCCCCTGGGCGAGCTGCATGAAAGTGCCAAGCAATCTATAGAAAGGCATCAGAGGTGAAGTGATGCTCTGTTCGGTTCACTTCGCAATTCTTGCAAGGAAGGGGAACATTTTAGGGAGGTTCTGTTAGATAAGAAGGGGGAAGTAAAGAGAACAATTGGTTCTCTCCTGTGAATATTATGCTGGCAGCCTAAAATAGCACTTCCCATAGGCCTGGAATATCTTTGGCTGCCTGGGATGTGGCACGTGGCCCAGGGCGAGGCTCACAGCAAAGACTGAAGCAGAGTTAAGGGGCCGCCTCACTCCAGGCCCTCGCTCCAGCCCTGAATTATCCACCCACAAATCATTGTTTGCACACCTGTTAATCTAATTATTTTAATAGAAGCAAAACAAAACTGCTAGATTCAAAATACATTAGTTGATCACAGGGAAGAGCAGGACTGGAGAAAGTTTGCCTCGTGATCAGGAAAGAGGTAGTTACCCTAAAAATAATAACATTTGTGGGGGGACATGGTTCGATGCCACCACAATATATTTTTAATCTTGGTGGATTGTGATAATATTTAAAAGTCTTAAACCTATTCTAATTAAGTCTTAAATTTAATATTTAAAACTCTTATTTTTTTCAGTAGGTTGCTGTGGAATTCTTATTCCTGTAAATATCGTAGCTCTGTGGTTCACAATAAAATCTTTGCGCATCACTTGTATGTCTGCCTCTGATGAGGCCAATATAAGCCACACCTAAAGACATCGCAGCTTACATATCTCTGGTCCTACAAGCAGTAAACAAAGGCAACATTAAATCAAAAATCTTACGGGATTACATACTTTTAGAATATTGTATTATGGTATGCATGTCTGAGTTGAACAGCTCCCTGCCGCTGTGTGCATTATATAGGCTAAAGGATTTGCCTGTAGCACGTAACACTATGATTAACATAGACCTCTAAACCCTTCAATAGTACAATAGTATCTGTGTAATATGTATGCAATATTCTCCTCCCTAAAGTTCAGGATGGCCAGGCCCCATCCCACCCTGTGACTCAGCTGCCCAGCAGAGGCAACAGTGAAAAATAAAATGCAAATAAATTATTTTATTATCATTTTATTTGTCACTGTTGTCTCTGCTTAGTAGCAGCAGTGGGGCTTTGCTCCTCTGCCATGGCGGTGGAGCCAACCCTGGCAAAACAAGTTCTGGCGGCAGCACCTCTCCCACTCTGATTGGTGCCTGACTGTCTAGAAGGCTAAAAGATGTGGCAGGCCATGGTGTTATCTACATTTGTCTGCGATAGGGTAGGCCTCTTTTAAGATAAATAAATTTATGAGCACCACCCAGATGGCCATCCTATCAGAAGAACAGAACACCTTCCCACACCCAAGGCCTTTGTCTCTCTGGGAGCCAGTTCACACTCTTCAAGGAGCGATTCAACTTCTGGATGATGGTTGGAAACTCAGGCAAATGTACTTCTAGAGGCTTTACGTAGGCAAATTGAGACTTTTTGAAAGTGCCTTTAGTACGATATTTAGTACAGATCTGGTTTTATCTATGAATTGCATTTATAATTTAAAAAAATGTAAAGCAAGAATTTACTTTCTAGCTGGTTCCTAGGCAGAGACAACATTATTCATTTTAATATTAACTGCCACTGTTTTCCTATGGAACAGGCTAACCCTGATACAGTTAAATAGCTTTTGTGGCCTTGTCACTAGAAGGACATGTTTTACATTAAACTTTTAACTGTTCTACTTTTAAATATCATGTGTTGGGATGAAAAAGTCTGCCTTATGGTGAAGCATGGACTGAATTATTGTGAGAAAATACTGACAACCAAAGATCTTGTAACCAACATGTTTGTTTTGTCATGTATTCCTATAGGTTCTGAATCGATCCCCCTATTCCTGACCCTATTCTGGTTAAACTAACTATCAAGTTAACTAACAGTCAGCCCATGAGGCAAGAAAAACCCCCATGATGCAGATACCGTTATCTGACGCAGTCACACTACGGCACAGGAACGTGTTATCTGATTAGGTCATAACGCTTGAGATCTAATTAGACAAGAGACATTCCTCCAGCCCCTGATAAGGCATACGACGTTCTCATAACAAATCAAACCTATGACAACCTGGAAAATCCGTGCGGCCATTGTTTTGATTTCACAGAGAACTTTATAAAGAATGTGCTAACGAGCAAGTCGTATGACATCTTTATTGACATATCTATGTCCATCCTTACGTCAATCTCGGCACCTTTGAGGTATAAATATTGCCGATCTTGCCCTATGCAAAGAGACGCGTGGTGACAAGACGGAGCAGCCATACTTGCCGAAGCCGAGAGCAGAAGCAGACCCCGCTGGCAGCAGCCCCGCCTTCCTGACGCGCTGAGAGACGCGCTGCTATCTCAAGCTGAGAGACCCAGCACCGGCGCTTCTGGGCAGCCCTCGCAGGCAGCCTGGAATATCGAGAGCAGAGAAAGAGATACCATTCCTCATTCATCCTAACTTCCAGGTACAGAACTGAATAACCCCTCACAGAGAATTCTTTAGTTATTCACTTGGCAAAAACAAACTTAACTTAAACTGTAACTTTCTATTCCCGCCCACGCATTAGACTTAGGTCAGGTACACGGGGTAGGCGTATTTAGAAACACCAGTTGAGTACGTTTAGTCAAATGTATATGTGTATGTAAATATATTTTAATCATTTCAAACATCATATGGCTCAGAAACCATATCAATGTTTTTACAGTATTATTTTATACTATTGCTTTTAATGTATGCACTTTACTTAACTATAAGTATTGCAATAATATCGATCCATTTCTCTTGTACGAGAAAAGAGACTGATCAATAAATAACACCTTTTTATTGAACACGCCCGTCTCTTCCTTTTCTCTACAATCTGATGAGACTAAGAATGCACGTACTGACTGAGTAAAATAATTGCCTTGTGCTCACACGACTCTTGAGATTGACTCTTGATTAGGGGAGAGCAAAGTTGTCATGTTCTATGGTTGTCAGAAACTAAATCCCTTCTTGTCTAATCAGGGAAGTTAATTCCTCCTTGAACATTCGAGAAAGTTTCTAGCGAACTCTGAGCTACGCTGGCAAACCCAAAACTTAAGTCTAGTATCGACAGTAGTAGACCTAGTTAACGTCTGGCCTAGGCCTTTACTGCTGTAGGTATTATTCCAATGCGCAGAGCCTATTGGGAAGATAGGAGCTACACTACAGTTTTTGTAGAAGGCATTGCAGTTTGGTCTCTAAATCTTGACTAATTTGCTCAGTTTGACAATGAGACTGTGGATTATACGCAGATGAAAGGCAAACTTCTGATCCTAGTGCGTAACAGAGTGCTGGCCAAAATCATGAAATGAACTGGGGTCACCGGTCTGAAGGTATTACTTTTGGTAATTTATTGAGTCACACTATATTTTGTAAGACCAATTCACTAGTTCTGTTGTATTTGAAACGTGATCTCAGATCAATAAACCACAACAAACTAGCTGCCCAATGTAAATCCGTCGTTTCCTGCCAAGCTGACTTGGTTGATGTTCAAACTCTAACGGACCACTACAATTCGAGCATCGCCAAGATCATGCACGACATTGCTCCACTTCAGCTTAAAAATACCTCATCAAAAATTTCCAAACCGTGGTACAATGAAAACTTAAATTCCGAATGTCGCAGCCATAGAGCTGCTGAACGATCCTGGTGTTCCAATCCTTCCTCGGATCAACTAAAATTCTGAGAGATGTCAGAGGCCTCTACAATAAACAGATCAAGAAAACTAAGGTTAACTACTTCAGATTACAACTAGACCAAGCGGCAAATCGCCCCAAGAAACTCTACGAACAGGTCAAACAGCAATCTGTTACTGCTCCAAACCTCTCTGAATCAAATGGCAACCCACCCTCTTGCAAGGAATTTGACGCTTTCTTCATGGAGAAATCACGACTCATCCCCAATGACCATGCCTCTAAGAAGGCCCTATTGCACCCTCTTTAGCTGCCTCGCTCTCCGACTTCCCTGAAAAGCGTATCCCGACTGTCTTTGTCACTAAGAACAATGCTTCATGGGGCTCCTTTTCCCCTTTTAGTGAAAAAGACATTGAAAAAATTCTCCAGCCTATCAACCCATCTACCCACTTCGGTGACCCGTTGCCTCCGGCCATCTTCAAAGAGATCAAGAGCGCTCTTATCCCCACCTGGACCAGGATTGTAAACGCCTCCTTATCTCAAGGCTCGATCCCAGACTGCCTAAAAGCAGCCCAGGTCTCACCTATTCTAAAAAAAATCAACGCTGACAAATCGATCTCAATAACTTCCGTCCTATCTCCAACATCCTCACCCTAGCGAAACTTCTCGAAAAATATGTCCAATCCCAGCTCTGTGCTAAGATTTTTAATCCAGAAAGAAATATTAGAAAATTTAAAGGAGCAGTCATTAATTGTTAACATTTTTAGAATTGCCGTTGACTTGCTACAACTGGATGAATCCGTACTTTTCACCCTATCGTCATATCAATTAAGGGCCACTTTGAAGCAGGCCACTTGGAAATTTCTTTTTTTTGTTTTTTAAAAACCTATATTGAAAAAAATCAAGGCAGACACAGTACATCGTGCAACATCGCAGTGCAATAAACAAAACAGAAAGCAGGTCAAACGCTCCATTACACATAGGTGTCAACTGTCAGCACAGTAAAAAATCCTGATGAGAATATCACAGCTCTCTCGCATCAAGGTCCCTCCCACGTAGGGAAACATAAATAGAGCATTGTCAGCCATGAAAGGGTAAGGAAGAAAGGACAGGAGCGCCAGTTGCAGGGAGGAGAGGCAGTCACTGACCAGCACCGGCAGCCGCTGCGGACCCAAGGCCAGCGGGGAGCGCGGGAGAGGCAGCGCCGCTAGGGTGGGAATGGGAAAGAAGGTAGGTAATCAAAGGACCCCAGATGTCAACAGGTCGGGGCCTAGCAGGCATTAAATCCCAGAACTCTGACAGGAGGGTCTGGCACAGAGAGGCATCCTCCAGCCAACTCTCAACCCTGGGAGCCGGCTTGCGACCCCAACACATGGCCATCCTACGCCTAGCAAGGACCAGCAGCATCGCAATCAGACGGCGGGAGGCATCAGGGCAGAACATGACAAAACCGAGAAGGCACAGAGGTGGAACGGGGCACACAGTAGCACCGGTAATGTTAGAAATGGCAGAACACACCGCCTGCCAGAACTCCGAGACCCTAGGACAAAGCCAGGCAAGATGAGCGAAATACGCAGCTGGAGCAGCACAACGCACACAACTGTCTCAGAGAGTGAGCCCAAGCCTATGGAGCTGCACCGGGGTGCGGTAAAGCCTATGCAAGTACTTGAAATGGATCAAACAAAGCCGGTAGTTCTGTGACAATTTCTTCATCTGATTACAGCAATAGAGCCAGTCAGCTGGCGAGATGTCAGAGCCAAGATCAGCACCCCATGCCTCCCGAGCACGATCAGAGGAGATGCGGGCAGACACCAGAGTGAGGGCATACTGTTTTGTGACTAATTTGTGCGGGGACGAGGAGGAATAGATGAAATCCAGAGCGGCATGTTAGGTGGGGGTTGAGGAAAAGTGTGATGCAGCTTCCGGCATGCGCCGCGCAGCTGGTAAAATGGGAGCGTGTCCAGTGGCCCCAAGGCATCTTGGAGCATATAGAAGGTGTTCTCCGGATATAGGTCTGCCACCATCGTCAGTCGTAAGCGCGTCGCACTCCTGGACATGCTGGAGGCCTGAAGTGAAGGAAAATGCGGGTGATTAACTATGGGCACGGAGTTAGCAGAGAGCAGGAGGACGCCAGACAGCCGACGCAGGCCAGACCACACCCATCGAAGCATCTCGACCGTGTCGACCGCGGCCCGAGGGCGCACCGCGGGTGCAAACAGAGCTGTGGACAAAGGCCAGGGAGCAGCTACGTCTGTCTCAATGGCGACGTGAGGTTGATAAGGGGAGGGGTGGATCCAAAAATGCAGGAAACTGGCTTGGGCGCACAGGGCATAAAGCCTGAAGTCAGGCGCCCATCCCGCTGGTAGACATGGGTAGAGTAAGGATATCGTAAGCTACTCTTGGCTGTTTACCCGCCCAGACCAATGAAGTAATTAGGGACCGTAGTTTGCGGAAAAAATGAGAGGTGAGGGGATATTTAAAAACAAGTAGAGAAATTTTGGAAGGACAACCATTTTGGCGATTGCGATGCGGTCAGCCAGAGACAGCGGAAGCTGACTCCACGATGGAATCCTGGTTTCCAGCCAGTCCACCGCACAACCAAAGTTGGATCGCCACAGTACATCCAGATCCCTACTGATCCAAATGCCCAAATAGCGCGTGGGGCTGGAAGCCCACACAAATGGGAAGTCAGAAAAGAATGGCACAGTTGTGTCAGTCAATGGGAAAAGAACCAACTTGCTCCAGTTCACCTGGATGCCCGACAGCCCACTAAACCGAATGATTTCGTAGACTAGAGGGCTAAGGTCCTCTTGGGGATGACGGACATAGAGCACAATGTTGTCCGCATACATTGAGACGAGCAGGGAATGGGACGAGAAACCAATACCCCTGTGGGTATGGTCCCGCCGTAATCTGGCGGCCAGGGGCTCCATCGCTATAGCAAAAAGCATGGCGATAGAGGACACCCTTGAGGCGTGTGGCGGGCGATGGTAATAGGGTCTGAGACTTGGCCGTTGATGCGGAGGCGTGCCGAGGGGTTGGTGTAGAGGAGTCTGACATTGCGCAGAAAGTGGTCACTGAAGCCCACACACGGCAAGATGTAAAATAAGAAGGGCCACTCCAGCGTATCAAACTCCTTCATGATGTCCAGCAGGGCAGCCACGGCCGGTAAGGTAGGATTAATTTGATGCAATACCCAGAAAATTGTGCAGAGGTTGTGCGAAGTCGCCCTTCCGGGGATAAAACCTGATTGATCAGGAAGGGCAATGGTGGGCATAAGTAAGAGAAGACCGGAGGCGATCAGTTTGGCAAAGATCTTGTTGTCTATATTTATTAGGGAAAGGCGGCGGTAGGAGTCGCGATGGTCGGGAGGCTTATCAGGTTTAAGAAGCCGGGTTATCAGTGCCTCGCGCAGGGAAAGAGGGAAGGAGCCCGTGTCGAATGAGTCATTGTACATTGCAGCTAGATGTGGTTCCAAAAGATCTGCAAATGTTTTTTAGAAAGAGGCAGGCAGGCCATCTAATCCAGTGGCCTTTTCTCAGGGCAAACTATTAATGGCTGCCAATATTTCTTCTCTGGAGAACGGTTCATCCAGGAATTCCCTGTGATAGTCTTCCAACCAGACCAGCGCGATGGAATTGAAATATCGATCGAAGTCCCCCTTGTGGCAAGGGAGTGACAGCGGAGCAGAGCTGTGAGTAAAAATCAAGAAAGCGGCCCGCGTTGAGATCAAAGTAATTGGTGATCGCGGTCTGGATGTCTGCACAGAAGACAGAGTCCCGAAGGGTGTTAGGGGGAAGGCGCCAAGTAAAGGCCCGTCGCGGGGAATGAGGAGGGCGAAGATGGATCTGGACTGGAGCGTGGTCCGAAAAGATGCGAGCCATGTGCATCACGTCGGAGATTTTGTTAATCAAAAGGGTCCACCTCACGTAGGGTGAGTGTATATCCAGATGTCAGTGGAATACACCTTGTTTGTTAAAATACCCCCCACACACCAAAAGGGCCCTTGGTGTCATGCTTCATCATCGGGGTCTTCCCGTCCCGCTGCGGGACGGGGCAGTGCTGCGACAAGCGACTACGCTGGAGCACCTTTAGATGGGGGTGCTATGTGTATGGAGTGAGTGTCAGTGGGGTCAGGAGTGATAAAGAGAGTGAAGTTAAAAAATACCTGGCCTAGTGGTAAGAAAAAATATTTAATAAACACTGGCTGGTATTATTAAAAATAGTGAAGCGGAGAGAACGAGCAGGTTAATGGGCTCTCTCTCCTGTGTGGGTCAACATGTTTCGAGGCGTGAAGCCTCTTCGTCAGGACCTAGGGGAAGATCCCCCGGTCACTCACTAGTGTTACTCCACAAAAAGTAGTAAAAAAGTGTATGTACAAAGAATGGGTGAAGAAAATAATCTATCAATGTGTGTAGCTATATATTTTATAATTACACACTTCGTACTACTGTCAAACTAATGATGTAGTATGCTTATCAGGAAGAGGAATCAATGCCTCATGAGCCGGTTCTAGACAGAAGGGTAATATGGGGTCCCAATCAGCCCCCAGCATGGTGGTGCTTCCTCCTTCGTCCGCGGCTTCCGTGGATCGAACATCACGTCGGAGAGCCAGGAAAGCACGTCCCAGGAGGTTAGCCAAAAGTCTATACGCGACCAACAGCCCTGCGCGCCAGTGAAACAGGTGCCCTCCCGCACATCAGGATGAGAATGACGCCAAACGTTATAAAGAGCATTATCTGTTAGAATAGATGAAAGAGCTACAGCAGCGCATGGATGGGATGTATGGGAACCCGACCGGTCCAAAGTCGCAGATAGGGTAACATTAAAGTCCCCGCCCCAAAGGATCTCCACGGGTCCGCAAGAGGAGATGAGGTGCCAAACGTGGTTAAAAAAGTCTGCGGCATCACAATTGGGGCCATAGACCACGGCAACCGTAACAGGTTGTGCCAGTAGTAAGCCATGAAAAATCGCATATCTGCCTTCCGGATCAAGGATCACCCTGTCAGTCCACCAAGGGAGGCCCGCCTTATCAAAATAGCGGCACCCCTGGCATATGAGGAGTAGGTGGCAGTAGGTGGCAGAGTGGAATTCCCCCCAGTACCTGGAGTGGAGTTTACAGATAGTGCCCGGCAGCAGGTGCGTCTCCTGCAGGAGACATAAATCAACTTTGTGGCGTTTTAAATGGGAATGAATCAGGCGGGCTTTGCGGTGATCATTCAAGCCCCAGATATTCCAGGACCAGCATACTACATTAGCCATAAGGAGACAGTAGTGAACACAGTACCTCACGGCGCAGGCGGCAAGCCCCGCAGAGGAGCGCAGCGTACATGGGGAACAAGAGGAAAGGAGGGCAGCGGCCAGCGACCCAGGCGATTGTCCCACGGGGAGATATGCAAGCGCAACAGTAAGGGAGAGGCACACAAGCAACTAACCGGCAAGCAAGGCCTAGAGCGCAGACCACTATCGTGACCAATGAGAGCCCAACACAGGACAGACCGTAAGAGAAGTGGCATATTGGGGAAGGAAGGGGCCAGGTGAGCAACAGGTTGACCCACAAACCAAGCCCAGTGAGCAGGAGCAGGACAAGTCAAAGAGCACAATGGAACGTAGCCTGCAGAGTTAAGAGCGAATGGCCATAGCAATAAGCACAGCACAGTGTCAATGTTGAAGCATGCAAAAACAATACTGAGCAACAACATGGCGGCACACTGAAGCCGCCTCCTCAATGGAGGAGCAAAACAACCCGCAACCTCCCTGCCTCCCCTACCGGGAGCGGAGACCGGAGACTGTCCCCGGCAGCAGATGCGTATCCTGCAGGAGACATATATCCACTTTGTGGCGTTGTAAATGTGAATGGATCAGACGGGCATTGCGATGATCATTTGGGCCCCGGATATTCCAGGACTAGCATACTACGTCAGCCATGGGTGGGTAGTATAAAGTACAGTACCTCGCTGCGCGGGCGGCATGCCCCGCAGAGAAGCGCAGCACACCAGAGGAGCAGGGAGGAAGGAAGGCAGTGGCCAGTGACCCAGGCGGGAAGGGGGGTCCAGTACCACGGATCGGCCATGGGGGAAGTACGCAGGCTGGACATAGAAGGAGAGGCGCGCAAGGGGCTAACTGGCAGACTAGGCCCAGGTTGCAAATCACAACAGTCATCCATAGAGACACAGCACGGGCCAAACCACTAGAGATGCGGCATTTTAGAGGAGGGAGGAACCAGTGGAGCGACAGATTTACCTTCAATCCATGACCAGTGAGCAGGAGCAGAGCAGGTCAAAAAGCATAATGGAGCGTAGCCTGCAAAACTAGATGCGAGTAGCCAAAGCAATGAGCACAGCACAATGTCAATGATGAAATATGTAAAAACTACACTGAACAACAATATGGCGGCAGCCTGAAGCCGCCTCCTCAATAGAGGAGCAGAACACCCTGCAACCCCCCCATCACACCCACCCCAACCCTGCATAACAGCCCCATACCAGTAAACCTCAACCACCCCGCACCCACTCCGACTCCCCAAACAGGCTGAGTTGCTCACCCACCCCACCCCGAGAACCCACAACTAGGAGAGGAAGGAACAATAGAAGTAAAGTGAATCATCCCCTGAGGGCATGGCAGGGCTAGGCTTACGCCCCTGCAGAAAAGCAGGGTGGCCAAGTTATAGTTTTGTCAGACATCATTCAGCAAGAAGTGGAGAAGATGATGAACCAGTAATGACTGCACTTCTCATTCATTATCGCTGAGGCGGCCAGTCCTGTCAGGCTGAGATGCAGAGGGAGAGGAGCGGGCGTCTTTGTCCAATTTCTTAGCAAATGCCAAGGCCTCCCTGGGGTCAGGGAAAACAAGTGTTTTTGTGACCTGGCAAACCCTCAGCTTCGCCGGGTATGCCAGTGTGTACGAAACCTCGTGCTTTAGGAGGATGCGTTTGGAAGAAAGGAATACTCTCCGTGGAGCTTGGACGGCAAGAGTGTAGTCTGGGTAAAAGAAGAGTGTGTTACCCTGGTGGGAGATGGTGCCCCTGTCACGTGCAGCACGAAGAATGTCGTCCCGATCCCGGTAGTTCAAGATCTTGGCGAGTAAGGGGACCCAGAGAGCGATGGGCATGCTCCAAGAAGACCGAGGACAAGACCTCACCAAATAGTTAATTAATCAACTGTTCCACAAAGTCCTCGTCCTCCATACGGGAAATGTTTGAGGACTCCTGAAGGCCTGTGATGCGGAGGTTGCTTCGTCGGGATCGGGCCTCCAAGTCCTCATTCTTATCCCGGATAATGGCTAGGATCTTGTCCATCTGTAGTAGTTTCTGCTGGTCCCGGGTGGCTGCGACCTCAGCGTCCGAGACCCTGGTTTCGACGTGAACAATCCGGTTGTCATGGGAGTCGACATGGGCCTTCACTGTGTCCAGACGGGTGGATAGTTGGTCTAGCTGGGCGGCTATGCCCGTCACCGTGGATTTGACGTCCAGCATAATCGCCTTGAGGTCGTCTTCGCGAGTTGAGGGGGCCTCCGTGTTGACAGCGGAATCGGCACCCTCGGAGCCCACAAAGTGCTGACGAGAAGACCTACGGAGGTCAAAGGCTATCTTGGGCCGTTTTGGATTGTTTTTCCCATGATGAGAGGCCCCTGGGAGCCGAGGAGCGGCCTGCCGGGGAAAGGGCACAGTCAAGAAGAGCCAGAGGCCTACAGACCCCCAACAGCCAACAACAAAAGTGGAACAAGAGGTAAGTGGAGTCCACTCAATAACAACTCCAGGGAGTGGCGAGGGGCTCACCAAGAAGCAGAGAAGATAAGGATAGGGGCCACCTGGGGATGGAAAATAGCATGAGCGAGCGGCGGAACAAATGGGGCAAGCTCCCCCCGAGGCACCAGGTTAGTGAGACTGTCAAGCGGAATGTCCAGCAGGCTGCAGGTCCGTTCAATACAGGCGACCAACACGTGACGGCCAATCCATAGAAAGCGAGTCAGGTGAGGGCACCGCCAAAGCCACAAGACAGTGAGCCCCTAGGAGGGATCGGGGCAGCGACAGACCTCGCTCCCAGCCACCAAGTCGAGAAGCCACACCCTGAAGGAGAAAGTCCGGCCAGGAGGCACCCTGTGAGGCAAGGCCAGGGCAGTGAGGCGCGGCCAGGCACCAGACGTAGCGACAGGCAGCAGGGCAGGGTGCAAGCGGTCTCAGTGAGCCCACAAAAGCGGGAGCAAATGTCAGCTGGGAGGAGAGAGCAGACAGGGAGCTGGTGGGATCGCAGCAGGTTTAAGGCCAAGTCTTGGCAGTACAGCACCTGGGCAAGGTCCAGGGTCAGAAGCGAAAGCAGGCAAGGCGCAGTAGATGGCGGGCAGCTCCCACGCAGCTCGAGAAGCAATTTTATGCCAGGAGGGGGGAGCACACCTAACTGTGGCGCAGGGGAGCGGGGATTCGCGGGGGGCCAACAACTCACAACCCCGAGCCTGGGCACTTGTGGTAGCCACGGAAAGCGGCCAGGAGGCAGCCAGATACTGACACCCTCTCCGCAGCGCACCAGGACAGGCGGAATGGCCCGCAAGCCCCCAACCCCACCCGCAAAGCCACTGAGGTCGCCCCACTCACCCGCGGGCCTCAGACGATGTGCAGCGGTGCTCAGTGGGCCACAACCGCCACAGGCAGGAAAAGGCCCGACCTCGTGGTCCAGAGATCGCGGGCTAGATGCAGCAGAATGATGATGGGGCCCCACCGTAGAGCGCAGCTGGATGGCAGCATTGAGAGAGCTCCAGGTGGCCACAGGCAGGAGACAGGCCGGGAGCTGGAGGGGCCGGAGCAGAACCAAGGCTGGGTCACAGATGAGCTGCTAGCAGGCGGGTAGCGGGGCTGATGCTGGAGGCAGGCGGAGTACAAGCTACCGCGGAAAGCGCCCACGCCCCCCGGGAGGTGGATGGGTGTCAGGGGGGTGCACGGCAGACTGTGGCAATAACGAGCAGGGAGACCCGGGAAGCCCGCTGCCCACCGCGCCGGGCCCGTACACTCACGGCAGCTGCACAGAGCATGCCGGAGCGCGTCTGGGCCCAGAGTCCACCTAGCGGCAAACAGGTCGGGCGGGAAGGTCGGACCCCCAACCCCGCCCTCAAAACCACAGCTGCAGCCCCACTTACCCGGGGGCAGCAGACAGTGCCTCAGCAGCACCCAGCGTCCACAGGCAGTCCCACGCAGAGAAGGCCCGACCTCGCGACTAGAAGGTCGTAGGCCCAACGTCCCAAGGAAGATGACGCAGCACTGCTGCCAGACACGATCAGGAGGCGGCGACGCGATGACTCGGTGCCTCAACAAAGTGAGGGTCAGGATTCAGCAGCAAAGTGCAGCAAAGGTAAGGATGTCGACAGGATTATGGCGGATTGTGATGCTTGGCCGGCAGAGCCCACTCAGTGTGCGGCCATCTTGCAGCTGGCCAAGCCACGCCCCCCAGGCCACTTAGAAATTAAGTTTCACCAGGGATAGGGAAGCTCGTATTTTAAAGAAAGGTACTCATCTGGCAACAGACTCCTGTGTGATAAATAAAGTACAGGCTTATATCTCTTGGAACCTGCCCCATGGAGTGCACCGCTTTTGGCTATTATTGAGGCAGGGTATGCTCCCTCTAAACAATGTACTATCTAAATGGTATGGTTCTTCCCCGATTTGCAATCTGTGTAATAATTCTATCCAGGACGTTAATCTTGTGCTATTTATTTGCCCCGCTCTATTATTATATCGGCGTAAATGGATGAGACCAATTTGTTTACAATTATCTATCCTTTCGGCCTCTGCACTAACAGATTCTATTTATGAACCACCAAATGAAATGTTTCGTCATAGGATTTGTAACTTTTTTAAGTGTTTTTTAAATATGTACTAACACATTTATATGAAGGATATAATGATCAACTTTGGTTTTATCATAGGATTTAGGGCATATTTGTTATTGTATACAATTTTCTACATATTTTGTATTTGGAGATCTTTTTTAATCTCTTTTATGTCAGCTTCACAAATTATTGTAGAAACCTTGTTATACAAAATTTCTTATTTATATGTTGTTGCCCTTTTAGTTTATATGGATCTCCTTGGAGTTCCAAGATCATAAATAAATAAACTTGAAACTTGAAAACTTACTCTCAGTAGATACATTTAATTAATAAAGTCTCAACCTTGGTTTTACTGATCCCCAGATAAAATGTTTAATGATCAAGTGAATTTCCTTCAATGCTACAGTAAGAAAAGGTATAACATTGAAAAGGGATAACATTGTGAAGACGTAATCAACAAGCATTTGCAATGCAATCGGTCTCTCCTTTGGGACCTTATATGTATTTAGCTATGCAGCACATTAGCCTGGGCGCAGAAACTTCTACTGTTCTTTAACATTAGGGGAAAGAAAGCACAAAACTGCGTGACATGGGAGCACATGGAGAGAAATATTTCCTTTCAGCAGGAAATGGTATAGTCCAAAGCTGTTTTTAATATAAAATCAGGGCCCTCGGTGGTCATATCACTGAAAATACAATATTTGAAAAAAATATTGGTGCCTACGGGTGCTTATGGAAGACAATTTCTATGGACTGGAATATAGAGAATGCTAAAGTAATTCTGGTATTTTACTGACCTCTGCTAGTTGTTTCTATCAAGAAAGTTAAATAGAGGCAGATGCCAGAAACATTTTTTAAAAGTAAGTCCCTCAGCAGAAAGCAATTCTGGTATTTTATTGACCTCTACCGGTCGTTTTCTATCAAGACACCCAAATCGAGGAAGTTTGAACAGAAAAAAAGTCCCTAAGAGGAAGGAGACAAGTCCTAGGGCTGATCTCCAGAGCCCACAAAGTACATACACATATAAGTATACACTAAAGTATATAGAAGAGGTCTCGAATGCACGACCTAATAATTCACCAAAGGCAGCCCGTATTGTGATTCTAGACATTAGCCGGAAGCTTTTTGTCCGGCTGATACGACTGTCCAAGAAGTGAGAGAATTCCTCTATGAGAGTCATAACTCTCAGTATTGAAATGCTATGTTCCAAAAGCATCAATAGATCACTATCAGCATATATGAGTAACTTCCCTATATTAGCCGGAGCTTCCTGGGTTTGTCAGATCTTAGTAGCTAAAGGGTCTAAGGCTAGAACAAATAAGAGGGGAGATAATGGCTATCCTTAATGGGTGCCCGGTTTGATCAGAAAGGAGTCAGCAAGGAATCCAGGTAATTTGACTTAGGCTATTGGGGAGGTTTACAACCAATGCATCTTAGTAATGAAATCCACATCCAGTCCAGTCCTCTCAAGATTTCTAAATAGATAGTCCCAATCCACTTGATCAAAGGATTTTTCAGCATTGAGCGAGACCGTCATCCTTTCCTCCAGATCCTCCCTCACCTGCCACAGTAGGTTGAGTAAGGTCCTCATGAAATCTTCAGAAGATATTCCTGGTACGAATCCCACCTACATCGGGTGTATAGGCTGTGGCATGAGCAGACACCATCCATTAGCCAGCACTTTAACCAAAAACTTGTGATGTCTGCTTTAAGCAGTGAGATCTGCTTATAGCTGACCCAAGAATAACTCTTTTTATCCTGTTTCAGGATCAGTGTGATGATTGCTCTATTACATTTCTCCCTCTGGTGTCCCATAGTTTCCACATCTTCAAATGGTTTAGAGAGTAACTGGGCCCCTCTAGTATTTGTTATTTTGTAGTATTTAATTGGAAGGTCATGTTGTCCCAGTACTTCCCTATACTCACAATATTACTGACTTTTAGAATTTCTTCTTTCGTGATACTGCCAGGTATATGGCTGAATATGCCTCCTCCAATGTGGGCTCCACCACATCCATTAGAAAGACTACTTCCAGTGCATGGGTATAGCCCACTTTGAATTTATACAGATTGATTTAAAAGTCTCTGAATGCCTACATAGACGATTCTCTGCGTTTATGGAGAGTCCCTCCTCCTGGAACAGCGGAAGTGCAAGAAGTCTACCCTCTTTTTCCCCCTGCTCATAATGTTTCATCCTCAACCTGTGAAGTTCCATTTCGGCTTTGTTGGTATGCACTGTATTTAATTATATGTATATAATGGTCCAAACTGGGGTGGCGTAGTGGGCAAAAGAACGACATTAGATGGTTTCATCTGAATGAAAGCCTTACTGGCTGCCTATAGGTCAGGTGTGATGTCACCAACCCCTCTTTCTCCATAAGATAAATCGATAGGTGTGCTCTCCGATTCCACTTTGCATCTGCAGGGTTGTTCACAAAAGTGTTCATGCACCAATGCTAGGTGATCAGGTCATCAGCCCAAGGTTCAGTTGCAATAATAATGGATTATGATACAAAACTCTTGCCTTTAGAATTGTACTGTCTGTAATATGTGGTGGCAGTGAAGTAGAGCTAAGATAAAAGTCGATTCTGCTGCAGGGACACAGGACAGAAATGTTTACTTTTTACTGTTGGGGTGTAGAAGTCACCACAGGTCAACAAGGAAGTGGCTCTTCATCAAGTCCTTCAGTATGTCCCATCATCAACACTTTTTTTGTATTTTGGATTAGTTCTGTCCAGGTTTAGGTCAACTTGTGTCCTATCTCACCACAGTTTAAATTTGTGTTTAGAAAAATCCACAAGTGTTCTAGAAAGGTATGAGTGGTAGGGACTTTTGTTCTCAGCGAGCACATAGACTGAGCGAACCATCAACGTAGAATCTTGTAGTGTGACTTTGGGAAATACATACTCACCCTCCTCATCCTGACAAATATTTCGTCCCATCACAGATATGGCTTTCTCAAACAGTAAAGCCACTTCTCCCCTTCATCTAAGTGAGGATGATACAATAGTAAATTCAGCATCGCGCCACTCATTACAAAACTAGATGATTTACCCACCCAGTCCCTCTCCCTCATTAGTGTGATTGTTTTGATTGGTGAGAGGTGCATATTCTATAAGAAAAGAACTGTGATCTTACTTTGTATACAGAAAGGTCAACACATTCTTACTCCTGATGAATGTGAGACCATTGGCTTGACGCATGACTATTGTGGAGTGGTGTGATGCGGTGATGAAACATTTTGGTTTAACTGTTGTCAGAGTCAGATTAACAGGTAGAGGAGGAGTAAGAAAAAACTCAGACTGTCCCTGAAACTATCCCAAATGAAAATGCTTTGGACTATCTGTGCAATTCCATATATAAAAGCAAGGCCAAGACAATCTTATAAACCTTCAGCCAGGTGGATTATCACTAAAAACCCATTCTACCATCTGCCGTCCCACCCCCCCATCCCAAACCCATCCATAAATGTTGTGTTCCAGATGGAGCTATCTCATCAACTATAGCGCTCAGAGGAGGGTTATGAAAAGTATCTCATGTCATTCACAACCAATCTTCTGGGCTATGTTAACTCTACAAACTTGCACATACATGTTTACTGCACCAATAACTCCTGCAAAATAAGGAGAATCCGTTTGGAGTGCCTCTTCCTACAACGCCCCTGATATAGTGGAAGAACAACATCAAATGAAAGGAGTTTCATCTATCTATATAATGGTGCCATTGACTCTCCAACTTACCATAGTAAACCACCTCCGATCTCCTATAAAGGGCCCATCTCAGAGTCTCACACCCATATTATGGTAGTATATAAGGAAATTTATGGTTTGTGTGATCCAGACTTATATCTTTCCCTCCACATTGGATTCCGTGGTCTGGTGCTTTTCAACTTCCATTTTCTCATAACGGAGTCCAGTAAATATCTTTCCTACAATGAATACTCCAGGTCTTTTGTCTCACAAGTCGATGTTGATCTGGTGACATTGAGTCTTTCGCGATGTCGTCCATTCACCTGGACTCATCCATTGTCCCTTCTTTTAAAGTATATAGAACCATTTCCAAGTCTTCTAGTTTAAGAACTTGCTTTTCCTTCCACCCGTAGTCAACAGGGTGATGGTGGGTTCCAGCAGATCATTAGGATATTTTGTTTGTGCAAACTAAGGAACCTCTTGTACTTTGCATTAGTATCAGAAGCCAAGTCCACCAATACACTCATGTTGTGGATATTGTGCTGGAAGAGTCCATTTTCTTTCCAGGGACTTTAATTATTTGACAAATGTACTGGTGCTGGAGTAGGCAGACTAAAATAGATCAGGGAGTTTCTGACATCATGACATATCTCATTCCGACCCAATGTGCTCTCTGAAACTCTAAGGGAAGGCTGTAGCTCCCTTGCAACAGAGCAGGGAGAAAGGTGTCCGGGGGCGCTATCATTTCAGAGCCCTCCAAGGTTTCAGGTATTCTGGCAATCAAGATGTTGTCTGTCTGCTCCTTATCCTCCAAGTCTATCACTTTACTGTGCAGTGCCCAAAGTTCCTGGGCCCTGTCTGGAGATCTGTTTATGTGCTCTTGTCTGTTCTTCAACTGCTGACATGTGGCGATTTAATTTTGCTATTTCAGCAGTGCTTTCTTTTTACCATGTGTCAAAGAGACTTTAATAGATGTAAGTTTCTGTAACAAAATATTCACGATTATGTCCTTCTTGGCAGGTGAGTCCTGTTGTTTGCCGACATTTCTCAAATTTTCAGTGACTTCTTCTGCAAATAATAGATGTCTCTGGGCCTTTTGTGGTGACATAAGAGGTGTAGAATTCCAACTCCTCCTTCGGAGCGCTGTGTTGCCCCACCCTTCACTTAGGCACTCAATCCATGCCCCTCATGTTCCATTCCCCTTAACTTCTAAATCTATTCCTCTCTCTATAATCAAAAAGCCCACAGATTAGGTGTTACTCTGTTATGTATATCTGACATCTCTCTGTCTTCCCTCCAAGACATCCATATGCTCCTGTGAGGACCTCAAGGATTGCCTGCATCGTGATGTGCGGCCCATACTACCTGGTAATATTTTCTATGTCTGTGCTCCCTCCCTTACTTTCTCCACTCAACAGAGAAGCAAGGGAGTGTGCCACTCGCTCTGGTCCTCAGTAGGCAATCAATCAGAGTTCTGCTACATTTTAGTCCTTCACAACAGTGGTTGGGGATCAGTGTGAACGCTGGGGATTGCTCATATTGTAGTATGTTTATCTAGGGACCTGTATCGATACTCCTATTCCTGACCCTTGTCCGGTTATAATTCACTAAATATCCATACAACGGCACAGAAACCCGTTTTCAGATTAAGTCATAGCGCATGCTCTCACATTGAGCAAGCACTATTCCTCCAGCCCCCTAGAAAGCACACCAAGTTCTCTAAACAAACCAAGCCTCCAGCAAACCTGGGAAATCCCCCGCTGCTATTGTTTTGATTTTGTTCGAGAACTCCTGTAAAGAATGTAAGAACGACCAGTTCTTAATGACATCCTTACTGACGTCTTATGTCCATCCTTACGTCAAACCCGGCACCTTTCAGGTATAAATATACCGACGCTGCCCTAAGCAGAGACACGGTGGTGATGAGCTTGGAGCAGCGATACTTGCCGGAGAGCCCAGCTGATCCGGAGAGCCCACGGACGCTGCCCCTCCCTTTTTGACGCGCTGAGGAAGACGCTACCTTTCCTCTTGCCGAGGAATCCAGCCTCCAGCGTTTCCAGCTTGCCCTCGCGGATAACTGGGATACCGAGTCCTGAGAAAGAGATACCAGCCCTCCAGCCTTCTCAATCCCAGGTACTGAGCTGACTAACCCCTTACAGAGAATTCTTGAGTCAGACTCTTGGCAAAACAAACTTAACTTAAACTGCTACTTACTTACTCCTTCCCACGTATTAGGCTTAGGTCAGGTACACCGGGGTAGGCGTAGTTAGAAGCACCAGTTGAGTACGATTAGTCAATGTATATATGTATGTTTATCTTTTATCCATTTTAAAGTATCATATGGCTAAGAAACCATATCAATGCTTTTACAGTATTATTTTATAATCCTGCTTTTACTGTATGCACTTTACTTAACTATAAGTATTGCAATTGTAGCGATTCATTTCTCTTGTATGAGAAAAGAGACTGATCAATAAATAACACCTTTTATTGAACACGCCCGTCTCTTCTTTTCTCTACAATCTGGTGAAACTAAGTATGCACGTATTGTCTGAGTAAAATAGCTGTCTTTTGTTTTTACACGACTCTAGAGATATACTCTTGATCAGGGAGAGCAAAGTTGTCATGTTCTATGGTTGTCAGAAACTAAATCCCTTCTTGTCTATCCAGGGAGGTTAAACTCCTCCTCGCCTATTCGAGAAAGTTTCTAGTGAACTCTGAGCTAGCTGGCACACAAAACTTAAGTCTAATATCGTCAGTAGAAGACCAAGTTAACCTCTGTGCTACGTCTATACTATTGAAGATATTATTCCAATGCGCAGAGCCTATTGGGATAATAGGAACTACACTACATGGCGCCCAACGGTTTGGATAGGCGACAAATCTAACGCAAGACATTAGAGTAACTCAGTCGTGCTTTTTCACACAGACCCTTTCTCCCATAAATACTCCAAAGACGTCTGGAGTGGGTCAAAGGTTAAAATCCGCCAAACTTAGTAGGAGGAGACTCCTATGTATGGTTTTTGGTTTATTCAACATTGAAGGATACCGTGTTCCAAAATATTGTGCACCTAATCTTTGTTTCCTTGGAAACCTGATCTGCAACAAAAAACCTTCCTGTCAGTAAAATGTCAGACAGCGAGGGAGAAAGGGAGGCAGCTAGAATAGCAGCTCAACTCCTAGCGGATGACACAAGTCTCCTACAGACTGACCCGGATGCAATACTCATCCCGGTCAACATAAGAAAAACTATAACTTTAAAACTTATAGAAAATGGACTGACATCGAGAGGTGGTACAGTCATATTCGTAATTGAGGCACATGAATATCGGCAGACAGAGGTATTCTATTCATGGATAAACTTTCCAGCAGCAAACGCTGTAACAAAGGAATTCCACTATTACAAAATAGAGGAACCTTCGAATGAGTACACTCCTTTCGAGGAGGTGGAAGTACCACTAAAATACCAAGAGCACCTGCTCTGGTTTAAAGGCGCCCTAAAACATAATGATCACATCACCAGGCTCGGTCCACTAGGTAGACCAGGAGCAACGTGGCCGGTTCTAGCCGGATACACACCACATCCAGACATTGAAAAAATGTCAATACCAGAACTTTTAGCACAGCTAAAACAACTGATTAAAATACATAGACAATTAGTCCAATATGTAATGCGGACTTCAACAGTCCAACCAGCTATTAACATTCCACAGCTGACCCCTCATCAGGGGAACACAAATAAAATCACACCACAGAACATACAGTCCTGTCTAGGCAAAGTACCCATTAAACGGGAACAAATTCCATTCTGGTTAGCACAAAAAATCACTCAAATAGAGGCGGTATTTCCGGATACTACCCCTGTTGAGAAACACAGAATTCTGACTATCTGTCTGCCAATGGGGATCGCACCACATGTGGAGGACTGTGACACTTGGGGCACAGTCTTTGCTTCCATTTACACAAAAACACATGGTGTTCCGTCCATGGCGGTAATACCAGATGTGCTAAAACAGATTCAATATGAATACGGTCCAGAACCTGCTTTAACTCTGGGTATGAAATTACTGAAAGACTTCAAGCAGGTCTCAGCTTTATTGTTATCCAACATAAAAGGAGAAGCAGCATCTGTGGTGATCCGCCAGAAGTTGAAAGAAACAGATATAGCAGAACAACCATTTGAACTTGCCAGAATCATAGAAAAATCCTATGAAGAACTAGGAAGAGATAGTTTGGGTGGGAAACCAGTGAAACCCCAACTAACTGAAAATTCTGAAAAGGTATTTATTAAAAATAATCTAAACACTCCAAAAAAGAGCTGGGATGGAAATAAACAATCCACTCCCAAAGAAAAAAGATTCCACTCCAGAGGAAGGTCTCCTCGGCGGAGAGAAAGATCTCCGGACCAAGGACACAAGTCTCCCCAAAGGGAGCCCTCTGAGAAAAGATACAACCTTAGAAATAGGGATAATGTGAAGAAACCTGATAGATATCAAGATATTGATACACGTCCCTCTCGATCTTTTCAGACTTCCTCGCAGAAATCGGAAAGAAGAGGACGGTCAGAACACAGGGAAGAGCACGCCAAGTCCAAAGACAAGGAACCTGCTCATCAAAGTAAAAAGTTACAATTTCCAAAGAAGAAGGTAGCCAGCATTAAAGTAATCAAACATGCCGAGGATACTGAGGACACAGCTGAAAACCGGAGAATGGGCTCAGACAATGCTAGACAGCGCAGCAGAAGTGAGCATAGCTCGCAAGATCCTGATGAATCATCTGGAGACAGTGGGCACGAATGAATACATTCAGGTGGAAACTGCAGATACCAGAGTTAGCAAACCTCATAAAATATATGAAATAACATTGCGTATAGAGGGAGATAAGACTAGGAAAATAAGAGGTCTATTTTGGGATAATCTCTCCCAAGGCTATGACATCCTTCTAGCTGAAAAAGACTGGCCACCGGAGTTTTTCAGGGAGTGCCCTCATGGCGAAGAAATGATTATGCCTGCCTTCTCAAATCATATTCCAATTCATAAAAAATATACACTTGCAAGGAAGTGGGCAGTAGCCCAAGCTCCTGCATTATATAAAAATCATGTGGGATGGGATGAGGACTCTCCTCCTCACAAAATCCAGTTAAAATCTCAACCAACTTCACAGAGGCAGTACCCAATTAAGCAAGAAGCTAAAAACAGGTCAGGGAGATCTTAGATCAACTTGAATACCAGGGGGTGATTGAAACTTGCACCTCACAAATGAACAATCCTTTGTTTCCTGTCTCCAACCCAGATGACTCATATCGTCTAGTTTTGGACTACAGACACCTAAACTCATGTTGCAAAACGTTTGCAGTACAAAACTCACACAGTGCAGCACTAATGAATAGCATAGTGCGCAAAAAATAGAAAACAACATTAGACATCTCTAATGGATTCTTTTGTCAAAATATAGCACCTGAAAGCAGATATTTGACCGCTTTCTCAATAAATGGCTCGCAGGAAAATTTCTGTCGTTTGCCACAGGGGTTCAAGAACAGCCCAGGATTATTCTCAGCGAGAGTGATAGAGTTACTACAAATATATGATGATGATGAGACATTATCTTATGTCGATGACATCTATCTAAAAGATGATAACTTGGATACTCACTTGAAAAGAGTGAACACCATAATACTTGGGTTCGCAGCAGAGGGTTACAAATTCAGCTTCAAAAAGTCAAGAATTGCCCATCTAACTGTCTTGTTTTTAGGATATGAATTATCAAGTGAAGGCAAAAGCTTGGCTGACAATTTCCTAGAGAAATGTGCTGTAATCCAAGCACCAAGAACGCTGAAAAACTTACAATCAATTCTAGGTTTCCTGAATTTCGGAAGAAGTTACATTCTAAATTATGCAGAGAGGGTTAAACCTCTCTATGACCTAATAAAACCAGATTTTAAAAGAATCAATTGGACTCAAAAACACACAGAAATTTTGAGATCTTTACAAACAGACACGTTAGTTAAAACAAAACTGCAAACGCGCGATAACACACGCAACCTTGTAATCCGAGTCATCCCAGGAAGATGCGGATTCACATACCTAACCTCTAATGAGGGAGAAACGGTACCAATAGCATACAAATCACATTTGTACACAAAAGCTGAAATGAAATTTAGCCCAACGGAAAAAATTCTAACCGCGGTACAGACTGCTGTAGCGAAAGAAAGAGCCCTAGCACAAGGTAAACGAATAATCATCGTGACACCAGTACCAGCCCCGGAGGCGGTAACAAAGGCAAGCATTCCGAATGCTAAAGCATTACATCCGAGATGGATACAGTGGGCTAATTCTCTTGCTGCAACAGACGTGGTATACGAATTTGATCCTAATTTAAAAACACAAGAATTTCTCCAATATGAATTTGAATATCCTCTGCCGACCGGAATCCTGCCTCTTAAACATTACGGCTGTATAATATATACGGACGGATCAGCACAACCCGCAGTTGGGGGTAAACAAGCTTACAGTGCTGCATGCGCGATTGTTAAAGGTCGCTGGCACGAAGGAAAATTTAGACCACTGGTCACTAAAACGCAATCTCTAGGAGATTGTACAGCTCAGCGAGCTGAACTACTAGCATTTAAGATGGCGCTTGAAAATACCGATCGCGAATTCCCCACACTCATAGTGTGCGATTCATATTATTGCGTTCAGTCTTACAATGAATACTTGCAGATCTGGGTTCACAACGGTTTTAAAGATGCAAAAGGTGGCACAATCAAGCATAAAACGATTTGGGAACAAGTAGTTCTTTTACAAAAGGAACTACAAAAGACTCACGTGATACATACACTGAGTCATCAACGTGATGGCGTTCACGTTGCAGGGAATTCATTGGCTGATGAGGCAGCGAAGTCAGCTGTCCAAAGCTACCGTAGCTGCTATCACCCGGTCAAAAACAAAAATAGACAGCGAAATATTACAGGCTGTCAGCGCTACGGTAAAAGATGCGATAGAAACACTCCCGAAAGGCTTTCCAGTAAAGTACTCATACATAACTGATGCGAATACCGTTCCATTTGCTCGAATCCCTGGAGTGGGGGATAGGGCAATTCCAAACATGGAATATAGGTTAGGACTCATTATAGCGGCACACGAGGGGCTTGCTTCTGTACATGCTGGCGTTTCAGCCACAGTATCGTTATTAAAACAGAGATATTGGTGGCCACAAATGAGAAGACAAACTAGGAACTATGTTCTAGAATGTGAAATATGTCAAAGAATGAAGGTATCAACCGTGAAACGACCAGCACAGACGCCCCTTCTAATCTCAGATAAACCATTAGCATGTGATTACCTGGACCACTGCGGTCCCTTACAAAGGGACGGCAACTATAAATATATCATGGTCGCAGTGGATTCATGCACGAGATTCATTTGGATGTGGCCCCAGCGCTCGGCTGACGCCAGAACTGTTATAAAAGATTTGCGAGTCTTTATCGGCACATACGCAATTGGCATGCTACATTCTGACCAGGGTCCTGCTTTTAGCTCTCGAGCTTATAAGGAGGCCATGACCAGCATGGGCATTGCATTGCGGTACTCTTGTCCCTTTCATCCTGAGGGAAACGGAATTGTGGAAAGAAAAAACCGTGACATAAAGCAATCTATAACAGCAAAGGTATTAGGTTCGGGAGCTGGGTGGGTCAAACATTTAATAAGTGTCCAACGTAGTCTTAATAATCTGCCAAGAAATTCTCTGAGAGGTCTCAATCCGTACGAACTATTGTTTGGGACTAGAATGTTGATCCAGGACCTCGATAGTCAAACTTCAGTGGTGAAAGAAAAATGCTTTGATATCAAAGATCGTTTGGCTATTTTACAGGACTTAAACGAAAAAAGAAAAGACCTGAGCAACATAAAGTTGAAACAACAGCCAACAACCACTGAAGAGAAACCACCTGTCCCAGCAAGGCCTGTCTGGATTCCAAAAATCGGGGATCTGGTCAGAGAGAAGATCGCGGTAAAGAAGGAATTTGGGCCTTCTTACAGAAAAGCAGTACCTGTCTTGGCTATCAACGGGACAAGATCAGTAGTATTACCGCCCCTTTCTGGTAAAAAGGAGAACCGAGTTGTATCCATCGACCTGGTTAAACCACAATCATGTGGCCGATAACAAGTAGTAGGCCAAGTGGACTCCCAAGAAGTAGTAGAACACCAAAGTTTGCTACAAATACAGAGGTTCAAACTGAGAGACTAATCACCTTTGATAAACCTACAGTGAATCAACAAGGACTATTCAACAAAGCCATGGAACTTAAACCTCTGGAAACCCAAATCAAAATCTTACATCAAGAAACACCAATCTACAATGATGTAACCACTGACTATGCTAATGAAACAAAGCAAATTCCAAAAGCAAAAAGGAATCCAGAAGCAATTGAAACAATTGACAGAACAGCATCAGGCTACTTCATCAACTTCGATGATTTTTCTGAGGATCCAAGTGAACCTGAGGAACAGCCAACAACAACAAAAACTTTTAAAGACAAAGCAAAGGAACTCTTTCATCAACTAAAAGAAACCTATCTGATTTCTCCATGGATTGAATTTTGGGTGGCACTAGGTGTATTCATCCTCATACTTTGGCTCATCATGGTACTATGCTTGGGACATTTCATTGAGGGAAAATATGTTACAATGGACACAGCAAGTCAGAAAATCAACTTGGTCCTGAAACCACACAAGTCTTCACACATCGAGACAAGAGAACTTTCTTCAGTAAACTTCACAGCCAATCCTATACCCGGTGGGGTAGCATGGGACAAAACTGATTACGAAATCTATGGCCCGGTCGAGCTCCTGAAGTATCCTCATCAATTCAAGATCTCATTAAGTGACTTTGTAAAACCAAGCACATTCACTGATGATTGGGACTTTGAAAGTATTAATGATAGGATGTCAGATCTAGTAATGTCAGCTAAATTTACAGAACATTATTATTTGCAAGGTTCATCTAATTATGACCAAATGTATTGTTACAACCACTATGGTCACCATTATCTGCATAAATCTGCTCAACCTAGAAATGTTTTTAATTATAACCAATGGGAACATTGTGCAACTCCACCAAAAGGCAGTTCAAAAACATTTTATGAAAAATTCTCATACTTCTCAGGGTTTAACACAAGTAATGCAGAAACATTTTATTTCAAATTGTTAAATAAGACAGGAATGAAAACCATGCTTACAAATACAAAATTAATCTATTCAGAGACATTTTTTGAAAAAATGAAAACATTCGGTTTTGATTTCGGGAACAATAATATTGAAACGAAAACAATCTGGGGTACAAAAGATTGGCAAGTGCAAGGTATAGAATCATTATTTAGAGCCTGCATGATCCCAGAACAAATTATATTTTTGAATGATACAATTCAACAGACAACCTGTCTTGGCCTAGCCAAAATTAAAGACTTAAACAAACCATCTATTCCAAAGCCAACACCTGACAGTAATAGCACTACAGATGTTGAAATAGACGTATCCCATATTTTGAACCAAAACAGAACACATCCTGATTGGAAAAAATGGTTGATCTGGCCCACAGACACAAATAACTGTCAAGATAGATTCCTGAACAAAATACAGGGGTTCACATTGACCAGGCCAGATCCTAGATACTCCCAGAGACAACATCCAGGGATTATAACTACTTATAGTGTAGGGAAACTCTGCCTCGAATGGCTACATACATCCACACTGGTAGAAATTAAGCAACACTTGACTTTACTTAAAGAAGGTGCTGACTTGCGTGATTTCATTATGGGACCACGCAAACAGCGTCAAAAACTTTTCATAGCGGCCTCTATATATGCAGCTTACAACGAAGCTTGGAAAGAAACTCAAATTGAGACAGCAGAGAAAATACGGGAAATTGACCGTGTTAATTTGGAAAAATCACTTTCTGTTGTAGACAATGGGTTAATGACTCTGTCTTCCAGAATATATTCACTGGACAGTATTGTATCATCTGCAATCGATATAATAGAGCAAGACTTACTGATGTTGCAACACGGTCAGTCCCAACTGCGTTCTATTGTACAGCTTGGCTGGACGTTACAAAATCTGCGTTCAGGCTACGTGCCTTGGCGTTTAATCAACACAACGTCATTATTCAGTATCTTTAACCTTACTGATACACAAATCAGCTTGGCACAAAAGGGTGCAGAGTATACAATTCTGAGCATTGAAAAACTCGAGAGATTACCATTGACAATGTCAGAACGACCTGTCATTGAATGGATAATACACGGAATCATAACTATTCCGATAACGACTTTCCAATTTCGATACTGCCAAAAATATATACTGGCAGGCCAGTATGAAAGGTTGGGTAAAGGATACATTAAGTCAACATGGAACTTACCTTATACACACACATGTTATAGTAATACAGGACAGAATGTATTTCTTAGTGGTAATAATTGTGAAAAATCACTAAGTGGTATACTTCTGTGTCAGGGTATAAGTTTGCATGGGGCCTGTGAAGGGACTTCAAATAACCTTTCATGTCACCAGCTCGGCCCACCGGCAACACAAATAGAACCATTCTTTAGAAGACTTTCTAACGGGAGTTACATTCTAATTGTGGATCACAGATGTTGTGGCTTGCTGCCAGGAAAACCTTATCTAATAAGCGTGAGCTCCATGGTCACTTGTTGTGAGAGAGTATTGTTTCCGAATGACGCTCCAGACAGGGAGGGAAAAATTTGGCCCAGTTTGAAAATCTCTTCTATTCGAATTGATACTTTAAGCTCTGTGCTCCTACAGACGCCAGTTCACTTGACGTCATCAAAAGAAACGTATTATCTCCAAGTTGCAAGGACAACGGGAGAGATACATGCATTGTTATCAACAAATTGCCCCCTACACTTCGCAGAAATGCTAAACGAAATCTTAAATATTTCTGATACAAATGGTATCGCAAGTGTATTTAAGACCGTTTTTTCGGGACTATTAACACCATTCAAAGCAGTCCTGGGTATTTTTCCTAATTTCGTCCATTCCATCTTTGGCGGACTTCCACTCCTGTTGGGACTCGTAGCAGGCATTTGATTTTTTCTACTCCTGCCTCGTTATGGCAAGCCATGTCACAGACAAGACTCCAGCAACAATGGAAGAAACGATCCTAGCTATACGCTACCGGGACCACATAACTGAAGTCCTTGGACTAGCCCGGCTAAGAGATCTGAATATGACCTGGTTTCTTTCGTTCAGACCCATATGGCAGAATTGTGTCTTCCCTGTATTGAGGTGCATGCTATGCGGCGTAGAATGCGTGTTGGACACCTGTCTTACACTACAATCAGAAGTACCATTGGATGCAGATACTTTGTGGAGTCCAGTAAAGGCTCATGCATTGTGCTGTCCCCAGCGGCTACCTATCCTGATGGCGGCATTCGTGGAGACTTCACCACTACGATTGAAGGGTAGTGAAGTACAGGATGAGAGCAGCATCAACCAGGTACGACCTTCTGTAAGCAATACTGATCGAAACATCACTGAAAGCGAACATGCGCATGACTGCATGGTAGCGACATTATCCAACTTGGTCGAACTTTCACCTGAGGCAGTAGACTGTTTTTTCGAGAGTCTGTCTGAAATGATGTTTTCACCAGAACAGAGAGAGTGACTTTAAGCAAACGTGCACACAGCGTTCCCTGAACTCTGAATTTGGCCTTCAGCTTTAAAAAACAAAGCTACTGAGAACTATTTTCTTTTCTTCTTCCCCTGAAAACGAAAACTTTTTTCCCAAATCCAAAATATTTACCTTTTTTGGCACTTATCCTCTGCTTAAAGTAGTACTATTCTTAGAGAACAGAGCTTCTATTTTTAGGAACTCTAGAGACAATACATTACCTCAACCTCTAGCTTATTTACAAGTAATTGTATTTATATGTGATGAAGTGGTCTCGCACTTTTTCTTCTGTATTAAGAGCCATTTCATGTGTTATTTTCGCAAGTCATTCATGCTGATATAAATGTGCATCTTTTCTTGAATGATTACACTGCTTGAATGCATACAGTACCTATACTCATTTTCGTGTAATTCGCAATGCCATTTTTCAAATGCAAAAAAAAAAATGTATTTTGGGGTGGTTCGGTATACACATGCACTATTAGTTATGTTTACTATTGCTTAGGTTAGTAAATATGGACATAAATGCGTGGAGTGGGTGTAGTATGTTTATCTAGAGACCTGTATCGATACTCCTATTCCTGACCCTTGTCCGGTTATAATTCACTAAATATCCATACAACGGCGCAGAAACCCGTTTTCAGATTAAGTCATAGCGCATGCTGTCACATTGAGCCAGCACTATTCCTCCAGCCCCCTAGAAAGCACACAGAGTTCTCTAAACAAACCAAGCCTCCAGTAAACCTGGGAAATCCCACGCTGCTATTGTTTTGATTTCGTTCGAGAACTCCTGTAAAGAATATAAGAACGACCAGTTCTTAATGACATCCTTACTGACATCTTATGTCCATCCTTACGTCAAACCCGGCACCTTTCAGGTATAAATATACCGACGCTGCCCTAAGCAGAGACACGGTGGTGATGAGCTTGGAGCAGCGATACTTGCCGCAGAGCCCAGCTGATGCGGAGAGCCCACGGACGCTGCCCCTCCCTTTTTGACGCGCTGAGGAAGACGCTGCCTTTCCTCTTGCCGAGGAATCCAGCCTCCAGCGTTTCCAGCTTGCCCTCGCGGGTAACTGGGATACCGAGTCCTGAGAAAGAGATACCAGCCCTCCAGCCTTCTAAATCCCAGGTACTGAGCTGACTAACCCCTTACAGAGAATTCTTGAGTCAGACTCTTGGCAAAACAAACTTAACTTAAACTGCTACTTACTTACTCCTTCCCACGTATTAGGCTTAGGTCAGGTACACCGGGGTAGGCGTAGTTAGAAGCACCAGTTGAGTACGATTAGTCAATGTATATATGTATGTATATCTTTTATCCATTTTAAAGTATCATATGGCTAAGAAACCATATCAATGCTTTTACATTAATATTTTATAATCCTGCTTTTACTGTATGCACTTTACTTAACTATAAGTATTGCAATCGTAGCGATTCATTTCTCTTGTATGAGAAAAGAGACTGATCAATAAATAACACCTTTTATTGAACACGCCCGTCTCTTCTTTTCTCTACAAACTGGTGAAACTAAGTATGCACGTATTGACTGAGTAAAATAGCTGTCTTTTGTTTTCACACGACTCTAGAGATATACTCTTGATCAGGGAGAGCAAAGTTGTCATGTTCTATGGTTGTCAGAAACTAAATCCCTTCTTGTCTATCCAGGGAGGTTAAACTCCTCCTCGCCTATTCGAGAAAGTTTCTAGTGAACACTGAGCTAGCTGGCACACAAAACTTAAGTCTAATATCGTCAGTAGAAGACCTAGTTAACCTCTGTCCTACGTCTATACTATTGAAGATATTATTCCAATGCGCAGAGCCTATTGGGATAATAGGAACTACACTACAATATACACACAAACATTGTCTGCACCTCGCTCAAGAAAAACAGACAGTACGTAAGTCAATGTCCTTCATTAGGTCCAGTGGCATCACCAATTAACGTGCTGTTGGTTCTAGGTCCATTGGTTGCCAGACAATGTTGCTTCAGCCGATGTGTCATACAGCCTATGGGGCTGCAGTAATACTCACAGCCACTGGCCCCAGTGCCCCGCTCCTGTGTCGCTCTTCCCCATGACTTTTCCCATGCGTGCAGGTTTTGTCACCTCTCTTCTACTTCTTCTTCCTTCTCTTGCGGCTGACTAAAAACATCCGCCAGGGTCCTGCTGCCTCCTCCACATGCTGTAGTGAATTACTTTGTCTGATGGCACTTCTCCACTGGGGTTAGAGCAGGAGAACAGGACTGGCACTTGGGGCTCTAGTAAGTGGCAGCCATCTTGTTTGTGGCTGCTTTCCACCTTCATCTATTGCAGCTTTGATTGTGGAGTACAATTTAGGCAGAACTAGACAAAGTGCCACACACAATGAAATCAATAGTTTAAGTCTTTACAGACTCTGCACTACTATGTTGTTGCCACTATGAGTGGGAAAATGTTGCCCAAGTAAAATCATTCTCACTTCTTTATGAGCACTTGCTGAAATTACATGTTCTGCTGAGACTACCGTTTGATGTTGTGCCTGAGAATTCCCATCCAAGAAGTGATTGCCATCTGTTATGATTCCCTCAATCTTCAAAAGAGACTATAGTTTGTACATTACACATTGGTACTCTGGGCAACTGTAGTTATCCCTGATGCCATTCCTTTAGAAGAACATTCCCTACATGTACTCAGATTTCTAGCTTCTGGGCTGGCATATTTAAACTTGGCCTGGGAGAAATTTAAATTACACTCAATCAATCAAACAATTTATATAGCGCGCTACTCACCCGGAAGGGTCTCAAGGTGCTGGGAGGGAGGGGTTTGTTACTGCTCGAAACGCCAGGTCTTGAGTTGCTTCCTGAAGGAGAGATGGTCGTGGGTCAGCCGTAGGTGGATGGGGAGGGAGTTCCATGTCTTGGTGCCAGGTAGGAGAAGGATTTTCCTCCAGTGGTGGCTCTGCGAATGCGTGGTACTGTGGCAAGGGTGAGGCTGGTCGATCGCAGCTGGTGGGTGGGCGTGTAGAAAGTGAGGCGGTTGTTGAGATACTTGGGGCCCAGGTCGTGGAGTGCCTGGGTGACCGTCTTCCTGGTTTCGGTGGGGATCCATCGGAAGATCTTACGGAGCATGTGCAAGGTGTTGAAGCAGGATGATGAGACGGCGTTGACTTGTCTGGTCATCGAGAGGGAGGAGTCCAGGATGAAGCCCAGGTTACGTGCGTGGTCTGTTGGCTTGGGGGTGGTGCCCAGGGCAGGGGGCCACGATGAGTCATCCCAGGCGGAGGGGGATGATCCCAGGATGAGGACTTCCGTCTTGTCTGATTTCAGTTTCAGGTGGCTGTTCTTCATCCACTCGGCGAAGTCTTTCATACCTTCGTGTAGGCTGGCTCTGGCGGTGGCGGGGTCGTTGGTGAGGGAGAGGATCAGCTGGGTGTCGTCGGCATAGGAGATGATGTTTAGATTGTGTTGGCATGCGATGGCTGCGACGGGGCTCATGTAGACGTTGAAGAGGGTGGGGCTGAGTGAGGATCCTTGTGGTACGCCGCAAATGACTTCGGTGGCCTCTGATCTGAACGGGGGGAGGCGGA
Organism: Lissotriton helveticus; assembly: GCF_964261635.1. Classification (NCBI taxonomy): domain Eukaryota; kingdom Metazoa; phylum Chordata; class Amphibia; order Caudata; family Salamandridae; genus Lissotriton; species Lissotriton helveticus. The sequence goes on along the minus strand of NC_136070.1, from coordinate 99,807,974 downwards.
CTCTCTGGGTTCTTCCGGTGAGGAATGAGATGATCCATCCAGTGCCTTCTCTTGGATTCCGATGTTGCTGAGGCGCTGTATTAGGGTGCGGTGGCAGACAGTGTCGAATGCTGCAGAGAGGTCCAGGAGGATGAGGGCAGCTGTTTCCCCGTTGTCCAGCAGGGATCTGATGTCGTTGGTGGCTGCGATGAGGGCGGTCTCAGTGCTGTGGTTGGCTCGGAAACCGGACTGTGAGGGGTCGAGGGATCCGTTCGTCTCGAGGAAGGCGGCGAGCTGTTTGTTGACGGTCTTCTCGATGACTTTGGCAGGAAAAGGGAGGAGCGAGATGGGGCGGAAGTTCTTGAGGTCGGTGGGGTCCGCTGTTGGTTTCTTCAGGAGAGCGCTGAGCTCGACATGCTTCCAGCTCTCCGGGAAAGTGGCGGTGTTGAAGGAGATGTTGATGATGTCCCAGAGTTGAGGTGCGATGATGGAGTCGGCCTTGTTGAAGACGTGGTGGGGGCAAGGGTTGGTTGGGGATCCGGACTGGATGGTGTTCAGCGTGCGGGTGGTGTCTTCGGTGCTGACCGGGGTCCAGGCACACAGGGTGGTGGTGGGGGCATTGGTTCGGTGGTGGGGTGCGTGGTTGGTGCGCCGAAGCTGTTGTGTATGTCAGCAATCTTGCGGTGGAAGAAGGAGGCAAGTGAGTCGCAGAGGTCTTGCGAGGGAGTGATGTAGTTGTTTCCGGCACTGGGGTTGGAGAGCTCTTTGACGATGCTGAAGAGTTCCTTGCTGTTGTGGGTGTTGTTGTCCAGTCGTTCTTTGAATGTTGTCCTTTTGGTGGTGCGGATCAGCTGGTCATGTGTGTGGGTTGCGTTCTTGAGGGCAGTCATGTTTTCTGTAGTCTGGTCGTGGCGCCATGCTTTTTCAAGGGTGCGGCAGTTTTTCTTGGATGTTTTGAGTTCGTCGGTGAACCACGAGGCTTTCTTGCTGCCGGGTCTGCTGGGAGGGTTCTTCAGTGGTGCGAGGTCGTCGGCACAGTTGGTGAGCCACTGAGTGAAGAAGCGGGCTGCGTCGTTGGGGTCCGTTGTACTGGCGGGAGGGTTCTGGCTGAGGGAGGTGGTGAACTGGTCGGCGGTGATCTTGCTCCAGCTCCTGCGGGGAACTTGTTGCGGGTGGTGGTGGGTCGTGGTTCTCCTGAAGCTGAAGTGGACGCAGCTGTGATCAGTCCAATGAAGTCCGGTGGAGTGGCTGAAGGAGATGTGCTTGCTGGAGGAGAAGATGGGGTCGACCGTGTGGCCGGCGTAGTGGGTGGGGGTGTTAACCAGTTGCTTGAGTCCGAGGTTGGCGAGGTTGTCCAGCAGGGTGGTGGTGTTGCTGTCCTTGTTGTTCTCCAGGTGGAAGTTGAGGTCCCCTAGGAGGATGTAGTCAGAGGAGGTGAGGGCGTGCGGGCTGATGAAGTCTGCGATGGCTTCGCTGAATTGTGTGCGTGGTCCCAGGGGTCTGTATATGAGAGTACCTCTGAGGGTGGTCTTGGGGTCGGTGTGTATCTCGAAGTGGAGGTGCTCGCCGGCGGTGAAGTTGTTGTTTAGTTGGTCGTGATGCGGATGGTGTTCCTGTGGACGATGGCGATTCCTCCTCTGGTCTGGTTGACGCGATCCCTCCGGGTGATCTTGAATCCGTCCGGGATGGCTATGGCGATGTCAGGTGCTGAGGAGGCGTTCATCCAGGTTTCCGTGAGGAAGGCGACGTCCGGTGATGTTGTGTCGAGGAGGTTCCAGAGTTCGACGGCGTGTCTGTGGACGGAGCGGGTGTTGAGCAGGATGCACTTGAGGTGGTTGTTGTTGGTGCCTGGCCTTTCGGGTGAGGTGCAGGTCCGGAGGCAGGTGAACTTGCAGGCTTGGCAGGTGAAGGGTCCGTGGGAGCGTTTCGGGGTGGCTCGGTAGCAGTCGGGATTCCGGTCGGGTTTGAGTGCGTTGAGGGTGGCGGCATCGTAGGTCCGTCGTGTGGGCTGGCATCGACGGGGGCCAGGGGTCCTGGCACTGGGCGCGGTCCAGGCACGGACAGGCGTAGACGGGCTTGCCTTTGGCACGCCTTCGGCACACAATCGGCACGCCCGCTGCGCACGTCCGCTGCGCTCCCGTGCGGCGACCTCCATAAATGGCAAAGTGGGAGGGAGGAGCAGCTGGGAGACGGGAGCGTGGTGGCCAATGGGCGGGGTACAAAAGAGAAAAGGGGGCAGGGCCGCAGGGGAGCAGCGGCGGGTAGCCGGGTGGGGGAGAAGCAGCGGGAAAAGGTACACGGGGACTGAGAAATTACAGGGGGCGCAGCTAAGACAGGGACGGCAGACTGGCAAAATACAGGGGCACAGGCAGGCACAACAAAATACAGGGCACAGGCTAAGGTAAAACACAGCACTGGCAAAGAAACTGGCAAAGAACAGCAATCCAGGCACACAGCAGTAGCGAGGCAGCAGCAGAGGGGTCAGGGGTCCTGGCACTCACGGGGGGAGCCGCGCGGTGTGAGGAGCGACCGGCCCTGCAGGCAGGGACAAAGGTCACTGGAGTAATGTGCGTAATTTGGGGAATTTCATGTTACATTTGTCACATGAAATGCCTTGAATTACGCAATTGTGATACTTTGCGTAATGTGCCAATTGCAGTAACATTTTACAGTGAATGCACTCGATCAACATACGGCGAGTGACTGTTGTTCCCTGTGCTTTGTTAAATGCGCCCCAACGTCAAAATTGATGGGATGACACATTTCGTGCTAAAATATAATGTGAAATGATGGATTCACATTTTGCTTAATTATGAGTAATATTGTGTAATTTTGCCAGAATTTCACATAATAGCACAAAAGTAAAGTATGCAAATTTCTCTCACCACTGACAAGAAAGCAATGGCTTAATCTGGATACAGTCTTCCGCAGTGGACTTAACTATGATCATGTTAGGCTGTTTAATGGAATTGTCTAATAAATGATTGGGTTTTTTTGCAGTCACCAAGCCTTGGAAAAATGCCTGTCTGCCACGACAAGGGAATGGAAGACCCAAATGGAACATACTTTTTGTGGACCAAGCTCTACAGGACCCTAATTCAGCACTTCAGGGTGCATGCTCTGGCAAGACTTTGACCCATGGCTTTTTAATAAATTGTCTCTTTTATTGCTTCAGTGTTGAAACGAATGCTGGATGAATGGATCTGACAAGTAATGCTAGTGCTGTGGTGGTGCTGTAGTATGTTTTCTGCACCATCCTGTATTTTGCAACACAGGCTTTTTACCAGTACTTTGGTGGGATTTCCATTACCCGAAGCATAGTATTGTACCCAGAGCTATCCACCTTGCTTTCGCTGTCCTGTACAGTTTACAACATAATGGAAGTATCTCTGTGGGACAGAGTGAGTGTCCCTTCTTCGTCCAATTTCCAGACCTTGACAAACTTTAATGCTTCAGTATTGGTTTACTTCTGACTTTCTTCATGTGTCTTGTCAAAGTAAATTGCAGGAACAATCTGGAGCGTATTGTATATGGGGCAATAGAGCTGTGCTTGGTGCCACAGACTGGTCTGGAAACTGTTGTAAAGTCTATATAGTCCCTGCTATATATCCAAGAGCACACCTCATGTTTGGGAAGAATAGATGAAGGAGGCCATGTTTGACTGCATATTGCATAGATAATCTCCTGCTAGCCCCATCAAGAAGAAAATTATTATCTCGCCCAGTCACCTTGTGGCTCTAAAGGAAATATAGGATTATGAGGGAAGAGAACCAGTACAGCCTTGTACTTGTGTGTCTCAGAACTGCAGAATCTGGCACCCCCCACTCCTATGAACTCGTGCCACCCTCCAACTAGGAAACTGGTAGCATAGTATTGGGTCTAGCATGTACTGCACCCATGCCTGGGATAAGCATGACATGGCACCCGCTATACCCCGCCACAAGACATGGGCATCAATTCACTGAAATGCAGGGGTAGCAGAAGTGACATCACATACCCTAAGACCTTAATGACATTAGAGGAGGTGACAACATATGACCCTTGCCCCAGAGTTTTTGTAAGAAGGCCTATCATATGACCCTTAAATCACACACACTCTCTTACACCGCCTTGCTCTCATTATTATCCATTCTTACTCACGTTCATTCACTCTAATTCTCACTCCTGCTCAGTCACATTTCGTGACACTCAAGCCCAGGTTTACTAATGCTTTGACCTGTTTGTGTTTCTTTTGTGACTCAAACCCGGTGATAAGTGTTAGGTTTGGATTTACTATCCAGCTCAAATCCTGATTTGTGCTGTATTGTATCCCAAAGTAATACAAAATTGCACTATGCACTGCTTTGAATTATTGTGCATCTAGTGAGTGTTCCATGGGTGGTGCATAGGCGTTCCCATGCAACCACCATAGATTTTGACACAAATCCCTATCTACAAATATTGGTAGAGAAGAATTTGGGCCAAAATTGTATGACTCAACGAGGTAGGCATAGCAAGGAGAAATGGTTCAATTTTTGCATGTTAGCTAAAGTGTGCAGCACGCATTCAAAGTGAGAAAAGCCTTAAGTCTCAAAATACAAGCATCGTACATCTGGCCCTCTATTCCCAGGCATCATAGAAAGGACAACTACGTTATAAACTGTGCTCTCTTTATTAGCCTCTACTGCAGAATCACACATATTCAGGTGACCATACAATGAGTTTCTGGTATACAGCATTGTTTGATGCATTACCTGACAGCCAAGCTGGAGAGACGACAGTGGCAGAATATATTTCCTTTTACATGTGGTAACACAAGCAAGCAGGTGTCATTATTTCAATTACAAGCAGAGGCAGGGAGGAGACAGGAAGTGCGTCCTGGTGATGATTACACCCTAGTCTTGAAAACCCAGTGGCTTATTTACAAGCCTCTTGCACCACTTTTGTGTCATTTTTAACATGGGAAAAGTGACGTATGGGTGGCTTGTAAATCTTCCCCCCAGTTCAAGCCCGCACCCATACATCTTAAGGTCTGACATTTGAAAAATCTCAGCGGGGATCAAAACTGAAAGTTTGCCTCCAGGCAAACCAGGCGTGATTTAAACATGTAAATTCAAGTCTAAAGTGAGATTGGGGTACAGGCGTGGTATTTGTTATGGTTTACGCCATAAGTCCTGGAACGACCTCCCACTTCACCTCCGGACATCTTCTTCTCTGCTGGTAGTCAGGAATGGACTCAAGACCTGGCTGTTTCAACTGAGCCACCATCCCCCTCCACCCCCCCCTCCCCCTGCAGAAGTGTCCTCAGTGCCTGGATACCCTCAGGGGAGATTAGCCATGCTTTACAAATCCTGAATCCCATGTAGTATGCCTGTACGCATGTTAGTTTGATGCAAGGTACTCTGCGTTCGATTCCCGCTTCGTGTTGTGAGATCTACGGTTCTCCCAGACTTTCTACTGTACTGGTAACACTAGGACACGTCCCTTTGTTTCATAATGCAGGTGCCGCCAGTTGACAACATTGCCTGTCATATATGGGTTACTAGTGTGGGCCTGATATATACCTGCAGGAGACAGAACAGAATCCCACATGTGCACATCACCAATTTCACCAATAAAGGACTGCCTAATGTTAAATGAACCTGTGAGATGATCCATCTTCTGCCCAAGTGTGATTTGGAGTTGCCCTTCAATGGTGTAGCCATGTTTCAAAACTTTCCTAGCTAATTTGTCTGCATTGAGAAACACTTGGGTCACCCCTGTGTCAGAGTCCCAGGTAGCACAGATGTGCTTCCTCACTGGTGCATGGCCCAAGGCTTTGAAGTGCAGCTCGTGGTCCCCCACAGAGACAGAATATGGGGAGTCGCCGTGATTCACAGAGAGCTGGATGATGGTGCCCTGGGTCGAGCTGTTCACAGAAAGGAGTCCGTGGTGGTGCGTGAGCTCCGTGAATGCGCGGAGGCAGATGGTGAAGCTGTTCAAGGGAGTGGTCAATTTTGGCTCCAGAGTCACGTAGTCCGATTCACTTGGGAAGAGGAATAACGAGCCACTCAAGTCTGAGGAGAAAGGAAAAGAGGTGTGAATGTATTTACATTAACAAAGGCAAAATGCCCAGCCCTTGGACGAGATAACACACCAAGAGCCTGGGCGCCATATTGTATGGGTGCAAAGCAATCCAAATTACATAATGTACTCTACCCCTACAAGGGCAGGGCCACCAACAAGGGTGCTGACACATGTCAGCACTAAGCTGCCAAGTGGAGACAGTGCTGGGAAAAGCTCAAAAATAGAATGCCTCCATTGGCCCTTACCATTTGAAAGGACAAGTCAGGACAACAATTCAAGGTCAAAACCGTCACAATGGACCAATAAATCACCCCTGCTGCATGATTTGAATTCTATTTCCCAGAAGCCCTGAGGGTATTATCATGAAAACGTGTGCATTGTGGTCAGTTTCCCCAATCTACCAAAATGTTGCTTTGTTTCATCCTGAATGACCTACTGGGTGGGGGCCTGGATACTAGTTTGGGGGACATAGGTTGTCCAGTGCTGCATTGGGCCAGCAAGGACTCACAGAAAGGTGCCATCCTTTGAGGAGATATCGCTTCATCAGTACAACTCACAGCAGATACTCAGATGAATCTTGTTTGTCCTAAAAAGTGGGCATCATCAGTTCCTATCACACCAACCAGTGGGCCAGAGGGGAAACCTAAATGCATGAAAAGATGGTGTTCCCAGGGACGGCATTAGGGGGGGGGGGGGGAGTGACCGGGGCGGCCGCACTGGGTGCTGATCAACCTTGGGGACGTGGTGGGGACACTGACCTCAGGGGGGCGCTGTGTTCAGCAATAACAACAATTTTAAGGCACCTGCTGCAGAGTTCCTTGTGCATCCAGCTTTCAGGCAGAAATAAACATGGCACAATAACTCTTGTGATTAATGTGCCTGCTGGTGAGAGAGCAGAGTTTTAGCTAGTGACAGCTTTGACTCACCATAAAGTAGTGCAGAGGGTGAATATGCCTGCTGCAAAGAACAGATCTGTATTTTATGTGGATAGCTGAGTGGATTAGTAAAGCCAGCTTTTACCAGCGCTTTAAAACAAACCGAATGTATTTGAGAAAGGCGCTATGGACAGATGAGGGGCACTTTTGCTGGGTGGTAGTGAGGGAATCCGAGGAGATCATATGAGGGGGCAAACAACATTTTCGCACCGGGCGCCACCCATGCTAAAGCTGGCACTCGATGTTTTCATTATAGTGCCTTGAATGCTATACGTTGTAAATATCAATGTATGAAGACTTCTTCGTCCACATTTTTTAAACTTTTATCACTGTGTCCTATATTGTACTGCACACGGGTTGTTGAAATACAATTGTGACAGAAATCTAGATTTGTTTTCTTTTGCACAATTCAATTGGAATAGAACCAGGCCAGCCATGGTCAGCCCATTGGGGCTGAGGGGCCACACCGCTCCACCCTTTTCCCCTCAGGAACAGCGTGTGTCACGCTGGTCAAAGGTCAGGCTGACAGACACTGTTCATTTTTGGGTTTGGCAGCCAGGAGCAGGCTCCTGGCTGCCTGAGCTGAACTTTGCTGGGCTGGGAGTCCCAAGCCTCCTGGAACCTCTGAGGCAGAGCTGGCTGCAGTTAAGTGTGTGTTTACTGCTAAATTAATGTTTTGTGCGTGCATTTATGAATGATTGGTAAAGAGTGTTGTGAATGGATGTGTTTGTGTGTGTGTGTGTGTGTGTGTGTGTGTGTGTGTGTGCGCACGTGTGAATGCATGGCTGGGAGTGTTTTGTGTGCATGTGAGTTTGTGTCCTGTCCGCCCCCTCCCTCCAAAACTTACCAGCCACCACTGTATAGAACTGCATTTTTGATTTGTTTTTGGATTCTTCTTAAGTTCAGGTGAGGTCTACTTATCAGAATTAGTCCCACATGACTATTTGTTTGTTATACTTTGTCCCCCTTTCCCATGGGCATATAGGGTTGTTCTCGTCAAATATTTACAGGTATACAGCGAACCCTAGCTGACTATATGGGATGGGGCGCTCTGCAATTGCCATGCCTCCTATAAGAGGGAGATTTGAACTGGCCCTGACTGACTGTTCCCAGTAAGTACAATGTCTTTCTATAGGCTTCTCTTTATTTCAATTCTGACCTTCATATTACTTTAAACAACTAAGAAAACCTTAGCCAGCTCCTGTCTTGAAGCTTCCCCTAACAGAGCTGTGTCTGTTACCTAAACACATTTAAGACTGCTTGCTGTAGAAGCAATAGAAAAATTTCAGACAAGGGGGAGTCACAAAGAGGTGGAACACCTTCAGTTGGGTGGCAGTAACCAAGCAGTCATACGCATGTTAACCACTCCCATGCCGTACGGATGACCAGAGGGGGGAGCCTTCACCACAGCAAGCCTTGTGACGCAAAACAACATGGCCAGGTATAGAGCAGAAAGGAAGGAAACATGCCAAAAGATACAGATGATACTTGCCACCCACTCTTGGCAGGAGGCCAGCTAAATAGAGAGTGTTAGAAAATGAGTCACTAATTGTATGGCCTCCACAAGTGATGGGTCTACATTTGTCCTCCAACGAGAACCAAAACCCCATTGTAGCGCTTGACTCATAGGGTAGCGTTGCGGAGCAGAGCAAGACCTACTCAAGGGAGGTGGTGTGGGCTAGTAATTACCATACACGGATACACAATAATAACACTTGATGAATGATTCCCCCATGTTTTGAAATGGCAATAGATGAAATTACCCCTCCATTGGCCAGCAAGCTTTTTAGCAGTTTAGATATAAGACCCTTCCAGCTAATCTTTTCTGCTCAAAATGGTGTATGTACCCACCTATAGCTGATTTATGTCCTGCGTGTAAAACCTCTAGAGAATCTATTGTTCATTTACTTTTTTTATGTCCCTATTATGCGCTATTGAAAAAAAAGGATAATACCATTATGTAGAGCTCTTGGTTTGGGTCATTATCTTGAAATCCTGAGACTGCTGTTTACGGATACCCGTAGATTGATAGTCTTCGGTATCTCTCGTTTTTTGTATGCTTTGTGGATCAGGCGGAGGAAGCAAACATTCTGATTTTTGCTCTTTTATGCATGATTCTGTACGTATTGGGTAACGAATTGCTGTATTTTGTGCACTCATAACCCTCCTTTTAATGATTCTATTTTATGGTTTTATTCTTTTTTTAATGGAACCTGTGCTGTGATGTACTTTTTTGAATCTCTGAGATTGTAATAACATTCTAAATGAATGAATGATTGTCCAGCCTGTGCTTTTTCGTTTGAAAAAGGAAAAACTACATTTATTACAAACACTACTCAATAATATGGAGCAATTTGCAAGCTGATAGAAATACGTTTGGACGCATAATCATTCTTGTTCCTCCTAAAAGAGATTTAGACCAACAAATCACATGTCAAAAACATTCACTTGTATGCAGCTGCAATACTTGAGTATAAATTTGGGTGAGAGCATTTAATACTTGCAATAAAGCATGCAAACTTTTATCATGAGTGGTCATTATTTCATTAAAACAGGTGCAAGTAAAATGTATGAATGATATGTGTATTCACCATACCGTTTAGTATGAATAACACAATTCAAATATAGCCTCTGAAGGGAATCATATTTATAATTACAACACTATAGGGAAAGGTAATTAATCCAGCCAGTAGGGTGACAAAAGGCCTGGGCTCTGATCCTGAGTTGAGCCAGAGGAACATGACATTACTGAATGACCCATAAGACGTAGAGGTATGACTTCGTACTTTACAGAATAGTTCTTTTCAGACAGGTTACACTATACATTGGTTTGACCCTGGTGTCTTTAGACTCGGGGTGAAGTGGAGCAGCACTCTAAGACAGTCTTCCCTATAGTGTATAATGGAGGGTCACTTCAGACCAGAAAGTAAAGCACACTGACTTTCCTTAACTGTTTACACCAACATTATAAGGCCTATCACAGGTCGAAACCCAACCCTGCAGAGTCCCTTCTGCACTCGGCTACATGTGCACAGTTCTTGGGCTGAGCACGAAGGGTCTCCCACAAGCAGCCCACATATGTATGCGCACGAGTGTGCATACGTGTTCACATGTAACTAGCCAAGTACCTCTTACCCTTGCTGCTTTGCAGCAGCCCTTGCATAAAAGGCAGACACTGGCGGTAAACACGTACAGTCCATTTTACCATGAGTTTCCCGTGTCTGAGTCACAGGCTATTTGGTTCTCCCGCAGTAAAAGGCCAAAAACCAGGTGATCAAAAGCGAAAGATTCGGGCGGATTAGATGGATAGAACTACCTTCTCACAGAGAGTCAAAAGCAAGCTAAGTGTCGAAACAGTTGATGGTGTACCCCACCAGGTCTGAGGCATTTAAGACTTATAAACGATCATTTGAGAACTATTGAACAATAAAAACAAAGGTTTCGCATGAATGTTTGACCATATTTGAAATATATGAATTATCATCATTTTGTCCACATACAAGAGAAGCATGTCAATTTTTGTAAATAAAACTGTGGCCGTTGAACTCCAACATACTGTGCCGAATCATTCAAATGGTGGGTTGGGTTTAACTGAATGAGTGAGTAGGGTGTTTTGTTATTTGTCACCATTCGGTTGCTACAAAATGCCAAGATAAAGCAAAAGGATTGCAAAGAGTGTACAAGTTGAAGGTGGAAGGAGAAAGTCATGATGGGGTGAGCAAATATGTGCCAGGGAAGCAGGAGGAGATTAAAGATGGGGTATGTGGGAGAAGATTCATGGGAAGAACAAATAAATGAAAAAGGAGAGTGGGCATGCAGGATGAATGGAAATAAAAAGGCGAACAGTGGAAGGGAGGTAGAGCATGAGGGGAAGGGCCAGCACTGAAGCAGATGGGTGAATGGAAGTAGAGAAGGAGAGAGCAGAAGAAACATTAAACTATAAGTGTGGGGGGAGTCACAAAATCAGGAAGATTAAAAATTGTTAGAGTGAGATGAGGGGGCACTTTAGCCATCAAAGTAGAATTCTGGATGGTGGGAGGAGGGGGGAGCATGAGGGCAATGGAAGATACAAAAGTGAAAGTGGGAAGAGGGAAATACAACAGTTAAGTAAGAGAAATGTATTTTATATAGGATATAGCACCCCCATGTTGCCTTTCAGCCACAAGTCATTAGAAATACTGCAAACAAAAATTCAGAATCTATAGTAGGATTCAGAAAAGGGAGACACACTCATTGTCATTTATAAATAGCTTATCATCTCGTCTAATGTGGCCTTGAAGTTGTATTCCACTCAGAGTCATCCAGTGGCATCCATGGGTGGAAGAGGAGAAGGTTGGTTCACATGCCATATATGTACTACAGAGTGTGTTCTTTGATTGACTTCTGCAAAGATGCTTCAATTGGTGATGGACAGAATGCAGAACATTGTCATACATTCACCCCAGTACAGAGATCTGGGTCTAAATCCATCGTTTTTTTTGCTCAGCATGCCATTCCAGTTTGAACCCAGCCATATGCAAATCAGTCTTGACCCTGTGCCCCAAGGGAACAGTCCAGCCTGAACTGCCAAGTCAGGTCCTCCCTGGACTGGAAACAAGCATCCAAGGACCGGTTTCGGGCTTTCAGCCCTCATCAGCCTGGATAGCTTGATTCCAGTGGCATGGAAAGCACAGGACTCACGTCTGAGCATACCCGTCTCACTCGGGGTGGCAAATACAAAAACAACAAGTGATGGACAGAATGCAGAACAATGTCATACATTCACCCCAGTACAGAGATCTGGGCCTACATCCATCGTTTTTTTGCTCCCCATGCCATTCCATTTTGAACCCAGCCATATGCAAAGCAGTCTTGACCCTGTGCCCCATTAGAACAGTCAACCCGAACTGCCAAGCCAGGTCCTCCCTGGACTAGAAACAAGCATCCAAGGACCGGTTTTGGGCTTTCCGCCCTCATCAGCCTGGATAGCTTGATTCCAGTGGCATGGAGATGACGGGTCTCATGCCTGAGCATACCCGTCCCACTTGGGGTGACAAATGCAAAAACAACAGGTGATGGACAGAATGCAGAACAATGTGATACATTCACCCCAGTACAGAGATCTGGGCCTAAATCCATTGTTTCTTTGCTCACCATGCCATTCCAGTTTGAACCTAGCCATATGCAAATCAGTCTTGACCCTGTGCCCCATGGGAACAGTCCAGCCCGAACTGCCAAGCCATATCTTCCCTGGACCAGAATCAAGCATCCTAGGACTGGTTTGTGGCTATCAGCTGTCTTCAGCCAGGATAGCTTGACTCCAGTGGCTTAGTGAGCACGGGACCCACGTCTGGGCATACCCTTCCCACATAGGATGAACAGCAAAACACTCAAGATGATGGATGGAATGTTGCACATTGGCAAAACACTCACCCCCAGTCACAGATCTGGGTTTAATCCATCGTTATTTTGCTCACCAAGCCACCCCAGTTCAGACATGGCCATATGCAAATCAGTCTTGACCCTGTGCTGCATGTATTGCAAGCAGTGCAACAGATGCATGTGACTGTGATGCTGTGGGGAGCTGCTGGAAAGTCAGGATTAGCACAGCACTGAGGGAGTGGTGTTGAGGCGAGTAGCACATAAATGTGGGATTAGGAGTTGGGCTATGTGTATGTAATGCATGTGAAGGTCAGGGGTGTGCTCCAGTGCAGGCACAGTGTGTGGAATCCAGCTAAGATTGATGGTGGCTTGTCAGTATTTGAGAAGCTGTTTCCAGGCTGGAGTCACATACTTAAGAATTGTGGAAATGGGTGTAATGTTGTTGGAGGGTTGTTTGTGTGAGAGTCAGAGATATGTAAGGGAAAAATGCACTCTGATCAAGACACAGTGAGCAATACTCTGAATAAACGGGGCTGGTATCCAGATGCATTCCCTTTTGTTAACAAGAGGTCAGATTTGGTCGAACAAAGGCCTGTGAAAGTGAGCCTCTTGGGTGTGTGGTAATAGCCATGTATTCTGCCTAGTGTTCATTTGTTTGCAATGATATTGTCATAGATTCAGTGAGCATTGTGCATTGGGGGTGAGGAAAAAGCATAGGTGGTTTCATCAGGAGAAGTCAACCATACACATCCATTCTGCCCTTTTCCCCACTTTTTAAAAAAAACGTTGATCCTACATGGTCTACCCATTCCCCCCAGGCGGTCCCCCATATCTAACTAATATTTGTGACTCACATTTGTTTTATACATTATTTATTTGCACTTCCTCCTGATTGCCTGGTGCGTGTCTTCCCATATAACATTAGGGTTTTGCTCTATGCTCTTTGACAAAGTGCTGCAGACCTTATTAACATATGCCTCCCATTTTTATGTTATGCAGATTTGTAGAGTACACTATCACCCAGAAGGCTCGTGGGACTACGTGAAAGCGAGGTCTTCAGCTTCTTTCGAAATTCAAGAAGAATAGAGGAGCCCCTTATGTGTAGCTAGAGGTCTTTCCACACTTCAGAAGCAATGTGGGAGAAGCCTTGATCGCCTGATCTGGTTTTCCGTATGCATGGGAGTTGTGCAAGTAGGAGTCCGAACGAGGGGAGATGTCTGGAAGGTTTGTGAAAGCAGATGGAATTGTTCAGGTATGCTAGGCCAGGGGAAACATACTTTACCACTTAACCATTACAACGCGTAATGGTTACATCGTGGTCTTAACACGCAAGTCAATACGTCGACTTGCACTGGAGGACGCTCTAGACTAAGGATTAGTGTGAATTACTATTCCAACACCTTCCCTACTGTACGTAGACTGGAGATGGAATAGTAATTCACACTATTCCTAAGTCCAGCGCCCTCCAACGCAAGTCGATGTAACAACTTGCGTTGTCAAAACCACGATTTAAAATACTGCGTTGTGATGGTATGCGTGGTATCATCATACATCCCTGGGCCAGCTTGAAAGTGTGGGGGGGGGGTTTGAATTGTATTTGTTTGTGAATTGGGAGCAAGTGGAGCTCCTCCAGGTGTGGTGTGATGTAAGTGCGGCCTGGGAGATTAACAATAATTCTGGCAGCTGAGTTCTGAATGGTCTGCAGCCTTCTGGTGAGTTTTTTGTTGATCCTGGCATAGAGGCTGTTCCTGTCACCATAGCGTGCCAGATGATTTTCCAGGTACTAATTGGGAGCCATTTGAAAATCCTACTCAGCATCTTCAGGGGTATGGAGGCGGCAATGGCATTGACTTGGGCTGTCATGTTGAGTTTGCTATTGATGATGATCTCGAGGTTCTTGGCGTGGCTGGTAGGGGTGGGTGTTGGTCCTAGCTCTGTTGTCCACCAGGTGGAGTTGCAAGGTGCTGTGCTCTTTCGATAGATCACAATTTTGGTCTTGTTGGTGTTCAGCTTTAGAAAGTTAGTTTTCATCCAGTGGGCCAATTCAGTCAGGCAGGCATTGACCTTGATCTGGGTACTGTATGCATTGTCAGTGAGGGAGCGAATGAGTTGCCTGTCATCAATGTAGGAGAGGATGTTGATGTTGTGAGAGCGGATGGTGCTGGTTCGAGTGATCATGTATGCGTTGAAGAGGGTCGGGTAAAGGGAGGAACCTTGTGGAACTTTGCAGATAAGGTCATAGGCGTCTGAGGAGTATGATCGGTACAAAAGGGGGTGGTGATGGATGGAGCATCTGAATCAATCAAACACTCACACCCAGTCAAAAGATCTGGGTTTAATCCATCACCGTTCTTTAGCCCACTCTGCCACCCCAGTTCAGACATGGCTATATGCAAATCAGTCTGACCCTGTGCCTCATGGGAACAGTCCAGCCCGAACTGCCGAGCCATGTCTTCCCTATCTCTCTGACAGAAAAAAGAAGAAAGAAGGAATGCTGGACCTACCCTCCCCCTCCCGCCGGGAGTACATAAGGGTACAGGTCCCAGCATTCCCTCTGTTTCTTTTTTCTGTCATTCTGACAGGATGTGATGCAGCGCGAGGAGCTTGGACGCTCCTGTGCTGGACTTACTGCTGGGGCTTCGTGTCCTCGGTTGCTGGAATGCCTCTCCCTCCCTCGCCGGGCTTGGGGGGAGAGGCGCGGGCTGCTCTGGACGCTCCTCCAAGCCACGCGTGGAAGTTTGACCGCGTGGGCTCTGCGTCTGCCCGATGGCCGCCCCTCCTGGTCTGCTGGGCTTACTAGGGGGCGCGGCCTCCTTCGCGTCTCCGGATTGGCTGGATGCGGTGACGCCTTCCGGTTTTGGCGCTGCCTGACTTCTGTTTTGGACAGAGTCAGGCGCTTCTGTCAAGGCGTTTTGTTGGTGTTTAAAACCAGGGGCAGTGGGTGAGTACCGCATAGCGGTTTGTGCTATTTTTTGAGTATTTCAGAGGAGATTTTGCTGTGTACTGCTTCGTTTGCTGTTTTCAGGATGGGGAAGAGTTCGAGGAAGAGGTATCACAGGGAGAGATCCTCTTTCTCTTCTTCCAGTGACTCACGCTCTCCGTCTCCTGCCCGATCCAGACGCTGTGGTGGGGGTGGGGATGCGCGCTTGAAGTGCTTGATCAGGGAGACTATTTCTGAGATGGGTGATGGTGGGGCCCGCCGCAAAGGGCCGGCTGCGGCTCAGGATTCCTCTGCTTCTTCTGGTGATGAGTCTGCTTGGGCTGGGGACTCGGAGCTGAAGGGGAAGTACATTGACAAGGACGCTCTGCCTGGCGTCTTGAAACACGTGAAGGAGAACATGGGTTTCGAGGATGACGCTGCTCCCAGTACTTCTGGGGGTTCTTTGCTGCGCCAGTTCCAGAGTTCTACCGCAGTTGATGTCCCGGTGCATCCCTTTATTATGGATGTCCTGAAGAGAGAGTGGGCTGATCCAGATCGCATTTTGGTTCCGCGTTTTATGGCCCGCCTTTACCCCCTGCAGGATATGGCTACGGAGCTCCCGGATTCGATCCCCATTGACTCTTTTGTGGCTAGTTTGATGGGTCGCACTTAATTGTCGGAGGACGCTGTGCTAAAAGATCCTGTGGATAAAAAGGCGGACGTTGCTCTCAGGAAGGTTTACTCTGGCTCCCATTTTGCCTTGAGGGCCTGTGTTTATGGGACTTATGTGTCGCAGTCTCTGCTGTCTGACATTAAGTCTCTCTATCAGTCGATGGATGATGCCACGGACTGTTCCGGTCTTCTTGAGCACATTGAACGTCAGGTGGAGCATCTGTCTGATGTGTCTTTTGATGTGGTGCATGCTGCTGCACTTTCCGGTGTGGCTTGTGTGGCGGCTCGTCGAAGTCTTGTGCTTAAGGACTGGAAGACTGACTCTGCGCAGAAAGCTTGTGCCTTGCGTTTGCCCTTCCAGGGTTCTATGCTGTTTGGGGGGGAGTTGGAGACCAAATTGCATAAGCTGTTTAAAGAGAAGAAACACTCTTCTTCTTTTAAGGGTTCTGCTGCTGCTGCTGCTTCTGTCCCTTCTAAGGCTAAGTCTTTCTTTCGTCCTTCCTATCGTAAGCAGTTTGGGAAGGGCCAGGGGAGGTTTGCTCCTGACTCTTTGGCTGTGGTTCCTGGGTTGTCGGTAGGAGGGCGACTGCACTTCTTCCTGGATGCCTGGGTTCAGTCCTGTTCAGACGGATGGGTGTTGGATGTTCTTTGGGAGGGTTACGTGGTGGAGTTTTCTGTTCCCCCTCCAGATTCCGGCCTCCGCCCGACTCCCTGGCCTGCTTGCCATTCCAGGAGGGCCCACCTGTCTCAAGGGGTGGTGGATCTTATTCTGAAGGGTGCAGTTCAGAAGGTTCCTCCTTCGGAGGTGGGGTCGGGCTTCTATTCCCTGATCTTTCTGGTGCCCAAGAATATGGGGGGCTTCCGCCTGGTTCTGGATTTAAAGGTGATGAACCGTTGGGTGTTGCGGGTACCCTTTCGCATGGAGTCCTTGCAGAGGGTGATTCCTTTGGTGCTTCCGGGTCACTTCATGGGTACCCTGGATCTTCAGGACGCATATTACCATGTCCCAGTGCATCCTCGGTCCCGTCGCTTCCTGAGGTTTTGTGTTCAGGGGTGTCACTATCAGTTTCGGGTTTTGCCCTTCGGTCTTCGTTCTGCCCCGCGGGTCTTTACGAAGGTTGTGGCTCCCTTGGTCGCCTGGCTCCATCTTCAGGGGGTGATGGTGTATCCCTATCTCGACGATTGGTTAATCCATGCTCCCTCTCAGGTCCTGTTGTTGGAAGCCAGGGAATTGATGCGTTCGGAGTTACGTCGGCACGGGTTTCTGATCAACTTGCCCAAGTGCCAGCTGACTCATTCCCAGGACCTTTTGTTTATTGGGGCTCGGTTTCGCACGGATCTCAACCGTGTGTTCCTGCCCGACCCTCGGGTTATGACCCTGGTGTCCCTTGCTCGGCGTTTCCGGGAAGGGGGTTCCTTTCCGGTGCGCATCTGGTTGCGTCTTATGGGTCTGATGGCGGCGTCTGTCTTTACGGTGGCATGGGCTCGTTTTCACCTGAGCCCCTTGTGGGGGTACCTTCTGTCACTCTGGGATCCGTTGTCCCGCAATTGGGAGTTTCTTCTGCCCGTGTCTCCGGCGATCCTCCCTGCTTTGCTTTGGTGGTCGGAGCGGGTCCATCTGTCTCGGGGGCTCCCTTTACAGCCTTCTCCTTCGCTGGTCTTGACGACGGATGCCAGTGCCTTGGGGTGGGGGGCGACCTTGGGGTCTCGGTCCCTTCAGGGTCATTGGTCCCTGCTGGAGAGCCGCCGGTCTTCCAACTGGCGGGAGTTGACTGCTGTGTCCCGTGCTGTGATGGGGTTTCGGGAGGAGTTGCTCGGCAGGAACGTCTTGGTGAGGTCGGACTATATGGTGTCGGTGGCCTGTCTCAATCATCAAGGGGGGGTTCGTTCGGCCTCTTTGAACGCAGTGATGGTTCCCTTGTTCTGTTGGGCGGAGAGTCATCTGCTGTCTCTGACTGCGATTCATCTCAGGAGTGTGGACAACTGTGCGGCGGATGTCCTGAGTCGCTGCTTTCCGGAGCCTCTGGAGTTGTCTCTCACCTGGGTTGCGTTTCGGCTTGTGTGCGGGAGGTTTGGGCGTCCTTTTCTGGACCTCTTTGCCTCCCGGCAGAATGCGTAGCTTCCCCGCTTCTGCTCCCGGTTTCGGCAGGTGGGTTGTTGGGGGGTGGATGCCCTGTTGGTTCCCTGGCCATCCCGCCTGCTCTATGCCTTTCCTCCTCTGGCGCTGATTCCCCGGTTTCTGTCCCGCCTGTGTCTGGAAGATCAGGAGGTGATTGTGGTTCCGCCCTTTTGGCCTTGGAGGTCCTGGTTTCCGACGGTTCGTCTTCTGGCTGTGTGGGCCCTTGGTTTCTCCCCCTGTCCCCGTCTCCCCTGAGGTCCTCCCCGTCCCTGTCTCTTCTCCGATTGCGGCTGTCGGTGTGGAGGTTGAGAGGCAGGGGTGGCGACGGCATGGATTCCCGGAGCATTTAGCGGTGGCTCTTCAGGGTTCCCGTCGGCCTTCTACCCTCAGGTCCTATGACCGGCATTGGGGTAACTTCAGTCATTGGTGTTCGGCGTTGGGCCTTTCCCCTTTGCACTGTTCTTTGCAGGCTTTGCTCTAGTTTTTGTTGGAAGGTTTCGAGAAGGGTTGGGCTGTGTCCACCTTACGTGCTCAGTGGGCGGCTTTTCGGGCTTTTCGTTCCCCGTGGGGTAACCTTTCTGATGGTGAGGACTTGGTCTCTCGTCTGCTCCGTGGTTTTTCTCTTTCCCGGCCTTCTTTTGCCCTGTGGGATTTGCCCTTGGTCCTTCGGGCCTTGATTGGTCCTCCTTTTGAGCCTTTGTCGGAGGTGGATTTGAAATTTGTTACCTTGAAGGTTGTGTTTTTGGTGGCCATCACCTCTGCTCAGCGCCTTGGCAAGTTGGGGGCGTTGATGGCGCGTGAGCCTTTCTTGTCCTTTTCGGAGGATGGGGTGGTGCTTCGCCTTGATTCGTCCTTCGTGCCTAAGGTCGCTTCTCAGTTTCACAGGTGCCAGGAGTTGGTCTTGCCTATGCTGGGCTCTATTCTGGATTCCTCGGATTGTCCCTGTTGGTCCTTGTTGGATGTGTGCCGTGCTTTGCGTGTTTATCTTGAGCGCACGGCGGCCTTTCGTGTGACTGATTCCCTGTTTTTCTCCTTTGGGGCTGCTTTCCGTGGGCGTAGGGCTTCCTCTGTGTCTATTGGTCGCTGGCTGAAGCAGGTCATTTCCTTGGCCTATTCTCTTTCTGGGTCCCCTCCTTTGGTGGGTGTTCAGGGTCGTTCTACGAGGGGGGTGGCGGCCTCTTGGGCTGAGGTCCGGGGTGTCCCTCTCTCTGAGATTTGTAGGACGGCCACTTGGGCTTCTTCCAATACTTTCATCAGACATTACCGCCTTCTCAATTTGCTGGGTGATGAGGGCGGTTTTGCTTTGGGGTTGTTGGGTTGTGTTCGCCCATGATTTCTGTTTTTTCGCAATAAATTTCTGGGTTTCCTTGCTGTCCTGGTGGTTTGTTGTGTTTTTTTGGGTTGAATGCCGTGGTTGCTTTGGTATGTCTCAATATGTAAATGAAGGTGTCGAAGACGTAGAGACCTGGGGGTAATGTCCTATTACTTTCAGTAATCTTCATTACTCCGGGTCCCATAGTCATTGACACCTTCATGGATTCCCTCCCTCCCTCCCGGACTGCCGGCCTTCATCCTTGGCTTGGTATTTCAGAGGGAATGCTGGGACCTGTACCCTTATGTACTCCCGGCGGGAGGGGGAGGGTAGGTCCAGCATTCCTTCTTTCTTCTTTTTTCTGTCAGAGAGATAGCTTATAAATAATATCTCAATATGTAAATGAAGGTGTCGAGGACTACGGGACCCGGAGTAATGAAGATTACCGAAAGTAATAGGACATGTTGTACTGTTATATGTTTGAGATATTTACAGTTGGAGGTGATAAGATAACTTTCCGACAATTGCCCAATTTATTTCACCCTTTGAGAAACTGGGCCCATAACTGGATCATAACTAGAAAATAATGAAATCAAAACACATATGTCCAGATTACAAGATGTAGATCAAAGAGCCTTATTTGGAGTTGGGTAGTAATGAACAATCTTCCAATTTCTTGGGGAGTGCTAAATCACCCGAAGAGCTCACCAGTGGAACATTCTGAAAAGCATGGGTTAATATGGTGAAGGAACCTCACTGCCGGTGTCTACTTTCGAATTAGTGCTGTTACAAGAAATTGGATTGTTTTCTGTCACCACCACTCTAAGCCAGACCTAGGCCACTTGACCAAATGCCTTTCCAGTATTTGGGCTTTTGTAAATTAGCTATGCCATGTTTCAAATAACCTAAGATACATAGTCTTATGTTCCCCTCCAAATCACCCTCTGGCCACTCACTCTCGCATGGAACAGTTGCAGAGGTGGTTGCATTGAATCATGCATTGAAGGCAAGCATTAATACCACGTACCTGAGGCCTGGGTAGCAGCTCCCAGGATACTGACCATGAGGAGAAAGCTGAGCTCCATGGTCCCTTTCGTATCTACAACACAGAGCACATAAGTAATGATTGAAGGTCCTTCTTCGGGTGCATTACAGTAGGGGTACCTGCTGACAGAATGATTTTTTCACATATTCTAAAGAAATGCTATTTGCAAAATGTATTTATTTGATCTCCTTTGCCCCATTATCTGCATTGGGTGCACAGATGATGTGTACAATACTTTTCAACAGAAATACAAAGACATGGAAAGAAAAACAAACCTGCTTACTGAAAAGGTATTACGAGAGAATGGAGCAAGCCAGAGGAGAGGTTTAGGTAGAATAAGAGAGGGAGAAAGTAGATTTTACAGTGGGTCGTTCCCTTTCAACATTCTGTGAAATGAAAACTTGGTGGGAAAGATGCTTTAGAAGGCTGCAGATCCAATATACATTGTACAGCCTAATCCTGTTGCAAAATTGTGTTTTCTTCCCCAGGCCTGCATTTTTTTGCTTTTATGAAACTGATTTCGCAGTCATTTGTGGTGAAGCAAGAAAATTAAGGGCATAATTACAAGGAAATGGCATAGTACGGTGCTGCGGCAAAATTTGCAGCGCTGCGCTCGGCCATATCCAAAACGCAGGGATGCACTGTATTTACAACAATACGGTGAACCCCTGTGTTTTCCCTAGCGCTGGCGCTAAAATTGCTACCTAGCACCAACACAGGCACCATTACGCCATAGTGCAAGGGGGCCTGTGCTGTTGGGAAAGTTTGTTTATGTGCAGGAAGGATCATCCGTCGTGCACATAAACAATCAATATTGGTGATTTGTTACATCTATGTGAAGTAGCAAATCAACATTATTTTATGATTGTTTATGTGCAGGAAGAGACACCTTCCTGCACATAAACAATCATTAATACCGTTTTGCTCTTTCTATGTGTGCTGTAGAAAGCAGCACACATAGAAAAAGCAGAAACCATGAGAAATAAAAGTATTTCTCCTCGTTGCACCATTCTAACGCCTGCTATTGCATGGCGTTAGTTTTATGGTGCTGCCTCAGATTTACAGATCCATGTAAATAGGGGGCAGTGTCAAAAAGCAATGGGTGTTGCGGTGTAACTCCCACAGCAACAGCCATTGCAAGCCCCTTTCACGCAGAAAACTGCATGAAAGGGTATCATATTTACAAAGCACATTAAGCCACAAAAAGTGGCTTAACTCCACTTTGTAAATATGGAGCAGGGTATTGCACCACAGGAACTTCAGTAAAAGTGACGTTCCTGTGGCGCAATCCCCTTGTAAATATGTCCCTTGGATTCCCAACTTTTATTACTAATTAGGCTGATACTATGAGCATTGGTTGGGCCATTGACTGCATATGCTAATTAGGCATTTTTATTCGCTGCTGAGGCAATAAGGGCTGATATTTGCCAGCCCTTACAGTTAAAAGCCTGAGCCTCATAAAGAGGTGTCCTGTAATTAACAGCAATTATTGGCCTAAATCTCAGTAAAAGAGCAATAGCAATGCCCGTCTACACTGAAAAAAAATAATAATAAGATATTGCAGCAAAACAGAAGTGGAAGGTTCATTTCACTAGTAGCCACGAAGTTAGGGGCATATGCAGCAGTGCTTAATTTGAGCTGGTGGTTTCCAGTGTTCGGCACCGGTACTTAATTTTGAACACCAGCGCTTGTGACATCTGGCACAAGGTGGCACTGTCTGGCTAATTTAGAGATGACCACAACAACAGTTAATTATGAATTCAATATATATTTAAAATTACTATTTCCTGCTCCCCAACCCATTCTTATAGCTTTGGGGGGCTTGAAATAGTCTGAACTGTCACACTTGTAGGAGTGTGATTGTTAGTAGTTGCGTTGTCAATATCATTGGCAGCGCTGGCAGGGGCAATGTGTGGTACAAGCTACAGTGGCCTTATGATGAGAGCCCTGGCACTTATGTTTTAAACAAATTAAGCACTGGCATGCAGGACCAAGTGTTAACGAAAAGTGCCTCAGTACAGCTGTGGCTTTGCCTCTAGGTGAGCAGCCAAAAGAAACGCTGCTGTCCCTTACTGCTGTGGTACCCCTGGACCGCTGATGGAGTACATAAGTATCCCCCCCACCACCACCCCCGCTCTGGTTATTTGCTTTTTCCAGCTCTGAGGTCTTCAGGCACTCTTTCCCTCAGTAAAATGACAGTGAAGGCAGCACATCAGGGCAGTGGACGAGGAGGGACTTTTTCAGCAGCACACTGGGAGAAATCTCCTGACCAGTGTCACTGAACACGAAATCCATTTACGGTTTACTGCATCCACCCCTCACTGCGAGTTCAGGGGTAGGTAGAGAGTTAAGCAGCGGGTTGAGGTTGCCGCGGTGATGAGGGCTGAGCCTGGACCCAGCTTGGGAGGGCACACTAGAAAGACAGGTTGTTGGCACCCACAGAATCCTTCCCGAGTGGGGCATTGATGTTCTGTTGTTTATTTTAAGGAAATAATGGAATCCCAATTTTAAATTAACTAGTGCTTACTGATGCACATTTGGACTAATTTAGAAGGGCACCTCTATTAGAAAGGATACGAAGTTTTAGGGGAATCCTCTTTAGAATATCAGAGCCTTGCCAACTTTGTGCCACGATGGTCAAACCTGAGACACCAAATTGGAATTGAAGTTCAGTTGACGGAGATACGGATAAAGACCTTCAGTGGCGGTCAGATGATTTGTTTTAACTGGTGGTCTATTTACTAAGATTTAAAGTGGTGTTTGCATCACATGCTAAATCTTTTTTTACTAATTTACTTTCCTGTGCTAAACTTATTTAACGTTGGAAAACACTCAAAAGTAGCGCAAAGCAGCTCATAACCCTGCTTTACATTAATTAACGCAAAGGCGGCATACCATGTGTGGTACATGGGTGTTTCCATGCAACCACCCAAGGTTTGTGACACCCAAGGTTTCTAAGTCCTATTTATTTAAAAAGTTGACAGGGTTTAGCGTGAGAAAGTAGCACCCATTTCAAATAGACGCTATGAAGGAGAAATGCTTTCATTTCTCCTTACTTTTGCGACTTGGCATGTGTACTGCAATGTACAGGACACATGCAAAGTGGGAAAAGGTTTCAAGTTAGTCTAAGCATGGTATTTTGAATTGGAAGGGGCCCCTTCCAGTACAAAACCTATGCTAGACTCACTGAGAAACCCTTGCACTATAGTGCAAAGGTGTCTCTGTGCCACAAAGCAGGATAGCTCTGTGCCGGCGCTAGGGAGAGAGGAGGAGAGTGCTGTATTTCTGTAACTATAGCGCTCTCCGTCTCTCTCCTTATCATGCAGTGCAGCACAGCATTTGTGGCTGCTGCACTGCACTGGGTGAAAAACTAGTAAATCTGCCCCTGGGTGTCAGGGTTTGGCAGCTCTGCTTGATAGAACATAAGTTCTTGCAAACTGGAAAGGCATTGAGATTTTTCTTAACAAAATATTTTTTACTGACTATCTGAAAGTTTTGCAATCAAGCACTGACTCAGCAAGTTAATCAGCTTTGTCTCTCTAGTGCATTAGCAAAAGTATGCATTTTATGAAATGTTTTGTAAATTGAATCATAAAATGCTGTCGCAGACCACCGCTTCTACCACAGATGTTTCCACTGCATTAGTGAAAGTTGTACAAAGCATTACAAATAAGAACAGTACTCCTCAACCACTTTATGCAAAATAACCTTTGGCTCGGGCCCCAAAAAAAGTATTGTCCTTGTTTATGCCCTTTAGAATGTTGGAACCGGTCTGCCAATCAAAATGACTAATGCTCATGCAGAACTGCCAAAACCTGACACCAATCTGTATTTTTAAAATGACCCATCTGACTGCCACTCAAGGTCATCTGACTGCCACTCTAGGTCATTGATGTCTCAGGTTTGACCATTGTGACATAAAGGGACATATTTCCAAAGCAATGGCGCAGTGCACAGTGCACAGTGCAGCGCTGCGTCATTTAAAAATGCAGGGATATGACATATTCACAAAAATACAGCACATCCCTGTGTTTTCTCTTGTGCTGACACTAAATAAAGCTGCCTAGCGCCAACAGAGACACCCTTGTGCCATGGTGCAAGGGTGTTTGTGTTGCAGGGATGAGAGTTTATGTGTATGAAGGGACACCTTACTGCATAAACATTCATTAAAGGTGATGTGCTGCTTCTATGTGTGCTGCAGAATGCAGCACACATAGACAGAGCTAAAACGAGGAGAAATTAAAGTATTTCTCCTTCTGCTATCTAACACCTGCTTTTCAGTGGTGTTAGTATTTGGTGCTGCCTCCGATTTACATATCCTTGTAAATCTGAGGAAGCCTCAAAAAGCAATGGGTGTTGTGGTGGAATGCCCACAGCAACACCCACGCCCCTTTTACGAAGATATCTGCGTGAAAGGGTATCATATTTACAAAGCGGTGCTAAGCCAGGCAGAGTGGCTTAACGCTGCTTTGTAAATAAGGAGCAGGGCATTGCAGCCCTGGAGCATCCTACAACTTGACTCCTCAGTGGTGTAATGCCCTTGTAAATATGCCCCAAAGTTGGGCAAGTCTCCGATTTTCAATAGAGCATTGCTCTAAAACTTCGCATCCTTACTAATAAAGGTGCCCGTCTAAATTATCCAAATGTGGAGCAGTAACCACTAATTTATTTTACATTGGGATGCCATTATTTCTTTAAAATAAACAACAGATCATCAATGCCCCACTCGGGAAGGATTCTGTAGGTGCCCTCCCCAGCTGGGTCCAGAATCAGCCCTCATCACTGCAGCAACCTCAAACCGCTGCTTAACTCTCTCCTGCCCCTGAACCCCCAGTGAGGGGTGGATGCTGTAGACCGTTTTAGAGTAAATGGGTTTAGTGTTCAGTGGCACACCTCAGGCTTTTTCTCCCAGTGCAGCTAAAAGAGTCTCTGCACACCCTAACCTGGTGTGCTGGTTTGGTTTCACTCCTTAATTCATCATTTCTTTCAAATAAAGCACATAACGTTAAAGGCACATCAAAAAGAGAGAGAGTGAGAGAGAGAGAGAGAGAGAGAGTGAGAGAGAGAGAGAGAGAGAGAGAGAGAGAGAGAGAGAGAGAGAGAGAGAGAGAGAGAGAGAGGCTGTATCTGTTTCATGATGACCTTTAAGACGATATTAGAGAGGCGTTAGAATAGAAGTGGTAACATTGGGGTATATTATCAAGGGGTTTTATCTCCGCTTTTTTGGCTTTAAAAGCCAAGAAAGCGGAGATAAAATTATCTCCCTATTACCAAGCTGTCGCTAACACCAGTTAGCGACAGCTAATAGGAGATAGCGACCATCTTGGGCCCCGCTTTGCATGTCAGTGATATTTATCACTAATGATATGCAAAGTGGGCGTGCCAAGATGTTAGCGACTGGAAACAGTCGCTAACATCGCTATCTCCTATTACCAACTTTTGGAGATATTTGCGCTAAGGGCGAATATCTCCAAAAGCTAACACCTGCCCTGAGCAGTTCTTAGCCATGTTATCCAATGGGAGGTGGATAACATGGCTAAGAGCATTTGCTCGGTAATGCATGAATATCGCTGACTTTTCAGCGATATTCATGCATTGCGGCCGTTTTTTATCGCATTTGCGATAAACCTTGCTAATAGCAAGGTTTATCTGCGATAAAAATCGCCGATGTGCGGCGATAATTTTTGTCTCTAAACAAGTTAGAGACAAAAATTATCGCTAGTTGTTGATAATATACCCCATTGTTTTCGTGTGCAACAGTTAACCTCAGCATGCATGAAAGTGCAAACTAACAGGGCCTTATTA
Source organism: Lissotriton helveticus (assembly GCF_964261635.1). NCBI lineage: Eukaryota > Metazoa > Chordata > Amphibia > Caudata > Salamandridae > Lissotriton > Lissotriton helveticus. Next base: position 99,781,781 of record NC_136070.1, on the reverse strand, counting down.
TTTTGATGCCGGCTGGGCAGAGTTTGCCAATGGTTCGACTTTGTGGTCACACATTCGAAACGATAAGTGCTTGTGGTGTTATTTGCCATCAGGTGCGTGTAATGAAAACGCTGTTAAAAGTTGGTGACACCTATTTGTGACAATGTGCACAAAGCCACATGGGATGATTACCCATCAGCCTGGTAGATACAAAAGAAAGGGTTGTTTAATAGCTGTTGGTTCAAGTCTGGGCATTTGTAAAGCGTTGTATGGTCTTTTTTTTTAAACTCAACCTAATTAATGAAATGAGTACATAACGTTTGACATCATTTTTCAAAAGCTTTGTAGGTTCTTGAATATAAATAATTAACAAACTGATGCCCAAAACACATCAACATTTATCTCAGAGTGCCCCTCGAAATAAATGCTTGAAGTTTCAGGAAGCGTATTGAATTGTTTGTTTTCAAAACATTTGCTGGTGTCTGACAAATAGCTTGAGAGCTTCTATTGGTACCAGTGTGTGATAACTAGTTATATCACGACACTGGGATGAGCAATTTATGACACAACGGTAGCGTGCATCTGGACCTGGTTTTTCTCTCCCTGCCTTTTACCCGCATTCCTCTTCTGCTAAAAGGTTGCTCGTGCATCCTCCGCCGTTGTGACAAGTATTTTCTAATGCACTCCTGAGCCCGCAGCCGCCTGTCCTCCCTACCTGCTCTCTGTCAACAAAGATGCCCACTTCTTAAAAGGCTGTCAGAAAATATTTGGCCTCAGGCGGCTACAAAAACAGACATTTTCACAAATGTCCGGTAGGAGGCGCCCGAAGCCTAACTTTCAACAGAGCCGCACAAATAACCTGTACTGGTGCAAGATATTGTTTTTGCACTGGTTAGTCGGTAAACATTCTATTTCTGAACTGGTCGAGGAGTGCAATTAATTGTACAAAATAGAACAAGTGTAATCAATTGAACTGGGTCTCTGTTGCTTATTAATTTGCCCAATGGCCACAATTCAATGTAACTTTCCTAGTAAGGAATTCATGATATCACATGCATGCATGTAATATGAAAACTTACATTTCAGACGCGCCTCGAGGCTCTTTCTCCAGTAGCAGCTGTCAGTGTCAGAGTGTGCACCGCACACCGGGGAGTTCAGCTTTATAGCCCCCTGGGAGAGTGGCATGGAAGGTACATAGGGGTATTCGAGGTGAACTGATGCTCTGTCCAATTCAGGTATTAAGGACGGGGAACATTTTAGGGAGGTTCTGGTAGATAAGAAGAACGAAGTAAACAGAGCAATTTGTCTTGTTCTTAGTTTATTATAATGGCAACCTAAAATAACATTTCACAGAAGCCTAGAATATCTTTGGCTGGCCTGGGATGTGGCTCATCACCAAAGATGCATGTTTCGGAGAGCGCGGCTGGCAGTAAAGAGAACAACACAATATAGGTTCTGGGGACGAAACAGTGGTGCAACATACCAATATCTAAAACCCACTTCATTCTTATCTTTTCTTTTCTTGTCTTTTCTTTTTTCTTTTCTTTTCTTTTCTTTTCTTTTCTCTTCTTTTCTTTTTCTGATTATGATACTGTGGCACTGCTATTCCTGTAAACATATTTTTTAATGTGGTGCATAGTAATAACTATGCTCATCATTTCTAAATGATATAGTCGTTCAAAAGCAAGAGGGAGAGTGATTGATGGTTGTTCTAGTTTTCCAGCACTCGTGGCTGCTGTTCTAGGCTGGCCAAAGTCAGCTCTCGGGCTTCTTCAATAAAACCATCAGATGCTGAAAAATCCTTTGACAGTGTGATGGGAAGTTCCATGTGGGAGGTGGTGTCTCGGATGACAATCTATACCAAGTTTTTCAACTGGGCCAGTTATTTGCCAAGGGCAGGGCGGGTGGCGGCAACTCAAGCTGGCCTTTTGTCAACCTAAGTTCTGACAGCATGTCTGACCTATAAGGAAGTTCAAACCAGACACGCTGGTCCCTAGTAACAATACTTTAGATGCAAGGTGGGCAGAGGATGTGGCCTAACGGGTAGAGCTGACGACTTTGGAGCTGGGAAACCAGGCTCGAGTTTGGGCATCGGCCCAACGTCCTGGGATTCTGGGCAAATCACTTAATTTGCCGGTGGCTACCAAAAAAACCATGAATGTGCTCCAATACCTTAGGGTCAAGTTTGCGCTATATAAAACTGCAACAAAAAAAAGAGGCAAATCAAATTTATTCAAAAAAGTTTATGGAAAACAATTTCAAGACACAGTGAACATTGGTGTAAAATAAACGTGATTGGCGATCTCTTTAGAGGTGATACGCTCAAGTGATACATCGCGATCAACAAGTGTATCAACATGAACAGCACAGCCTGCTACAGCAACTTCTCAACAACCATATAGGATCCGTGTTTTAAAGTCTTTTTTTTTTTTTTTATCTTTTTATTGAAAGTTTTTACTGTTACATACAGGGCACGGCAATATTACTAACAAAATAGATCACAATGAGAGAAAGAGCAAAAAGAGCAGCAACAATAAAAAGAGCAGCACCCAGCTGAAAAATAATCAGAAATAGCAGTCCAGGTTCTGAAAACATAAATCTAGTCAAGCGAAGTTTCCATTCTATAATATTCCCTAAATTCACTTATATACAGTTAAATCCTGATCAGCTATCTACCTTTTATGTCTCTCACAATATTACAATAATAGGATTTGATACCTTATATGTTATCCTAAATCACCCGAATTTTACTCGCATCTAGTTTTTATTCTATTTCACCCTCTTTCCATCGTGTAATGGGGCCCAATATTATCTTACCCAACTTCCTTCCCCTTTTCCCTTTCCGTGCATAAATCTCTTTCTCCACATTATATGTTGTTATTAATTTGGCCAACCAATTATGAAAAGTAGGTGGAATAGAGTCGATCCATGCAGACGCTATACATAGTCTCATAACTGATAATGCTATGAATAAAAATTCCCTCCCGCTTGGTAATTGTTCATCCTCCACATTCACTCCTAATAATATTGTTCCCGGAGTTAGCACAATTTCAGTTCCTAAAATGTTGTTTATGAAGCCTTCGATATCTTTTTTAAGTGAGTATAGATGAGGGCACGTTGCAAATACATGTTTTAGATCAGCTTCCAGACTTCCACACCTATAACACTTAATACCCACAGTACCTCCCCATTGTACTATTTTTGCAGGGGTATAATATAAATGATATAACGTTTTATAATGTTGCGTCTGCAGTGGTGCCGAGCATAACAGAGAATATCCCTTTTCTAAAGAGATACCAAAGCTTTCCCCGCTGATATTGAGATTATCTTTCCATTTTTCATTCCATTTTTCATAATCATCCTGTTTTGATTTTATCAGTTCAGCATAGAGCCTCTTGATAGTGCAATCTTCCCCTGATTGAACCACTTCCATAATCGGATCGCGCCTAAAGCCCAATGGACCTCCCTTTTTGCTTAACAGGAAGCTCCTAATTTGTAAGTATTTAAAAAATTGCCTGGGGTCTAGCTTAAATCTAGCCTGCAATTCTGAAAATTGAAAAAACCCCTGTTCCCCCATTACATCCCCTATACTTCTAATTCCCTTACTTTCCCACTCAATAAATGTGGAACCCGAGAAAATCTCTTGTGGAAGATTTGGATTATCTAAAAATCTGGTGTATACATTATATTTCCCCAAGCCTATTCTTTTAACAAAGCTTTTCCAAATTGTACATGCTGCTATAAGCGTCTTCAACTTTGTCCTTTTGTAGTAACTAGCCTCTGTAAACTTCAAAAACACATTCTCCACTTCTATTCCCAGGGTTAGTCCATAAATTGCCAGTGTTCCAAATTTGCTCCAGCCTTCTGACTCTGCCCCTCCCAGCAGACCAGTCATATTTTGAAGAGCTGCCGCCCAATAATAAAGCTTTAATTCTGGTACTCCCCAGCCTCCCCTCTCTCTCGGAAGTGTCATGAATCTGAGGGCTCTTCTAGTTTTCCCCTTTGCCCAAATGAATCTATTGATTATGTACTCTAATTTTTTTAATAATTTGACATCGAATAACAAAGGTATAGCTCTGAATAAATATAAAAATTTTGGGAGAACCAGCATTTTTATTATATTCGTCCGCCCCACAATTGACATGTACAAGTTGTCCCACCTGTCCAGGTCTTTCTCCACTTTCTTAATTAAAGGGGTAGTATTCTTCTCTACTAAAGAGTCCGAATCTGCCAAGATAATTACCCCTAAGTATATGCCTGCCTGCGTCACTCGGTTATCTGTACAGATAGTATAAGAGTTTTTAATTATCTGTGTTTTGGATGTATTTAATTTATAACCCGATATCTTTCCAAATTTCATCGCCTCAGTTTCCACATACTCTATAGATTCAGTAGGATTAGGAGTGATTACAGCAACATCGTCTGCATAGGCTAAAAGTTTACAGTGCCCGATGAGTGTTGTTAAAGGTGTGATCATCTCAGACGCCTCTATTCTACGGATTAGTGGGTCCATATATATAGCAAACAAAAGCGGTGAGCAGGGGCACCCCTGTCTTGTACCCCTTTTTATTCGAAATTGCCCCGTGTTCCCAGCATTCACACGTAAAGTTGCTACCAGGTTTAGATATAGAATCTGTATTGCTTTAAGATATCCCTGTTTAACACCTGTTCTTTCTAATGCATACCAAAGATAATCCCAGGAGACCCGATCAAATGCTTTTTCTGCATCAAGTAACATTACTGCCATCGGGTCTCCTGTGACTGTTGTAACATCAAATAGAGTTATTACTTTGCGTATGTGGTGAGTAGTCCCTCTTCCCGGTATAAAACCATGTTGAGCACTACTAACTATTTTGTGAATTACTCTGGCAAGTCTTGATGCTAATGCCTTGGAGAACACTTTCACGTCTGCATTCATTAAGGTGATGGGCCTATAAGATCCTGGTTCCTCCGGATTTTTCCCTTTTTTCAATATTACTACCACCTCGGCACTCCCCCATGATTTGGGTGCTGATTCACCCAACTGTGCCAGCTGCATGATCTTTATTAGCTCTTCTTCCAAAATATCCCGTGTTTTAAAGTCAATGGCGTTTCGATCTCAATAACATTGGCAGGATCATACTCAGTCCAGTACCATGCAAATGACCACACCACACACGGAGTTCTGTAGTGCATTAACCGTACGCACTGCGTCATGAGCTTTATTAAACACACCCAAACGATTATTTCATTTTCCTATGGATTCCATCAGGGACCAGAAGGGCCCCGCAATTCATATTTTCAAGAGCTGCATCTCCTCCTCTGTTAAATAAAAAGTACAAATATCAAATATATACATTATAGTTCCTCAGTGAGTCATCGAGGTGCATGAACCAGTCTTCCAGACCTAGTCATGTGAGGTTGATGAAGCGAAGGAGCAGGGCCTGGCTCAGACGCCAGGGATGCAGAGGTAGGCATAAGATGTTAGTTCTCCAGACTTTTAAGTGGGCAGATCTCACTTCTGACATCTGGAGTCGACGAACATCGAGGTAAGTGCTGAAGTGTGATGAATCTCTTGTGATGGACTTTGATTGAAGATGAGGGGTCACAATATGTCCTTCACTCATCACAACCCTCAGGGATACAGCACAAATGGAGCATCAAAATTGCGTTTCTGGTTTTGCTTGACCAGGAATGGATAGCCATCCTTGAAACCTGTGTCCCAAGCACATAGGCACTTATCAGCATAGGACTTCATTCTTGACTTGTGCAAGGAATCAGGCATATGAATCTCATCTGTATCTGTCAAACTATTAGCGGTCCATTGAGGCAATTTGGTTCCCTTGGCTCTCCCTAACATCAAGGTGGCATGGCTTTCACTTGTAGTGGAATGGGGATTTAATCTGTAGGTATGAAGGGCTCAACATAAAGCTGATTTGAGATCACTGCCTTCTATCGCAGTGCACTAAACTACTCTCTTTAGGGTGCCCATGAAGCCTTCAACAACATAATTGGCCTGTGTAGGTAAGTGCCCCTTTTTGCATGGTTACTACCAAATTTTGGCCTGATATTTGATGTACTTTGACTGAGTGTGCACTCGGTCCCTGCTAAAGAGGTTCCCAGTGCCTGTGTTTGTTCCAAAAACTGTACCTTTGTTTCCACAATTTGCCCACCCCTGGCACACCTTTATGTCCCTTGTAAAAGATTCCCCTGATACTAAGGGCCTAGTGACCAGAGAGTGTCTCTAAGGGCTGCAGCATGTATTGTGCCACCATAAGAGACACCTCACATAACACATTCACACTGCCATTGCAGACTGTGTGTTTTGGTGCAGACAAACCTTGAGAGTCGACATAGCACACATATGCCATGCCCACAATCTCTGTCTGTGGCATAGGCAAGTAACCCCTCACAGCCCTAAGGCACAATACCAAAGGTGTGGGCATATCTGCAGGAGCAATATGCCCTTACAGTGTCTAAGTCCATTCTTAGACATTGTAAGTGAAGTGGAGGCATAATGAGTACATGGTCTGGTAATTTGTCATTACGAACTCCCCAGCTCCATGATGGCTTTACTGGATGCTAAAAAGTATGAAACTTCCCAGCATAATAAACTCACACTGATGCCAGTGCTGGATTTATTACAAAATGCACTCAGAGGGTATCTTAAAGATGGATCCTGAAAAACTGCAAACTCCCTTGTGTCCAGCTGACTTGTCTGCAGCAGCCTGCCACACAAAGACACATTTCTGACTTCCTGAGATGGGAGCCCTTGTGCCCTCCTGGGTTAGGAGCAATGCCTGCTTGGGGTGAAGGTGCTTCTCACCTAGCCCCAAGCAGGAACAGCATTCAGGGTGGTGAGCCTCAAAGGCTTCCTGCTCTTTGTTATGCTGACCAGAGCTTCTCCAGCTAGTGGAGATGCCCGTCCCCTTGACCATGTCCCACTTTTGGTGGCAAGGTCGGCTGGAAAATTAGCAGTCAGGAGATGTGCCCCCTCCCTCTGCCAGGACCACCTATAAGGTGCCCTGCACCGAGGTGAACCACTCCTTAGTAAATCCTCCATTGTAAATGGAAGGATTTTAGCCAATCAGGCTAGGGGATGCTCCCTCCCCAAAGGAAGGGGACATACCAAGAGTGTAGTCACCGAAAAAGGCAAGTGGGCCATTGGCTATAATCTGCCAGTACCTGTAACGCCCCTAAATTGGGTTTTTAGGGAAAACCCTGAACCTTTATTCTCAGATCCTTGCAACCTACGAAGAAGAAGGATGAAGAAGACGCTGGCAGCAGAGCCTGAAGACGACTACTGACTTGGTCCCAGCCCAACCCGCCTGTCTCCAGCTTAAAGACTCTGCAAAGAAGACAATACTGTCCTAGGGTCAGTGTTTTTCAGAAACCTGAGGAATACTGCCACTCTTCAACAAAACCAGATCTCCTGAAGACAGCGGCCCTGTCCAGAAGAATCCAACTACAAGGACTCTGGATCCAGCTGGAATGCAATTCCTGCCTACTCTGCACCCGATGCCCACGGCCCGAGTCTGTTTGAATACACAGTAATACTGTTTGGTTTGTGTAATGCACCTGCGGCATTTAAATTGTTTATCAATGAGGTCTTTCACGAATTTTTGGATGTTTGCGTTATCCATATCCATACTAATATAATAAAGAGAGAGCCCAAACCTTTGAGGCGGGTAATCTCAGGAACCACAGCACCAATCACAACACCCAATACAGCGTTGGAAAGGGCAGTTGCAGCAGAAGGACATAGGCTATGCAGATGCCCACCATATACATTTAAAAGGTAAAAGAACCGTGCCAGCAAAGTAGTCCCTTGTGGGCGTGTCTGCGTTCTGCTGTGGGCGTGTGCTGGGGGCGTGACAAACGCTGGGGGCGTGTGGTACGTTCCGCCCTTCATGCCATGTCTCATATCGTGTGCTAATCCCACCCTGCTCCCTTTAAATACCCCTGCACCCCATAATCATAACCCTTCCTTACTCCTTAAAATACCCCAACACCTTTAAACACTAACCCATCTTAACCCTATAAATATACCCTGTACCCCAAAACCCAAACCTATCCCTAAACCCTAAAAATACTCCTGTACCATAAACCCAAACCTAGCCCTGAACCCTATAAATACCCCTGTACCTCAAAACCCAAACCTACCCTTGAACCCTAAAAATACCCCTGTACCCCAAAACCCAAGCCTAGCTCTGAACCCTAAAAATACCCCAATACCCCAAAACCCAAACCTAGCCCTGAACCCTAAAAAAAACCCTGTACCCCAAAACCCATACCTATCCCTGAACCCTAAAACTACCCCTGTACCCCATAACCCAAAACTATATCTGAACCCTTAAAATACCCAAACACCCCAAAACATATACCTCAGTACCCCAAAACATATACCCCTATACCCATACTTGCCTTATCCAAACATTAAAATAAAACATGCTTTTACCATTCATGCTTTAACAACGAATTTCGTTGTAAATGTATGCGTGGTAAAAGCATATAAAATGTAATGCCATGCGTTATAATGGCATTACGGAGTCATGGTACTTTCGTAATAAAAATATGCGGAGTGATGGTATGCGGAAAGAAAGTTGCGGAATAATGGGTGTTTACCCTTCCCCGGTAAGTACATTGGTGGCACGGCGGCCCACATCTCCTGCAACATACTCATATTTTTTCACCACCCATTTGAAAAATGCACAGGTCTCTCTCATTGATGGCCAGCACCGACATACACTTTTAGACACACCTCTCGCCACAAGTTCTAGAATTGCGAACTTTAGAGCTGGGGAGCTACGTTCGAATCTCGGCATCAGCTCAACATCCTGTGATTCCAGGCAAATTGCTTTGTCTCCCTGTGCCTACCACAAATGAATGTGTTCTTCTGTAATGTAAATTGTGCTCATGCCATGTTGTCAAGTTCGCGCTATATAATATTGCAAGGAAAAATAAAGTAGGGAAACTCGAGTTCACACACTTCTGAACGGGCACTCTTAAGTGCATCAGCAGTGCACTGTGAATCGGAGCGTTTCACAGGCCTGTCACAGAATGCTATCAAAAGGAAATCCTACAAAACAATATACTACTGGCCGGCAGCAATTCATACCCGGACAACGTCGGGACGGGCTGCTAGTTGTCTATATAGACGATATCCTTATTTATTCAAAAAACCAAGAGGAACATGTACAGCAAGTACGGGCAGTTTTAGCAAAGCTACAAGAACACCGGGGCATATTATCAAGGGGGTTTAAAAGCCAAGAAAGCGGAGATAAAATTATCTCCCTATTACCAAGCTGTCGCTAACACCAGTTAGCGACAGCTAATAGGAGATAGCGACCATCTTGGGCCCCGCTTTGCATGTCAGTGATATTTATCACTAATGACATGCAAAGTGGGCGTGCCAAGATGTTAGCGACTGGAAACAGTCGCTAACATCGCTATCTCCTATTACCAACTTTTGGAGATATTCGCGCTAAGCGCAAATATCTCCAAAAGCTAACACCTGCCGTGAGCAGTTCTTAGCCATGTTAACCAATGGGAGGTGGATAACATGGCTAAGAGCATTTGCTCGATAATGCATGAATATCGCTGACTTTTCAGCGATATTCATGCATTGCGGCCGTTTTTTATCGCATTTGCGATAAACCTTGCTAATAGCAAGGTTTATCTGCGATAAAAATCGCCGATATGCGGCGATAATTTTTGTCTCTAAACAAGTTAGAGACAAAAATTATCTCTATTGGTTGGTAATATACCCCTTCGTCTCTTTGCCAAATTAGAAAAATTTACTTTCAATACAAACTCAGTGGACTTCTTAGGGTATCGCCTATCACCTCAAGGCATCATAATGGATGACAAAAAAGTAAGCGCAATCAATGACTGGCCTGAACCAACTTCTGTTAAAAAAGTGCAGAAATTCTTGGGGTTCGCAAATTTCTATAGGAGGTTCATTACGCATTTTGCAGACACAATGGCACCAATCACAAAGTTATTACAGAAGGGTCAACCCTTTGTTTGGACCACGCAAGCTGCACAGGCGTTTCAACTCATGAAACAGAAATGTACATCTGCCCCAGTGTTAAAGCATCCTGATCCTGATCTCCCATTTTATCTGGAAGCAGATGCTTCCCAAGTAGCTGTGGGTGGGGTTCTTTCTCAAAGAGATCCAAAGGATGGTCAACTGCACCCAATAGCCTATTATTCCAAAAAGTTGCTACCTGCCGAACAGAATTATACTGTGGCAGAAAGAGAACTTTTGGCAATAAAAGCAGCCTTTACAGAGTGGAGACATCATTTGCTGGGTGCAAAATTCACGATAACTATTTTTAGTGACCACAAACATTTGCAATTCTTTAGTTCCATAAAGGCCTTGACTCCACGTCAAATGCGTTGGTTGAATTTCTTTAGCACATTTGACTTTGTGATCACTTATAGGCCTGGCACTCAGCAGATTCAATCAGATGTACTATCCAGATATGGGCACACTACTGAAATAAATCCAGGAAAAGAGAGTCCGCTACCAATAATACCCCTACAGAAGGTTTTAGCACCAACCTTTCAAAATGATTTTTTATGAAAGGTGTATGTGGAACATTTACAAGTGCCAGTACAAGAGTGGATAAAAGACACACACAACACCATTCAACAAGGATTAATATATCACGATTCTTTATTGTATGTGCCTACCACTAGTTTACAAAATCAGTTACTGATTTGGCATCATTCCGCAGCCTTAGCAGGTCATCCTGGGTGGGAGAAAACTTTAGCAAACATCCGTAAACACTTTTGGTGGTCTTCAATGGAAAAAGATGTCAAAGAATATGTGCTTGCTTGTCCTACATGTGCTCGGCAAAAAAACATGCACAGGGCTCCTGCAGGGCTTCTACAACCTATGCCCACTCCAACCATCCCTTGGCACACCATTAGTGTTGATTTTATGGTAGGTTTACCCATAGTGAATAAATGCACTACTATTTTAGTGGTAATAGATTATTTGTCTAAGTTGGCACATTTTGTACCGTTACAGAAGTTACCAACGTCAGTAGAATTCGCTGATATTTTCATAAAAGAAGTGATGCGCTTGCATGGGTTGCCGAGTAAGATAGTTTCAGACAGAGGCAGCCAATTTAACTCAGAATTCTGGAAAACATTGTGTAAAAAGTTAAATATAGAGGTCGCATTGTCATCAGCATTCCTACTAGAAACTGACGGACAATCAGAAAGGCTAAACCAAACTTTGCTTCAAACGCTAAGGTGTTTAATGACAGAATTCACTGATAATTGGGTTGAAGCGTTACCTGTAGTTGAATTTGTATATAACAATACCACACATTCTGCTATTCATTGCACACCATTTTACTTCATGCAAGGCTATCATCCAAGAGTATTACCAATAGACTTAGACGCTTCACTTCTCCCAAAAGTCACTGAACGTTTGCAATGCCTATCAGATATACAAGAAAAAGCTAAGAAGCATCTTACTACATATAAAGCTAGCATGAAAAAACAAGCAGATAAGCATAGAATAGAGGCCCCTGCTTATCAGGTAGGGGACAAAGTCTGGCTCTCTACAAGAAATCTGAATATAGAAGGGCCTCGTAAATTGCAATCCAGGTATATAGGACCATTTAGTATCACAGCACTTATAAATCCATTGACCGTAAAACTAGATTTGTCTGATGACTTCCCAGTGCACTCAACTTTTCATGTGTCCTTACTCAAGCCATTTAACCCTCGAACCAGACCCGAACCACCTCCTCCACCTATCCCCATACAAGGACATCTAGAGTATGAAGTGCAATGCATTTTAGATGCAAAAAGGTTGAGAGGACACTTGTACTATTTAATTGCATGGAAGGGATATGATGATATCGAACATTCATGGGAACCAGCATCTCACGTACATGCCCCGAGACTCCTTAGACAGTTCTATCTCAACAACCCAACTAAACCAAGACCTGTGTGGGGGCCTTTGAGGGGAGCGACTGTTAGGGTATGCTCTCGACAGAGGGCTTGTCCATTTACTTCACATTAAGCTAGGTGTGCATATGGCACATTTGTTTTCCCCTTGTTATTACAGATGCTTATTTCATAAGACATGTACATTAGGAGTGTGCTTATAACGTTCTTTGGTACATGAACTGATTTATGTCCTTTGTATTCATGTGGAGATCATGTCCTTCGTTTATTTATTTCCACCCATTGTATTGTATTTTGGCCCCAAAGTTTCCAAGCAGCACCAGCAACCTCACAATGGCAAAGTGTCATCTCACGTGTAAACGGAAAGCCGTTCTTCCGCCGTTTACACGTGTACAAACCCGACCCCACCCTCCAGCGTCTATAAAAGACGCGCCGAATACGAGTCAGTGCTTGTGTTCGTCTACGGTTTCCTGCTCACCTGCAATCCAGCTGCAACGTTCCTCAAGACTTACCTGGTGACATTCTTGCAGCGCTCCTCGGCTGAGGTAGCCCCTGTGGCTCCGGTGTCTCTTCCTTCCCCGCGACTTCGGGCAATTGCCTCCTACTCCCTTCACCAACTTGTTCCTTCCGGTCCCCGTCCTCCTGTGACCTGGAAATGATTGCCTGCAAAAGAAAAGAAGAACGGTAACGATTGGAGCTCTGAGCTGAGAGGGCAACAATCTTGTAAGTACATTTTACCTTTTATAAAAGCAATGCGCATAGAAAAATAAGGTGTATTCGGACTTCAAAGTACATCGCAGAGAACATGACTACGCAAGAGACTTAAGGAGACATAAAAGACCGCAATTTGTGAAGAGACTTTGAACACTCCGTACTTGCACCATGTTATGCTGAACTGTGTTTTTATTAGGATATGTGCATTGTAACGGAACATTGAAAGCAGTATGATACCATACATACCTTCTTTGCATATCTGGAATTTCATTGAAAACTAACTGGGTGACAAGAGATGTAAGCAGAGAACTATCTCAATAAGGGTCGGAACCTACATAACGCTGAATGTATAGTTTATGTTCTGTTCTTTTTTTTTTAGTTTCTTTTAGGAAAGAGACTTCTATCCCTCAACTTATACACCCTGACTGGTGATGTAGAAAACGCCATATTAGAGAGGTATATTGGTACCTGTGTTACTGTTAGTGTAATTTGTGCCTGTACTATTGTGAAGTTTACAAAGTGTTTTGTACAAAGTTAATACATGCAGAGGACTAATTGTTATGTTCATTCTCTTGTGTTGAAGACATCGCACTACATAGAAGGCGTTCCTCACTCGCAAGTTAGAAGGCTGAGTAATAGGAAAAGTCCAGAGAATCCAGAGAAGCAGTGTTCTCTCTTTTGTTATTTTATCCACTTCCCACTTCCCTTGGATTTCTTTTCCCTACTGCATTTTGCTCTAAGCTGTGCAGTGGGATTGGAGGTGTAAGAGAGGGTGCGAATTATCATCTCATCTTCCGGGCAGAACAATCTGGATGTGCAGGTGAGTGGGGACTTGACACTATCCTCGACCCCCTAGGAGAAGAAATGTTCTCTCCCCTCAACATCTCCCACCCCAATAGCTCAAAATGGTTTCCCCAAGATCATGTTTCGAAATGTATCACCACCAGATGGCTTAGAAAGTCCCTTGAAAGGGAGACGCGCAACACACTTAAAGCAGAATGTCCAAGTCCCTCCATTCAAGACAAGATCTGTCAGACCTGCAACCTCGACCCCGATCAGATAAAATTTCTATTTAAACTAGGAAAAGACCATAGGAAAGGCCTTGAAAGAGCCCTCAAGAACTGCCAAGATCACCTTCTTGACGTTCTTGGCCCCCTCACCAGGATTTTGGACTTGGCTGAAGTCTCTCACATCTCCAACTCCCCTCTCGACATCAACCTCATCAGAGGTTGGAGCCAAAGGGCCATTGTTTTACTCGGCAACGCAAACTCAAGCCTCAACATTGAGAGGAGGAAAACCATTCTTAATAAGATCAATCCTAAGCTGGGTGATTTAGCTGAGAAAGAGCCCTCGCAGAACCCTAAGGGCCTCCTCTTTGGTGAGGACATGATTAAATCTATAGGAAAATAAGTTTCTACTTTTACTGCCCTAGACAAGGCCCAGAGCAATATGAAACGTGTCTTCTACAACAACCTTTTCAGACAGGCTGGAAGAAGGGGCCGTTCTTCTGGCCGTGGCAACTACCGGCCCTTCTCAACCTTTAGAGGCAGAGGATCAGGCAGAGGATTCTACCGTTCTAACTGCCAGTTCTACCCTCAAGAGGCACAGGCTCTCGAAACAGAGGTTATTCTTCCTGTGGAACTCCCAACACCAACCTTCCAAGTAAGTCATCCTCTTTCTTCTTTCACTTCAAAGGTAGGGGGCAGACTCATGTATTTCTATCACGCATGGGAATCTTTAACTCAGGATGCATGTGTTCTGGAGACTGTCCAGGGTTTCAAAATAGACTTCATAGATCTCCCTTTTTAAACACACATGCCCAAACCTTTGGTCCTTTCAGAAGAACATCAAAAAATTGTCAAAGAGGAAATCTGCTCTATGCTTCAGAAGGGTGCTATCATAGAAGTGCCATGGTCTCTAATGAGATTCGTCAGCACCATTTTCCTGGTTTAAAAAAAGGAAAAAGGTTGGAGACCGGTTATAAACCTTCGAGAAGTGAACAAGTATCTGGTCTACAGACACTTCAAAATGGAGGGTATTCACCTCCTCAGAGACCTTCTTCTACAAGGAGACTGGTTGGTCAAGTTAGATTTAAAGGACGCTTACTTTACCATCCCAATGGCTGAAGAACACCAACCCTTTCTTCATTTCATCTGGGACAATCATCTTTTTCAATTTCAGGCCCTCCCATTCGGGCTTTCCTCTGCCCTTTGGTGCTTCACCAAGATTATGAGACCTATCGTCTCTCTCTTGAGAGAAAGAGGCATTCAATTAATTATCTATCTAGACGATATCCTCATCATGTCCCAACTCCACTCTCAACTTCTGGAAGACCTCAAGACTACCATGAGTCTTATAGAGAGTCTCTGCTATATTATAAATCGGGAATAATCCATCCTTACCCCCTCCAAATCTCTAGAATTCCTCGGGTTCACAGTAGACACCTCGAATTGCCTTCTTCTTCTTCCTACCAAGAAGATCGCCAAGATTCGCAAAGAGATCAGGTTCGTTCTGAAACAACAATCTCTAACTCTTCGGGAATTAGCCAGACTTCTGGGCCTTCTCTCTTCCTCTATTCAAGCTATCTTTCCGGGACCACTGAAATACCGTGCTCTTCAGAGAATAAAAGCAAAATCTCTCAGGTCTGGCCTTTGGTACGGAGACCTTATGCCCTCAGATCAGGAAGCCTGGTCAGGACTCTCTTGGTGGCTGGAGAATTTGGACGCCTGAAATGTTAAAGCAATCTTCGGCTCAACCCTGGAATTTGTCCTGGAGTTAGACGCGAGCCTTCACGGTTGGGGAGCTCGCTTCCTCAACCAAAACACTGGTGGTATTTGGTCTCTTGCGGAATCCTTCAACCATATAAATTTTTTGGAATTCACTGCAGGCTTATACGCCCTAATGAGCTTGAAACACTCACTTCAGGGCAGATCTGTTATCCTCAAAATGGACAACATCTCCGCAGTCTCCCATATCAACCGCCTTGGCGGGACCAGATCAGCAGACCTCTCCGATTTAGCCAAGAAACTCTGGATGTTTTGCTTAGAACACAAGATTTTCCTGAAGGCAGAATATCTCCGGGAAAGTCGAATTTTTCCGCAGATTGGAACTCGAGATTCCTCTTAGACTTCAGCGATTGGAAACTCAATGTGAACGTTTTCAATGCTCTGTTTAGTTTTTGGGGTCCTCTGGATGTGGACTTATTTGCGAGCAGATTGACTTTCCAATTACCAAATGGTTTTATTGGTGCATGGAGAGGAACCCGGATCCCGTGGAGGCTCCTATCGTCAACATAGTTAATTTTCTTGTCGAAAAATTTGACAATGGCCTCTCCTATAGATCTATTAATTGTTATAGATCAGCAATCTCTGCTGGACATTCCCTTGTCAACGGTAAGACGGTAGGTAAGAATGTTATTATTTGTAGAGTTCTGAAAAGTATTAGACTAAGAAGACCTCCTAGACCTAAATACCAGTCCTTGTGGGATGTTAAACTTATCCTAGACCTTTTTCCTTCATGGCCTGATGATCCTTTTCTTAATAGAAAATGTCTTTACATTAAACTTGCTACCCTCTTATGTTTAACCTTTTGTCATAGGGTATCTGATGTAAAATCCCTTGATATTTCTAATAGATGTTATGACATGTATGGTGTTAAGTTTAAAATCCTTAGAAGAACCAAAACTATGTCAGATTCTATTTTTTACCCTCGTTTTGATTGCTGCACAAAAAATTGTGTTGCCGATTGTATGAAAGAATATGATTCCAGAATGAGAGATGTTCGCTCTCAGGATGCTAATCAACTTCTTATTTCCTTTTCTAAACCCTTTAAGCCAGTCTCTTCTTGTTCCATAGCTAGATGGGTCAAATCAGCAATGAACCTCGCTGGTATTGACCTTTCTAAATTCCAAGCCCACTCTCTCAGAGGTGCTATGGCTAGTAAATTCTTCTGGTCTGGTGGTAAGTTAGATGATATCCTTAAAGCGGCTGATTGGTCCAATGCTTCCACTTTTGCTCAAAATTATTGTAAACCTATTGAGCATATGTCTGATGTTGTCCTTCAAGGCTACCAACATGCATAATGTAACCTCCTGTCTTGTAATGAAAGAGAGATTCTCCTATTAACATGACCAGGAATCTGGATTTCATTAAAGACCCATCCCTCCCTTGGACGGAGTATTTATTTATATGTTGATGATTATATGCACTTGTTACTATATTGATTACTCTATGCACTTTACTGCTTTTACTGCTTAAGGTTTGAACCTTTTTAATTCTTCCTTCTTCTTTTCAGATAACTCAACTTGATGGATTACTCTCATCACCTCTAATCCTCCTCAGTTTGTTTGCTTCCTCCGATTTCCATTTTTTCTTTGCTCTCAATATCAAGTTGCATCTCAACTTTATGAAACTTTTGTTGCTTCGTTCCATTTAAAAGAGGCAGTTCTGTTGTTGCTCATGCCTTTTATTACTTGTTGTCACTGCATTCTAGAACTGTTTTTGCTTATGATGTAGTGTGGCTGCATTAAAAGATTAATGCATAATGTTAGCCTCCGTGTCTTTAATGAAATCCAGATTCTTTGGTCATGTTAATAGGAGAATCACAATTCTTATGTCATTCATAAACTATCACTATACTATCATTCTTTATGAGTATTAGGTCGCATAGCATGAACTGCTGGGCCTATAGTTGGATCTTGCGGCATTGTACTCGAATGGAGTAGACGTTGAGTCAAAGGCTCTTATGCATCATGTTGTGATCCCCTCACACTATTAAACCTCTCTAAGTTTGACTTAATGCCACAGAAGACATGTTCTTGTAAAGTTGGTGTGATTGGTTCCCTGCTATGTGCATTCCTTAAGGTATTCAGGGTGCACTTATCCCCTAAAGGCACTTTTTTTTATGGGTCCCTGACTGAGATATTTAAAGCAATGGTTTAATCTGGAGATCTCCTCCACCATGGCTTTCACTGTCATTATATTAGGCTGCATAATGGAGCTGTCTGATAAATGACTGCTTTTAGCAGTCACCGGGCATTGGAAGGATGACAGCCTGCCCCAGCTGCAGAATGGAAGACAGATATGATAGAGAATTTCCGTACGCCATGGTTTACAGGATTTCAATTTACCACTTAAAGCCCCATGCTCTGCCAAGACTTTGAACTCCAGCCTTAAATAAATTGGCTCTTTTATGCCCCAGTGGTGGAATGAATGCTCTGTTAATGGCTTAGTCCAGCCATGCTGGTGCCTTAGACCATTTTCTGTAGAGTCCTGTATTTTGCTGCACAATCTTTTTATCTGCACCACTTTGTGGAGACATCCCCTTGAAGGAATGTTCCTTCATAACTCAGGTCCATCGCTTTCATCTTGTCTGGAGTATGTATGAAGCATGTCTGTTGTTTGTTCAGGACTTTCTAAGCTGTACATGTTCTGTGACTGCTGTGGTCCATTGAACCTCATCTGTATGTGTTGCACACAATGGCTGTTTTCTTTGTGCTGGTGACGCTAGTCTTGGAGGGGCTCGGTGGCCCCATTTCCGTTGTCTTAGAAAATGTTTCCCCTGCCTGGGTGAAACTCAAGTGAATACTAGTGTATATCTACATTCCTATATACCATCTTCTCTCTGATTATATTAATTTCAAATGAAGTGTATGCCCCCAAATCAATCCATACCCCATTAGTAGATTACGCATGACCCCTATCTATATAGTATCACAAACGCACAAACAGTTCAATAGTGCTCACGTGTGTACTTCGTTCTCCGTTGTGCGTTTTTATATAAATATTTTGTTTTTCATAATTACCCAACATTTTGCTCAAATTAAGTGATTTGAATGTATGCATAGTTACACAAAATGCAAATACGTCATGTCATGCTATATTTTAGTGTGAAGTGCACCCTTGCTAAAAAAAAAACTTTTCTAGTGGGAGTGCACTATAAAAAATATCTCAAAAAACAGCCACTCATGTTCTGTTGTTCCCATGCGTTTTATGGTAATTTTTTAGTGCGAATGGCACATTCATGGTACATTTTGACAGTGAATAGTGCATAATTACGCTAGGTGCCGTAATGGTGTAATTTCAGAAATTTCATTTCACAAGCATTTAGCAAAATTCCTGAAATTCCATAAATTACACCAGCATAACTTACATTTCAGTCAAATATACGCACCCCATGCGCCCAACATTTGTATGCATGGACGATTTTGCACATGGGAACAGGGCCGGTTCTTTACATATTGTTTGAAACAAATTCCTATCCTGATTGTGCTTTTTTTAAATATATTGAAAATACAGCTTTGAGTAACCCCGTAAGGGTCTCAAGGCGCTGGGGGGGGGGGGGGGGGGTCGCAGGGTGCAGTCCATTAAGGTTTTGAGGTTTCTTGCGAAGATGGGGAGCGAAGTTGTCTGTCTGAGGTGGAGCGGAAGGTTGTTCCGGCCCTGGCTCCGCGGAAGGAGAAGGAGCGGCCTCCCGATCTGGTTTTTCTGGTGCGGGGGACCACAGCGTAGGAAAGCTGGGCTGATCATAGGGTCCTTTCGGGTGCGTGGAATTTGAGTCGGCTGTTCAGGTATGCTGGTCCGGTGCCGTGGAGGGCCTTGTGAGCATGGGTGAGCATCTTGAAGGTGACTCTAGCTTCGATGGGGAGCCTGTGGAGTGTGCACAGGTGCTGGGAGATGTGGCAGTGGCTTGGTTAGTTGAGGACCAGTCTTACGGCTGCGTTTTGGATGTTCTGTAGCTTGTGGGTGAGGTATTTGTTTATTAAGGCATAGAGTGCGTTACAGTAGTCAAGCCTGTTGGTGATCAGGGCGTGAGTGACGGTCTTTCTGTGTTCGAGGGGGATCCATTTGAAGGTCTTACGTAGGAGGCAGAGGGTGTGGAAGCAGGAGGACGAGACTGAGTTGATCTGGCAGTCCATTTTGAGCTCTGAGTCCAGGATGATTTCCTGGTTGCGTGCGTGGTCCGTGGGGTTAGGCAGGCTACCAAGGGTTGGGGGCTACCAGGTGTCGTTCCAGGTTTCGGGGTTTGGGCCCATGATGAGTACTTCCGTTTTGTTGGTGTTTAGTTGTAGGCATCTGTTTTTCATCCATTTAGCGACGGCTTCCACGCCTTCTCGAAAGTTGTGTCTGACGGTGTTGGGTTCGTTGGATAGGGAGAGGATAAGTTGGGTGTCTTCTGCGTATGACACAATGTTGAGTCCATAGGTTCTGATGATGTGGGCGAGCAGAGCTATGTATGTATCAGAGGTAAGTACTGGCCCCTCAACCACTACAATGTTCATCTTTATTGACCAGAAACACCTACTTTAAGATAGGATTCAATGGATCAGGAGTACAGGTTTAACTGGTTTTCCCAGTGGCGTAGCTAGGCCTTAGCCCGCCCATAGCAGCCCAAGCCTTTGCCACCCGCAGCAGCCAAATGTAAGAGCGGGGCGTGCTGGTAATTCCTGCGTCCATCGCCCCGCGACAGCCACAGGTGAGAGCCAGGGGAGGCTGCTAGCCACCACCCACAAAACTTGTGCCGCCTGGGGTAGACCACCCCCGACCCCCTCGTGCTATGCCACTGGGTTTTCCAATCTCCTTCCTTCAAACTCAGCCTAAGAATGGGAAGGCCTGGGAAGTTGCCCAGCTGCTATGAAATGAGGAGTGAAACAAGATCTCCCTGCCTACTGAAGACCTGAACTACGCATGCTTGGAGGTATAAGCTGATTCCCCGGGAGAACATCACAAGGCCCACATGATGAGAAGATTGATAGAGGACATCTCAAGGAACAGAGGGGCTTATTTAGAGTTTGGGGATGAAGGACCTTGTCTGCCTGACCAATGGTCATACTGCTCTATTTAGAGTTGAGCAACCTGTGAAGTTTCTGCTGGTGGTGCCCCTACCGGTCCCTTCACTGGAAACCTTTCACCAACAGCCCAACGAACTTGGAGCCATCGGTGTACGTACATCAAATCATCCGATGTATTTAGAGTGGATGGCCTTATGTACTGGTTTTGTGTTCAATGCCAACAGTCTTTCCGGCCCACAAGAGAAAGCCTGGTGGTCCAGAAACAACAACAAAAAAGATGACCCCTCAAACCCTGGGGAAAAAACTCTCAGTGTGTAAGGGTCATTAGAATTTCATTCTACAAAAACCAGCTCCACCTTTGAGGGGTTATTTTTGTGAAAAATGGTTCGCTGAGCAGCAAAAGGAAACATCTAGCCTGCTCTGCAAATTTGTTGTGCCACAGCAGCTCCTCCCAAAGCACAGAGATCTCTGCTAGGGTGGCGGAAACCTCTAAATATGACAAGTGATAGTTCACCAGGATGGTGAAGATAATGGTCTCCACCACCCTGGGGAACGGTTGGCCACCCATTTATTTATTTTATTTATTTTGCATCTTGTACCGCGCAAACTAATACCCGAAGGTGTCAAGGCGCCTAACAGAAAAATCAAAAATGCGGGCAGTCATGCACTTACATGTATGCTTGGACAAAAAGACGTGTTTTAAGAGCAGCCCTAAAAGTTTGAAGGGAAGGGAGGGACCTAAGTTCTAATGGAAGATCGTTCCACCATTTAGGGGCCAAGAGGGAGAAAGCCTTACCACCCCATCTAGCCTTCCGGATGCGGGGGATGTGAAGGAAAGAATGATTGGATGAGCGAAGGCTTCTGCCCGGGTTGTAGTGGTTCAGGATGGCTCTAATCCCTGTGGGGTAGCATTTGGCCAAGGCCTTGTAGATCATACACATAGATTTAAAAACAATCCGCTCCTTAATCGGAAGCCAATGAAGCTGCTTCCTGGCCAACGTGGCCGAAGAGCGACGGGGAAGATCGAGAACGAATCTAGCTGCCGCATTCTGGACTACCTGCAAGCGCTGCATCTGACTCTTATTCAGTCCAGCATACAGCGCATTGCAGTAGTCCAGACGCGATCCTAAAAGGGCGACAGCTAGTTGCTTTCTTGCAGGTTGGGAGAGGTAGTTCCTTATTTTTCTAAGAACATGAATTATGCCCCAACAAGTCAACACTGTTCTGTTGACTTGTTGGCTCATGTCCAGGGTAGGGTCGATCATTACCCCAAGATTTTTCGCCGAAGAAGTAGGTTTGGGGCAGAGACCCAGCGAGTTAGGCCACCACTCCATGGACCAGATATCTTCCCTTCCACCGAACACCATCACCTCGGTCTTCTCCCCATTCAATTTGAGCGAGTTGTAAATCATCCACTGGCTGACGGCCTCCATACAGGATCTAAATCTGGAGGCGGTCAGCTCAATTGACTGGGAGAGAGACACGAGGATCTGTGTGTCGTCCGCGTAGGAGACTACCTCCATCCCAAAAGATCTAATAAGTCTGGCAAGGGGGGTCACATAGATGTTGAAAAGGGTAGGACTAAGCGCCGACCCTTGAGGGACCCCACATTGCACAGACAGGGATGGAGATAGAAATTTTCCCAGCATTACCCTCTGCTCCCTATGGTCCAAAAAAGAGGAGAGCAGACCCAGGGCTGCCCCCCGGACCCCAATCTCACCCAGACGAGATGTTAGAACCTGGGGAGATAGGGTATCGAAGGCAGCTGTAAGATCCAGGAGGATCAGGAGGGATGTCCGACCCTCATCCACGCTCATGCGGATGGAATCAAGAACCAGGGTGAGGGCGGACTCGGTACTATGATCCCTCCTGAAACCATGCTGGGACGGGTCAAGGCAGCCTGAGTTCTCCACAAAGGCAGCTAGATGCTCGTTAAGGTGGGACTCGAGCATCTTTGCAGGGGCCGGAAGCAGTGAGATGGGGCGAAAGTTTTTTAAAACCCCAGGATCTAGGGAGGGCTTCTTAAGGAGAGGTTTGACCACAGCATTTTTCCATTGCTGTGGAAAAACCCCCTCCCTCATGACCCCATTCATGATCTCAAGAAGAGGGGGTAGAAGAGATCCCCTACACTGCTTCAAGATCTTAAGGGGGCACGCATCAAGTGGAGAGCCCGACTTGGTTTTATCAAGCCGCGTATCGAGATCTTGTAGGGAGAGCGGGGGGAAAGATTCCAGATATCCGGCCAGGGGAGGCTCTACCGAAGGAACATCCGGGACTACAGTGACCAATGCCTCAACCGTAGAAAGCCTCTGAGACTCCAGAGCGGTGTAAATGTCCGCTATCTTGGACTGAAAGAAGCGAGCGATGTCAATACAGAGCTCTTGAGATGGAACAACTGGGTCAGGGACCTGAAGAGATGTGAGAGAGTCCACAATCCTGAAGAGTTCTTTAGGAGATGAAAGAGAGGAAGTCTGGGCCACAAAGTAGTCTTGCTTGGTCCTAATGACTTCCGACTTATATCTCTTAAGCAGGGTTTTATGAACTTCCCTGTCCTTGAGATCCCAACTGGCCTGCCATCGACGCTCCTGTCTCCTTACTTCCTGCCTAAGGAGTCTAAGTTGTTCGGAAAACCAAGGGGCTGATGGTCTTTTTCTTGCTGAATAGCAAGACCGAGCTGGCGCCAGTTCGTCCAGAGCCTCTTTAAGAATACTATCAAAGTGCGACACCGCTAAGGAAGGATCCATCTCCCGAATAGAGGACAGACTGGAAGTCCAGGGGTCAAAGGAGTGTACACCGATGTTTTTGAAGTTCCTGCGTACTTCAAAGGTACTCGGGACTTTCCCGACTCGTTCCTGACTAGGGAAGGCCACTTTGAAGGGCACGGCCAGATGGTCTGACCAGGAGAGGGAGAAAGGAGCCGTCACTGAAAGTCTATGATCGTTGGAGAAGATGCCATCGAGCGTATGACCAGCTCGATGGGTGGGTCCTATCACCAATTGAGTGAATCCGCACGCAGAGAGTGCTTCCAGCAATACGGAGGTATCATGTGATTCCAATAGTTCTAAATGAAAATTAAAATCACCCAAAATAGTCAGATTCTCCCGACCAAAGTAGGGCTCCAACAGCTGAAGCAATTTTAGGCTAAAGTCTGCTCTGGGACCGGGCGGACGATAGATCAGGATTCCATTAAATGGGGGGAAATGGGAATCATGTAACGAAAAATAGACCACCTGAATAGCATCCTTGGGGTCAGATAAAAGCGTGGTATGGCAATGAAAGCCATCCCTATGCAGGATGGCTAAGCCACCACCGACCCGGCCGACTCTATCCTGCCGAGTCAGACAATACCCATCCGGAACCGCTTCAGTGAGGTCTGGACCAGAGGAGTCCTTAGCCCACGTTTCCGTAATAAAGGCCCAGCTCGGATTCTTCTCCAAAATTAGCTCCTTAAAAATAATGTTATTTTTAATAAGTGAGCGTACATTAAGGAGCAGGCAGTCAATACACCGTTCACTAGTAGGGGCCGGAAAGCCGGGCTTCCAAGGGGTAACGGGCAAAGCGGGAATCAAATCAACCAAGTCTGTCAAGAAACACCCGCATCCCCTGGACACAATGATGTCCTCCGGAGTAAGGCTATGGAAGCAAGGAAGAGTTTTAGGACGAAGGCGAAACATATCCAGTAAGGAATATTTCAGTAGTCCATGGCCCACAGTGTGAGACATGTAGATCCCCCCGTCCAGCCCGTCCTCAGCGCGGACGGGCGCAGACGGGCTGGACTCTGGCGTGACTCCGGCGTAGCGACGGCTTACACGCTGCGCGCACACGCTGCGCGTCATTTCCACTGATTAATATAGGGCTCTAGCCAGTCCACCTGACTGCTAGAGCGCGCCGAATGTTCCAGCTCCCTAGCACCCCCCCAAGATGGCGCCCGCCAAAATCCAAGCGCGAGGGACCGGCCCGCTAAAATAGCGGTGTGGGGCACTGTTTATCGTGCATCACTGATGGACAGCCTGAATCTGCTTAAGAGAAGCATGGTCACCTTAGCCCAGCTTCCTGAGAGAAAGAAAGACCATCAGCCAAGTTGAACACTGGCTCCATCACATTCATCACTAAGAGGGGTTTTCTGTTCGACATCACCAGGCTTTCAGGACTGCCAGGGAAATCCTGGTGGACCCAAAAACATAAAATAAATGAACCCTACACCCCAGGGAAATACTCTCAGGTTGTTAGGGTCATTAGAATTTTGATTCACAAAAACAAAGGCCCACTTTGGGAGTTTGCTTTTGTGAGAAATAAAAGTTTGCTGATCAGCTGAATTAAACATGGCGTCTGCTCTGCAAACCTTTATTGCCTTCAAAGGAGCTGCCACCATGGCAGCTCCTCTCAGGGCACTGAAATCTTTTCCAGGCCAGCACAGACCTGTAAATTTAGCAAGTAGTCCACCAGGGTGGTGGTGGTGGTAATGGTCTCCACCACTATGGTGACTTGCATGCCCCCGTCAAACTCTGAATTACAGCCTGAATCTGCTAAAGAGCCACATGGTCACCCTAGCCCAGCTGCCTAGGAGAAAGAAAGACCATCAACCGAGACGCACATTGGCTCTATCACAGACATCATCAAGTGGAGTGAGACTACACCATCTCCCACCTGCCCCATGCCCACAGGATCCCTGCACGTACCTTTACTTCACCCTCTGAGCGACCTGGGATGTGGGAATCACATCCCTGGCATAGGGTTTGGCCCTATAGACTAGAGGAAGTTGCTCTGATTCTGGAATTGTTTCACCCACTGTTTTAGTTTGTTCAGCCATGGGGATATTGCTTGTTATAGTTGTGTCCCATTTCAATTGTATTCATCAGTGGCCAGAAGCAACTGGTGCCATCTTGACTAGCTATGAGTGCCCAGATCCTTGTGTGTGCTCTACCACCAGAAACCCTGCACCACAATTAGTAAATCCACAGATGTAAGACCCCGCAGAAAGAGGAACCTTTGGGGCATTAAGTGTGAACTGGCTCACTGTTTTCTAAGTATCGCCATCCGATGTTCCCGAGCGATTGGGTCCTTAGATGATCTCTGTAACCAAGCAAATTAGACTGTTTTCCTTACTAAGAACTGGTGCCCAGATGCCAGTTCACCAAACCCACCACCGTGAGAACCTAGTACTTTTTCTGTGGATGGCGTCCTCGTTTGGCAAGACCAGAGCCGAGTCTGCATGAATAGTATAATGATTGATCTCAGTGGTCAGGCTCCCCTCTGTCCACCCTGGATGAACTGCAGGATGAACGGGAAAAAGCAGGAGAAAGGGGGATGGGAATGAAACAGAAGACTGCTTTGTAATCCATCAGGTATCTTTCACATGGTATGGTAGGTGTGGTGGATGCCTAATAAGAACATAACAACTCCATATTTAGGTTGTCTGACGTCCTAGTGTTTCAAAACTCTAGATTGCCTTTTGATACCTTCCACAATCTTCCAGGTCATAACCTGTGTATGGTATCAGAGCAGCTGTTCCTGCATTAATTTTTAGTTGCTATTGTCCTTTAATCAGGCTGTGACTTCTTAAACTCTTTCGGCAGAGTTTAGAGTATGAAATTAAGTAAACTGTTCTGACCTCTTTCTACAGATTGGAAGCACAACACATTTTTAATGCACATCACAGGAAAATATGATTTTCACTGGAACAAAGAAAAGAAATAATTGGTTTTGGGTTACTGTAGCCTGAAGACATAGGGCTGTTTAGGTCTGGAATTAGCAATGATCCTTTTACTTTAGTAAAGTTATATGTATAATATACTTCCTTAAAGGGGCTGTCAGTCAACCCTCTTCATACATTGGTCTGTTATTGTACCATTCACATTCCCTCATCGCCCCCCACAGCATACATCGTATGGCAAGAGGTCAGCCGACTTTAACCATAGGTTAACTTCATTGTGAGTGCTGGCATTCTGCTCTTTCTCAAGCAGCCTAACGCAGACAAAAAGTTGCGCCCTTTAGTGCCAGGGATTACTAGGGCAGTGCGTGCTTTTTGAAACCCCACCCCCCAAAAGCAAATTTGCTTCAGGCCAGTGACTTTTTTTTATATTGGTGAGTGTCCAACAGCTCCTCAACAATAAAACTTTACAAAAACTACGGGAAAACAAAATAAGCCTTGACAAAGCCAAAAGGCTATCCGTCTGTGCCAGACCTGTTGGCTTTGCCAATGCTTGTTTAGAGTTTTGTGAGCAAGGGACATCTGCCAGAAAGTGGTGGATGCCCTGTATGCCTTATTTTTGTTGTCAGTGTCACTATACACCATTTTTTTGCGGATGCCCCACTCTTCCAATTTGAAATAAGGACACATAAAAGATAAATAATGTAAAGAAAAAAATAATTTTCAATAAAAAGTATTGGCTGGCCAACCCTGGCACTGAAGTGCACTTCTTTTTAAATGTGCACTTCTGATCAGACAAAATCCTCAGTCTCAGTGCAAGAGAGCCAATGGCTGAAGCGGGCTTTTCCATTGTCCAATCGGTATGCTGTGGTTGTTGGAAGCAAAATGTGAACAATAGTGAAAGAGATGAATAGTTGAAAATGTTAATTTCATGTGTGGAGTTTGCATCCCACTAGAGAGAGAGAGAGAGAGAGAAAGAGGGAGAGGGTGCGCCTGTGGGTGGGTGCGTGTATGTGTGTTTTATTTACGAATTTGTTATTTCTTTGTTTACACTAGACTAGCGACACAGGTAAAACTGTCTTTTGGCCAGGCCTAAATAACTGTAATTGTTGGTTCCCTTTTTGGTCACATGAATAACATTTTCTATAGCAGGAGCTCTTTGAGTCAGTTCTGTCAGCATTGCACTCACTTAATCAACAGCACTTGGGAGGCCAGTGGCTTGTCTGCCTCTCCCCAAGTAAATATTTATACTGCCAGAGGCCTCCATCACTTACAGGCATGTCTGAAAATGTGCCTTTAATGATGCTTTTGTAATGGCCGCCCTTTGAAGAAGGAGGATATATTGCACTGTAAACTGAAACTGCCCCTTTATTGGGGTTTGCAAACGAAGCAGTGACGTCCTCTTCTGCCAGGATACATTTCTAGTATATGAGCTGCAGAATGTAGAATTGTGAGACGCACTTTTCACTAACCACATTTTCCACCAGATTTCTTTCTCAATTTCTTTGAGCTACTGCACCCTTTTCCCTAATAAAAACAGATTTATTGTTGTTTTTCATTAATAACCTAATAACGTGGTGTATGTAACCAAATGTTAGATTTTAAATAGCAGTTTTACATAAAGTTGTTTTAAATGTAATTTCCCATTTTACTCATTGAGCTAGTAGTACTAGGCTCACGGGGTGGGGAGAGATTTTCCAGTAAAGGAAATAAGGCGGGCACTAAAGTCTTAGGACAGGTTATCATTTTCCTTACTAAAGTGAACTGTAGCTAATGAGATCACGAGTAGTTGGTGGCCTGTTGTGTAAGTACCAGGCTCTCTTTCCCCCAGTAACTAATAATTCGGTACTTGTGCAGTCTCCAGCCTGACTCTAGGTTAGAGTGCAAACTCTAGTTAGCTGTACGAAAAACTCATGCTGTGCATCGCAGCAAGTCCCCTTTCTGCGCTGTACTGCATGACAGGAAAACGGCAGGAATGCGCGGTATTTAATGCAATGTGGCCCATTCCTGCTTTTTCCCCTGGACCGGTATATTTTTGGCAGCCTAGCACCAACATAGGCACCCTTGCACCATAGTGCAAAGGTGCAAGGGTGCCTGCGTTTTAAGCACAATTGTTTTTTTTGCAGGAACGGTCGCCTTTTGGCACAAAATAATCCTGAGAGGCGCATTCCTCTTTCAATGTGTGCTGCAGAATGCAGCACGCATATAAAGATAGTAATGCCTCGTTATGCCTCTCCTGGGAAAGTGTATCTTTTTGGCACATTCCCCAGTCTACCAGTTCTGATAAATTTGGGAATGCATCAAAATCCATGGGAGTAGCTTGGGAACACCCACGCAACGCCCCTGGAAACACCTCCCTTGCAATAATAGCCCCACTTCTGATCAGAAAAAAACCTCAGTCTCAGTACAAGAGAGCCAATGGCTGAACTGGGCTTACCCATTGTCCATTGGGTATGCTGTGCATGGGGGCTCGAGTTCTGGGTGCCTCCTCCGGCACTGTGCACGGGCGGGCCTGAGAGCTCCTGGCTGGGTCCGGAGCATAAGGGGGGCCCTACATGTATTTTGCTGGGGGACCCCCTCAAGTTTTGTTACCTGACACTGCTCCCTTGCACAGCGCAAGCTACTGGAGCAATTTGCGCTGCTTTGCTTTACTCCAGGTTCATGGAGCCACTCAGGGCCACGCAAAGTGGCCTTGCTTGGCTTCATAAATCTAACTTAAGGTTTGTGTCGTGCATGTACCATGTAGTGTGGTGCAAACACAACGCAACCCACTTGTAAATAGGCCCCTAGCTGTTTATTCATATTAATCGGGTCGAAAAACTCAGTTCTATACTCAGTTCATTGCCCTGAGGACCCCCCATCCCATCTCTCACGGTCTTCAGGATGAGCATAAGGGAGACATTAAAAATATGAGCGCCCGATCTCAAGAGCCCAATATCTATAGATACTTACACGTGTAAAATTTGTAAAGCACAGACCTAGACAACAACATGGGGTGCCTCTAAAATCCATTCTGCATCTCCTCTCAGGCACTCACAGACATGCTCAGTTGCATCATTCACTCATCCGGTAAACTACTTTTACATCGCAACATCCATTATAACGCATGCCATTACAATGCAACCATTACAACGCATGACACTACAACGCATACCACTATAGCGCATGTCATTACAACGCAGTCATTACAACGCATACCATTACAACGCATAGTACCCTTACACTATCCAACACTTACCCTACTGTTGCACCCCCTGGAGTTAGAATAGTAATTTTTACCCCTAGACTATCCAACACTTATCCTACTGTTTCACCCCCTGGAGTTAGAATAGTAATTTTTACCCCTGCACTATCCAACACTTACCCTACTGTTGCACCCCCTGGAGTTCCCTTTTGTGTTCACTGGTCTGAATCTGAATTAGCAGGGACAAACAACCCCAGACCTCCCCCAGCTCACCTAAATCACTGATAGCTGAGCTGCCTCACACATATGATGGTTTGTTGATATGTGTCAGCAAGAGTCAGAGGGTGAAGGGAGGGCAAGGAAGGGGGATAAAGGGGTGTTAAAAGCATCGCCGTCAT
This sequence comes from Lissotriton helveticus, assembly GCF_964261635.1. NCBI lineage: Eukaryota > Metazoa > Chordata > Amphibia > Caudata > Salamandridae > Lissotriton > Lissotriton helveticus. Next base: position 99,752,157 of record NC_136070.1, on the reverse strand, counting down.
ATTATAATGAACAACTAAAACAACTTTAAACTGGCAAATCAGACGGAAACGAAGAGGCAGGGACAAGGACAAGGCTGGAGCAAGATGAGAAGGGCGCTGTTGTTGGCAGAACCTTAATGCACACAGCTCCATGCGCCCCTCGGAATATTGGCGCCCTGGGCCTTGGCCCAGCTCGCCCATGTTAAAGGTCAGCCCTGCACAAGCCCACACACATGTACACGCTTAGTACAGCACACACAGCAGAACGGCAAGCTTCTTCCACACAAAAGAGACACAGCATGTCTCACATAGTCCCTACACAGATGGGGCGCCACGAAGGCGAGAATGTAGGAGCAGGAGAACGACCATGCAGGCAGGTGGGACCTAGCCCCAGATAGAGAGATTGTTACTGATCACCAGAAGGAAGTGAGAGTGGAGGAGAGGGTACTTCGGAGGCCACGGGCCTGTAGCACATTTCACACCAGGTGAATGGTGCTGTAAAAGCTGGTACAGGGTGCAGAGTCAGGGTAAACCTGCACATAACCAGGATTAATGCTGGCCATTGCTCCAACGCGCCCTCTGTGATATATCTCGGTGTTTATTTATTTTAGCAAGTTTGGCACAGCGCTGCCAAACGCCTTCCATGGAGCTGTCAGCCTGTGAGCGCTGCTCGCGCTGAACATTCCTTGGCCCCTGGCTCCTCTTTTCACGGTGATTTCATGTTGTTTCGGCGTCCTGCAGTGAAGCCGCTTGGTTGTGGATCACGGTAGCTGCAATGTGACCCCGGAGATCAGATATTGTTATTTTAGCTCAAACCCCGCCAACGCAAGAAGCCTGGGAGCCGACGCCCGGCAGCTGCGCCATGACGCAGGGACGGCCCGAAAGCGCGCGCGCCCTTTGACGCGATGGGGAAAATATGCCACCATGCTGCTAGCCTGGCACGAAATGTGGAACCTAATGCCCGCTCGGTGAGGGAAGGGACCATGGGGATTCTGAAGCTGAAAGAGCAGTATGCAGGTACCAGTCATATGCCCTTCGGAAACATAACACAAGCATACTTTTTCCTATGCTGTAGTGTGGGGGGGGGGGGGGGGGGGGTTGTTCTAGTGTCTAGATTTTCTCTAGGGTTGAGCATGGATTCACCAGCTAGACATCAGGGAATGTTTCTCACAATGGGTCTCAAGGAAAGAAATGCATTGTAAGAAAAAAAGCGGTGTGTCTTTGACCCCTGCAAGGAGCTAGGCCCGCATACCCTCATCCATCAATTCACAACAGAAGAAATGCACCAGGAGGTGTGACCTGGAAGTAGATAGAGGAAGTAGGTATGTGTAATGACCTACCCTATCAATCCGCACCTCCTGGCTCATTTCTTCAGTTGCTGGAGCAGGAGGGATTGTAGGAGGGAGGGTGGCAGTATCTAAACTGCCCCTCTAGCCCCCCTCTACAACCTAAAATAAAGCTGAAGCTCACTTGTAAGCATGGTTAAGTATGAGCTGGAGGCAGCCATAGTTGCCCTTACACCCATCATAAGCCCAGTGCTGGGTAAGGACATGGAAGGGGCTATGGAATCCCCAGGCCCTTCTCTGCGTTTGATGCTACATGTGATGTGGTGGAATATGGTTAGTTTGCCTTGTGGAAAACTACATTTGTTTGTTATTGTCTTGTGTTAGCAATCATGCTGTTAATCACGTTTTTTGAAATGTGCATGGGCGTGTGTTTATTTTTTATTCTGTTTCTTTTGCACACAACTAGCATTATTTCTGTTTTTTCTGGTTTGTGTAGAAGTGCACAACCAGTGAAAGTCAGACTTTTTACACATCTTTAGTATTCACTTGCTGAACGCATTTTAGCGTTTTTTCTAAAGGCTGTTCAGGTTCATGTGAGTAGGGGAGTTTTTTTTGTATTTTACCTAAAAAGAATTGTCGAATTGTGGCCTAACCTGTTTCTTACACATTTCAACTAAAGGTAACATCCCATTCCCTAATGACTGCCAATCTACATTCCAGAAATTAAGTCTGACTATGGATATCTTGAATGATAATGATGGACCCTTCAGTAAGAAAGACATTATTTCTTCTAATTAACAAATATTATTGCAGTAAATATAATTACAAGACTTTGCTTAACAAGCAATACATATATTTGGCCTGCTCTATTGTGATAACCCTTTACCTTTCTTAAGTCCTAGTGCTTGGAAAGTGCCTTTAAGTGCTGAACCTGCTCTTGGAGGCACAGTGCTAGTTGCAGGTTCATCAGCCGTGGTTCAACAGTGCTTCTCACTATAGCGGAAGCAGCTGCTGCATCAAAAAAACGAATTTTCCTTGTCACTAATTGAGGTCTGTGTTCCTGTTGACATCTTGTTGTTCCTCGCCATTTCCCTTGATAATGATCTCCTTCTCTTCCTGTTTTTCAGAAACAAAGTAAGTGTGAGGGTGGTATGGCTGGTATGGCTATTGGTTATAAAACCTTTGTAGCTTATGTAGAGGTAATTCATTTTTTTGCAATTGACAATGACTGTGTTATGAGCAAATTATCAACTGAGTCTGACACTCTTTGCCAGACACATTACTCTCAACTTTTACCTCCTTCTCAATCTCAGTGCCATGCCCATTGTCTTCTAGAATATCTTCAGGCAACTTAGACAAGCTGTTATATTTCTGATTGATAACTCAACCTCACCCTTTGAATCCCCCACAGACACCAGTGTGGATCCAGAAAAAACTCTCATAACTCCCAAGCATTGGTAGGTATGTACTTAGTAGACCTTTTTGGCAAGTCGGAAAATGTCTAATCCTGCATTTTGCATGGCTCAGTTTCTTCCTGGGGGATATTTGGGAGAATGTTCTTCTTTTCTTCAGTGGGACTTCAGCCTTGCCTCTGCCTCTAATCCTGCATTTTCTGAGGAAAATGAGATGTGACTGAGCCGAGGTTATTCTGGTAGCCCTGGGCGGTCAGAGGGTTTGGATCTTTGAACATTAAACCATAAGCATCTGTCCTCTTCTTTGGCTTCTCCGTCAGGGGTATATTCTGTCCAAGCAACCATTCAGAGTTTTGCATCTGATCTTCCATGATCTGCACCTTTGTGCATGAAGATTAAGCGGCACCAGCAAAGTTACGTTGACCTTCCTGCAGAAGTGGAGAATGTCATTTTGATTATTCATCACCTTTCCACAATATACTCAGGCCATTGGGCTTGCTAGGTCGTCCAGTGTGTGAAAGGGTTTTCCTTCACCCTACTAAGCACCTTTAGATGTGGGCTGCGCAACAGATGTAATCCTCTACCAGTGGCGCCAATCACCACAGAAACACCTGATTCTCTGGGCACTGGAGCATTCATAGGTGTTATTTTTTTCTGCCTCTCACATTGGCTCAATTGAGCTGTGCAAGGGATTATGGGGTGATTACGCTCCTGTCTGCGAGGGTATAGGTAACAATGCATGCAGAAGAGAGCACAAAATCCTGGTGCCGATATTTATATTATATTATTTATTTAGAAATATTGAGCATATTCCTCTCATAAATCTGAACAAGGTTTATATACTTCACTTCTGTTGTTATTAGAATATACAACTTTATATTTATATCCCAATCCAAGTTGGCCGAACCACTTCCTGGAAATTCTATTTCCTATATGGGACTAGGAGAGGGGAGTTCATTCTGAGCCTATTTTTTTAAAACAAATGTTATTTGTCAAATAACACATATAAAGCAGAGCTCTGTACCCCAGAAACTTCTGCACCATTAACATACATAATTTTGACTTTGACTATATACAGGAAAAAGTGAAAAACAATACAAATAAAATATTAACAAAATGGCTGTAACCCCACGAACCCACCCCTCATTGCACTGTCATCCACTCCAGAGCAACAAAGCAAAACAAAAGCTTTATTTGTACAATTATGATGTGTCATCACCCAAGAAACAACTTTTCTGCGTCACACTAGTAAAAAAATAAAGAAAAATTAAACCGGGTCAAGGTGCCTGGCATCAGAGGAGGCTCTAACTCCAGGCCACAATAGTACGCCCAGCACTTCCAAATTTTAAAGTACTTATGTTGGCACCCACTGGCCATAAAGATAGGAGTCTCCAGGCCCATACAGAAGTCTAGGCCGTTCGTCCATACAGAGACGGAGGGCGTTGCCGTCGCCTTCCAGGCCCTGGCAATATCCCTTTTAGCTGGGGTAAATACCAGAAGCATAAGATGGCGTTTGTAAATATTGCCCCCAATTCCGTCCATAACATGCAGGAGTACCAGTTTCGGTGAACAGAGAAGGTCCCAAGCCAACACTTCAGAGCGGCAGACCATTACCCCCCTCCAGAATCGCGCCAATGCGGAGCAGTGTCAGACAGTATGTAGCAGGGTACCCTCCTCATGATCACATCGAAGACACACAGGGGAAGCCACCAGACCTGCCCTCCATAGCCTAACCCTATTATAATATACACGATGGAGGTATTTGAACCGGATAAGCCGTAAGCTCATTGCAATAGCTGTCCCTTGCGGGGAGGCCAGAGCCTCTGTCCAGTCTTCCTCCTCCATCGGACCTACATCTCCCTCCCATGTCTCCCTAAGATGCTATGGCGAGGGGGAGCTATGTATAACTAGGGACTCATAGATTTTGGAGATCTTGTGATCCTGGAGATCCCCCATAAACACCTTTGCCTCCACCGGACCGAACTCTCCCACCATCTCCAACCCCTGCAAGCTAGGGGAAATGTCATGCCGGAACTGTAAATATTAAAAAAACTGGGTTTTTGGCATATGGAAGTCTTTTTGTAGATCTTGAAAGGATTTCAAGACAGGCCCCCACCTAACATCACTCAGGGTAGAGATCCCGATATTGTCCCAATCGCTAAATCCAGGCAGAGCAGCCAACTGTGGCAGGTGCCCATTGTGCCAAAGAGGGGTCTCCTGGGTCAACCTATTACACCAACCCATCCTCCGTAGCGCCTGCCACCAGATCTGGAAAACAATCCTCATGGCAGACGGCAGGGAGTATCGCAACTGTGCAGACTAGAGAATTGTTTGTAGGGTGTGGTGGCCCATGCACCTCCATTCAACAGCGTACGCCAGATCAGCCCTATCCCCATAGCACTATTTGTTGAGGACTAGCAAATGCGAGGCCATGTAGTATGATAGAATATCAGAGGTTGCCATCCCCCCACAGTACGTGGACTGAAAGCAGGTCCGCAGGGCCACTCTCGCCACCCCACCATCCCAGAGAAACTGGCCCAGGGCCGCAATAACCAGATGGAACCACCTGGGAGGGATTGGATATGGATGATTTTGCAATCGGTACAGCAAGCGCGGGAGCGAAACCATCGTAAAGATGGCCGAACAGCCATATATAGTTAGGGGCAGGTGGGACCAAGTCCTAATATCCTCCCGTACATGGTCCCATACAGGCGCCACATTTCTATCGCAGGATGTGATAGGTGAGTCCGATAAGAACACTCCCAAGTATTTCATTCCCCCATACACCACCTGCACCGAAGATGCCCAGGAACCTAGACCCCCCTCACCGCCTAGGACCCAGAGGGTAGATGTCTGAGGGTTTATGTACAGGCCGGATGTCTCCACAAAAATCTGCATGATGAGTAGCAGCCGCGGTCCCTTCCTATCCAGATCAGTGAGGAAAAACAGCACATCTTCGGTGTATAGGGTAATACGATCCGACAGTCCATGTGCCCATTCAAGACCAGTCACTTGAGCGTCAATCCGCATCCAGGCAGCAAGGTGCTCCATCGCTAATGTGAACAAATAGGGAGACAGTGGACACCCCTGTCTGGTGCCCCGTCCAATGGAAAACGTCGAAGAGACAGAGCCCACCAGGTGCACAGATGCGGTGAGATCTGTCTATAGTAAGGTTAGGTAGGACAGGAAACGAGGCCCTATGTTCAACCTACGTAGAAGTGCTAATAGGTACACCCAGCTTAGAGAATCAAATGCCATGTCCATATCTGCCAGCAAGAGCGCCGCCCACTCCACCAACCCCCGGACGGTCACAACGGCAAGATGTGCCCGGCACACATTGTGAAGGGTGGCCCGTTGGGGCATAAACCCAGCCTTATCGTGATGGACTAATGAGGTAATATGCGGCCGAAGACGGTTGGCCAACACCTTAGCCAAAATCTTGGCCTCAACGTTCAGGAGGGTAATAGGGCGGTCTGACGCATGTTGATCAGGAGGTCTACCATGCTTGTGGAACACCACCACTTCCGCATGTCTCCAGTCACTAGGCAGGGAACCCTGTTCCCTGGCCTCTTCCACCACCCTGCAGTAGTGGGGACCTAGATGCAGGAAATACAGTTTAAAAAATTTGTTTGGAAAACTGTTCGGTCCCGGGGCCTTTCCGGGGTGCAGGTCCCCTAGGGCGGCTCCCAATTCGTCCTCCGTGAGTGGGCGCTCTAACTCCAAACTCACTCTGTCTGAACATTTTTAGCCTATTTGAATCACATTGTTCTTGTATGATTGCTCATTCACTGCATTCATGCAGTCTTTGCCTTCTCCAGTTCCTGCTTGTATTATCCTCACTCTTCACCTTGCTGCTTTGCCTGGAGGGTTGGGAGGTTTTTCCTCTCTCTAGTTTATTCCATCCTGCTGCAAATTATTTCGAGAGCAATTCCAAACTTTCAATTTCATTCTTGCATCCGGGTTTGTTTCTGAAGATGGTAGGCTCTTCCTTCGTACCCAGAAAACCCTAGACCCGGCGCCAAAAAGACCTGCTGTTTGCAGTATACAGAGTCTCACGTTGACCCTTTACGGTCAAAGTTGTAAGATGTTTCCTTGACCCAACATGCTACTATTTATCTGTCCTGCCGGCCCTTCCTGGTTTACCTGATCAGCATTCAGTCATCAATTAATTGGCTGTGATGTGTTTATTAAAAGGGCTGGTTTATGCCATAGTGGGACCTTGATCTTGTCTGTACCTTCATAATGTGTTCGCCTTTTGAGCCTCTTCATAGCTGTAGTCTTACACTTAAAATTGTGCTCTTTATTGGCAGTCACTTCTGCATTCTGCAGTAGCATGCCTCAGGCTCTGTAATTCCATCATCCATGAATGAAATTATTCCAGGATGATGAAGTGTGGTTTGTCAGTCAGTCAGTCAGTCAAAGATCTTTATTCGGAAAAAATAAATCCATAAAAGTACACAACAATGTAATGACATACAATTCAATACAGGAAATGAAACAACTGGCAAATATGATCTGTCTGATGTGCAAAAAAATGCAAAGACATTTAAAAAAAAGAAAAAACAATATATACAATTCTAAAAATTCTTAAAAATAACGACGACTATCCAAACAGATACATATAAATATATATATACACAATTTAAAACGTATGACAAACGCAGATGATATAAAGTGCAATATGCAGATTGTAAGTTCCTATCATTCAATGTTCAAAGTAGCTCATGAGCGAACAGCAGCCTTAAGAAAACAGCTCACTCTAAATATGATTTCATCAGTACCTAACATTAGCAGATTTCTCATTGCAATCTTAAAATCAACCAGACCGTGTTTCCTGCAATAAGGCATTAAAAAATGCATAGTAAACCATTTATAAAAATCACAGAAAAACATGAAATGCATGAGGCTTTGTTTCATACACGGGTTACATGGACAACCTAATGTTTCCAAATGTTTATTATAACCCAGTGGAAAATTTAGCAAATTTACTATGCTGCCGTCCCGGAAACGGAATAGTAAACTTCTATTTTACCTACCAAGGTTTAAACGTAGGTATTTCCGGGGCGGGGCAGTGTAACTAGAAATGAGCTCTGAATGGCCCAAATATTTGGCAACCGTACATTTAGGAAAGTGTATCCTTTCCCGTTTTTCTCTGTACAGGTTGTACAAAGCCCCTTGAATACACTTCTTATGAGAACGATCTATAAGGTTAGGAGATGTAAACAAATAGCCATACCCAACATCTGTTAAGCTTTCTTTTACTGCTTTTAACCATGGTATATAATGTGCCCTATCACATTTTAAGCAGTCTAATATTATGTCTTGGGTCAATATGGCTGCCGGGTTCGTCCATAATTTTAACCAAAAAAGGGCAGGCCTTGATCTAACAAAGTCCTCAATATAGGGGATGTTTAATTCACTATGACATATATAATTTGAGGCACAAATAACTCCTCCCAACGATTTCCGACAAAATCTATTTTCTTCCGTCTGGATATGAAGACAATTTGTATATCCCCAAACCTCAGCACCATAAGTGCCGGTAGGGATGCATTGTGTTTGATAAATCTTAATTAATGGTGTTATCACATCCGCATGATTGGGTTGACGTAAAGAAATTATGGAGTTAATGGCTTTACCAAATTTGTTTCTGGCATAGGAAACATGCGGTTGCCATGAACCGCTGTTCGAAAACAACAGCCCCAGATATGGAAAAGTGCATGTGCTGTGTAAAACATCCTCCCCTGAGGTTATCCTTGTGATTTTATGCTTTTTTGGGCCACAGGACATAATAAGGGATTTTTTGAAGTTTGTGCTTAAACCCAGATCAGCCATAAAACTAACGAACCCTGAGATTAAAATACGCAGAGCCTTTGGAGTGCGGCCCATTAGGACCGCATCGTCAGCATAAAGAAGGGTGGGTAACGGCATGCCCTTAATATAAGGTACATCTTTAGTTAGGATTCCTAATGAGCTGCTCAATTCATTAATATATAAAAATAAAAAGCAGCGGGGCCAAGACGCAACCCGGTCTGACCCCCCTGTCGATTAAAATATCATCTGAAACTTCACCAAAACAGTTAATGCGCACACGGGCTCTTAGGTTGCTGTGAAGATAAGATAAGAAATGCACCAAATTTTCATCTAAACCATAAGTAAGAAGGGCAGTCCATAAACGGGAACAGTTTACAAAATCAAAAGCAGAACTCAGGTCCATAAAACCAAAATATAAGGGGGATTTTTTGGCAATTGTATATTTAGCCATTATCAAGTTTAAATTTAAGCACTGTTCTACCGTGCCCACTTTACTACGAAACCCTAGCTGACTTGGGTGTAGAATAGAACTCTCCTCCGCCCAAGTTCTAATTCTTTTAAAAATTACCCTGTCCAATACTTTCAGGGTATTGTCAATCAATGATATTGGGCGGTAACACCCAGGGTCAAGCCTATTGCCTTTTTTAAAGATGGGGACGATAGTGCTATTTGACCAAGTTTCAGGGATGGATTCATTTGTTAAATTATTAAAAACGTTGCATAATAATGGAGCCCAGAAATTAATTTCACATTTTAATTGGTCGATGGAAAGACCATCTGGGCCGGGTGCTTTATTGCTGGCGGATTCGACAATAGCATCCTCTACCTCAAGCAATGTAATGTTTAAGGGAGTTGGGGAAGGAAAGTTTACTACAGGGTGGTCAGATGCAGTATAAATCGTTGAAAAATGCTCCACCCACGCTGGTCCCAGGATATTACAATTAATCGAAGTTATATTCGAGCCAAGTGATCTTAACTTCTTTACCTCCTTCCAGAAACCCGGGGTATCTTTTAGGGCAGCTGAACGTACAAGAGATTCCCAATGACCTTTAACTAGTTCATTAGATCTAATGCGCAGCGAGGATTTATATCTTGCTCTCAGAAGCCTTACCTGGGAAATATCCCGTGGTTCGGCCATGAGAGCAACCCTTAGATCCCGGTTTGCCTTTGAGCAAGAGGCATCAAACCATTTTGGAGCTCCCTCAGCTTTCCTTGATGTAGACTTAGAAATTTCGCTTTTTATTGCGAGGCAGAGTTCACCAAATGATTTAATCAAGTTACCCCCGCGATTATCGATATCTAGACAATCCGAGATCAATACAGGATATTTCCTAATTACAGTACCCAGAACACCTCTGTTATCCACCCCCCTCCAGACAACCCTTAATCCATCCGTTGTCGCAGCCAAATTAGCTGCGCCAATTTCCCTATGTGATATTTTCCCCCTTGGTAATTTCAGATGAATCACAATTGGGTAGTGGTCACTATATACATTGCACACTACCTCTGCCTTTGATAATACATCGGCAAGGGAAGATGAAACAAATATATAATCAATAGTTGTTGCACTCCCGTGACCGATGTAAGTAGGGACTGGTTTGGTACTTGTGTCGTTTCCAGCAAACTCCATAGAGTTTATGAGTTCTCTAGTTGCAAGGAGATCGGATAATTCTACGCCTCTCCTGCATGGGGGATTCTTTAAATGGATGTGAGCATTAAAATCCCCTCCTAAGCAGATCCCATCAAACTTCCCGTATTTATGCCCCTCTATTATATCATCGAAAAAATTAAACAGGTCTAAAAAATTACGGTTTGGATGTGATAAAAAAACATTATTATAAAAGTTAATCAGACATAATTTTACCTCTCTCATATATACCAGTGCCATAAAACTTGGGTTATTAGTTTGTATTACTTCTATTTTTACCTCTGCTGTTATTTTTATCCAAATTGATAAACCCCCGCTTGGACGACCTAAGGGTGGGGATGGCACAATACTATTGTGACAGCTATACCCTTCTAATAATAGATTAGTTGTACTCCATGTTTCCTGAAACATTAAAACATTATAACAATTTACCCAGTCCTTCCAAGCTTTGTTTTCTAACTTTGCCTTTAGCCCTGCAATGTTCCAACTTACAATAGACAAATTCTCATAAACATGTGGACAACCATCATAAGTGGCGATAGTTGTCGAATTAGCCACTTGATCACATTGAGGGTTTAATGGCAGAGGAGGGTGGGGTAATGACAAAACCATCCCGGAATCTACAATCTTTGATAGATCATCAGCAATGGGCAACACTGCAACAGAATCTTCCAAGGTTACAGGCAGTCAATCTAAAGTACCCTGATCTGATAATGCTGAGAATCTATTATGTAATGGAAATGTTGGTGGTGGTTGCAACAATCTGTTGGGGGGTCTGTAAAAGTAATTCAGAGGTAAGGGGGTCACCACGGTAGATGGACCATTCTGAGTATTCTTCCTGTTTAGTAAATGTTTTACTACGCCCGGGTTCCTAAAGTTGATTGTGATACACTCCCCATTGATGTTTTTAAACAGGGGGCCGACCCAGGTCACCCGGCGAGCAGAGAGAATTTCATTTGTTATGTCGTAGCCAACCCCCTTGTGCTTAGTTAACCAGTCAATACATTTGTTGTGTAACTGTACCCACGATTCGCTTTGACCCTCCCTAAGTGGTGGTATACCGGCCAAGACCAAAACATAAGGGCACGACTCAGGAGGAAGATGTAGAGCTGGACCTTGATGTTTTATTGGTCTATTATCCTCAGGTTGAGCCCTGTACTGACCAGGTCTGGTAGGTACTTTCTGCTTAACTGTACCGGTGGGGGGGATGCTCCTTTTGGTAATGTTTGTGGTTTTAGTCAGACCGGAAGATGGTGGAGGAATGGGAGGCGAGATTTGCAAAATTTGTGGGGAGTCATTTTGCTTTGTATTAGCTTCCGCTGGTGTCAAGGAGGGAATGTTAACAATTGGTGCCCCTGTGACCCCTTTAGTTTTAGCTAAGTTACAATTTTTATTGGGCTCTCCGTTGGATAGAGTACTGGTAATAGACTCTAAATCTTTTAACAAATGGTCACCTCTAATTTGGTCTAGACAAACCATCCCTTTCCTCTTAGCTTCATCATTTTTCACAAGAGTCTCCAGTCTGTCAAACCTTTTAAAAATAATATTAAATTGTTTCATCATTTGACCTTCAAGTTGTTTAAAAATTGTATCTGCAACAGTCTCTATAAGGTTTCCCTGTGGTTTAAATTGATGAACATTTTCATTTGGGAAATCCGTCTGTGTGCAGATTGAATTAGTGCCATCATTTATTATCACAGTATCACATTGATCCCCTATGTCCAAGCAAACTGTTGGGGCTTCTGTTTGGCGCTTCTTCCCCCTAGACCACATACTCTGTGGGGTAGGCTGATTAACACTCCTAGGAGGCTGCTTCCTCTTGTTTATAACAGTCTTTGCTGGGCCCCTTTTACGTTTTGCTCCTGCAATTTTAGTATTTACAGGTGAAGGTACTGATAGCAACGCAGATTCGCTAGCAGCATCAGTAGCTATAACAAGAGTGTTTCCTTCTTGCGATGCGACAGACGAGCTCACCGCAGAGCTAGATTTTACTACAATTACCTCTGGTAATAGGGGTATAGTGTGATTACGACTAATAACAATGGTCGGTTGGCCGTTACTCTGAGAAGCTAGAGAAAATCTCCTTTCGGTCTCTGCAATCTCATTAAAAGCATTTTCCAGGAGACTCTCAAAAGAGAGTTGTAGTGATGCAGGGACTTCGGTAGTCTGAGAGTCTATATTGATTGTACTAGTGGAGGTGTTGTTACGTTCCCCCATAATAGACAATAAGTCTCACCTTCCAGTAGAGGTTGGATATTAGAGAGGTGGCCCGCCCGACCACTGTTGACCTCTGAGGGCCTCAGAGGGCCCGCCCTTTGCCCGGGCTTAGCCCGGCGCAAACCCGCGCGCTTCCCGCGATGCGGGAGATGCTCTGCGTTGTTATAGCGCCTGCGGGTGCAGCAGGAGCGTCACGGGAGCGCCGGGGTGCCGGGGCTGCTGGGGGATGTAGTCCCTCCGATGCGGCAGGTCTCGCAATGGCCGTTCCCCTCACGGCAGGATGTTTGCGTTGCTGGCCGTTCCCCTCACGGCTGGGATGTCACTGAAGACGGCCGTTTCCCTCACGGCAAGGTTAGACTGCTGGAAAGTGCCCCCGCGAACCGCTCGCTGCCCCGCACTGTTATAGCGCCTGCGGGCGCAGCAGGAGCGTCACGGGAGCGCCAGGGTGCCGGGGCTGCTGGGGGATGTAGTCCCTCCGATGCTGCAGGTCTCGCAATGGCCGTTCCCCTCACGGCAGGATGTTTGCGTTGCTGGCCGTTCCCCTCACGGCTGGGATGTCACTGAAGACGGCCGTTTCCCTCACGGCAAGGTTAAACTGCTGGAAAGTGCCCCCGCGAACCGCTCGCTGCCCCGCACTGTTATAGCGCCTGCGGGCGCAGCAGGAGCGTCACGGGAGCGCCGGGGTGCCGGGGCTGCTGGGGGATGTAGTCCCTCCGATGTGGCAGGTCTCGCAATGGCCGTTCCCCTCACGGCTGGGATGTCACTGAAGACGGCCGTTTCCCTCACGGCAAGGTTAGACTGCTGGAAAGTGTGGTTTGTAAAATTACATCCTCACGAAATTAAGAACCTCCATAATGTATTAACTGTTTGGATGAACCAACCGTGAACACACAGATGGGGCAAACACATTTTACTTAATATACTAAACCATGATGGCATGAGTACATATTAACTGTTTGCGTTTCGAAAACTCATACTAGCGCATGTTTATGTTGTGTTGTACATTGCACATTTTGCATGTTGTGCACGAATAACAGAAAAGCTGCTTTAAATTAATAGCTTTCGCATGGTAATAATTAATACAGGGTAATAGTATGGTGGGAGGTAAACATAATGGGTTTAATTTCATGAATTAATATTCTTTTGTGTTGTTTACTTTAGTACGAGATTTGGGCCTGCATGAAAATGGCCTCTTGTCTGAACCGTATGTGGTTGTCTTGGTCTGTAAGAAGTATGCATGCGCTGAAAGCTCTGCCTGCTCACGAACTGCTGAGTGCACCAGCTGATGTAATCCGTGTCAAAGCCATGTCGACCTGTGTCCTATTGTTTATGTGCCAAGATGCAACAGCGACTGTGGGAACTGTAATCACTATGTGCAATTGAATGTGAAGCGGATGTCATCATATGGGAATGTTGCAAATTGTATAACTAGTGACATTAGTAATATATGATTGCACTTATTCTTAATACTTCCTTTGTTAAAACCAGTATGGGATGGATTGGTGATGAGAACTTGATGAGGAGACTCTAACATGATTACTAAAATGCACATGTCCTATTAACTTTGTCCTTTGGAGCCAAGGAAGTGGTTTTCCTGATCCTTCGGTGGGTATCATCCTCCTTAAATGTTTTAATTCTACAATATATTTCTGCAAAGTATTGCTGCTGTACCTTCTTTTCCCCTATCCTTATGCACGCTTTGATGTTGAAGCCAATGATTAATTTTTATTACATTGCTTGATAACTGTTCTCTCATGAGTGATCTTGTGTGTGCACTGATAATCTGAATTATGAGCATATAAATTAATAAAATAACATTATTAATCAGATAAATGCCTCTGTGGTTTTTTAATTAAAGTGTTATACTGTTTAGTTAATCATAGTCACCATCAACTAATGGTCCATCGACCAGAAGGAGACAGTTGAAATTATGAATAGTTAGGAAATTATTAAAACGTGTTATTAATGTGAAGTATAGTGTTAGACTTATATAAAACTGACAAATTAAACTCCCCTAATCCAGCGCTCGTCTTCAGGGATCATTTATGGGTAATGTGTGATGGGCCCCGTTATTTGGTAAGTGACTTATGCGTGACATGTGTCCTGGTCCCTGGTTCATGAATTTTGGGTTTGCGCTGGATCAAGGACAAGCTGGTTCTTAGGACATGTGTGTCCTTTCTAATGAAAGCAGTGCCTTGTTTTCATGTGAGGCAGTTCTTTAAACTTTACGTGTTCTATCCTACTCCGCATCCATCCAAGGAGGAGGAAAGGCTGATTTGTTCTCTAGCTTCTATATTGGTAGGAGTAAGAACCACTAGATGGATAATCGGCTGGTTATTAGGTTCACCAGTGCAAAGAAAGGGAAAGTCGTTTGGAAGCAAACCTTGCCCCATTGAATTGTCCTTTGCATTAAACGGTGGAATGCCCTTGCCAAAGAGGATCCTACAGAAGGCCTTGGGGTATATTCCTCCAGAGCAAAGTCTGCAACTATCTCTCCAACTCACGGTCTTCCAGTTTTGGACAACTTGCTAAAAGGGCTTCCATCTATACTTTCACCTGGCATCATGGCATTGATTTTCAAGTTTGCAGTGCTGGTCATTTTTCCTGTTCGTTCCGGCAGAACTTCCTGATGTAAGTCCACGCCCCAGAACCACCACTTGGAGGTACTGCTTTGCTACTTATTCAAAAGGTGACTAAACTAAGGGTAGAAGTGTCCATTAGAAAAGTTTTACCTCCAAAAACCCTCTCTCTGTGGGATACTCTATGTACCCACAGATTCCAGCAGAATCATCCTTCAGAAAAAAAACGGAAAACCTGGTTGTTCAATGAGTGGAAATAATGTTCTCTTCTCCCACTTCTTTGCATCTCATGCCTAGTGCTGGAAGCCCTTCAGGTAGCTATGTGCTCTACAAATCCTACTAACATAACATAACAAAACATTCCTCACCTCCTACCCGGCTGCCTGTTCTGTGGAGGTGGCTTTCAGGAATTAATACAATCCCAAGTTAGTTTGGTTCCTGCTTGTTTCACTCCGATTGTTGTCAGGCTCCTATCTGCTTCTGAGGGCATGGAAAAAAACCTGACATCAGCCCACAAGGTTGCACCTATATGTGACTCTGTATCATTGTGTCAAGGGGGTGGATGGATACACGATTCAGGTTGATGGTGCCATCTGCTGATGTTTGTGAGCTATGGAAGTTATTTCTGGAACCAGTCTGGTACTTGGGATGATTCAAAATAATCTTCCTATTTAGTCAACCCCAGGATCTACACTCTTAACAAAGGCAAGAGACGCACCTGGAGATCACTCACTTCACAGGGTGTGTAATAGAAATTACTCTAAATGGAGAAATAGAATAACGCAGGATTCCGGGGTCTAGTCACAGACTGCATTTTGCAGTATGCTTTGAAGCTATACAAAATGTACTACAAAATGCTATTCATAAGCCTAAATGTGATATTTATGCTTCTTCCTTTCTAAAAGATGTTGTGATTGACCGTATTAAATGTACCAGAGGGATGTATGACGTTACAACGCATACTTTTACCACGCATACCTTTACAACGCGGTTTTTACATCGCAAACCTTTACAACGCATAGCGCTTAGAGGTGCTGGATAGTGGTAAGTATAATTTTCTATTCCAACTCCAGTCCCCGTGGACACTAGGGAAGGTGTTAGATAGAAAATTAAACTTATTCCCTATCCTAGAGCGCCCCCCCAGCGCAATGCGTTGTAATGGTTTGCGTTGTAATGCCTGCGTTGTAATGGTAGTGCGTGGTAAAAGTTTCGTTGTAAACGTTGTATACCGTACCAGATAGGTCCAATAGAATCAGGACTTTAGAAAGCCCCTAATCCAAGTTCATCTTAACTCATGCATAATGGATAATAGTATGGTTTCAACACTATGAGCCGGGCGAAATCCCACTTGAATACCAACCAGACACTTCTTTACAGGTAACTGCATAGTTGTTTTTGGAACAAAACCTTCCAGAATCTTAGCCGCAAACAGTATAGCAAGAAATGATGATAATCTTTCACTATTGCTGGGTCATCTCCTGGTTTTTTACCCGGAAGAACAACTGTGCACTCTTTAAAAGAGAAGGGGACAAAACTCTGTTCCAGACAAGCGTTAAATGAAGACATAAGAGGAGGAGCAGTAGCCTGGTTGAGCTGCTTAAAAATACACCCAGTGCATGTGTCGCGTGGTGAAGTAGATTTGGTCGCCTTAAGCGATCTTGCATGATTGGGCTGTGGTCTGTGTCCTCTATCAAATTGATACAACACTTACATTGACCCTGAAAGAGGTTTTCTGAGCCAGGCTTAAAGGGATCTGGCCTGCATCTGAATTGGGCTGTGCCACCTGGAAGGTTCAGTAAGTTGGAATGGGCTGTTGTGTGCCGGATAGTCTTTGGCTTATCCCAAAGAAGACCTCTCAGTGAACCTAGAGGAGGATTCAGTGTGCTATAACTAGGCTGATCTGAGCGGGAAAGAGGCAGTGGGGAACCTGAAAACAGCTGCACGGATCCTCAAGAAGGTTGCACTGAGTCTAAAGGAGGTTGCAAGGATCTGAGAGAGGATGGGCCTGGAAAGAGGCTGCATTGGTCTTGAATAAGGAGGGACCAGTCTGTGGGAGGCATTAAGCCCGAGTGGCACAGAGGTGCACTGTGTCTGCCGGAGGCACAAACGTGAGAGCCAGGAAGGATCCTACGCTTCAGAGAATTGGGTTCTCCAGCAAAGACGAAACAAGACACACAACTAGTAATGTGTCATGGAGTGAGTATCTTAGAAGGCCATGGCCTTCCTTAGGGATGCTGGTCTCCCACCACTTTCAGCTGAGGAAAGATGGTCAGTGTGACTATTTTGGGAGGTGGAGAGAGAAGGTGGATCCGTTGTTTCAGCAAAGATTGGTGCAAATTGATTTTTGAACATGCTTTCAAGGCGTGTTTGGAAACTTTTAATTTAGCCGTTAACAGAAAGTCGCTTTGAGAGTTTATTAACAATGAAGGCGTTCCATTGTAATAATGTATTTATTGGACTTTAATAACAGGTGTGCACGAACGTGCTGACGCCCTATAGAAGAGTTCTGATACCTCTGCCAGACAGTGTTTCCACGTGATGAAGTGCAGATTCAGCCAGGAGAGAAGCAATGCTCTGCTGGTCTCCTGCAGACTTTAATCAAAGTTCAGCTCTCACCGAGGGCATCAGACAGTCAGTCGTCAGCTTGATTAAAAGGGAGTGGAGGGAACACCACGTCCCAGCAACATCTGGAAAAGACACAGTAAAAGGGTGCGTCGGAATTTCAATTTAGGAATGACACGGGTAGAAAATGTGCAACGCAACAACACCTCTATTTGGTCAGCAACAGTGATTACATATTTGCTGTTTTTCCTTCTCACAAAGCATAGTGAATATACCGTTCAGTGTTTCTTCTTCACTGCAAAAACATCAATTCATCATTTTTGCTGAGAGGCTTCCTACTCTTTACAACACTGCTAATCAACATATTTTAGTAATAACTTTTAGTAATTCGAGTTTCCACTTATAATGTGGCAAGACGAACCCATATGAAAGGAGATGAATGAGACACCTTAATCAATAGAGCAATGCAGGAGATATAGACATCTGGAGAATGCTAAATAATTCAAATAGAAAACAAGTATTATTAAAATAATAAAAAATTTTAGACCAATGTTAGCCAAGCCAATAGATTTGGCATATTACAGGCGAATGTTGTCAGTGCTGAAATGACAGGCGATGCATTAACCAGTGGAATACAAGGCTGCAGGCATCAATGGGCTTAGCAAGGAGCACCAGTGCCCCTCCATCACTTCATGCATCAAGCAGGCATGGGACAAAGAACCACAAGTTACTGTTCAGCCCACACAGGATAGTCTTGCAGCCTCTGCTCAAATCATGCAGGTGTGGACTGTGTCTCCATAACCCCCACCAATCCCTCCAAAGGTCTCCATGAACACAAAACTCTCCTTTCTGTGCAATGGAAACTTCCACTCCTCCAACAGCTGGTGACAGATTAGTCAGAATGGGCTCCTGTTGAGCACTTGGAGGCTGCTCAGAGCATCCTATCAGGAACACTTGTATTCTGTGGCATCGTTTATACAGTGCTTACTACTCATGAGTGAGGCACTGAAGTTCTTATCTGCATAAGCAGTAAGAGAAGCCATTTAGGGGTTGTGTTTGGAAGGGTGTTGTCTTTGTTTTGTAATTCTATGTGGGATGTGTTTCCATGTTGTATATGATGACCACAGAGATGTGGTTATCACGTTATGGAATGCAGTACAGAGCAGTGGTTTGAGAGACAGATGTGTAGTTTATAGCCTCATAGCCCGCTGCTGAGGGCTATACCAGATGTTAAAGGCCGTGAACCCGAGTTATGGGCCTGTAACGAGGGATAGGGCCTTTAGCAACCGGTAAAGCCAGGGGCAGACGGGCTATAAGTCTACTAGAGCATTTCACCCACTAAGGGTAGAGTGTTTTAAATTTAAAAGAGAGAAACATGAAGAGAAACATTGGAATGCTGGAGATCTGGGCTTATACCAGTCATTATTAGCCCCGTGCCACTCCCTTGTCTTCAATGGAGCTCTCAACATTCCACTGTTCGAATATAGGGTTAGAGCCCGCCGTTGTGGGCTCTACTGGCCAATAAATGCCCTCTCCAGCATTAAAGGCCCAAACTGAAGCAGAGGGCCTTTCACAAGGAAGCAGGCCTTTAATGGCCGGTAGAGCCCGCTACGAAGGGCTCTAAGGCTATTAGGACATTCCGCCCTTAGAGGGCAGAATGTTCTAATTTGTAAAACAAAGGCCACACGGAGCCCGAGGGGGTTGAAATTACTTCGGGCACTGTGAGGCCTTTACAACGAAAGTCTTGTGCACACGTTCTATCAAATATATTCGGAAGTCTTCAATGGTGCAAAACAGAGTACAATTAAATGAAACAGGGTAGACCCATATGTATGGTTTCTTTCAAATGCAGTGTATTGACTCCTCCTTTCTGGAAGAGTGACATCCACGAAAAACAAACAACCAGCTAACACATGTTTCGTCAGGCAAGCACTTGGCCCGTGCCTCTTCAGGGCTGAATGATTCCAGAGGTACAGGGTTCACGGTGCCGGTGATATTTCCGACCCGGCAATTACGGGTTAGTGGGAGGTACCATGACAGATAATCCTGGTACAGTGTGAAGAACGAAGGGTGCGACCGTCTTCACGGCGATCTGGGTTAGCGCCTGCGGAACGAGACGAGTAGTGTCTCCGGATGCTGTAGGCGACTCTGACTTATGGCACCGTCCAACATTACTTCTCTACATCTTACACTTTCCGCTACTAGCCCAGGCGCCAACTTTCCTGTACACTCAGAAACCTCAAACAGAACCCTTGACTGTGAGACCTTTAATAAAAAATTGGAATGTTGATGCTCCGAGCTTCTATCGACCATTAGAAGCCTGGAGCACTCCATTGTTTACAATGGAGTGCTCAACATTCCAATGGTCATATATGGTTTTCAATAAGCTGCCAGTGTTGAACAGCTCTGCAGGCCCCTTTACGTTATTTCTTACAATGATATTCTACTTAGCTGGGTACTGCACTGGTCTTTCCTACCTGAATTTTTGATTATAGTTATGGTCCTGAACTGCCATGGTTGGAGAGAGAGAGGGAGAGAGAGCGAGAGAGAGAGAGAGAGAGAGAGAGAGAGAGAGAGAGAGAAGTGAAGAGATCTTCTAGTCTTCTAGGATGGGCATTAATATTTTCATCCCATATCTGAGTGTCATTGTGAGGTGTAAAGAAGCATTGCAGTGATACTGTATAGTTATTTGAGAGCTGTAGGGTGGACTATATTAAAGTCCTTTAATTAGCCAGCAGAGTGTGACAGATCTCCTCAGTTATTCCATGCCAACATGGCCGGTTTATTGGCTGGTACAATACTGGAGATGGACAATCCTCGTAGCAGAAGTGTCTTACGTGATTGTAAGAGGTGTAAGGGACAGTTGGCTGCCGAACAATGCGGGGCTTATTTACAAACCTCTGGCACCATCCCTACATCACTTTTCCCATGTTAACAATTGCGCAAAAGTGGCACAAGGGCCTTAGTGTTTTGGTATTAGTATTACTGTGCAGTGGCGGCCGGCACAGGTAAATGCGGTGAGGCGGGGCCGGCGGGCGGGCTGGCTTGCTGGCTGGGTGGGAGGAGAGGAAGTCGACAGACGAAGGGATAGCTATAACTAAATAAATAAATAATACCTAGTCCGTTGTCTGTTGACTTCCCCTCCTCCACGGCCTGCCCGCCTCACCGCACTTACCTGTGCCAGCCATTGCAGTTAGTGTGGGACAGAAATGATATATATGAATTGGCATCACTATATCATACCTAGGTGACCCATATCTCAGCCTTTCCAGCTTACCTGGATGTAAACAGCAGCTTGCTGGGTGGGTTGTTTCCCATCTGTGGGTTGGAAGCTGAAGATTGAGCTTGAAGGTGCGATTGTCTTTCTGGGTTCTTTTTCCCTGGATGTAGAATGATGTAGTTATCTTGGAAATAGCCATGTTTGGTCTTCAACTGTCTTCTGACGTGTTTATGCTCCTGGATGCTTCGAATGCTGGCAGGTAAGAGTTTCAGACCTTGGAGATTCGTGGTTTATGATTTGGAGCAGAGAGGAAAGGGGTGCAGCTAGCACCCTTGTGCAAACTTCCGTAAAAACTCTGTGTACTATTAACCATCGCATGCTAGTGGCCTAACCTTTATGCCATGTATGAGTATTTGTGGCACACACACTGCAGGAGGTAAGCAAGTAAAGCCATGCACCACAGGCAGTGCACAAGAAACTAGTGGGCTGTTCAAAGTGAACCCTTTTTCAGCAGAAAGGATACCAAGGAATACCTGGCGAGGAAATACATTTCTCATCTTTTTTTGGCAAATTAAGATGCAGTTTATGCCACCTCTAGTGCATGTAAGTGATGGTCACCATCACCAGTATAGGATGGCAAACCACTCATTGAAGCAATGCAAACTGAACAGTCAATGGAAGGAGCATCCTGTCAGGAAGTGAGCACAGCTCTCGCATGGTCGATAGCTTTTCATGTGAAGAAACACTCCTAAGCATACCTGCTCGTCTGCCTTTAGACTCCCGGAGGAACCCAACAGTCAAACGAGTGTGAGGCCTACTGCTAGCAAGTCAGCACCATCCTCCCCAAAGCACTCCAGGAGATGCAGTCCATAGTGTTCTGAATTAATCACAGGCAGAAATGTTTTGCCACCGATATTGGCACAGTCAGTGTTTGCTGGACACGTTTCTGTTTCCTTTTGTGCCGAAAGTAGCAGCTCTGCTGGGGGTGCTTGAAGTGCCACTTATAGATTATAAGGTGCAGCACCACCCCCAGCCATGCAGGTTCACCCCAAGGAGGCCCATCATCTTTAGCATCCTGAAGGGCATTGCTGGGACCCGCCAGCCTAGTGGTGGGTGGGCTGCCAGTCCAAGGATTGGCATCAGCAAAGCCAGCCGAGGCCCCACTGGTGAAAACATGGTGCTTCTCACACCTATAGAGTGAGTGGAGAGAGAGACCCCAGGTTTGTCAGAGTGGGAGATCCGCCAATTAACATTTTAGTGAATGCACATGTCAACTAGGCTCCCATTAGCATGGTTTTGATCTCTATATTCTTGGGCAGGATTTGATCTGCTGAAAAATGTCCTAACCTTGTTGCAGAGCAAGCAGTGCAAATCCCACAGGTAAATCTACCTGTAATAAGTTCAATCATTGTTGTAGGGAAGAGATGTTCTCTTAGGTTTCCAGTTCACAAATCCCATGAGCTGTAAACAAAAGTTATTCAATAAAGTACCTCCGCTCTCTGGGTTCACTTAATCCAAGGCTCAGTGTGGATAAGATGCCCAAAGCAAGAGTGACACAACAGTAGGTCATGTTGGCTGCTGGTTGGCAGCGGCATGCATTTGCCTGCACATTTACAATGCTATTCTGGGCACAGACAGG
Organism: Lissotriton helveticus; assembly: GCF_964261635.1. Classification (NCBI taxonomy): domain Eukaryota; kingdom Metazoa; phylum Chordata; class Amphibia; order Caudata; family Salamandridae; genus Lissotriton; species Lissotriton helveticus. Next base: position 99,729,801 of record NC_136070.1, on the reverse strand, counting down.
TACTAGTGGCATCCATTTAATAATGATAAGCACCATTTCATTAACCTGCACACGATTCACATAAAACCTGCCCAGACTCGAACCGCCAGTTAAAATCCCTATCGTATACAGGAAGTCAACTACCTTTTCCAGGCTGTAGGGCTGTATCACACTCGGATGAATAACAATCTTGAATTTATATTACCACCCCACAAAATACAAATATTAGTCATGTTTCTTAAAACAGATGTTTCCTCATCTTGGCAACGGTGCATCACACAATTATTTCCACAGTTGTTTCCATGGGGAAACAAACATTTAAACCTCAACACAACAAGTGCAGACAGGCCTACACACATCACTCAACCTCGAGAAACACAAAGACATATTTTATTTTTTTCTGTCAAACTCCTGGTGTTACCACATTCTATGGAAAATGCCCAAGGAATCCTATTCTTAAATTGTCCCAATAATGTGACACCGTGTCCACCCAAAGCTATGGTACTCGGGTGTTTGATCCACGCTTCCCCCTCCACCAAGAAACTATTGGCCTTTTTGCTCCTTTCTATTTTTAAGCTAGGTTTAAAGCCAGATTAAAAGTTTGCCACAGTTTCTGGAATCTCATTGCATGTTGGGTGGAACAATTACATTTTGGATCGATTTACAGGTAATATAAAGAGGGAGGGGCATTGGATTGGCTACTTCAGCCATTGCTTAGGAGAAGTGTCATTCACATTTTGGATCAGCTCACAGGACAGTCATTCAGTCTTCAGTTATAAGTGATGGAGTATCTTCTCCTAACTGTCTAGGTCTTCAGGTGGCGGTGGTGACCAAGGACCTGCAGAGGAACCCATGTTAAGGCGGGGCTCCATTCTCTTGCGCATTGCCTGCCACTGAGCTGTGAGGTCGGTGTGTGGACGGTGGTGAAATGTCACAGCTCAGCAGATAAAGACAAGCCCGACCCGGGCAACAGAGGATGCAATGAGGAGAGGAGTTGGCCTAACGGCTAGAGCCGTCGATCTCAAATCTGGGGAACTGGGTTCGAGCTTCGGCAATGGCGCTGAAGATCCGGTGATTGTGGGCAAATCACGTAATCTCCCCGTGCCTAACAAAAATGAATGTGTCCTCATGTAACGCAACTGGTGCTATGTAAAGCGCTGTGATACCCAATACCTTTGGGTCAAGTTCGCGCTATATAAAATTCCGTAAAATAAAAATAAAAAATAGGGCGTGTAACTCTCCATCAAGCAGTGGCCCGTTTGTGGCATGAGGTGGTAAAGCCAGTGCTACCTAGACAAACTTAGGCCCCACACAAACTTTCTAAACAATGTAAAAGAGCTTTATTTGCCACACCAATTGTCTTGTTAATTCTTTTTTTACTTTACTAGGGAGTAACTGCATCCATTTGGTAGCCTTGTAAATGGCATCTATTCTGCCTCAGTGTCCCAATGCTGCTTCAGTGTCCCAGGACAGTGGCGCCTTTGAACCACAATCACAGGGATATCGAAGGCATAGCCTTGCATTTCACCACAATTGCATCACAAGAAGTGGTAATGCCGGCCTTGTATCTGCATCTATGTGTGGATTCATGGTCTAGGGCTGTCCAAGGATCCTGAGGAACTCAGGAACATGTACCCATCACCATGTAGTCTACTCTGTCGAAGGCCATTAGCAGGCTAAACAGGATTAGGGTGAAACATCCTTTCTCGTACAAGACTTGTAACATTATTGCCTACTAAGCCGTACATAAGTGAGGCTTTTAACTAGAGAGCAACTTTAACTAGATTCCTTCTCACTGGCCTCAGATGTGACAATCAAACAGAGACAGGAGAAATTATGTGATTTGCGTAGGATCACACTATTTGGTCAAGTGGGAAAGCTGCAATATGAACTAAGGTTTCCTAATTATACTTTGCGCAATTCACGGACTGCATGAATATCTCCTTCTTGCCACCAAAGGACAATAATTATAATTTGTGCTCAATCATTTCACGACGTGGATTGCTACACTATATTCAAAATATACGATTATTGCACGTTGAGGAAGGACAAATTTAGTGCTGGGATGCTTTGCTCACCTACATCTTGGCTCGCCCGCTCTCATGGGATATGGGCTGACCCACAGTGAGACATTCCGCTCAAAGTAGGGGTAACATCCTTTACATCGCGGTGAGTACACCGCGATGCAGTTCCAACGCAGCCGTTACAACACAACACCTTCCCTACTGTACCTAGACTGGTGTTGGAATAGTAAATCTTACTACTCCTATGTCCAGCGCCCTCCAGCGCAAATCGTTGTAATGACTTGCGTTGTAAAAACTGCGATGTTAACATACCGCGATCATTTTCATCGCGTTGTTACATCACATATTCCAAAGTAGGGTCAGTGGCATTGGCTGGACTGTAGCAGGACATAACATGGCAGGACCCTAGTTGACAACAACATGAGTTTGAGATGTTTACATTAGCTTGTTTCATAATGGATGCTGAATAGATGTGGGGACATTTACATCACTTCCTGTGATGTCACTGGACCAAAGGTAATGTGATGTCACTTTACCTTTGATCTCGAGACATCACAGGACATTGGAGCCAGTAAGTGGATCCGAGGCCATGTCATGTTGCGTGGGGTCAAAGGTCTGGGGGCCTGTCTCTCACCTCAAAAGATGCTCTGAAAGCTTGAGATGCATTGAGTAGACGGAATACACAGATGTGCAGTATGGAAGGTCAGGATGACATTCTCCCCAGCTCTTGGGAGTGCAGGCAAGCTGTACATGTGTCTTTTAACAGAAGACCATGGAGAAGATGTAGAAATAAAGAGAGACAGAGTGGGGAGCCTGTGTGTATTTGTGTGTGTGTGTGTGAGAGAGAGAGAGAGAGAGAGAGAGAGAGAGGGAATCGGAAACTATTACCATTGTAAATAGCATAATCTAGTTAAGCCTTTTGGTTGATTTCAGGAACTGATAATAGCCCACTTGTTGGACTCATTGTACAAAGCGTGATCCTGGTATCAGAAATCAGCATCTTCCAGGAAGAAGCACTTCACGGCAGCACTGAGACTGCATTTATACTGAAATTCTGAATTGATATTGTGATTATCTGCTGTGATATAGTTAGAGAGACAAACCAGATTGGGCACTTTGTACCTTTCCTTCACAGAACTATATGACAGGGAAGTGTACTTCTTGGAAGTGAGCCGCAACAGTCCAGGGATTCACCATACACAGTGCCAGACCATATACATCATACACTATATTGCGTATAAATCATTATACCTAAAAGGTCTATGTAAGTATGTTCCATGCATTTTAACGGTTTGCAGATATCTGCATAGGACATACAGTTATTCCAGATTCTTGCATCTGTGTTGCCTCCCCTGATTCTCTAATAAAGGATGAAGTTACACAGTCCAGTGATCCTGGTGGAATCAAAATGGTGATCCCATTCATGAAGATGTCCAGGGACTTTGGGCTCTTGAAACAAGGATGAGTTTTGTGATAAGGGTGGGAAGCACCCATAACCCCCCAAAAAGCACCCCATCCTATATTCGACCCTCAAATAAAAGATGTTCTATTTAGGTGATCTCTGATAGCCAAGAACATCAAACCCAGATAGGTAATGGATCATTCCAAGGCGAAGCCGCCATTCAGGAAACCAAGACTCTGTTATTGAAAGCATATTGAGGATGCAGCCAGCTCTCCTAAGTAGTTTTTTTTTAATATTGCATGAACTCTCATATAATACTATTTGCAAATATTCAACATTTGGAAGGCTGCTTCATAGAGACAGTGAAGTACCCCAACAATAAATGTACAAATATCTGGGAAGAAAAGTGTACCTGTAAAGTAACAACCTTGAGAGTCTGTCAACACCTTCTTTAGTTGGAGCCAAGACTCTTCAAGCTTCTCTTGAATTCCCTGAAGACTCTTCCCGGCTAGGACTTGGAAGTGAGAATCATCTTCTGACTCTTTTCCCACAGTAGCCCTTCGCCTGCAAGGCCATGTGGGATTCCCTGCCTTCTCTGCCAATTGGGAAATGTTTTGTCTGCAATGAAATTGCCCCCGTCCTCCCCTACTAAAACACGCAGCTCTGTCTGCTAGTAAGCCTGCAAGCTTCCAGTGAATTGTTCAGCTTTAATTGAGATCCAAGCTGATGGGTCATATGGAAACTCATGTCCTTATAGATCCTCTGCCAGCCAAGATCCAACCTAATGCGGAAAAACAGTCTCTGCTGGCAAAAGCTCAGAATATTGCCATGATATCATATGCCGATGATACCCCATTGGTGTTCACATTCTTCAATAACTCCAAGCAAGATCAGGCGAAATTTCAAGATCTTATGGCCATCTCTGATTGGATGGCAGACAACAACCTGCAATTAAATTCCATCAACTCTGAGGTGCGTTTGGTGGGCTGAGATACTCATTTATGGGGCAACCAATGGTGGCCCTCGGTCCTGGGAACCCCCCAACCGAAAACCGCAGTTAAGAATCTAGGGGCCTTATTTATGAAGGCCTTGCGCCGCCGGTGCGTCACTTTTTCCCATTTTAAAAGTGGCGCATCGGCGGCGCAAGGCCTTCATAAATAAGGCCCTAGGACAGCACCTTCTCATTTGAAGGTCCAGCCAAGTCAGTGGCTGGCACCTGTTTCTGTCTTCTACGCGGCCTGACCCATTCTGGGTTTCTTGGTTGACTTACAGCTGACAGCACATCTTGGCTAGGAATTCACTCAAATTCTCTCAGACCTTTTGGCTGCCATTGATACTGCAGATCACTTTACACTGATCACTGTCGGATTGGAGGTCATGCCCTGGAGTGGTATCACTACATTTTGACAGGGCGCTTTCCGACCTTCCCTCTGCGTGCATTCCTTTTGGAATACTGCCAGAGTAGTTGCAGAGGTTCCCAGGGCTCCACCTTTCAGTGCTGGCTTCAGGACATGGTACAGCTGATGCTGTCACGCCATCTGCCAAGCTTGCCTTTTAATGTGTCTTATGGGGTTTAAGGCGCCTACTGCAGAGATCTTTGAGTTCCCAGCAATTTTCAGGGGATAATAATGCCAAGATAAAACTGATAATTACTGTACTCACTGACGAAATCTGTGTTTTTTCTAGTCAGTTTTGACTTATCATAAAGTACCACAGAAGGTAAATGTGCCTGCTGCAAAGCACAATATGTAACATGCAGATCTCAGATTTGTATTTTATGAAGATACCTCAGTGGGTTACTGCTTTTGTCACAACAACAAAAACTTGCACTCAAACAGCACGACTAAGTTTAAAACTTTATTGTTTTTTCTCCAATCTTTCATTTTTCTACGTTTGCTAAAAATTGTTCCTTTTGATAGTAATAAATTCTTGTTAGTGCTGACAACCCCAACTACTGTGTTATGTTTTAAATACTGAGTTTGTGTTTCTCTAGAACAAACACTCTTAAAACACAATGTTCAACAATATGGCGGATATGTGAATCTTACACCTTGAAGCCCTCATTGTCTTATGTAACATTTCAGACACATTACTTTTTACACTTGCATGATTCATGTGTGCTAATGGTGTGCTTAATGTGTGTTTCATGTCAGTGCTATGAAAGAAATAAAAAGTGAGAAGGGCAATAGAGAGATGAGGGCACCATTGGAGGGTGGTAGTGAGTATATAAAGAAAGAAGGAGGTATTGGAGGAGTGCCACCAAAGAGTGTTGCACTGAATGCCACCAGTGCTACAGCTGCCAAGACCTCCTTGTTTCTGATTGTGTTTAATATCTATCTGCACCCATGCACTGCGCTCATTCAATCATGTGACCTTCAATACTACTCTTGTGCCTGTTTCACTCAGTTGTTTCTAACTGGTGGCAAGTTCCACCAAGCCACAAAATAACTTGTCAGCAGTACATAAGCGTACATAGCAGAATTCGCCATAGAGGAACACGTATAACATGTATTCTCATGCATGGACATAAGCAAGGAATTATAAGATGTCTTTATTTGATTATTAGCTATGAATGACTTTCACATCCCTGTGATATTGATAAAAAACTAGGAGCTTTAGCTGAACTGTAGTCTATTTCTGAATATTTGTGTATTCAAGGAGCAGGTCCTCGTGCCTGCTTCCCCTACAACAGTTCTCCTGTGCAGCTTAGCTGCAGTCTGGTACCCTCTGCTGCCTGTTTACCTGCTGCCCTCTGTTTGTGCTAACCTCTCTAGTGTGTCAACCTGCTGCCCTCTGTTTGTGCTGCCTCTGCTCGTTTCTTGGTCTGCTTTGCCTATTCTTCCTGTTTTTCTGCCCTCTTTTTGCCTGTTTCTGCTAGTTGTTTTGCTTTCTGTTTTGCCTTTCCTGTTCGTTTTTCTGCTCTTAGTTTTGCCTTTCCTGCTAATTTTTCTGCCCTCTATTTTGCCTTTCCTGCTCGTTTCTCTGCCCTCTATTTTGCCTTTTCTGCTTGTTTTTCTGCCCTTTCTTTTGCCCTCCTCCGCTCTGTTTTAACTTTACTGCTCGCTTTTCTGAACTCTGTTTTGCATTTTCTGCTCGTTTTTCGACCGCCTGTTTTGCCCTCTTCAGCTCTGGTTTGTCTTTCCTGCTTGTTTTTCTGCCCTTGGTTTTGCCTTTCCTGCTAGTTTTTCTGTCCTCTGTTTTGCCCTCTTCTTCTCTGCTTTGCCTTTTCCACTCATTTTTCTGCCCTCGGTTTTGCCTTTTTTCTGCTTGTTTTTTTGCTCTGTTTTGACTTTTCTGCTTGCTCTCCTGCCCCTGTTTTCCCCTCTATTGTTCTGTTTTGCATTTTCTTCTTGTTTTACTGTCCTCTGTTTTGCGTTTTTCAGCTCCTCTTTCTGCCCTCGGGTTTGCTTTATCTGCTCATTTTTCTGCCCTCTGCTTTGCCTTTTCCTGCTCATTTTTCCCTCTTCCCACCGGTTCACTCCTCTAACTGGTTTCCTTCTCCCACCTCCCTCCGCCCAGCGACCCACCCTCCCCCCAGGGCCTACTTAATGGAGGCCTCAGTATGGCCCCATTGAGCAGGTCCTCTTGCCAGCTCCCCCTGCAACAGTTCTCCTATCCTGCTTGCCTGCAGTCCACTGCTCTCTGCTGCCTGTCTACCTGCTGCCATTTGTCTGTGCCTCCTTTGCTTGTTTCTTGCTCTGTTTTGCCTTTTCTGCTTATTTTTTAGTCTATGCTTTGCCTTTTCTGCCTTGCATTTTTTTGCCCTGTGTTTTGCCTTTTCTGCCCTCTATTTTGCCTTTTTCTGCCCTCTGGCCTTTCTGCTTGTTTTTCTGCCCTCTGCAAAAACGGCCCTGTAACAAAAACGGCCCACAGGGGCCCAAAACCAGCCCCAACCCGTGCGGCGCACCAGGGTTTGCCCGGTGTCCGCTATGGCCAGTCCGGCCCTGGGGGAGGGAGTTGGGGAGGGAGACAGAGGGAGGGAGACCGAGGGAGGGAGATAGAGACAGACAGAGAGAGGTAGACAGAGAGACATAGAGGGAAAGAGGGGGGGGAGACAGAGAGGGAGGGAGACAGACAGAGAGAGAGGGAGGGAGGGAGACAGAGACAGACAGAGATAGAGACAGACAGAGACAGATTGAGGCAGAGACAGGGACAGGGGCAGACAGGCAGAGACAGACAGGGAGACGGAGAGGGAGACAGAGGGAGTGAAACAGGGACAGACAGAGCCAGGGACAGACAAACAGATAGGGGTAGAGAGTAAGACAGACAGAGACAGAGAGGGAGAGAGGGAGGGTGACAGAGGGAGGGAGAGGGAGGGAGACAGAGAGAGAGAGAGAGAGACAGAGACAGAGAGACAGAGGGAGACAGAGGGTGACAGACCGCAGCAGACATGGAGACAAATAGAGGGAGACAGAGGGAGGGAGACCAAGAGAGAGGGAGACAGAAGGAGGGAGACAGAGGGAGGCAGAGGGAGACAGAGAGAGAGGAAGACAGAGAGAGGGAGACAGCGGGAGGGAAACCGAGAGAGGGAGATGGGGAGGGTGCAGGGCCGGACTGGGAACCACAACTGGACCTGGCAAAGTGCTTGGCCGGCCCACCCCTCCCCACTCGGGGGGCGCGGAGGGTTTGGAGGTGCCACTGAGCTCTTTGCCAGGGCCGGTTTTCGACCGATTTTGGTACAGGGCCGATTTTGCAGCAATGCCCTGTAACAAAAACGGCCCACAGGGGCCCAAAAACCTGCCCCCACCCGTGCGGCGCACCGGGGGATTGCCCGGTGCCCGCTATGGCCAGTCCGGCCCTGGGGGAGGGAGATGGGGAGGGAGACAGAGGGAGGGTGATAGAGGCAGACAGAGGGAGACAGAGAGAGAGATGTAGACAGAGAGGGAGAGAGGGGGGAGACAGAGAGGGAGGGAGACAGAGAGAGAGAGAGGGAGGTAGGGAGACAGAGACAGACCGAGATAGAGACAGACAGAGACAGATTGAGGCAGAGACAGGGACAGGGGCAGACAGGCAGAGACAGACAGAGAGCTGGAGAGGGAGACAGAGGGAGTGAAACAGGGACAGACGGGGACAGATAGAGACAGGGACAGACAAACAGATAGAGGTACAGAGTAAGACAGACAGAGACAGAGGGGGAGCGAGAGACAGAGGGAGAGAGAGAGAGAGAGAGAGGGGGAGACAGAGGGTGACAGAGGGAGGGAGAGAGAGGGAGAGAGAGAGAGAGAGACAGAGGTGGACAGGGGGAGACAGAGAGAGGGAGACAGAGAGAGAGGGAGACAGAGAGAAGGAGACAGAGGTAGGGAGAGGGAGACATAGGGAGGGAAAGGGGGACAGAGGGAGGGAGACAGACAGAGGGAGACAGACAAAGGGCGACAGACAGAGGGCGACAGGCAGAGTGGGGTAGACAGAGGGCGACAGACAGAGGGAGACAGAGGGAGGGAGACAGGGAGACATAGAGGGAGACAGAGAGAGAGAGGGGGACAGAGAGAGGGAGACAGAGGGAGGGAGACAGAGAGAGACAGAAGGAGGGAGACAGACAGAGGGAGACAGAGGGAGGGAGACTGAGAGGGAGACATAGAGGGAGACAGAGAGAGAAAGGGGGACAGAGAGAGGGAGACAGAGGGAGGGAGACAGAGAGAGACAGAAGGAGGGAGACAGACAGAGGGAGAGAGACAAACAGACAAAGGGCGACAGAAAGAGGGAGGGAAACAGAGGGAGGGAGACAGAGGTAGGGAGACAGACAGAGCCGCGACAGAGGGAGACTGACAGAGGGAGGGAGACAGAGGGAGAGAGAGGGAGGGAGACAGAGGGAGAGAGAGGGAGGGAGACAGGGAGAGAGAGGGAGGGAGACAGAGAGAGAGGGGAGGGAGAGAGAGAGAGAGACAGCTGAGTGAATGAGACAAAGGGAGACAGACAGAGAGAGAGAGAGAAAGACAGAGTGGGGGAGGGAGACAGAGATAGAGAGAGGGAGGGAGACAGAGAGAGAGGGAGAGATAGAGAGAGAGAGAGAGAGAGGGAGGGAGAGAGAGGGAGAGACAGCAGAGTGAATGAGACAAAGGGAGACAGAGAGAGAGGGAGAGAGAGAGGGAGAGAAAGAGATATAGTTAGGGAGGGAGACAGAGATAGAGAGAGGGAGGGAGGGAGAGATAGAGAGATAGAGAGAGAGAGAGAGAAAGAGAGAGAGAGAGACAGAGAGAGAGAGAGAGATGTGTGTATGCCAGGTCTGGTGGCTCAGTGGACGAAGGCGTCCGCTGCAGGGGTATGTGTTGAACCTCATGGTCATAGTTTTTTTTGTTGCTCTAGCCGACACCCTCCTTCCCCACTGACCCCACCCCTACTGGTGCGGCCCTCGGCCACAAACCACACTGTAAATTTGGCCCCTGAGAGAAAATTTGTGAGTACCCATGCTCTAGAACCACATCAACCTGATTTACAATTTTTATGTTTTTTTACGGCCATTTTTAGTTTTTCCCTCTCTTTTATTGTAGTTGCTAGGTCGTCTGCTGTGGCGCCTCGCAAGATTTTTCTCTTCCCCCTATGGGTTTCTTTGTTTTTTTAAGCTCTTTGACTTATTAGATTTTTTTTATGTATTTAATACTTGTGCTCAATCATGTCGGAGGATGGTGATGAAGTTAAAATGTTGCCCCCCCTGGAAACATTTCTGCGGACGCCCATGTGCACGTCCTTTAACGGATGAGCTTCGAGCCAAATTTCCTAGCATGTGCCAGATTCCCATATACAAATCCGACAACCAAGGTTAAATTTGGGGGCATTGTGTCATATAGTTGGACTTTGGAGATGGGCACTCGACAGGGTTATCCACTCTTACAACTCCTGTTTGCCATATTGTTAAAAGGTGGAAGCATAGACAGTCTTCTCTGTTGTCATTGTCAAGTTTTCTTTAAATAATGAAAAACACCTTATCCAGCTCCCTATCAGTCCACCAATTCATGCACATTTGACCCCAAACATTCTAAGAACTTTCAAGTTCCCCAACATGAAAATACTGCACAGATGTCTGGAATTCCAAGGAATAACTCCATTAGCAAGATACCACACACATTCCCCTCTTTACAACAAAACAATTACAATCGCCAACCTACACATAAGCACTATACCTAAATACAAATAAACCACATTTACATGACAACAAAACTAAATAATAAAAGCAAGATATTCCAAGGGACATCCACCAGCCCGGACAACCTATACATGTAGTCATCCTCAAAGCATTACAAAATCTTTAAAATATGATGGCTTGGCAATAGTTCTCTAGCGTTTCCTTGTTCTCTCGCAGGTTCCCAAGCAATTCTTATTTGCTGAATGCTCTGCTTGTGTCATGTCCATGCCCTTCATGTAGTACTTTGCAACCCATTTCAAGTTCCATATTCTGTGATCCTCATTTTTACAGCTCGATTATTCTCATGGGCCTTCTATATTTTGAGGTTCTCAAACACACACCGGGAAGTTTGATTCTGACCCAATCTCCCACAGTCACACATCTCACTTTAACTTTTTGCAATTATCAAACTCTTCCTTCATCCTCACCATCTTCTCCTCCATCCTACTCATCCACACTGCTTTTAGAACTCTGAAGATTGCACATGGACGGGAGGTGGCATGCGCAGTTGAGGTGAGAGACGCGTGGCGCGAGCACAGTTCCAATGACTAGCATGGTTATAAAAAACAACTGCAATAGCCAACCTACAAATAAGCACTAGCAATTAAAGATACATGCTGTCACTCTAGTTAGGAGACATAGTATTGATATTGCCAGTCAATAAAGACAATAAACATGCAGAACAGAGGAGTCCCTCAAATTAACAGACCTGTGGTGGGAGAAGAGGTTCCATACACAAAGGTAAAATCAACAGCTCTTGAGGTGTCAAATCCGTTGTGAGTTTCTTCCGCTCGTCACCAGTGTGAAAAGGTAGTTGCATAGATAGTCTTCTTTGGTATCAATGCCGAGTTTATTTTAAGCCGTGAATAACACCTCATCCAGCTCCCTCTCAGTCAACCAAACTCTGTACATTTGACCGCAAACATTCTGAGAACCCTGAAGTTCCCCAATGTGAGAATGCTGCACAAGATGCATGGGATTCCATGTGCATGCATGGAATCCCAAGGAATAACTCCATTCACAAGATACCACACATATCCTTCAAGCCCCTGGCAATTTGGCTCAAAAAATGCTATTGTACTGGGTTTTTCGATAGGTGATGTGTATCTCACCCAGCCACAGGTCCCAATGAACCATTCTGTTGCACACTCCTGAGTTGTTTGCCTGGGTATCGAAACTGCTGATCAATACAGACAAAACAATACTGTTCCCTCTGGGCAGGCTGGGTAGGGTCGAGCTCAGCTCGTCATGCAGTACACTGCTTGTGTGCTCATGACGAGCTGAGCTCGTCATGAACAATGGGATTCAAAGATCTTCAGCACAGAGGATGAATTGCTGTAGCATTGATAGTGTTAAGTAATGATGCCAGATCCGATGCAGGACTAAAATGGGAGAAAGATAGATTCCACTATATTAGGGTGCAGATAGCTCTTACAGAAAAAGCAATACCCATGTAATATGGGTTGCATGCTGGAGGGGCTCAGGGCATTGATGTGGTTTTGGAGCAAAACTCCTCTCTCCATAATGGGACAGGTGATGGTGGCCAAGATGGTGTTCCTCCCTCGATGCCTGTTTATGTTACAAAATTCAATGTGTGGCTCCCACGAGCTTTGTTCAGGGAAATGGACAGCTTGATGAGCTCCATGGTGTGTGTTGACAAGTGCAGCAGGGTTGAGCTGGATACTTTGAAACTAGACAGGGAACATGAGGTCCTTGGTCTTCGTGACTCGGAACTGTACGACCTTGCAATGCAGCTTCAGCATGATGCAGCTGCGCGGTGTTGTGATGAGGACAATAATTGGGAGAAAAAGTTTTTAAGTGGGATACTACAGGGAGAGACTCTACCACTTGCCCTGATGAGAGGGGGATTCTCCTAAGGCTTCCCTGCACATTGTACTGCAAACAGCGCACATATGGGGGGTGGCAGTGATGAGTGTGATGCTGCACCCTCCCTTTGCCAGATCTCTCAATATACAATGGTTGCATTGCAGCTCTTTAGAAATATTAGCAGAGATGAGACCATAGGGAAGGTGGTTGCAGTACACTGGGGGATTTGTACTCAAATGATCCTTTCCTTACTTTTACAGAGGTGCAGAGTCACTTTGGCTTCCAGCCAGGAGAAATCTTGCAGTATATGCTGAATTGGCGCAAACAGCTGGAGAAAGTCTGGCACATGTTTCCCAGTGCTCCAGCTGCCAAGGCGTCGGTGGATGTGTTACTGGAGACAGGCGTGGGCTGTTGATTCATCCAGTGCTTGTTTTGTAAAATAATGAGTGCTTGTGTCCAAAGCTCTGCTCCGGCCGCACTGGTAAAAATCAGCAACATAGTCCTGAATTCACCTCAGGGATCTTTAATCCAATACCTGACACTGTTGCTCCTCTATTGCACTCTTGCCGGTCCCTGCTTTCTCTTGTGTGTTGGGTTTTCCATCTTTCTCTTCCTCCTTCTTTCCCGTTTGCGTGTTTTACCTCTCTTGATCGCAGTCAATAGCTGATGAGGAAAAATAAGTGCCATTCCCCAAAAATTAGTGCTGGCAACAACTGGTTTACAAGAAGCACTGGATTGATCACATACATGTATAGAGTCATGAAAGATACAGTGAGGACTCCCACAAGGGTGCGACTATTGTGGGATGCAGACACGGGAGAACTGTTACCAGATGCAAAATGCGGACTGGTGAAGAAGGAGGTGTATAGCACTCAATGCATATTTTCAGCTGGTACACTTCAGTTTCCTCCACCGCACCTATACGACCCCTTTCAGGGCCGGACTGGCATTAGCTGGCACTGGATGTTTCCCCGGGGTTGCCAGGGTTGGGACCCGCTTTGGACCCTGGGGGGCCGTTTTTCTTACTGGGGGCCGGTTCTGCAACACAGCTGGAATATTGGCCCGTGTAACAAAAGCAGCTGCAGTGTTTTCCACACAAGTGCACCCCCCCACCCCCTTTAAGCTGCCTAAAATCTATCCGTATAGCTCCCTCATTGTGGGGCACAGGAAGCCACACATATGGCATGGACCTGTGATGAGATTCCTATTAATTGGCATCAGCTAGTGCTCAGACTGTGCAGACTAACGAACATTTATATAAGTGCTACCTTTATACCCCTTATATTGGGTACCATACGTCAACCCAGAGGCATGAAAATACAGCATAGATTTGCTATGCAAGGGATGATACTAGCAAAAAGACAGGTAGCAATAAACTAGATCAGGCTGGGGAGACTGACCAATGACTCCTGGGAATAGGATTTGATGGAGTTGTCATTGGTGGAGGAGTTCAGAATGCGGGACCTCAAGACGGACGAGAGGGTATTGGACCATATACTCCTTTGGTCTACAATGACACAGATTTTTAACCCGTTAAGCCTCTGCGATTCGCCTGTACAAAAGGGCCTGAATGTTCCCTCCGTATGAAATATCTACTACTCTTGTTATCTTTAATGTGAACATTTACTGTTGTAAAGTGATCTGATACCTTCGGGTCTAGCTAGTGCTTTACAAAGCTCTCAAATAAGTAAATAAGATGATGACTGAGAGAGTGGAATGTGGTGAGGAGTCCAGTGAACGAATAGTCCAGAAGGAGACCCAGGTGCAGGATCCCTGATGTCAGAGAGCGGACAGGGGAGGGGGATGCATGTGCGACCAGAGGAAGGTAGCTCGGTGTAGTGCATATGGGTGTGCCAGGGTTTCAACACTTCCATACATGCTCATTTTGCCATTGACGGTGTGCAGCTTGGATTACAATACAGAAGCATTGAATAACACCTTGATCGACCGCCGTCTAGTGTCTTGTTTGTATCCTGGTCATGGTGCTGTACACACAATAGATGCTTTTGTGATTGCTGTGTCTGTCATTGTTTTATATTTTTTTGTACTGTAAACAATAAAAATAAAAGTTCTAAAAAAAATGTGTTAGATAAGTCCTTGTGCTTTCTTAGCACCTCATTTAGAGTTTTGGGGACCTCCAACAATTGGCTGATATCTCACCCACCATATTCAGCGAGGCTATAATGCACTTGTAATACAGCGAAAAAGACATCCTCCACATTTTGTCATATCGTTATGCCTGACCTCTGTCCAGGGACAGGGCAGGCAAGTAGGAAGGGGAGGAAGCAGGAAACAGGAACCGGAATCGGGGGGAACAAGTTAGTTGTAAGCTGGTAGCAGGGTAATAAAGAAGCACTACTGCAACGCTCCGACTCCCGTGTTTTATTTACAAGGGGTAAGCGACAATGGCGACGAGGGTGGGATCACCGCATACCCACTGAAACAGAACGCAGCCCCAGCCGTCCGTGCACAGCCTTGACCAGCGAGTCTGCAGCCCGTCACCCGGCAGCGCGAAAGAGCACGAAAGACAAAGACCGGCGTCGGGAGCTGCCGAGAGCGAACAAGCCAGCGGAAAAAAGTGCCACAAACACGAAGACTGCAGCAGAGACAAGCAGCTTCAACTTCTCCTCACCAAGCGTGATTGTGGAGGATTTCAGGCACCAGGAACGGCGCGAAGAGGACGCAGGCGCTGAAAACGACCCAGCCCCGCGAGTGAACGCAAGGGTGCAGAGAACACTGGGGTGAGTCCCGCATTGGCAAGCGAGAAAAGCTACAGACTGTGGCAGTAAAACAGAGCAAAGATAGACCAAAGGTGGAAATCAAGGCACGACAGTGCAGCGTCCCGATAGGCGGCCATTTTGAAGTCAGGCGCTAGCCATAGATTACCCCACGACTTTGACACGGCGGCCATTTTGAAGTCAGGCGCCATCACATTCTCAGCTCACGAGCCACAATAAAAAGAGCGGGAAGCTCCCAACCACTGGAAATCAAGTCACAGGAGCTCGTAAAGGACGAGGATAAGCCAGAATGTCTAATCCCAGCCCCACAAGTACCTCTGGAGGAGTGGCGGCTCCGACCAATCCACCAGGTCCAGCTGCCTCAATCAACCCAATACTGGCACCCCATGCGCAAATGGGTGTACCGTATCTGCGGCCACCAGAACCCCTGGCACTAACACCCGGCAACAGCATGGGGCCCACATGGAAGAATTGGATTGAAGATTTCGAGGATTATATGACTGGATCACAAGTACAGGACCTCAAACAAAAGCTCATAGCATTAAGAAACCTGATAGGTAAAGACGTTGCGCAGATTATTAAAGAGTTGCCGAATGCAGCCACTGCCCAGTATGATGACGTGAAGGAAGCCCTTAACAGAAGATTTCTACATAAGCGAAACTTGGACTACGAACGTTACATGTTCAATCTAGCCGCCCAAGAGAAAGAGGAATGTATGAGCGACTTTATTGTGCGCATCAGAAGATTAGCGCGTCACTGCGAGTTTGACAACTTCAACACTGAGGACGCGCTACGACTCCGCATAATCGATGGCTGCCAATCAGAGTCACTACGCCGGCGGCTCCTGAAGAAACATTACACCCTTCAGGAGATCGAGGAACTAACGAGGATCAACGACCAGGCAGAAGACCATGCGAAACGGATGGAGACCCACAAGTCTGACAGAAAAGAACAAGCTCTCCGAATGCAAGCGCATAAGGACACAAGACACAAACCAGGTTCTCACAGGTCAAGCAAGCCATCTCACTCCATGACTTCCCGGAGGACATCATCCCGACAGGAGTCGCGACATACCAAGTCCAGCAAATCAGCGCCAGCATGCTACAGGTGTGGACAGGATTACCCTCATTCAGGACAATGCCCAGCCATTGGCCAGCAATGCCATCGCTGTGGGAGGGACAATCACTTCGAGACAGTTTGTCAGGCCCAACAGTCAAGGCAAAGGCCCTCAAAATCATGCCCGCGCAAAAAAGGGGAGGGAAGGACGCTCTTCCAGCTCGTCGAGGTCAAGTGCCCGGTCAGCAAGCCCATACCGATCATGAGGCCGATCAGCAAGCCCATACCACTCTCAAAGTCGGTCCACAGATTCATATCGGTCACAGAGATCAACGTCCAGCGACTCATTATCACACACTCCCATGTCACAAGACAGTGACGAATACATCTGCATGGTGTCAGACCCTGACCGCCTGAAACGATACCCAAAACTGGACATCAAGATCGGGGACCACCCGGCCAAATTCGTCCTTGACTCAGGAGCATCACTAAACTACATCTGTGCGCTTGAATACCAAAAGATGAAACCACGACCCAAGCTAGAGCCAACAGCTGTCCGCATATTCACGTGGATGTCAAGAAAACCACTGCCGTGCCTAGGTCGTTTCCACACGACGCTGTCATTTAAAGACCGAAGGATCCCTGCTTACATCCATGTAGTAGAAGGACCGGATTTGGCCGACTGTTTGCTCAGCCTACCGACAGCCGAAAGACTAAGACTAGTAGAACTTCTCTACATGACCGAGGATGCTCCTGACATTGTGGCGAAATTCCCAAACCTCTTCAAAGGACTAGGGAAACTCAACCATTTTAAAGTGAAACTGCACATCGACAAACGAGTGACACCCATCGCTCAGCATCATAGAAAGGTACCTTTTCACTTACAGCAAGCTGTAGATGATGAACTCCAAGACCTTCTAAGAACAGACATTATTGAGCGCACGTCAGGACCTACCCCATGGGTGTCACCGGTCGTAGTGGTCCCTAAGAAAGGACAGGACAACAAGGTACGACTATGCGTGGACATGCACGCGCCTAACACTGCCATCGAGCGGAACGCCATCCGGGCCCGCACATAAGTGATATGATCACGCGTCTCGATGGAGCTACAGTGTTCTCCAAGCTTGACCTTAACAAAGGTTACCACCTGCTGGAACTCCATGACAAGTCGAGGTACATCACGACGTTCACCACACATCAAGGACTCTTTCGCTACAAGCGATTAAACTTTGGCATCTCTTCAGCCGCCGAAATTTTCCAAGAGGCCATCCGGCGAGTCATACAGGGGATTCTCAACGCTTTCAATTACAGTGACGACCTGCTAGTTTTTGGGAAAGAACAAACCGAACATGACACAGCCCTGGACAGAGTATGCCATGCATTGCTGAACGCGAACCTGACACTCAATGCCAACAAATGTGAATTCCACAAGAACACTCTGAAATTCTACGGTCACATCTTTTCCAGGGACGGAATGAAACCAGACCCAGAGAAGGTATCTGCACTGGCTGACACCCCGACACCCCAAGATGTTAGCGACCTCCGTTCCGTCCTTGGAATGGCGAGCTACTGTGCGCGCTACATCCGAGACTACGCCACCATCAGCTACCTGCTAAGAGAACTCACACGCCAGGGTCAACCGTTTGCATGGTCTACTACGTGTGAATGGGCATTTGTCGAGATCAAACAGGCTGTAAGCTCGGCTATTGATCTCGCCTACTTTGACACCAAGAAAAGAACAGAAATCACGGTTGATGCCAGCCCGGTAGGTCTAGGTGCCATCCTGGCACAATACCGAGAGGACTCAGACCAGCGCCACATCATCTCGTATGCCAGCCGCAGCCTTACGGACACTGAAAAAGCCTACTCCCAACCAGAGAAGGAAAGCCTGGCAGTGGTGTGGGCGTGCGAGCATTTTCATCTGTTCGTCTATGGGAAACATTTTACGATCATTACAGACCACCAAGCGCTCGTCACCATCTTCGGCAATCCCAACGCCAAGATGCCTCCACGTATCGAACGATGGGGACTACGTCTCCAGGATTACATTTATACCATTGTTCACAACCCAGGGAAAGCAGAAAACCCAGCTGACTATATGTCCCGACACCCTCAACCAATCACTGGTGTTACACACTCCCTGGCGGAAGAATACATCCACTTTGTTATTGACGCCGCCTGCCCGCCTACAGTCCCACTGGAAGCCATCCGGGAAGCATCAGCACAAGATCCACTCATGCAAGATGTCATGGACTGTATACGCAACATTCCTGGCGCCATGTAAAGGACGCATCTCAAGAATCCAGTCAACACACCCGCAACCTGATAGCTTTCAAACATGTACAAGATGAACTGTCCATCAGTGACGACGGCCTACTCTTGAGAGGGGGGAGGATTGTAATTCCACACAGGCTACGTCAAGGGGTGATTAATCTTGCCCATGAAGGTCACAGAGGCACAAGCGCTACAAAGAAGACATTGCGGGAACGTGTCTGGTTCCCCACGTTGGACCAGATGGTGGAGTCAACTCTCAAAGACTGTATGACATGCCAACTAGTGAGCCGTGAAGAACCACCTGCTCCACTCCAAATGTCAGAACTGCCAGAAGGAGTATGGCAACAAGTCGCCGTCGACTTCTTTGGTCCGTTAAGATCAGGCCAATATATCATCGTCGTCATGGACGAATACTCTCGATTCCCATTTGCACACCTATTGTCATCCACCAGAGCAACCACAGTGATTCCAGTACTTGACTAAATCTTCGCAGCATAGGGCATCCCGCTGCGAGTAAAATCCGACAACGGGCCCCCATTCAACGGCCATGAATTTACAGAGTTCGCAGAACACCTTAACTTCAAGCACCAGAAAATCACACCGGCATGGTGGAACGCTTTATGGGAACCCTAAAAAAGGCAATTCAGCAAGCGGAGTTAACTCACCGAGACATCCAGCAAACCCTGAATGAAGTACTGCGGGCATATCGCACCATACCGCACAGCACCACCAACCAGTGTCCAGCCACTGTGATGCTAGGAAGAACTCCCCGCACTTGACTGCCCATGACGAACAGCGCACTTCAACCACGGACCATAAACATCGACCATGACACACTAGTCGAGATAGACCATGAAAAGAATCTGAAGATGAAAACATACGCCGATCGGCGCAGACGAGCTAGAGACACCGACATTCAAGAAGGAGACTGGGTGATAGTCCGGAGCGACTCGAGAACAAAAGCAGACAGTCGCTATCTCGCTCACCCCCTCCGGGTAAGCAGACGAAAGGGAACTATGATCACAGCGACAGCTGACCACAAGCAAATCACCAGAAACATGTTACATTTCAAGAAGTGCAATCCCAACAATCATCACGAGGCCCAGTCAGGTGAAACCTCCACTGACTCGACGGGTCAAAGTGACAACAGTGACCGGATCACTACAGCCCCGTGAGATCTGATAACAACACGGATCATCACGCCAGGACACCAGAGCAAATGAGCCGCCCGAGACGCCAAGTTAGAAGGCCAACGCGACTCATCGAAGAAATATGCGAGACAGTAAGACTTTGTACAAAAGGGGGAGGTGTCATATCGTTATGCCTGACCTCTGTCCAGGGACAGGGCAAGCAAGTAGGAAGGGGAGGAAACAGGAAACAGGAACCGGAATCGGGGGGAACAAGTTAGTTGTAAGCTGGTAGCAGGGTAATAAAGAAGCACTACTGCAACGCTCCGACTCCCGTGTTTTATTTACAAGGGGTAAGCGACACATTTGAGACGGAGTATCCCACTGTTGAATTCTAAAGACCGCCTGTTGGGCCTGATTTTAATAGATGAGTAGTGTTCATTGGGCAGTCACAGGACATTACCTCCACTATCAAGGCGGTAGTCCATCTGCCAAATCCAGAAGTGACCTCTGACCCAGCTGTCATCTCTGTGCATCACGGTGGTTCCGTTCAATGTACTGAAAGTTTGGTGGAGGGTGCCATCAGTTTCAATAGTCATTCACCAAACTTTCACAAAGCTGTTGTTTTTCAGAAATAAACTCCCAAAGCAGGGATTTATTTCTGAAAAAAAAACTAATGATCCCCACACACTGAGATTAATCTCCCAGGGTATGGGGTCATTATTGTTTGTTCCTGTCCCTCAATGTCAGGTTCTTCTCCCGATGGTCCCTACTCTATCGGGCTATTGGAGGTTCCATCAACAGACTAATTAATGTGTATCCCCTCAGCCAAACTCTAAAGGAGTCTCATAGTCAGGCTACAGTTAGACTTATGATCCCCACACACTGAGATTAATCTCCCAGGGTATGGGGTCATTATTGTTTGTTCCTGTCCCTCAATGTCAGGTTCTTCTCCCGATGGTCCCTACTCTATCGGGCTATTGGAGGTTCCATCAACAGAATAATTAATGTGTATCCCCTCAGCCAAACTCTAAAGGAGTCTCATAGTCAGGCTACAGTTAGACTTTTATATGGAACCATCCACACAGGCCTAACATCAGCCACAACAGAGCTGGCTCCATGTCATGAAGGTGACAGCTGACAGCGCATGGCATGCTGGGACTTGAAGTTCCTCTCTTCTATTGGGATTAATTGCCAATTGGTGTCTGTTTAGCAGCCACCCAGGTAACAAGATACTGAAAGAATGGATTAACCAGGTCTGCTGTAAAGCCTTTGAAATGCACTTTAAAATTACCGCATTGCATGGGAAGCCCTGTGAAAACACAGACGTGTCGGCTGGAGACAAGCAGGAGGCATTTTTATAGGCCTGTTTGATGTGAGGAGGTGAGGTGAGGCAGCGTGATGGACGGCGCGTGGGGTCTGGAACACCGTGACTGAGTCGAAGCCGCCTGGCACGGGGAGAAGGCTGAAACTGCCAGGGTATTGTGAGAGTTGAGCCCGCCTTGGCACCAGAGAGCCTCCTTTTCAGAGCGCGGGTGACGTACTCAGGAAGATAAAGGTCCTGACGAGTAACCCTTTCATCACCGTGAAGCTGCAGTTATGCTTCCATTAATGCTGCAAGCATAAAGGTTAACCTCAAGAGAAGAGGCCTTCCTGAGGGGGAAGGGCGGCAGTTTTTTTTTTTTTTAAACGACTGGTGGACCCAGGTTCCAATGATTTTCCAACTCACCCTGTACCCTGTTAAGTTGGGATAGGTTTCTAGCCAGGCGGATGTTGACAACAAATTAAAATGGTGCAAGCTTAACCATGCCCCATGTGATCTTCAAACTGGGTCGGTTTAAGCTTTGGTGTGGGTAGGGGCTGGCTGGAGATTTACCTCACCTGGCTCCTTAACCCTGCCGGGGTTGGTCGCATATCAGTATTTTCTGTAAAAATTCACATCTCCCTATGCAAGGGCTTGCACTGAAGGGTGTGTACTATTTACATTTCTGTATAACTGTTTCGGATCCGTTTAATTTCTTTAAATGTTCCGGAGTTGGTAAGCGATTTCATGTTGTGTACAACCTTAGTCTGCGATTTTTCTGTGACTGATGACGTGCGTTACATCACTCAATTTGCTTCCCATACAACGTTATTTTTCTGTCAACTGCAGTGTCTTTACTAAAGAATATCTTTGGATTTAAAATAGAAATAATAAAAAGCTAAGGCCTCTTGAAAAACAAAAGTTGCTATCTTTCATTTCGGTTTGCCCGGTGCAGAAGTGCGCATTTGTGGCCTCGACTCCTGCTAGCAGTTCAGTGCAAAATCATCTCTCCTCTGTTCGATTAGTTACTGCAGAGTTCCCAGATGGTCGAGTAGCTCATTCAGTTCAGGTTTTTGCTTTCTATTCTGGGCTTATCGCCATATTTAGCCCATTAAGACATCATGACTACAAATCCCAGAAAACATAACAAAAAATAACAAAAACAAGCACCAGAAGGTTTCGCCTTTGAGCCGATTGGCTCTGCTAATGCCCCATCGCGTAACAAAACCTCAGGGTATCCCACCATACCCCCATCTTGTCTTGTCCACTACTCTCTGCCATCACAAGATATATAGACCCATAGACCCGCAGACTTTGGAGGTAGAGTACTGTACTCCAGGTGAATCAGACATCACAGACTCAGACGTCACATTCAGCCTTAGGGACAGTTGCTAATTCATCCTGGATTGCTTTGCCATCTCTCTTCTAAACCGGTGTGTCTTTATTCCAATGCTGTAAGTATTTCTGCCTTGTTAAAGCATACATATCTGATGGATGCTGTTAGCGCCAGTATCAAGAGCAGAGCCTTATTGTCAATGTCTCTTTTCTGGTCCCCTGCGACTTTCTGTCCCCTCGACTGTCTGCCTACTACCTCTTATCCTCTTGTGTCTCTTTTCTATTTCACCTGTTTCCTAACCTGTGTCTGTGCTGACTCTCATCCTCCTGTCTCATCCTCCTGTATCTTCAACACCTATCTCTCTCTCTCTCTCTCTCTCAAGTAGCTCTCTCTATTACATCTCTTTATATATATATCATCTGTCACTCTGTCACTCTGTACTGTGCTGTTACACTCTTTCGCTGGTCAATTTTCCACACTTGCTTGCCTGTCACTCTTTTGCCTCATTTGTATTTCTCTCTCTTGTTCTCTTGTTCTCACTCTCTCACACACAATTGGTTTTTCCTTTGTTACTTCTCTCTGTATCAAATCCACTTTGGTTTGTGTTTCCCTCTCATGTATATATCTGCTGTTTATCTATCCCCTTTCTCTGGCTGCTCTTTTTCTTACCTGTCTCTTTGCAATCTCTCTCTCTCTCTCTCTCTCTCTCTCTCTTTCACTCCCTTTCTCTGCTATCTTTCTCACTTGTTTTTTTTACTCACCCAGCTCTTCGTTGCCTGCTTGTCTTTTTCTCTCTCGCTCTCCTCTTCCAGAAACCCTATTGCATATAGGGCTCACTTTCCGTGTTTGCACAATGGTGCACCTTCAAACAGGTGCACCGCGTGCAAAAGGGAAAGTGCACCATATTAGGTGGAATGCACTGCCCTCAGGGCAGCTGCAAACTCTTGCTGCCCTGGGCGCATTCAAGTGAAATACAGAGTAGGTGCTTCAAAGCTGCTCCATGGTTCACAGTGCAGACGGCAGCCGCCTGCACCTCAAAGACAGGAGAGCGACCCCCTTGCAGGTGGGTGCAGTGCAGTGATGGCTTGCACCTGTCTGCAGGGGATGTCTGGAAGGTCCATAGGACTCCCTTGACTTGGCTGCTATCAGGGGACACACTGACAGTGTGCCACCTTGTTGTGGAGCACTGTCAGTGCGCCTCCTGACAGCATCTTTACCTCTGTGCCCATATGCATAATACTGCACAGGTGCAGAGGTAAAGAGATTCCCTCATTTGCATAGGGCCAGGCCCCCATGCAAATGAGGGAACAACCTCTTGCGATAGCGCTGGTGCAACATATGCGCAAGTGCTATCTGGATTACAGAAGAGGTGGCACAAGCATCTGTAGCCCCTTCTGTAATACCAAAGTGCCACTGGGGGTACACAAAGCGGGTGCATATGTCCGTTGCGCCCAAGGGGTACTTCTGTAATACGGGCCCTGGTCTCACTCGTTTCTCTCCAATCTCTCTTGCTCACCTTTCCTCACCGTCTTTATGACCTCGCACTTTCATCTCTATCTCACAGCTGCGCTTTGCTCACCATGCAGACACTTCCTAACACTCACAACTCTCTCGCCTCCCTCCCACTCATGACTTTGTAGCATTCTCTCTCTCTTGTGGTACTTCCCCCTCTATTTCTGCCTGTTCTGTCTCCTCCCTCATATGCTCAGATACAGAGTGAGACACAGGGCCCTCCACATAGCAAAAGCATAATTTTGAAAAAATGTAGCTTTGTTTGTTTCTGATCATCGCCTCGCATATCCCACAGAGCAGGCTGTGGTCAGGTGGCAGCAGTTGTTTTTCTTTATTTTACCAGTTCGCATTGACACTGCATGGGTGATTGCAGTGCTTAATTTGTAAAAAAAAAAAAAAACATATGTGCTGGTACCCAAAGTTACAGTACTAGTTACTACCACAGTTGGGGGGTTGTCGGATATATGGTATCTCCTTCTGTTCCGATGCCATTATGGTTATGGGGGAGGCCTAGGGTAAGGTGTGCAACCGCAGAGCAGATGGGCCAGAAAACCCTGCATCTCTGGTAGCTCTCTCTACACCCACCACAAATACATTTTTCTCTGAACATCCCCTTGTAAAACAAATTCAAAATGTGTGTACAAGTGCGCTCAGCCACTGCTCCTAAGATTTGACATTCCCCCCCACCCAACATTGCATTGGCTGCTCACCTATTCTCATTCCAGCACTTCCTAAAAACACATCTTTACTTGAAGCCCTACTTGTTCCCATCACATTAATTGCTTACACATTGTCCACTTTTGCTTGAATCTATGTTACTGCAGAGAATTCTTGCAACAAACCTCCTACAATGAATGCTTTAATTAACATCAGAACATTAGAATGTTGATAGCACCATTGAAAACAATAGAGCAGCAGCAGGTTCTAAACACTGGTACAGGCCATCTGCTGTCAATTTTTCAATTTCCAAATTCAATTTTCAAATTTCAAATTTCGAATTTTCAAATTTCAAATTTCGAATTTCGAATTTTCAATTTCCTATTTCAAACCCATTGAATCTCCCTCTGCTCTACCCATCCACAGATAATGTGAATTGGGCCAGGTAATGAGAGAGCCAGAAGATGCAGACCAGGGCACAAACCAAGCCTTCCCATCGTCCTCTCTCACTGCTCGCAGTTTCACTGGCGCCTGGGAAGAAGGGAGAGGGGAATTCTGCTTTGCTCCCATCTCCCTCAGGTCTTCCGACGGAAGGAAAACAGTCTGGCAGAGCACAAGGAGAACCAGGGGCTGGTTCCTGACCACGTTCAGAGCTATGTGTTCAAGTGCTAGCAATTATTAGGCACACACACAGCAAGAGCTGCAAAAGGAACTAAAGCTATGGAGGAGTAAGATGCCTATAACTCTGAGTGGGCCTTTAATGGCTGGTATAGGCCACTATGATAGGCTATAAGGCTATGATCCTGTGACACAACCAACTTGCGATGACATATTCCCCTTCAATGAAAAGGGTTTTACACATCCTCGCCCACACTCCCCGTGACCTATTACTTTACCTAAATTCTCATTGTACTCATTCCTTAAATGGATGTATCTGAAAAGTATACATGTGACATCTGTATAGTGCAAACCTAACAGCAGCAGAGCACTGTATGGGGCGATGAAAGGCAAATCTACAGTGAAGAAGATTGGAGGGGAAGCTGTGTTCTGACAGTGGAGTTTCCATATTGGTGCACCTTGATACTATGCTCTTTAAAGAGGTGAGGCTTGTTCCAGCTCATGGGTGCATAGGTGGGGAAGTACTGTTGCCTCGTAATTTCTTTCTTGCTTTCCTGCCCTAACCTTGTTGCACCAACCATTAAACAGTCTTAAACCATTGCTTTGAACTAAACCTAAACTTGTCTCACTTTAACATACCCCAAACTTAACACTAACCATTACACTAATCCTAGACCCGTTCACAACTAATCCTAATGCTATTCAAATTCATATTCAAGCTTAAATAATAAAAATAAATTCAATGTGTTACTAGAGTTTTCTTCATAATGTCTTTTCAGTGTGGGGAGTCCAAATGATGTTTCTCTCTTTTCATGGCATAGCATAACCCTCTTTTGCTCGAGTTGGGTATACGATCTACTGAAGACAACACATCTTCTTACCTCCATCCACACTTTTATTCCCATTTCTAATTAACTTTAAGTTCCTTACCACACTTATATTGTTGTTTCTCTTGGTTAGTTATGTAGCAATAATACATACTGTAAACTGTATATTTTTCTACATTCCAAAGAGAAATACATGCTAGAATTCCACGTTCTATTGCCACAGCATGTAGAGAGGGAAGGGTCTTCTGAGAGTATCAACCCTGGAGCAAGAATAACCCTTTTACACAAGTAATTCTTTATAAACACAACCATGATCTGTCTCTCGTGCACACTGTCTTTGTCTCTCTTCCTCTCACTCTCCACCTCTCTCTTCCTCTCTTTCTCTCTCTCTCCCACACACATGCATTCAAAGTCATATATTCAAGAGCACTGCCCTTTGGTGGTTAGTAGGAGTGCGAGGTGGGACCACAGCCTCTGTTGTGAGAGATGAGGAAGTTTCTAGGTAAAGCCTGCCCCCTTTGTTGGGATGATGACATGTGCAGAAAACTCACACTTCACTGTGCCACTTTTGTGGGTGCTCCAGGTTGGAAACATTCCCAGTGCAATTTGCTCTAAGATGCATCACTCTACACAAAAGCTGTGGGGCCGATTCACAGAACTAACTTAAGACAAAATCCTAAAACTTACTACTCAAACTTACTACTTTTGGTATTCACAGAAGTTAGGATTTTGTCATAAGTTTGTCTTAAGACAAACTTAAGACAGACTTAAGACAGACTTAAGACAGACTTAAGACAAAATCCTAACTTCTGTGAATACCAAAAGTAGTAAGTTTAGGATTGTTACGGCGGGATTTCTGATATATTGCTATAGATCTAAATCCCAACTCAGGTCGACTGAACCGTTGGTACCTGTCATAGAGTAAAAGGCAATCCACTACTAGGTCAATCAGTTAAGGACTTACACCACTCTAAAGAACCACTTACTACGAATAAGTTTAAAAGTTCATTACAAAGCCAAAGTTAACTGGAGATACAAAAATCTCAAAATAAGGTTCAAAAGATATAATGGTATCAATGCAAATATAAATTTTCTTAATGCTCTTAGTCGGCAAAAGAATATCACCAAAACCAATTCAAATATCATCAGAGTTGCAAGAATAGACACAAGCTGTAGCTTGTGAGTCATTTACAGAAAGGAAGAAAATACAGATTAGACTGTCCCTACACTAGACTAAGTGACATCCCTACTTAGTTAAATCTTAACCTAAAAAGGTGTCAGCCGTGGTGACTTCCAAAGAAGATCACTCACTTCCCTTAGTCTTCGTTGTAAAACGATGTCTCGCAGTTATCCTATCTGCCTACCCATCCGCTCTCTTAGGTTCCTCAGACCATCTGCCCTAACTATACCCAGGGGTGCTGTCCCTAATACAAAAATCACATTTACAATAGAAACGCCCTTTAGAGACGCCCCTCACGTGGTGTTGGTTCTGGCATTTTCCATGCTGATACTCCTCTGGGCCCATCGTTAGCGTTGACCTTGCTTCTCAGGCTCTTCTCCGGCAGGACGGTACCCCCCAGGAAATTCCTGAAGCCTCCTCCAGGCCTGTGCCTGTCTCTCTGAACAAAACTCTATTCATCACTCTCTTGATTGGAACCTCCTCGCACCTGCAAACAGACACTTGTACAGTGGGCCCCAAATTCCGGCCTCCACCGTATCTTCTAAGTCGTAAACCATCGAACAGTCTCTGCAATTTATGCTTAACATGACCTTCCTCTAACTAACACATGCAGATCAAAAGAAATGAACTTCTCTATTCAGGCCTATTAGAATTACATGAAACGGGCCTGTGCACTCTATAAACCTTTAATTTCTTAGTCTAAACAGTATTCTAACGTATTACACACAATGGTTATATGAAACACTTCTATAAAATATATTTCAGTTCTATGATCAAAATACTTTGAATTATAACAACATTAAAATCCATATCATGTGAGAGCGTAACAACACCTTTCATTCTCTGTGAACTGCCATGTGGCCTACACATTTCTACGTTTAGCAGCATTACATTCTCCTTTACAACAGCCACATAACATGGGATTTCAACATCATTCTAACATCTCTACACACTTCTACATTAGCTTTTCACACTGATATATGCATTCTATTTTAATTAAACACTCTTATATATTTTCACTCTATAAATTCGACACTCTTATGAAATCTTTACTAAGCTGATGCAACGTGCTTGTAAATATGGTGCACTTCTCTTTTTTCTTGATTTGCGCTCTCTCAGTTCCCCCCTTTGATGACTTTTAGTAGTCATCACCATCACAACACCATCCCTGAGGTATGAACTGAATCAAGCAGAACTCGCTGCAGTACTCCCTCGTTTCATCACCTCTAGAGCCCTCAGACTCCTGTACTGATTGTCCTGCATCGCAGCTAATCTCCTCTCCTGCTCTCTCATGGATCTCTGCAACCTATTTGATCTATACCATTGGTACAGCCGCACCAATCCCCACAAGGTGATTATACAAATCACTATTATGATAATAGGTTTCAGTATGTACCAAATGAAACTCTTTCCTAGGTTGGCAAACCAACCTCCAACTTTACCCATTCCCTGACCTACTTTTTCCCACACAGTTACCTGTGTCAAATCCTCAATCTCATGATGAATTGCAGTGATGTTCCGTATATACTTTTCTAGAGGTTTTGAATTGTCTGGAATGTAAGTACAACATTCCTGAACCTTCAAAGCCTTACAGACTCCTCCCTCTTTGGCTAACAGAACGTCTAGAGCAAGTCGGTTCTGAAGAACCATTGCCCTTATCGATTGCATCTCTCCCTCCACCAGCATTAATGATCTAGCAGTACTGGCGGACAACCTATCTACAACTGTTGCCAATCTTCTAATCTTGACATCATTCAGTGCTATCCCTAAAAGAGGAAACATAGCACCAAATACGTCTCCAACTACCTACTCATAGTTTACATCCCTTCTTCCTCTAGCTTGAGTTCCTCTCTCTATAATTTCCAAATCCTCAGCATGGTATATTTTGGGGAAGACAATTGCTAAATAACATGATCCATACCAATTATCCGGTAGTTTCACGTATGCATTTCTTCCACAAACAAAATATACATTCGGGATCACCTGCATTCCCTTCAAGAAATCTTTTGTATAATATTCTAATTGGAAAGCATGTTCACAATTTACTTCTCCCACAAACACATTCTCATAATAGGTTTTACCCCTATATATACACAGTTTCCCCTTTTTCTCTCGATCTAAAGCTATTGGACCATTACTACCCTTTCTTTGGTGTGATCTTTCTTCCTCTGTCCAATCTGTTTTCCATTGGCCTGAAGCCTTTAAGATCTTCTGTCTCCTGTTCCGATCATCCACCTGTCCTATAAACCTTTTCTCAATTTCTGACACTTTATAAGTCAAATTATTTCTTCGGGCATGTGAAGTATCCAACGTTTTCCAAGGAATGAAAAATGTCTTTAATCTATCTTCACTCTTATAATAATCCCACTTGTTCATGTGCTTGTAGTTTGGAACTTCTGGTAAAACAGCATCAAAATTTGAAAAATAATACTCAAAACCATCGCGTTCATAAAATATACTAAGCAACAAACTACATGTGATTCCATAAGTCAATGGAAGATGATGATATCTAATACCTTCGTCTACAGAGGCTGGCAATTGCATGCACACATAGCAATTCTTTACCTCCACAGCATCAATATATTCATAAAGCAATTTAGCATATGCATTTGATTTGAAATTTCCCTGTGATTCATCCACATGCAACCTACGAGTCTCTGCTGCTAGTAAAGCTTTATCTTTCTCTGTATTGTCCCCCCTTTGACCAGCAGTAGTAGGTTTCTGTATCGATACGATTTTTGCTTCCTTTGTTGCCTTCTCTTCATTTTCATGTCCCACTACATATGATATAGTAACTACTAAAACTATAAGAGAAATTACTCCCACTAAAAGTGTGCCTACTATGCATTTTGTCCTGCGGTTTGGGTTGCAGGCCTCCATGATCTCAAGACAGTGTAGTTCTGGTTTTCTTTCACAACACAAAGTCTCTTTTCTTTGCTTATTCAGCCTTTCCGAACCACACCTGGAAGCTGATAATCCCTTCTGCAAAATCAGTCTTTGAGTTCTATAGCAACAGACAACCCTAGCCCTTCTCCGTCCACTAAATGGGAAATCCCTAAATTTCTTCTTCTTCCACTTGGCGCTAGGTTATCTTTCAACCGGTTTATTTACAAAGTCATTAGCAATCTGGAATCATCCGTGTTCCAGCGGCTCTAATCACGTATTCTAATATTTCCAAACGAAGGATGATCTCCTCGAGTGTTGGCATCGTTGAACAAAAAGTCGGAAATTCTATTCTGTTTAAAACCATTTCTCTTATCCTGCTCAGAAGAGGAGGATTGGGGATAGTGAGTGTCAGCAACCCTTCGACCTCCACTCCTGGTATCAACAATACTACTTCCAGTACTGTCAGTACTGGTCACTGTCACTACCCTCACCCTCCCGGATCTCCGTGCACTGGACATCTGCAGCTAGGTAGGTCCACTCAGGAGTAGCGTATCTTCTGCAGGGCACTCGCACCCTCCTCGATCTTCTCGGACCTTCCTGTTCCTGTCTTTGTGCACCTTCGTCCAGATCCGAGTCTTCAGATATAGGAGCAAGAGTTCTCTCTGGAGTTGGCTTCAAGCTCGGCCTCTTCTTTCTTTTAGGCCAACTAGCTTCTGCACGCCTTGTTCTCCTATTTCTTGTCCTCACACTCGGTTTTTGATCACTTTTGTCTTGATCTGTGTCTGAGGCGTATTCACAGCATCTTTCTCCTTCAGTGGCAACTTCAGTTTCACTGTCGTCCTGTCTTTCTTCTTCTGGATCTGTAGCACTCCCAACTTCTTCTGACACCCCCACAGCTTGACTGATCCCCTCTAATGATTCGCTGTCCACAGCTGGATTTTCATCTGTGAGAGGAGCTGTTTCTTCTAAGGGTGCTGGAACTCTTCGAGTATGGGAAGCGTGAATCCAGTTTGGCAGCCCTCCACACTTTACAGCAGTATTCGTTGTCAGGATTATTTGATAGGGCCCCTTCCAACGCACATCTAGGCAGTTCTTCCGGACGTGTTTTTTCACAAGTACCCAATCACCCGGGCACAAGTCGTGACATAGGTCTCTTGAAGATGGAACTTCAGCAGCCTGCACCTGAAGAGACACAGAATGAATGACGTCAGAAAGACCCTTGCAGTAATCCAGGATCAGGTAATCTGTAATATTCAACAAAGCTGTACTTGGAACAGACGGAAGTCTCATTGCCCTCCCCATTAAAACCTCATGTGGAGAGAGACCTGTCCTCCTGTCTGGTGTGCTACGCATACTCATAAGTACCCAGGGCAGAGCATCAGGCCAGCTTAAGGACGTCGATGAACATACTTTGGCTATTCGGGACTTTAGAGTTCCGTTTATCTGCTCCACGATACCTGAAGCCTCTGGTCGATAGCTACAGTGCAACTTCTGATCAATGTTCAATGCAGAGCAAAGCATCTTCACAACTTCACTGTTGAAATGAGTTTCTCTATCGGATTCCAAGGAGGTCGGCACCCCAAAGCGCGGGATCAACTCTCTAAGCAACAACTTTGCTACTGTGAGTGTGTCGCACCTGCGTGTAGGGTATGCTTCGACCCATCTGGAAAATATGCATACAACCACCAGAACATACCTGAGGCGGTTAATTCTTGGCATCTCAATAAAATCTAATTGCATTCGGTTGAAAGGCCCCCCAGACCTCCCAATGTGACTCATTGTAACTGGTGTTCTTTTCCCTACGTTCAATTGTTGACATGTGACACATCTTCGACACACTGCTTCTGCCGCAATCCTAAACCTAGGATTATACCAAGTCTGCCTAAATAACCTCAGCATGGCATCTCTTCCTAAGTGTACTGGACCATGTATCTGTCGTGCCATTGGACTCACTAATTCATCAGGTAATACTGCCCTTCCATCTGCTGAAACCCACAAATCTATTTCACTTTTCACACAACCTGCTGTTTCCCATGCCTTTTTCTCAGAATCAGGTGCGTTCTATTGCATGTCTTTTAAATCCTCCCAAGTATCAACTGTTTCTAGGATCATGTTTAACTCTGTCTTTTCCTGAGTCCCACCTACTTCCACTTCCGTGAAAGAATATCCTTGCTCCGCGCAATAGCGAGCAACTTCATCTGCATATCGATTACCTTGCGACACAAAATCTGTATTTTTGGTGTGGGCTACACATTTAACAATCGCAATTTCTGCTGGACCTTGTAATGCTTCTAACAACAGTCGCACAAATTCCCCATTTCGAATAGGCGAACCAGAGGAGGTCATGTAACCTCTCTGAGACCACAATTGCCCAAAATCATGAACTACACCGAAACCATATTGGCTATCGGTATAAATGGTGACTCTAATTTTGCTACCTGCTAAACAGGCACGTGTCAATGCAATGATTTCGGCTACCTGAGCGGAGTGTACTCCTTCCAGGCAAGCGGCTTCCACAACTCCAGTAATGGTGCAAACAGCATAAGCTGCTCTCAACCGACCAGTATCGTCTCTTAAACATGAGCCATCAACAAAGAAAATTTCATCAGGGTCAGTCAACGGCTCATCCACAATATCTGGTCTTGGCTTGGTGCATAGTTCAGTCACATCAAGGCAATCATGATCTTCACATTCTTCGCCTTCTATATCATTAGGAAGTGGCATCAATGTAGCAGGATTCAAAACAGAGCACCTCTTAAGGGTCACGTTCTCTGCAGCAAGAATAACTTGCTCGTAGCGCGTGAGCCTATTATTGGTTAAGTGCTGTGTCTTGGTCCTGGTCATTAACAGTTCTACAGAATGAGGTACATACACCACTAATTGGTGTCCCATGACTACATTTTCACACCTTTCAATGCTGACACCTGTTGCAGCAACGGATTTGAGACATCCGGGCAACGCTGCGGCTACCGGATCTAAAGTAGCCGAAAAATATGCAACTGGTCTACGGGCATTTCCATGAGTTTGTACTAAAACTGACAAAGCACAACCCTCTCTTTTGCAGCAGTAAAGTGAAAATGGTTTTTCGTAATCAGGCATCCCCAAAGCTGGAGCACGGCACAAGTCCTCTCTCAGCTGTAGGAACGACATCAAACAATCCTTGTCCCATGGTACCGGATCACTCACCTCCTTGTGCGTCAGTTTTTGTAAGCGTTTTGCTTTCAGTGAAAAGTTAGCTATCCACTGTCGGCAATATCCGACCATTCCTAGGAACATCCTGACTTCTCTCTGTGTCGTAGACGCGTTCATCTTCATTATCGCCTCTATCCTATCTGGTGACACCTTGCGCTTTCCTTTTTCTATCCGGTGACCCAAGTACTGTACTTCTGTCAGACAGTACTGCAATTTGCTCGGAGATACCTTATGCCCATTTTCAGCTAAATGGTTCAGCAAGGCGATGGTATCTATCTTACAAGCTTCTTCCGTTCCTGACGCAACAAGTAGGTCGTCTATGTACTGGACCAGAACCGAGTTCTGTGGCAGTACTAAACTTTCAAGATTTTTCTTCAATAGCTGGTTGAAAATTGATGGGCTTTCTGTATACCCCTGTGGGATACGACACCATGTTAGGACACGATTTTCCAGCTTAAAAGCGAAAAGATACTGGCTCTCCTCATCTAATGGAATTGAGAAGAAAGCCTGACAAAGATCTATCACTGTGAACCACTCAGCTTGGAATGGTATCTGAAACAATATCACTGATGGATTCGGTACCACTGGACAACATGAAACAACTATGTTATTAATCTTTCGAAGATCTTGTACTATTCTAAATTTCCCACTAGGTTTCTGCAAACCCATAATCGGGGAGTTGCATGGACTACCCACGATTTCCTTCAGTATTCCCTGTTGAATCATAGAGTCGATTACGGGTTTTATTCCTGCAATCGTCTCCGGGGTCAATTTGTATTGAGGCGTTCTTGGATATTCAACATTTGGCTTTACCATGATCTTCACTGGTTCTACTCCTTTGATCAATCCTATCTCTTCTCCAGTAAAATCCCATACCTCTGATGACACTGTATCTCGTAAGTCCCAAGGAAGCTCCTCCACAGTCAGGGTAGGATACAGTTCTACGCATACTCTCGAATTTGCAACTTTAAAGGTAGCATCATCGTCTGTAGTCTGTACCTCCACTCCCTGAGGTGTGCAGTATATTGTGCAGTTCAGTTTGCACAATAAGTCTCTTCCTAACAGACACACAGGACTAGAATCACATACTACAAACTGATGTTCATCGGTGTAGTTTCCTATTTTCACTAGCACTGGTTCCGTCAAAGGGTTAGTCATTCTCCTATTTGCGACTCCTACCACTTGAATTTTCTCCCCCGACATTGGTAGATCTGGAACCACTGCCGATCTCAAAGTTGATCGAGTAGCTCCGGTATCTACCAAGAATGTTGTAGGACACCCTGCCACTTCAGCCTCAACAAACGGTCCTCTTTGATCCACCTCTAGAACTGCCCCGAGGGTACAGTCCTCCTCTCTACTTACACGTCGTCCCGTCAATGGATCAACGTAGTAACACTCCTCTTCGTCTATAAAAAGAGGCATTTGTCTATAGATCTTTCCCCCTGTCGTAATCTTTGGTGGCTACGGGAACTGAGCTCGTGGAGCCGAAGTCCCCCCTTTGGCCACCTTACTCTTTGACACTGTCACCCCTTGAACTGGAACTTCTTGAACTTCCTCCTCCTCTACTTCTAGTTCTCCGTTTTCAGGGTTATAGGGACACTCGGGTTTCCAATGTCCCACCCGGTGACACTGGTGACACTTTGTCGTTTTTTTCAATGTAGCAATGTCTATTCTAGGTCTCGAGTTTTCCTCGCTGTCTTTATTCTGACTATATGATTTCCGTCCCATTGTCCCTGTTCCCTGTTGCTGCTGTCCACCCGTTCCAGCCGACTGCATCTGCACCATCATCAGTTTCTCCTTTAGTTTCTTTGCTTTGGAATCTATTTCATCACTGCAATACCTTGCGTATCTCAAAATTTCATCCAATGGTTTGTTTTGCCATCAAATTAAATGTTGCTGGATCATCAAACAAATATCAGGTCTCAACCCCAAAACGAACTTTGATACAAACTGTCCTATCTCCTTGGGATCCATTACATCTAATCCACTGTATTGTTTGAACGTTTTCAGCAATCGCTCATAAAACTCATGAACTGTCTCCTTGGGTTCCTGTCTTGTTCGGTCTATTTTTACCCAATCTATATCCTGTGGCGGCACCTTCTCCTTCAGCCAAGTCATCACCCTTTCATATTTTAACATTACGCTTTCTGACGGTCCATTAGTACGAGCATCCCTTTCTGGTTCCGCAGTTGGCCATTCGACACTAACCTTGCATGCTATCCACAAGTCTCCTGGGACCACAATGTCGAATAAGGTGTTCAAGTCAATCCACAATACTTTTGAAATCTTGACAAACCTCTCTACCTGCTTGTACCACTCTACGGGATTTTCCCTTAACTTCGGAAATGAGTTGGTAAATGCAGCCAAATCTCCCCTACTCCAGGGCACGTGTACATAACTCCCATTCGCTATTTCTCGCAAAGGGAATGCCTCCATCTGCAGTAGCCTTCCCTCCGGAGACATCACATTCGCGCTCCGCCTAACAGTTCCCTTTTTGGACCATCTCTCTTCCCATTTGTCCAGATCTCTCCATGCTCTTATTCCTGTGATCGGTTCCCTTATGTGTGTTTTTAATCCAGGTGTCCTCCTCTCATCTAAGTCCTGATCTGAATAATGCAACCTATGGTTACCCTGCAATGCCTTTGTTCTGGACAAATCTACCATATACTTGTCTGCCAGTTCAGACAGTTTCTCATGAGTTGCTCTTGCCTTTCGAGTAATATCCTTTGCTATAAACAGCAGCTCATCTTGTTCGTACATGTCAATCCTTTCTAAAGGCAACACACCATCTATTATCTCGTCCAGGTCAGATTTTAAGCTGGTCACATCGAGTCTTTTGGCTTTTATCACAGCTTTCAGTATGCTATCTCTAGAGAGTCCATTTACATCTCTCCCATCACAGCTCTGAGTCCTACGTCTGGGCTCAGGCGTGTTATGGGGAGTCCTCCCATGCTCCCATCTCTCCAGGTCCCATGCAGTTCCATCCTCTCTGGGTGTATAGTGAAACACTTCTCTATTTCCCATAGTCCCACATTTCCCATTCTGCCTGGTTTCGCTAGGTGCATGGTAAGACATTCCATTATTCCCCATGCCTTCGCAGTTTACCTGTGATCTCTGATCACTCGACGCATGGCAAGATCCTTCGCGGTTTCCCATGTTCCCATGATTCCAGTGCTGTACGTTATCATCAGGTGCGTGGAGAGTGCACTTAAACCTATCCCTGTACTCTTGTGTCCTTTGGTCTCCCTCACTTTGAATGAGACGAGACGTCCCACCACACTCCGTACTTCTACCTTTTTGCTCCTGCCCATTTCCACCGTCAATATGACGTGTAACTCCTCTACTCTCCTGACTTTTACCGTCCCACTCCTGACTGCTTTCACTAGCCCCGCAGTGAGATAATGTCCCGTTGCCTCGACTTCCCCATTCAGGTTCTGCTCTTGACCTGTTGCTCGGTGCTTCTGTGGACCTATCCCATTCCTTCAAGTCAACCCTCAACTCTTAATAGGATTTCGGCCGTGGTCCCCTCAGGTCCATCGGTCCTCTCTGACCCCCCCAGTTCTGTTACGGGATCCACTGCTGAATCTAATGGGGTGCTCCACGTTATCGGTCCTGGTAATTGTCTCCAGGCATTTGTCGTGTTATTCCTTCTTTCCATCTCAACTCTTTCTCTGTCTAGCCGTACTCAACGCTAAAAAGACGGAGATCATGATCGTCGGTAGGAGGGCGGATTTTTGGGGGGACAGGTGGTGGCCTGCGGAGCTGGGGCCGGCCCCTCTTCCGGTCACTGAATTAAAGAACCTGGGAGTATGGATGGACCCTGTGCTTTCCTTTGAGGTCCACTCTAAGAAAATCGCGGCCTGTTGCTTCGGCATTTTACGGTCGTTGCGCCCCATTCTGAAGTTCTTTGACCACAGTACCAGGCAGCTGATAGTCCAGGCTACTGTGTTATCTCGCCTGGACTATGCAAGCTCTCTTTTGGTAGGCTCCAATTTGGCTGAGGTTGTTCGCCTCCAGCGTGTTCAGAACGCCGCTGCGAGAGCCATAGTGGGCTTACCCCGTACTAGCCCCGTTTCCAGCACACTGAGATCTCTGCATTGGCTGCCCGTCAGAGCCAGAATCCAGTTTAAAGTGCTGTGTCTGGCATTCAAGATCCTGAGGGGAGAGGGTCCCCCAATTCTTGCGGACCTTTTGTCCTGGTATGTGCCCTCTCGGCCTCTGAGATCCCTGGGCAACGCACTTACTGTGGTCCCTCGATTTAGATTGTATCGGGCTGGTGGCGGGTCCTTCCGTGTCAGAGCGGCTCAGCTCTGAAACTCCCTTCCGGTAGAGCTGCGGTTATTAGATGACCTTTTAGCTTTTCGCAAAGCTTTAAAGACCTTTTTGTTTTAATAAACTCGCCTTCTGTGTGTCTTTTATCTGTTGTGTTTCCATGTAGGTGTTGCATATTACCTGACATGCGCCAGGACGCCCCTTAGCTGGGGCAGCTGTGCGCGCTACAAATGTATGTAACATAACATAACATAACATAACTTGTTCTTCCTCTCTCCCTTTCTCTGGATGATAAACCGACACTATAGGACCTATGGTAACGGGTACTTGAAGAGCATCTGGCAATCCAAAAGACTCAACCCTCTCTGTTGCTGGCATCTTCTGCACCACAACCCTTCCGACTACTCTCTGTACAGGACTATGTTGAGGTGTCTCCTCACCTTTGGTAGGTACCCAATTCGTTATAGGGAGTGGCCTATTCCCTTCTATGTCAACCCTATCTTCCCTTGGGAGCTCAGTACCCTCTATCTCCCTATTGTCCGGAGGCGGTCTATCTATCAGCAACCTATTTATTAGGCCATCCTCCGACACGCTCTCGTCATCCTCTTCTATGGGTCTCTTTTCTCCTGTAACCTCTCTCACTGGGTACAACTTATCCACTTCAATCGTCTGTACCCTCCATTTCTTGGCTTCCGCATCCCATTTGGCATCTTGCACTGCCCTTACTGATCGCCTTACCCTTTCCTGGCGTCTGTTCTGATTCCTGTCGTGCGTCGCCCTAATCCACGCATTAAGGGCCTCAAACTGTGTTGGTCTAGGCAAAGGTCTCAATGAGGACATAACTGCTTTCAGCTGATGCAACACTTCTAGTCTAAACGTTCCGTATTTCGGAAAAGTCAGTTCCTCATTCCCCTCTGTAATCTTACTCCAAGTATCAAGCCACAGTATAGTATGCAACCCAACATTCATTGCCATATAATGAGCTGGTGTACCCTCTGGCGGTGCCTCTTCCCCGTAATAAGATTCTCTTCTTTTTCTCTTAAAGATCGCTCTCAAACATTTAAAACACTTCATGTTCAAATTCTACAAAATTTCTATTTTCTCCGCGTTCGTTTACTTCCTGATGACAATCCACCAATCCCAGGGCGGTTATCGCTAACTGGCCTATCACAGCGCGGCTTCACACCAACCGGCCTATCACAGCGCGGCTCTCGCTGATGTCACACCAACCGGCCTATCACAGCGCAGCTTCACACCCACCGGCCTATCACAGCGCGGCTCTCGCTGACGTCACACGTCTCCCCTTGGCAGCAGTTCCCCTCCTTTCTCAGCTCGTCTCCCGGTCCTGCCTGCGTCCCATTCATACTCTGAAAAATGATTACTTCCGACCAAGCGATCACTTTCCTTGACTGTACGCCCACAGTCTAACTGTAATTGTCACCTTAACTGACGAAATGTCTTTCCGTGTACGTCCAGACAATCGCCTTAACTGATAGGTTTCTTACACACGGTAACTTTCGACCCGCGTCCGTTACCCACACACTCACTCTTGCGTTCCCCCTATCTCGGTCCTGCGGGCGATCAATGGTACCTCATGACCCCCTTTACTCTGGTCGACAACTACTCTGGATGTTCGATACACCCGAACCACTTAAGCTCTTCTCCGAACTTAAGATTTTCACAGTTTGCCAGGTTGCGCGCGCTCACAACCCTCTCTCAATCACACTACAGGCATTCAACTCCGCATGACATTACAATACAGATACAACACAAAACACCGCAATCTGTCAACGCATGACCCTTGTTATACTCACTCTCGTCCGACCCTGCTGCTTTTCTCTCGCACCGTCAGCACCTTCTTCGGCAGGCGATTCTTCCGCTGCTCATCTCTCGATCTCTAGGGACCTTGGGGTAATCTTAACCTAGTCTAGATCACCTTCCTCTAGAAGGTAACCATCCTTTTCTGCTACCAACTGTTACGGCGGGATTTCTGATATATTGCTATAGATCTAAATCCCAACTCCGGTCGACTGAACCGTTGGTACCTGTCATAGAGTAAAAGGCAATCCACTACTAGGTCAATCAGTTAAGGACTTACACCACTCTAAATAACCACTTACTACGAATAAGTTTAAAAGTTTATTACAAAGCCAAAGTTAACTGGAGATACAAACATCTCAAAATAAGGTTCAAAAGATATACTGGTATCAATGCAAACATAAATTTTCTTAATGCTCTTAGTCGGCAAAAGAATATCACCAAAACCAATTCAAATATCATCAGAGTTGCAAGAATAGACACAAGCTGTAGCTTGTGAGTCATTTACAGAAAGGAAAAAAATACAGATTAGACTGTCCCTACACTAGACTAAGTGACATCCCTACTTAGTAAAATCTTAACCTAAAAAGGTGTCAGCCGTGGTGACTTCCAAAGAAGATCACTCACTTCCCTTAGTCTTCGTTGTAAAACGATGTCTCGCAGTTATCCTATCTGCCTACCCATCCGCTCTCTTAGGTTCCTCAGACCATCTGCCCTAACTCCACCCAGGGGTGCTGTCCCTAATACAAAAATCACATTTACAATAGAAACGCCCTTTAGAGACGCCCCTCACGTGGTGTTGGTTCTGGCATTTTCCATGCTGATACTCCTCTGGGCCCATCGTTAGCGTTGACCTTGCTTCTCAGGCTCTTCTCCGGCAGCACTGTACCCCACAGAAAATTCTTGTAGCCTCCTCCAGGCCTGTGCCTGGCTCTCTGAACAAAACTCTATTCATCACTCTCTTGATTGGAACCTCCTCGCACCTGCAAACAGACACTTGTACAGTGGGCCCCAAATTCCGGCCTCCACCGTATCTTCTAAGTCGTAAACCATCAAACAGTCTCTGCAATTTATGCTTAACATGACCTTCCTCTAACTAACACATGCAGATCAAAAGAAATGAACTTCTCTATTCAGGCCTATTAGAATTACATGAAACGGGCCTGTGCACTCTATAAACCTTTAATTTCTTAGTCTAAACAGTATTCTAACTTATTACACACAATGGTTATATGAAACACTTCTATAAAATATATTTCAGTTCTATGATCAAAATACTTTGAATTATAACAACATTAAAATCCATATCATGTTAGAGCGTAACAACACCTTTCATTCTCTGTGAACTGCCATGTGGCCTACACATTTCTACGTTCAGCAGCATTACATTCTCCTTTACAACAGCCACATAACATGGGATTTCAACATCATTCTAACATCTCTACACACTTCTACATTAGCTTTTCACACTGATATATGGATTCTATTTTAATTAAACACTCTTATATATTTTCACTCTATAAATTCGACACTCTTATGAAATCTTTACTAAGCTGATGCAACGTGCTTGTAAATATGGTGCACTTCTATTTTTTCTTGATTTGCGCTCTCTCAGGATTTTGTCTTAAGTTAGTTCTGTGAATCGGGCCCTGTGTCAGCAGAGCAATCTGAGCAGGACAATTGAAAGGAGAACCACCCCAGACCAATTCTGCACTTTGAGACCATGGAGCCATAACCTCTTTATATAACTTGTATATAAACATGGGAGCCAAACCACCCCAAGTTGGCTCCAAGTTCTTTATGACTGGGGAAGGGATTGCTCCACAGAGCACTCAAGGACTATTGTTCAACTAGGGCTAGTGTCCTCCTGACAGCCAGTCTCGCAGAGGTGAGGGGGCA
This sequence comes from Lissotriton helveticus, assembly GCF_964261635.1. Classification (NCBI taxonomy): domain Eukaryota; kingdom Metazoa; phylum Chordata; class Amphibia; order Caudata; family Salamandridae; genus Lissotriton; species Lissotriton helveticus. The sequence continues at coordinate 99,688,754 of NC_136070.1, read as the reverse complement.
TCTCCTGAAGTCTGCTCTTTTCTGATGGAGGAGCTGTGGCTCTGCCTGAAGCACCCAGAAGCCTGGCTGCCTACCTGGCTGCCTACCTGGCTGCCTGCATTCTGAGAGAGGGAAGGAATCTCCCTGGTCCTGCAGGAGGAAAGATTCCCAGGATGTCCCCGGTGGCCGTGGGATAACCAGATAGACCTGACTGCCCACAAGCAATTTAGGAGGGACCAGTATGTCAAGGGGTCACCCCTGGGTTCCCACTATGGTTCCTGGCAGTAGCTACTACTGCTGTGATCTTCATCAGCTCAGTTGAGGGCTGCAACTGTGGTGATCATCGTAAGCCCAGACGGGGACTGCACCTGCCAAGGTCATGATAGGCACAGAGAAGGCTGCAGCTGGTGTGATCTTGGTAGGCCCAGGATAAAACTGTCATGATCAATGTAGGCCTGGTCAGGGACTGCAGCTGTAGTATCATTGTAGACCAGTGCTTGAAATGGAAAAATAGAAGTGCAGGTACTCGGTAGCAGAGTACCTGCTTATTTCTGAGAGGTACCGGCACGCTCCAATTAAAAGTTTAGCATTTCTCTTGAGAAGTGCCGGTACTCTTCCACCCCCCGCCCCCCCTGCCCCCAAATAAAAAAGTGCTGGTACTCCGTACCGGATAGAACCGGCCCATTTAAAGCACTGTTGTAGACCCTTCTATGTTGCAACCACCTGCCCTACTACTTAGTCGCCCACTGCATTGAAGGCTATGTTTATGGCTGGTACTTTGCTGGTTTAGAGCTGTCTCGCTGTATGAGAACAGATTCCTCCATAAAGCATCACAAAAGGTAACTATGTTTGTATAGGTTTTTTGCAGGGCACTTTCTGTCAAGCAGGCTGCTCTCCTAGGGTTGCATATAAACAAATGCTGGCCACACAGAGTCAGTCTGCATAGCTTTCACAGAGTGCAGGGGTGTGCGAGAGGTGTGCTGCTCCAGCAACTCATGTATCCCAGTTCTCTCCTGAGCATACGACTGCTCGGCCACCTTCTTTACACCTACCTGGAACATTCAGATTATGAAAACATGCAATGCTCCGAAGAGAAGCCTCAGAAAGGAATATATGATGATACAACGAATTCCGTTGCAACGCATGCCTTTACCACGCATGCGTTACAACGGAATTCGTTTACCACGGATAAACTTTTCCTCGAATAATTGCGTGGTGACGTCATACGTCGTTAAGAGAAAACGGCATTTTTTTCCGATTTCTCTTAAACGACGCTGATGCCGACGTGACTTATGGTGAGTTGTTTTATTTGGGGGGGAGACCCCCCCAAGCCCCCCTTTTTTTCTTTTTACCTTTACCACATATGCCTTTACTACAAACATCGTAGTAAAGGTATGCGTGGTAAAGGCATTAGTGGTAACCACGCATGCGTTGTACTGCATGCGTGGTTAAAGATTTCGGGGAAACGGCTTCGTTGTAAAGGCTGTTTCCCCTCAGAAAGAGGCAAGAGGAGCATAAGAAATGTAGAAACAAGAAAAGACATAAAGGAGAAAAAGAAGGAATGTAAATTAAAGAAATGTATTTTAAATGTTCGAAGGACAAAAATGTGCAAAACAGTACAAAGCATCATAAATCGCAAACGTATACCTAAAACACTGCACGAGTGGGGTGATTTAGAACATGTTGCCAAGATGCTACCAGTTTACTGTCAGCGCTGGGGTGGTGACGCTCCATTCCACTGAACCTATCTAATGCTTCTTTTAGGGGAAATCTGGTGGCCCTTGCTGAAGACACCCGAGGCAACTGTTTAATATTATCTTTAGGTAGAAAAGGCCCTATCTACGGTACCACCTGGGGCGCACGAGAAACCTACATGTCCGAGCATTTCGTGCAGATAGTAATTTTCAGGCCAGACCGCTTTGTAGTGCTGGCGCTGTCCGATAACGAGGTCATGAACAATACAGAGACCATATGTCCATCATATTCAAGATTGCAGACAGTAGTATAGCTTGGATGTCATGAACCCCGGTGCAACAGCAAGGAAAAAAGGCCTATTTCACTGCTGTTGGGGTAGTAAAATACAGCAATGAGCAGGGTTCCGTGGGCCTCTGGGCCCCGGCGCCACTGCTCCTGCTGCACAAATATTAGCTACGCCCCTGATTGCAGACATCTTGGTGCATTCATGGCAGAATGTTACACAAAAGGTGCGTGGGTGACATTGGTTTTAGGTGGAGAAGATGCGGTATGAGTGGTGAGCGAAAAACTGAGAAATCATAGGTGGAGGGAACTGAAGAAAGGATGGGGAGAGGGAAAGAGAAAACAGCACATTTTTGTATGTATTTTTTATGAGCTGTTTCCATTGCCCTGATGAATTCCGGTTGCTATAAACAATGTCTCCCCACAGGACAAAGAAGCGCGGGACGGTTTGCCAGCTGTCAATGGGCGCGGTTTCTCAGACTCTAAAAAAGCAGCGTTAAAAAAACAGAAGTTACTGATTTTCGGCACAGGAAGGAAGGCAGGAAACTCGCAAAGTTCGGCGTGCCGCTGCCATGGAAACCAAGTCAACTTGTTCAGGTCTGGTAAAAAGCACTTTGCGGTGAGATAAATTCCCTTCAAGCGAGAGGCACTTCACACCCACTTAGAGCCCAGGTGGGCTACTGATCCGCTGGGGATTAAAAGGGATGTCTCGTGACGTGCAGGAACACTGACCCCATCTAGTTAACAAAAAGCGAGCCCGAAGTCCTATCAATATATGTCTTTTCCGTGTCAAGTGTTTTGTCAAACAGTGATCCCAGATGTGGGCGTGTGCGTTCGGTTCCCTTCGCTGCTGTCAAACACCCTGTCAGCCACCTGTGCTCTGACGCGGCTCCTGACTGACAGGCCGGAGGGCGCCAAAGTGCTTCTCAGAGGCCCCGTGACGGAGAAGGAGTGGGTGGCGGGAGGGGGCCTGTCGCATGCTCTTGGCAATTCATTTTTTTAAATTATTATTTATTTAATGCATCTTTATATAGCGCGGACTTTACCCAAAGGTGTCAGAGCGCTTTCCAATAGAACCAAGTACGTTACATAAGGAGATTTACATACTTACACGTTACACAATACAATAGGGATAGTTGAGAAAGGTAAAAATGATAAGAGGTGGCAGTCACATTAAAAAAAAAAAAAAAACCACACAAAAACACATTAGGTTGGTACAGATACAGAATACATATTTACAACATTGGGCTTATTTATTTATTTATTTATTTATAGTGTTTTGTATAGCGCGAACAAGACCCATGGGTATCAGAGCGCTTAACATAAAGGGTATCTTACAGATTGACAATATAAAAGCAATTATAAAAACAAACAGATATGAGGTAGAGGGAGATATGGCTGTTAGGGGTTGATTAGATATATATATTCCTAACGCATGTGCAATTAGCATTACGAGGTGAATAAGGCTTAGCTTATGTCATGGACCATACAGACAAAGGTGAGGTAGAGGTTATATAGTTTTGGCTGTGAGGCTCAGGTGAATGAATGCCAAGCAGCCTTGAGGGACAAGAAAAGGGATGTATTAATTCTGGAAGTGTCTTTGATTGATTTAATCTTTATTTCGGCACAATCTGGCCATAAAAGATGCATAAAAACACGGTACATAGCACATTTGCAATAGAAGAATAAGAAGATTTACATACAGTTGGATAGGGTTTTTAAGGAAAATACAATAAAATCCATAAATTAGTTAAGAAGGCAGAATCTAAAAACATTTTCATAAAATTAATTTATACAGTCCCAATAGATGGTTTCATAGGAGCAATTATTAATATACAATCATTAGTTAAATCAGAGCAAACATATCATATACAAAATACTTGGACACAAGCCTAACCATTTATAAGTCCAGAGCCAGTTTCTTGCGTCCATGACTTGCTGCCAATAGGAATCTACTGACACAAAAGACAATCACTTGTCTGGTGTCAGTTTTAATGATGCTATATGCTTCATTGTACGAACGTACACCTATAACATTGCACAGAGGCTTAATCCACTTTTTCCTGGCTGATACGTATGCTGCAAAAAAGAAAAGGATATGGATATAGTCTTTTTTAGTACTAACCTGACAACACATGCAGGTCTCACTTATTGTTGGTCGTACTGTCTTGGACCACCTTGCTAGGGTCACATTCGTTTTTAGCATACCATACCTAAATTTTATATATATAAAACACAAAAACATACATTAGGTTGGTACAGATACAGAATACATATTTACAACATTGGGCTCAGGTGAATGAATGCCAAGCAGCCTTGAGGGACAAGAAAAGGGATGTATTAATTCTGGAAGTGTCTTTGGAAGAGAAGAGATTTGAGGTCTGTTTGGAAAGTCTGGGTAGAGGGGGTGGTTCGGAGTAATGGAGGAAGCGAGTTCCAGAATCTGACCGCATTGCCTGAGAAGGATTAAGCCTTCGACCTTTCCTTTTTGAAAGTAGGGAGCTCGAGCAGTAAGCTTTCAGCATTGCATGAAGGTCTAGAGCCGTCATTCGTTGACATCAGAGAAGACGATGGAATATCCAGCCCTGGATAACCTTAGTTTAGGCAACAGAGATGACTTTGCCGTGGACATCTTGGTCTGCCGCCCCCTCCTCCCCAACCAAGAGATGGAGTTCCCATAACCGTACATAAGTACACCCTACACCCACTGAAAACAAACTTGACTCCATTAGATACCTCTTGATAAAACAAAATAACCCAGGATTTAACCGCAGACTATCAGCCATGCAGCTGCCATTTTTTGATCCCTCAACTGATGCATCCTTTGATTCTGGGCAAATTCATCAATCTCCCTGTGCCCTATCAGAAATGAATGTGTCGTTGTGTAATGTAACTGGTGCTCCGGTAAAGTGGTCCAATACCTTCAGGTCGAGTTTGCGCAATACAAAACTGTAAAAAATAAATACAAATTTTCCTCCCTCATCGATTACAAAATGAAGCCAGCATATGAGGAACGTCTCTTCATTTAGAGCTCGGGTGGTGGCACTTAAAAGTAGAGCAAGTTGCAGACCCTGGAATCCAAACAACAGGGAAACCTTTTTGCTCAACAGAACTTTGCTTTTAGGTGAGGCATTTATAGATCTGATATGGTATGGTGATTACGAAAATAATTTGAATTATTATGATATGACATTCTCTGAACTGCAATCGTGTGCATCAATTAGTTAAGAGATATTTGGGGCGCAGGTTTCAAATAATGGAACAGTGGGTCATGCCCATGCTAATAAATTGCTCGATGAATTAAAGGCTAAGTTTATCATCACATAGATTACAGGATGTGCACTCTCCGCTTACCAGCAATACATCTAGGCCTTCTCCACCCCAAACAAAAGTATTGCCAATTCCCCAAAGATAATATGATATAGTCATTTCTGTAATTAAGATTGTGGCCTATAAAAATGAGTGTTGACAGGACATTGGAGTGAAGAATACTCAGGAGCAGGGAATAATTGCTCCTACGTGCCAGTGACTGATGCATCCCTCAGACGTGTATTGAATTAATTATGTTGCATTATTCACTGCTGCAGTTTTAGCTTGTGCAACAGCTAGGTTGCTAAGCAAACAATGATAAACAAATAAATAACAAATATCTAAATACCAAGAATTATGTCAATCCTCATAGAATGATATCACCTCAACAGTAAATTTGAAAACACCTTAATACCGGTGACTATTTTAAATTAATTTGCTACTTTATGGTTGCTGGCTAAAATGGAAATTACCCTTATTTAATGATGATGTATATTATATTTTATTCTATATTGAATCTGCTGTAATGCTAATTGGTCCTGAATCCTATTAAGTTCACAACAGAGAGTAGTTGAATACAATTCTTTCACAGAGTGAGAGAAAATGCTTCCTCATGGTTCTCTCAGAGACCATACCCCAAGGAATGCACTTTTCTCAATAATGCACCCCTCTGTTTCAGGATTGCTTCCCCAATGGCAGACTGCTCTCACCAAGTGACCGTCTGGATCCAACTCAGAGACCCAAGATCTACCATGCCATACACCTGCCACTGCCCCACTGCTAATCACAGTACTGACCAATAAGGCCAGAGAAATGAAGGATTCCTCCTGGTCCTCATAGCACTGACTAACATTGCATAATCCCACTGGGGATTTCTGGGTGAAGCTGTATGTGTCGCTGGGACGGCAATGGCCGAGGAGATCCTGCTTCTTTTCCTCAGTCAAGATATGATTTGGATTTATGTGAATTCACTTTTCCAATGTGCATACCGACTTGCACCCACCTGGGTGATCCACTAAAGAACTACAAGTACCAGAGTCCCGAGGGGCGACCCGGAGGAGGGGCTAGTGGTGTGCGCTCCATTGATGACTAAACACAATACGGCTCCCTTGAGCTCTGGGCCGACGGGCTCTTGGACGACGCACCTGCGTGCCGGTTAGGGCATCGAGGCCTTTGACTGTTGTGTGGCGGCCTTCTCTTCCACCCCTAACGATCTTTCTCTACTGATGAGGGAAGTTATCCCGAAACCCGAGACATGTCTCGGGCGATATCCTAAAACCCGGGACATGTATCGGGTCTAGAGATTCATCACTCCAACAAGTACCGACTTGCACCCACCTGGGTGATCCACTAAAGAACTACAAGTACCAGAGTCCCGAGGGGCGACCCGGAGGAGGGGCTAGTGGTGTGCGCTCCATTGATGACTAAACACAATACGGCTCCCTTGAGCATTGGGCCGACGGGCTCTTGGACGACGCACCTGCGTGCCGGTTCTGGCATCGAGGCCTTTGACTGTTGTGTGGTGGCCTTCTCTTCCACCCCTAACGATCTTTCTCTACTGATGAGGGAAGTTATCCCGAAACCCGAGACATGTCTCGGGCGATATCCTAAAACCCGGGACATGTATCGGGTCTAGAGATTCATCAGTCCAACAAGTACCGACTTGCACCCACCTGGGTGATCCACTAAAGAACTACAAGTACCAGAGTCCCGAGGGGCGACCCGGAGGAGGGGCTAGTGGTGTGCGCTCCATTGATGACTAAACACAATACGGCTCCCTTGAGCTTTGGGCCGACGGGCTCTTGGACGACGCACCTGCGTGCCGGTTCTGGCATCGAGGCCTTTGACTGTTGTGTGGCGGCCTTCTCTTCCACCCCTAACGATCTTTCTCTACTGATGAGGGAAGTTAACCCGAAACCCGAGACATGTCTCGGGCGATATCCTAAAACCCGGGACATGTATCGGGTCTAGAGATTCATCAGTCCAACAAGTACCGACTTGCACCCACCTGGGTGATCCACTAAAGAACTACAAGTACCAGAGTCCCGAGGGGCGACCCGGAGGAGGGGCTAGTGGTGTGCGCTCCATTGATGACTAAACACAATCCGGCTCCCTTGAGCTTTGGGCCGACAGGCTCTTGGACGACGCACCTGCGTGCCGGTTCTGGCATCGAGGCATTTGACTGTTGTGTGGAGGCCTTCTCTTCCACCCCTAACGATCTTTCTCTACTGATGAGGGAAGTTATCCCGAAACCCGAGACATGTCTCGGGCGATATCCTAAAACCCGGGACATGTATTGGGTCTAGAGATTCATCAGTCCAACAAGTACCGACTTGCACCCACCTGGGTGATCCACTAAAGAACTGCAAGTACCAGAGTCCCGAGGGGCGACCCGGAGTAGGGGCTAGTGGTGTGCGCTCCATTGATGACTAAACACAATACGGCTCCCTTGAGCTTTGGGCTGACGGGCTCTTGGACGACGCACCTGCGTGCCGGTTCTGGCATCGAGGCCTTTGACTGTTGTGTGGCGGCCTTCTTTTCCACCCCTAACGATCTTTCTCTACTGATGAGGGAAGTTATCCCGAAACCCGAGACATGTCTCGGGCGATATCCTAAAACCCGGGACATGTATCGGGTCTAGAGATTCATCAGTCCAACAAGTACCGACTTGCACCCACCTGGGTGATCCACTAAAGAACTACAAGTACCAGAGTCCCGAGGGGCGACCCGGAGGAGGGGCTAGTGGTGTGCGCTCCATTGATGACTAAACACAATACGGCTCCCTTGAGCTTTGGGCCGACGGGCTCTTGGCCGACGCACCTGCGTGCCGGTTCTGGCATCGAGGCCTTTGACTGTTGTGTGGCGGCCTTCTCTTCCACCCCTAACGATCTTTCTCTACTGATGAGGGAAGTTATCCCGAAACCCGAGACATGTCTCGGGCGATATCCTAAAACCCGGGACATGTATCGGGTCTAGAGATTCATCAGTCCAACAAGTACCGACTTGCACCCACCTGGGTGATCCACTAAAGAACTACAAGTACCAGAGTCCCGAGGGGCGACCCGGAGGAGGGGCTAGTGGTGTGCGCTCCATTGATGACTAAACACAACACGGCTCCCTTGAGCTTTGGGCCGACGGGCTCTTGGACGACGCACCTGCGTGCCGGTTCTGGCATCGAGGCCTTTGACTGTTGTGTGGCGGCCTTCTCTTCCACCCCTAACGATCTTTCTCTACTGATGAGGGAAGTTATCCCGAAACCCGAGACATGTCTCGGGCGATATCCTAAAACCCGGGACATGTATCGGGTCTAGAGATTCATCAGTCCAACAAGTACCGACTTGCACCCACCTGGGTGATCCACTAAAGAACTACAAGTACCAGAGTCCCGAGGGGCGACCCGGAGGAGGGGCTAGTGGTGTGCGCTCCATTGATGACCAAACACAATGTGCATGGGGAATTGGGTTTGCAAGACCAAGACAAGCAGTAGTGGGAAGTCCATGGAAATCTGTTTGGATTCCTGAAAGTCTCAAGTGAAATTCTGTGCCGGCAACAGCTCCTGTTTTGCTCTGGGGGAACACCAGGACATGGGTCAGGAAGGGTTTAGGAAACAAGGAATAGAATGAGCATGACTGGAAGAGGAGTGATCTTAAGGGGGGAAGGAAGTTCTACCTTTCATAGTAACAAAACAGACGTACACGCCTCCGTATCAACCATTCCCACTGTCAAACCAAGTAAACAGAAAGAGAAAAGAGGGAATAACATTGGAAGTTGGCTTAAGTGTGCTATAACACTGATGGCTTATGACACAAAGCGTAAAATTAAAGAATGGCTCCTATGCTCCTGGAGCACCTCTCTAACTCGAGAAACATTTTTAAAAAATGATAATGCCTTATATAGCACAAACTCCACCCTAAGTGATCAGACTTCAGAGCGCTTTACACGCGCAACAGTTTTGTTACAGATAGACACATTCATTTTTTTTTTGGGGCGCGGGGAGATTGCGTAATTTGCCCAGAATCACAGGATGTTGAGCATTGTTGTCGAGACTCGAGGCTGGCTCCCCAGCTTTGAGGCCAACCACTCTAGCCATTAAGCCATATCCTCTCCTCTTACATCAAACTTTGGAAACAAATACACAGAATTGAGGATTACACTACTCTTTAAAGGGCCGGCAGTGAACCAGCTGGGGTATTCGTGGCCTGCTGCGTGCCAAGGATTTTTCACCAAAAATGCTCCACCCAATATGGCAGAAACAATTTTGGGGAAACTGTGAATGCCACCTTGCCCGCCATTCAACAGCGGCATGGCAGATCGGCTACCAAAACAAAAAGAGAGCAAATTACGACCACTATTTTTGTAAACAGTAAAGGTAGTTAAAGAACTGACCTAAGTACTAATAGGTCAATTCTTTAAACTCTGAATCGTGATGGGTCTGAACCTGCCCTACCTTATGAATATCAATGAGGTAGGTGGCAAATTGTGACTCAATACAACTGGAGGCCATCAGTGGGTTGGTGGCCTGCTGGGTCAAGCAGACCACCATCTCTGTGATTGCCTTTCAATAAATTAAACTTTTTATTTTAATGCAGGCTGTTTTCCTTAAAGGAAACGGGACTGCATTTAAACAGAAAAGTTTACATTTGTTTCTGTTTCCTTAAAAAAGTTTGCAGTGGTCCCTTGCACCACTGCAAACTTTTATTTACATCCACAAAAGACAACGAGTTCCAAGAGAACAGAAGCCCTTATCTTTTGAGAATATATCATCACCTCGTTTGAAGTGTTGGTAAAATTTCAATGTCTTGCAACCAGATGTCTGCCTTAAATCATTGATTCGTTAGATACTGATTATTTCGAAGGGACGCTAAGAAGATGCGCTTCTAGATATCGAATCGATTTCTATTCACAGCCCCATTTTGGGAGTCACATTTTTTTATGACTCCTAAAATCTGATTACTTCATAAGAAATAATCAAACATTTTAACAGTCGCAAATGCCAAATTGGAGCGTTTGCAACTGTTAAAATGCTCAGTAAATCTGGAAAAGCGTGATATTTGGAGAGCGCGCCATTAGGGCCCAGCCTCTCGGATCCACGCCACGCCCCCATATTTCGGCGGGGTCAGCCCGATTGGCGACCGGCCTTAGGGATTACTTCCAGATCACCCGTGACGTGTTTCCGGCGGGGCCCAGCCAGGGAGGGGTGGAACCAATGGCCTATTTAGGCCTCAAGGCCACCACGTTCGGTCTCTCTTTTCCTCCGCCGGGCCCCAGGACTGATATTCATTCAAATAATCTCCCACCCACCTGTCTCTCAGATTAATGGTTTGGTGAGAGGAGTGGAGAGGAGAGTGGTGAGCGGAAAAGATGCCACAGAACATTGACTCGCAGGGTAAACGGGAGTCCTCCTTACATACTCCCTAGGCCAGCACTGAGGGGAGAGACGGTAAACTCTCCGCAGGGAGAATGGGGACACCGTATGGGAGGCAAAGGCACCAGGTTACGAACTAGGGCATGGGGCGGCGGCCCCTGGTTATTCCCTATGAGCCTCCTTGGCAGCCTGGTGGTAGAGGGGCGGGCCCCATAAATGGCGGACAAGGACGTGGGCTGGGGCCCACGGCTCAAGGACACAGATGGGTTGCGCCTTGCGAGGTTCTCAGATTAGAAGATGCAAGCAAGAGGGCCCCTTGGTGCTGGAGCAAGTTAATATTTCATAACCGGTGTTTATGATATTTGATTATGAGTGTCGATATTAAAAGTGTAAATATTAATGCCATGGATGTACAATATGTAATTGAATTTTTTGTCATGTTTATGATTGTTGACGTAATTAAACATGGCCGTTTTATACCCACACTCTTGAAGTAGCAAGTATTGATTGTGGGATCGATCTCATGAGGGCGGGGCGGAGATCATCCTGGGGGGTCTGGGCCCTATGGTCCTTTGTTCCTTTTCCATTGCGTTGACTGATGTGCTTTGAGTCTCAGTCCCTGGCAGGAAGCTTCAGAGTAGGAAAGCCTACCCTAAGTAGGCTAATTTATTTATGCCAGTGGAGTAGGAAGATGCCCGCTGTTGGAAACAGCCTCCCAAAGAGATTGGCGGGATTGGGGCGAGCAGAATGTGACATCTGTCCAATTTTTCATGGCTGTCCAGTTACCTCCCATCTCCTTGCGACCCATTGTTCTCAATGTAGCTGCAAAGATTAATGCAGACAGCAGGAAAGCTGAAAAATAAAATGGCGTCCCTGTCTGGTGAACAGATTTAACTCACGCTTATCCTTTGCAAAGCGGAACATATGATTAATCTGCAGTAGCTTATTTAGGGGGTCATTTTCCTTACATTAAGAGTTTTTCTTTAACACCACAACTGGTTACCGACTTCTTCATCACTCATATTGTAAAAAACTGAAAGCCATATGTCAATGGAAAACAGATGAAATACATTGTGAAAAGTATGTCTAGGATATAATTAGTTTCTTTGAGAATATATAAATTTTTATGTACGTCCAGTGCAGGTGCCAGAAATAACATGGCCGGGTTGCTGTTGGCGATGGGCAGTCTTGCATGATCCAAGAACCCTTCAGCTTGTTCTGTGACAGTTCGTAAGGCTCGGGCGGTGAAGGGGGACGTTCCCCTTGAGTGGTCTGCAGAATGGCAGTTTGGTAAGAAGAACGCATGTTTTACTGCTGAGAGGAAAGTGTGACCGCAATATGGTGAACTTAAATATGTCATTATGAAGCCCACTAAGAAAATCAGTAAGGTAGCTCAGTAGATCACATGTTGGTGTGCAACTTCAGAGCCACAAGTTAACATTTCAGCTTGTCCAATGTATCCTATCTGTTGTAGTCTAATAATGCGTGCTACTCGCAGAAAAAGCGCTTCAACACCCCATCATGGGTAGCAAGTGCTATATAAATGCAAACCTTTTTCCCTCTTTTGTCCCTCCACTTTCCTTCTCAATCCAAATAACTGACTAACATATTGACCACTCAAATTACTTTCATATTTTCACTATACTAATTCACCACTAATCCTTTATGGGTTCCGGAGTAGCGTGCTACTCACTGAAAAAGTGCTTTGACGCCTCGTCAGGGGTAGTAATCGTTATATAAATGCAATTACAATACAATACAACGGTGTATCATTAGCCTTTGTACTCATGAAACTTGTTATTGCAGTTCTAAGCAACCTAGCTTATGGCACACCATACAAAGATGGCAAAACTGTTTGTCGGAGCAGAAGCGGTAGCCAACAACCTATATAAATGCCAAATAGAATACAGCAGGTATGTACATTATTTTTTATACGTACTTCTGGTAAACATTCCTATCAACTCTCAGAGCTTGAGTCCAGTCTCGGGGTCAACCAATAAGGTGACAGAAGGAGATTGCTTCAAATAATCTCAGGCAAATATGATAGCTGAAAACCTCATTCCAGTCCATTCTTTTGTCCACTTTGACACTCTTGACAGAGACCAGCCATATTCAAATCATCTTGGTCATGTCCAATATGTACAGCCTGAACTGCCAGGCCAGGTCCTCATCTGTCAGGAACACCAGCGAACCCAGATACGTTTCTGCCTACTTAGGCTCATCAGGGAGGTATCTCTTGAGTCCTGTGGTGTGGCGTTGCTTGCATTCCCATCTGGAAGGACCTCTCTTGGATGATTTAGCTAGAAAGTTTCTTTTGCAGCAGGCCCAAGGCTGATTTAAACATGGCAGTCTCTGTGTTGAGTGACACAGTGAGCAAAAAAACAATGTGTTGGAATGCAGGATAAGAAAATTCCAGTGGCTGAGATTAATGCAAGCAGTCCTTCCATCACATTGTTGCTAGTTGTAATCTTGAAATCAGGCATGGGTGTCAATTGTGCTACCACTGACTTGCACCTCGGCACGTTTAGCATTGACCTTGGTACCCATGATCTCAGGGTTCAGGGCTGTGTCAGACCTTCTATCAGTCTAGCACTTCCCTGGCAGATTCCAGACTGCCTTCTTTTAGAGAAGGAGAGCTGTGAAGGTCCAGCATTGACCCCTTTCTTGTTGCAGCCTCCTGAAAGCTGGGATGGTTCACCGTTTATGCAAGGTCTGATCAGTGGCGGTTCCTCCATAGGGGGCGTTGGAGTGTTGCCCCCTTCACTGCAAACCCCCACATAATTACCACATATGTTATTTTAGCTTATACATTCCGTTATTCTATTCACTGTTTGGGCGTAGCATTCTCCTTCATTTAGGGCATAGTTTCGTCATTGAGCTGAAGCAGGACCATGTAACTGAAGTGCGCATGTCCGGTTGGACAGGTGTCTGGCTGTGTCCAGCCTGACATGCGCAGTTCAGGCCTCCAATACCTGGGCTGTAAGGGAGCCAGGGACAGCACTGACTCCGAAGGAGCGTTAGTTTACCCAACTCTGTCAAATTCTGGTTAGCACCGGCGCTTGTTTCTAAACCCTGACACCTATTTATGACAGTCTACCACAGGGTGGCGCTGTTTAATTCTTAACAGAGCTCATGAATAAGAAAAGGTGTTCAGTATACTTAAGAAAATAATCAAACTGGGGGGGGGGTGGATTTATCCCTACAGCGTGAGGTGACCTGTGAATATTTAATTAAGCACTGGGGCAAGGCAACACATTCATAGAACGAGTTGATAAAAGGTGATGCAGAGATTTAATATGCTAAATTGGGATGTAATTGACACATCAGTTAAATGTTTAACGTTGTATTTGACTATGAGGTGTTAAATAAACACATCAAGTATTAAATATACCATTTTGCATAAAAATCATTGTCATCAAAGCCCGCATCCCAAACTGGTGTATTCGTATCCCAAACTGGTGATTTGCAACGAAATTCACTTTTTAAACAGCAGATGAAAAAAATTGTCTGGGTCCATCTTTGAGCACGTACCTTTGCCCTTTCCTAGTACTATTTACTTCCTGCTTCCTTATTCATTTTCAAGCAAATTCTTTATCAAAATGTGGATTAAAAGGTACCATTTGGCCCCTTACCTTTCGAAACTGCCTAAATATATTATGAAAGTTGTACTTTGTCGAATCACTCACTAAAAATCAATCTCGTCACCAACTTTATGCTTCACCACTTTTTAGAGCCTCGATCAGCCCCTGGGTCTGATTATGTTCCAACCCTGCCCTGTGTTGTCTCATAAACACAGGTATTGAGACATTCTTTGCCATCCTATCCTAGACAATCAACAGGTTAAAAGAAATATAACCTAAACTCAGTGGTCTTGTACCACTTAGATGTATGGATTTTAAAATATAGCAACCATGATTTACATCGCTAGATATTGGGTTTATTTCCGCGTTGAATAAATAACTTGTGTATGCTACCTGTGTAAATGTTACGTACAGGTTGTTGGAGTTGTTTCATATATTGTTTCTCTAATATACATGTATATATAGTCTTGAAAAAGCAGAATGCATGGAATCCTCGGAACACTTGCCAGACATTGGAAGACATTTCGGACATTACTTACTAACTAAAATTATGAATTACTGTTTCCATCTTGAAACTCAGTGGCTCTGTCAGGAATGTGTCTATCTGCTTAACGGTAGAGCGAATTAATATGAAACATTTTTGAAACTTTGGCTGAGGGTTAAGAGCTCAAGCCTTGAGAAAGCAGGAAGCAGATGCCTACATATTACATGAATGGGGCATAGAGTACGAAAATAAACACAGTAATATGGAGCTGGCTATTCAATGCAATAACATATGGAAAGTAGCTTAATATAAATCACTGTGAACACAGCTGGTCTGGAATAACAGATAACAGGAAGATAGGTTCCTGCTTCCATGTAACAAACGATTATAGTGACAAATAGTATACATCCTATTAACATAGCTGTCATTTCATTTTTCATTTTGTATGGGTATTTTTAAAGCACGCATACTCTAGGATAGAGTTTCGTGCTGCTAAAGTGCAATAAATGAGAGAGTCATCAGAGAAGACGTCCAAATACAAGATAAAACGCCAAGTTAATATTCATCTATATAATTAACTATTAAAGTTGGTAATAGTCCAGTTCTTCCAGAAAGGAACACTCCAAAAGGCAGCGTCCATCATTCGTTGAGACCTGAATCTGTGTCTGGTGATTGGCTAGCTCTTCCCTGTCACCAGTGGATCTGACAGGAAGGGCCTCGTTGACAATATTTTGACGCACGACAGCTCAGCAAGCCTTCTTCTGCGCCGCAGTGCGTCAAAAGAAAGGGGCAGGCATGCGCAGTATCTACAAGATATGGCACATACATGTCCTTTTCCCTCTGCTGGCGCACACTGAGCTGCCATGCATCAATGCAGTCACCCTTGTGCCATGGTGCAAGGGTGTCTGCATTGTAGGGGTGATTGTTTTGGTGCAGGAAGGGACACAATCACAAGAGGTGTTTTACTAACACACAAAAATGGAAAAACGAAGAAAAATAAAGGTATTTCACCTCGTTGTGTCGCCCCTACACTTCCTCTGGGGAAGCGTCAGAATCTGATGCATTCCTAGGTTTTCAAAACCTTATAAATCTGGGATTTGTCAGGTTCCATGTATGTTGCGTGGCAACACCCACGGCTATACACAGGGAATACCCCTTACATGCAGAGTAATGCACAAAAGGGGGCCATATTTACAAGGCCTTGAAAAGCCACGCTGGGGGGCTTTACTTGGCCTTGTAAACATGGGCAGGCACTCTGCCCCATCGGTGCATCAAAAAAAGTGATGCACTGGCGGCTCAATAGGCTTGTAAATATGCCGCTGAGTCTTTTGAGATCAGTCCTCTGGCTGGTCTGTTGGTGTGTTCCACCCTTAGACTGGTCACTTTCCATATTCTTCCACAAGGTAGACGATGCTTGTAGGTGGAAAGCACAATAGTTGTATTTGGGATTTACCATCAACTGTGCCAAAAGCAACATATTTCTCCTCACGGGCCACCAAGCGTATCATCTGTCTACAAAATAATATGGCTCCATAATGCACTGTAAGTGTAAAGTGTTGTATGTATGTAGAGTTTTGTGTGGAATTATACTAATAAAGACCATTTACATGAAATAGGCAGTACAATGTATTGCTGCTGACTGCGGTAGCACAGTCCAATATTAAATATCCCTGTGGAGTGAGTAGCAACAGTGCAGTAGCTCAGCCCAATAGTAGGTGTCCCTGTGGAATTTGCAGCAATGCTGCAGTAACTCAGCCCAATAGTAGATGTCCCTGTGGAATTGGCAGCAGTGAGGCAGTGGCACAGCCCAATAGTAGACATCACTGTGGAATTTGCAGCAGTGGTGCAGTGACACCGCTCAGTACTACTGGTCCCAGTGGAGTCAGCAGCATGGGTGCAATGACACAATCCAATGCATGACACAACCCGGTTCTAGATATCCCTGTGGAGTCTTCAGCAGCGGTGCAGTTACACAGTTCAATACTAGATGTCCCTGTGGAGTCAGCAGCAATGGTAAAGTGACACAGCCCGGTACTATGGGGTCGATTAGGATTGCGATGAATCCGCATCCCCTGGGCCGGCGGAAGCCACCGCCGGCCCGGAGGATGCGGATTCACCGCTGCGGTAAATGGAAAGACCCCCCGCCACATTAGGATGGCTGGGGGGTCATCGGCGGACGGGAAGACCGTTCGCCGCTTTTCCGCCGCGGTCGCCTTCCGACTGTGGCGGAAAAGCTCTAATATGGTGGTGTTGTCTATCAGACACCGCCAGCCATATTAGGATGTGCTTCAGGACATGCCTTTCCGTGACGGCAATGCCGCCACGGAAAGGCATACGGTCTTTTCTTTGGGGGCCCATTGCGGGCCCCCAGGGTGAAGGGGGTGTGAGGGGTGCACATGGGGGGTACCTATGGTACCCCCCAGCATTTGCATGCACAATGCGGCAGGCACCACGCGGTGCCTGCCGCTTTGTGCATGCAAATGCACAGCATGCATATTTAACTTTGCGGCGGGTGCTGCTTAAAGCAGCACCTGCCGCAATGTTAAATATACGGGATGTGACCGCCAGGGTGGCGGTCACATCCTAGTTCCACCGGAGGGACCACCGCTGCCCCTGCGGACGGTCCCTCCACCTCGGGGGTGGCGGACGGCCGCAGGTCCGTCCGCCATCCTAATAGGCGCCTATATGTGCCTGTGGAGTGTGCAGCATGTTGCTGTGAAATAGTGCCTGATTTATACTTTGGTGAACGGAGTAAGTACCCTCACCATGGCGGAGTAAGTTATTTCGACTAAGGCGAGGGTGCTTCACCCGGCAAATTTAGAAATGTCCGCCAGTCGAGGGGACAGCTCTTGCATTTCTAGAAACCACTGTCACAGAGTTTCCTGTAATTGCATTGAAAGTTAGTCAGATGGCTCCATTAACTGGACGGAGCCCTACATCAAACTTTCAACTTTTGTTTTATTTTCAAAAACAAAATCCCCAAATGGGATTTTGTTTTTTAAAATAAAAAAAGCACTGATCTCCCTCCCTGTGTGGGTTTTTCTTACTCTGTTGGGTCGTTGGAGGTGAATGTAAGCAGTGGAGACAGAGTAGTCTCCGAGGTCTACATACTGAAGTTCCGTCCAACTCTAAATGAGGCAGGCAGAACTTCGCTTTACGGAGAGGGTACTCCGTCGCTTATGCGATGCAGTACCCTCTCTGCCAAAGTTTAACCCCTTGGCCGCGGCGGTAATTCTGCCGCGGCGCTACCGGGGAGGGGAGCCGCACGGCGCCGCCATGCTGGTGAGGGAACGACTCCGTCACCAGCCACGGGCACGCTGTGCTTGTGACGGAGTTGAAAGGGCGAGATTTTGATCGATACCTTATATCTATTGATCCAAACCTCGATCTGGTCGACTGAACCTTTATTGCCTGTCTTGGAAGGAAACAGTACACCTATCTGCAAATTAGTTCACCCAAGAAAGGACTCTACTCTCAAAGATCACGGACAACTTCTAGGTTTCAAAAGTTTATTGTAAAGATATAATGAACTGCAAATACAAGCATCTCAGAATGAGATTCACGAGATACACAGGTCCAATTACATACATGTGCTCTCGAAAAGCCCTCAGACGAGCAACAGAAATCACTAACACAAGTTCTAAAAATAGCAAAGCTATCAGCATAGACGCATATCTCTCCTTCATTTAGGTTGGAGGAAAACAAACACAGGTTAGGCGTCCCTACCCTGTTCTAGATGGTATCCCTACTTAACCAAATCCCAACCTAACAAAGGTGTCAGCAATGAATGATCCCCAAGGGAAGTCACCCACTCTAAGTCTCTTGGTGAAAACCTAAAGTTCTCCAGTCATGACCCCTCACTGCCTACCCATCCTCTCTCTAAAGGGTCCTCAGGTCTCTGCTCTAACTCCACCCAGGGGTGCTGTCCCTAATACAAAACAGTCAACAACATTTGAGACGCCCCTTGCGAAACGCCTCTCACGTGGTGCAACTTCAGGCTTTTTCCATGATGCTTTGTATTGGGCCTCAGACGTTAGAGTTGACCTTGCTTCTCAGTCTCTTCTCCGGCCCGCTGATACCCCTTAAACATTCCAGAACCCTCCTCCATGTCTGGGCCGTCTACTGAACAGACCTCTATTCATTCACTTATAATTGGATCCCCCCTTTCCTGTTGCAGACAGATATCTGCCGCCAAGAACCCAACTCTCATAGACTTCTAAAAAGGCTTGCAACATTTCTCAGCCCAGACATGTACGTGTAAATCACTGCTAAAACATTTCAGGCCTACAATATTTCACATTATGATTATAGCATTCTATTTCTTCATTTAATTAAAGCATGTTAAAACTCTTATTCTATTATTTGGAAAACATTACTCTAAATCATGGCCCATTAATGCAATGACCAAAACGTTAAACAATCTGTGTCGTGAAAAGAAACACCTTCCCTTTTAGCTCCAGCTCTGGCCCTGAGGCCTACCACGTTCTGCGTTTTACCACAGACCATCTTATATGTTAACAGCTACACGACATAGATTCAAAATAATCACATCTAATAAAATCATATAATGTCACACATTTCTGTATTAGTTCCACTTCTACTTAAATCTCTATATTAGCTATACATTTAGAATATAATTTCAGATACTATTAGCACTCATGGCATTTCTCTTCATGAATTATGCTCTCTATAGGTAAGTGTGATGTACTCATATATTTATATCAGTTTGCGCTCTCTCAGTTCCCCCCTTTGATGACCTCTCGGGGTCATCACTAACATTTAAACTGCAGTTATTGCTGGCATTCTCTGCGCTTCCAGAGCTCTCAGGCTCCTGTACTGATTATCTTGTATGGCAGCCAATCTCTGCAACTGTTCTCTTTGGGCCCTTTCTGACCTTCTTGCTCTGTACCATTTGAATACCCTCACCAATCCCCACAATATTATCCCACAGATCAATATTATGATGATAGGCTTTAGGATATACCAAATAAAGCTTTTGCCTAAGGTGGAAAACCACCCTCCAACTGTACTCATTCCGTGGCCCACCTTTTCCCAGACATTTTCTCTACTCAAGTCTTCGATCTCTTTGTGTATATTAGTTATGTTCTTAATAACTTTCTCAAGGGGTTTTGAAAGGTCTGGAATGTAAGTGCAACATTCCTGAACCTTCAAAGCCTTACAGACTCCGCCCTCTTTTGCTAATAAGACATCTAATGCAAGCCGATTTTGAAGAACCATAGCCCTTATCGATTGCATCTCTCCTTCTACCAGCATTAAGGACTGAGCAGTGCTGGCAGACAACCTGTCGACAACTGTTGCCAGTCGTCTAATTTTAACATCATTAAGGATTATTCCCAAAAGAGGGAACATAGCTCCAAAGACATCTCCAACCATTTCTGCATCGCCTAAATCCCTCCTTCCCCTCGATGATGTCTGGCCCTCAATGATCAATAAGTCTTGTGCATGATATATTTTGGGGAAGACAATTGCCAAGTAACATGATCCATACCAGTTGTCAGGTAGTCTCACGTAAGCATTTCTTCCACATACAAAATACACATTTGGGATCACTTGCATTCCCTTCAGGAAATCCTTAGTGTAGTATTCTAAATTAAAAGCATGTTCACAGTCAACTTCACCCACGTATACATTTTCATAATACGTTTTGGCTCGGTGAAGACATAACTTTCCTTTCTGCGCTTTATCTAAAGCTATTGGACCACTACTACCCTTTCTCTTATGTGACTTCTCTTCCTCGGTCCAATCTAATTTCCCTTGTCCTGATTTTTTCAAAATCTTTTGTCTCCTGTAACGATCATCCACCTGCCCTATGAACTTTTTCTCGACTTCTGACACCTCGCATGTCAGATTATTTCTACGGGCATGTGAAGTATCTAAGGTAATCCAAGGAATGAAGAACTTGGCCAATCTGTCTTCACTCTTCCAGTAATCCCATTTATTCATCTGCTTATAATTCGGGACTTCTGGCAACACAGAATCATAATTGGAGAAATAGTATTCAAAACTATCTCTCTCATAAAATATACTAAGCAATAAGCTACATGTAATGCCATATGTCAGAGGGAGGTGATGATATCGAATTCCTTCATCTACAGACGCAGGCAACTGCATGCAGACGTAGCAATCCTTAACCTCCATGGCATCCACGTATTCATACAAAAGTTTAGCATAAGCATTTGACCTAAAGTCTCCTTGGGACTCGTCTACATGTAACCTGCGGGCTTCTGCAGCCAATAACGCTTTCTCTTGAGTGTTTTCCCTTTTCTCACCTGCAACAGTGGGTGTAAGTGTTACTACAGAATTCGCATCAGTTACCTTTACCTCTTCCTCATGTCCCTTTACATAAGAAATTGTTACCACTAAAGCTATTAATATTATCACTCCTACTATTAGTGTACCTATTATACATTTAGCTCTGCGGTTCGGGGTGCCGGCCTCCATTTCGTCAGACATCTAGCTTTTCCCTTTCTCTTTGCAAAAAAAATTCTTTTCCTCTCGTTCCTTTACAGTCTCTTTCAATCCTTTTTTGTCTTTAGAATCCACACAGCTGGAGGCTGACAGCCTTTTTCGCAAAAAGTCCTTTCACAGTTCAAAAAGACAACCCTAGCCCTTCTCCATCCACTCAAGGGGTTCCCTAAAATTCTCTGCTTCCTGGGCGCTAGGTAATCTTCTTTTCTTCTGCTTGCTTTATTTACAAAGTCCTTTAACAATCGACTATTAGATTTGTGGTTGCAGCTTCAATAGCATAGTTCAATATTTCCATGCGAAGAGTATGCTCTTCATGTGCTGTTATCGTGGTACCAAAGTCGGGGAATTTCAATTCTGTAAGAAACATGTGTTTTAACTTGCTGAGGCGGGGAGGTCTGGGGAGCACGAATGTTAGTGACCCTTCTTGTTCGACACCGGGTACCAACAGTTGTATTTCCACGGTGATAATGGGCTCAGAACTGGACACCACCACCGCTCGGATCCTCCCTGTCTCCGGTTTCACAGACATTTGTCGCCAGATATGTCCACTCAGGTGTGGAGTATCTTCGGTTAGGCACACGCACTCTTCTTGACCTTCTTCGGTCCGGTGCCTCAGCGCCCTGAGCACCTTCTTCTGGGTCTGAGTCTTCTGATATCGGAGGAAGGGTTGCTTCTGGAGTTGACCTCAGGCTAGAACTTCTTCTTTGCGGCCAATTTGCTTCTCCACGTGCCCTTCTACTCCTTCTCCTTCTGGTCTGTTCTCGCTCTCTTTCAGACCTGTCAGGGTCAGACTCGTACTCCCAGCTGTCTTCTCCTTCTGTAGCGTCTTCTGTTTCGCTGTTGTACTGACCGTCCTCAGCTTGGTCAGACTCGTTCCCTGCTTCCACTGGCACCTCTACAGCTTGGCTAGCCCCCTCTATGGCTTCTTGGTCCTCAGCTGGACGTCCATCCGAGAGAGGAGCTGTTTCCAGAGGTGCTGGAACCCTTTTCGTATGCGACGCGTGTATCCAGTTGGGCAGGCCTCCCACCTTTACAGCTGTACTTGTGATCAGGATGACCTGGTAGGGCCCACGCCAACGAATATCCAAGCAGCTTCTTCTCACATGTTTCTTCACCAGGACCCAGTCCCCAGGATACAGGTCATGGCAAGGGCCCTGGCACGCTGGAACCTCTGCAGCCTGCACCTGAAGGGACACAGAACGCATGGCGTCAGACAGCCCCTTACAATAGTCCAGGATCATATCATCTGTGATATTTAACAGTGCAGTAGCTGGAATAGATGGCAGTCTCATTGCTCTCCCCATTAACACCTCATGTGGTGACAACCCTGTTCTTCTGTCTGGGGTACTACGAAGGCTCATGAGTACTAATGGCAGGGCGTCAGGCCAATTCAGGGTCGTTGAGGAGCAAACTTTCGCTATTCTGGACTTGATCGTGCCATTAATTTGTTCCACAATTCCTGAGGCTTCTGGTCGGTAACTGCAATGGAGCTTTTGGTCTATATTCAGTGCAACACAAATCATCTTCACAAGTTCGCTGTTAAAATGTGTTCCCCTATCTGATTCCAAAAAGGCCGGCACCCCGAACCGAGGGACAAGTTCTCTAAGCAGTAACTTAGCCACTGTGAGGGTGTCGCACCTACGTGTAGGGTATGCCTCAACCCATCTGGAGAACACACAAACAACCACCAGGACATAGCGGAGGCGGTTGCATCTTGGCATTTCAATGAAATCTATCTGCATTCTGTTGAATGGACCTCCAGACCTTCCTATGTGACTTAGTGCAACTGGTGTTCTTTTCCCTACATTCAGCTGCTGGCAGGTCACACAACGCTGGCACACTGCTTCTGCTGCTATTCTAAACTTAGGATTGTACCAAGTCTGTCTAAACACTCTCAGCATAGCATCTCTCCCTAAGTGTACGGGACCATGTATGAGTCTAGCCATTGGACTCACCATCTCATTGGGCAACACTGCTCTACCGTCTGCTGAGACCCAAAAATGAGTCTCACCCATTACACATCCTGCCTTTTCCCATGTTTCTTTCTCAGAATCAGGAGCATTTTCTTGCATGGTTGACAATTCATCCCAAGTATCAACAGTTTCCAGTATCATGGCTAATTCAGTTCTTACATTTATTCCACCCACATCCACCTCTGTGAAAGAGTAACCTTGTTCTGCGCAATACCGCGCAACTTCATCAGCATATCTATTGCCTTTTGAAACAAAGTCCTCATTTTTGGTATGTGCGATGCACTTTACAACTGCGATACTTGCTGGACATTGCAATGCTTCTAACAACAGGCGCACAAACTCTCCATTGCGAATGGGAGAGCCTGAAGAAGTCATGAACCCTCTTTGAGACCATAACTGCCCGTAATCATGAACTACCCCAAACCCGTATTGGCTGTCGGTGTAGATGGTGACTCGAATTTGATTGCCTGCTAAGCAAGCACGTGTTAGGGCAATAATCTCGGCTACCTGAGCGGAGTTTACTCCTTCCAGGCACCCTGCTTCCACAACTCCTTCGATTGTACAAACAGCATAAGCTGCTCTCAACTGCCCAACTTCGTCTCTTACACATGAGCCATCGACAAAGAAAACTTCGTCTGGGTCGGTCAGTGGCTCATCTACGATGTCGGGTCTGGGTTTGGTGCATAGTTCAGTCACATCGAGACAGTCATGGTCTGTATATTCATCATCATCATCAATATCATTTGGAAGTGGCATTAAGGTAGCAGGGTTCAAAACAGAGCATCTCTTGAGGGTCACGTTCTCTGCAGCAAGAATAACTTGCTCATAGCGCGTGAGCCTGCTATTGGTCAGATGCTGTGTTTTGGTCCTGGTCATCAACAGTTCAACAGAATGTGGCACGCACACCTCTAACGGGTGCCCCATAACAATATTTTCACATCTCTCAATGCTGACACCCGTTGCAGCAACGGATTTGAGACATCCGGGCAACGCTGCGGCTACTGGGTCTAGAGTAGCTGAGAAATAAGCAACTGGTCTACGGGCATTCCCATGGATTTGGACCAACACAGACAACGCACAACCTTCTCTCTCACAACAGTAAAGAAAGAATTGTTTATTGTAATCAGGCATTCCCAATGCCGGAGCACGACACAGGTCCTCTCTCAGCTGTAAGAATGCCATCAAACAGTCTTTGTCCCATGGTACCGGATCACTCACCTCTTTGTGCGTCAGTTTTTGCAAGGGCTTTGCTTTCAGTGAAAAGTTCACGATCCACTGTCGGCAATAACCCACCATCCCTAGGAACATCCTGACCTCTCTCTGTGTCTGAGGCGCGTTCATTTTCATGATCGCCTCTATCCTGTCTGGTGACACCTTTCGTTTGCCTTTCTCAATTCTGTGTCCCAAGTACTGTACTTCTGTCAGGCAGTACTGCAATTTTCCCGGGGACACCTTGTGCCCATTGGCAGCTAGGTGATTTAACAAAGCAATGGAATCCTCCCTGCAAGCTTCTTCTGTTTCTGACGCCACAAGGAGGTCGTCTATGTACTGGACCAGAACTGACTTCTGGGGCAGCACTAGACTTTCAAGATTTTTCTTCAGAAGCTGGTTAAAGATCGATGGACTCTCTGTATACCCCTGGGGGATACGACACCATGTTAGGACGCGATTTTCCAGCTTAAATGCGAAAAGAAAATGGCTATCTTCGTCCAAAGGGATCGAAAAGAAAGCCTGACAAAGATCTATCACAGTGAACCACTCAGCTTGGAATGGAATCTGAAACAGTATCACTGATGGATTCGGTACCACTGGACAACATGAAACGACTATGTTATTAATCTTTCGAAGGTCCTGCACTATCCGGAATTTCCCATTTGGTTTCTGCAGACCCATAATCGGGGAGTTACATGGACTACCCACGATTTCTTTCAGTATTCCCTGTTTAATCATGGACTCGATCACGGGTTTTATGCCTGCAATCGTTTCTGGAGTCAATTTATACTGGGGTGTTCTTGGGAACTCAGCATGCGGTTTCACTACAATTTTCACTGGGTCCACCCCTTTGACCAATCCAATCTCTTCCCCAGTGAAATCCCATACCTCTGATGCCACTGTCTCTCTCAAATCCCAGGGAAGCTCGTCTACTGTCAAAGTAGGGTACAGCTCCACACATATTCTTGAGTTTGCAACTTTGAAATCTGCATCATCATCATTAGTCAATACCTCCACTCCCTGGGGTGTACAATATATAGTACAATTCAATTTGCACAACAGGTCTCTTCCTAGCAGACACACAGGGCTTGAATCGCAAACCACAAATTGGTGCTCATCGCTGTACTTCCCTATTTTCACCTGTACCGGTTCTGTCAATTGGCTGGTTATTCTCCTGTTTGCGACCCCTACCACCTGTATGGTCTCTCCAGACATGGGCAGGTCTGGAACTGCAGCTGATCTGATCGTGGATCTAGTGGCTCCTGTGTCCACCAGAAATGTCGTAGGGCACCCTGCTACTTCTGCTTCAACATAGGGTCCCCTCTGATCTACCTCTAAGGCTGCCCCAAGGGTGCAGTCTTCTCTTTCCACTCTCTGTCCGGTGAATGGGTCCACATAATAGCACTCTTCACCTTCCACAAACAGGGGCATTTGTCTATAGGTCTTACCCATACTCCCTACTCGAGGAGGTTGCGGGAACTGGGCTCGGGGAGGAGCCCCCCCCCCTTTGAGCACCTTTCCTTGGTATGGCGTCGCCCCTCTCATAGGTGCGCTCTGGACCTCTTCCTCCTCTATCTCTTGCTCCCCGATCTCCACATTGTAAGGGCACTCGCGTTTCCAATGCCCCAACTCGTTGCACTGGTGGCACCTAGTCGTTTTCTTCAAGGTAGCTATGTCTACTCTGGGTCTAAAGGTAGTACTCTCCTCATTACCCTTGTTCTGACTGTACTGCTTCTTACCTCCTGTACCTGTCCCTTGCTGCTGTTGTTGCGGTCCCCCCTTTCCTGCTGTCTGCAATTGTACCACCATCAGCTTCTCTTTTAGTTTCTTAGCCTTGGAGTCTACCTCATCACAGCAGTACCTGGCATATCTCAGTATTTCATCTAGGGGTCTACTTTGCCAACAAATCGAGTGTTGCTGAATCATTAAACTAATATCCGGTCTCAGTCCCAGGACGAACTTGGACACGAATTGCCCTATGTCCTTTGGATCCATTACATCCAAGCCGCTATACTGTTTAAACGCTTTCAGCAATCTCTCGTAATATTCGTGAACTGTCTCTTTGGGTTCCTGTCTCGTTCTGTCTATTCTGACCCAATCTATGTCTTGCATTGGCACTTTTTCTTTCAGCCAAGTCATCACTCTCTCGAATTTTGCCATCACGATCTCGGACGGCCCATTAGTCCTAGCATCTCTCTCTGGCTCCGTTGTGGGCCACTCAGCGCTAACCTTGCATGCTGTCCACAGATCTCCTGGTACTACAATGTCAAACAGCGTGTTCAGATCTATCCATAGGACTTTTGAGATCTTTACAAACCTCTCGACTTGCTTGTACCACTCCACGGGGCTCTCTCGTAACTTGGGGAAAGATGTGGTAAAAGCAGCTAAATCTCCCCTACTCCAAGGGACATGTACATAGCTCCCATTGGCAACTTCACGCAAAGGGTAAGCTTCTATTCCCTGCTGTCCTGGTGTTATACCAATCATGCTTCTTCTGCCGGTCCCTTTCTTGGACCACCTCTCTTCCCATTTATCTAGTGCCCTCCATGTCCTTATTCCAGTAATCAATTCCCTTATGTGTGTTTTCAGCCCAATCGTTCTCCTCTCATCTAGATCCCGATCTGAGTAATGTAGCCTGTGGTTACCCTGTAATGCTTTGGTTCTTGACAAGTCCACCATATATTTGCCTGCTAGTTCGACTAACTTCTCATGGACTGCTCTCGCCTTTCGTGTGATGTCCTTTGCCATATACAGTATTTCATCCTGTTCATACATTTCCATTCTTTCCAAAGGCAGGGTACCATCTACCATGTCATCGAGATCTGACCTTAAGCTGGAGACATCAAGTCTCTTGGCTTTTATCTCAGCTCGCAATATGTCTTTTGAAGGAGGCTCACTGGTCTCCCTACCATCCCAACTTCGAGCTCTGCGTTTGGGCTCAGGAGAATTAATGGGTGGCCTCCCTTGCTCCCATCTCTCCAGGTCCCATGCTCGGCCATCCAATCTTGGAAGGTGATGGAACACGGGCCTTTTATCCCTACTCTCTCTCTGCCTACTCTCGTCTTCTTCTCTCCTCTCACCGCACATCTCTCTGTTATTTTCCCTCTGGTCGCTACACTCCCTTTGCCTCGTATCGCTCAGTATCCGATACGATCCTTCCTGGTTCCCCATATTCCCTGGGCTGCGCTCATTTCTGTCATCACAGGGACTATGGTGCGACCTCTCACAACTCCCATTCTTTTCTCTGGTGCCAGGCACACAGTGTGGACACTTAAAGCTGTTCCTGTACTCTTGCGCTCTCCTCTCCCCTTCACTGAGTATTGGGCACGCCACCCCTTCACTCCCGGGGCCCCCGTTTTCCAGGTCTGTTCTACCTCCACTCCGGGCCCAATGGGTGACTCCTCTACTCCCTCTACAGTCCCACTCCGGGCTACTCTCCCCAGCCCCGCAGTGAGTCCGTGCTCTGCTGTCCTGACTTTCTCTTTCAGCTTCCGCAGCATTGATGCACTTTTGAGCCTTCACTGCCTCATCCCACTGCTTCATGTACTCATTTAGCTCTTGAAAGGATTTTCGTCCAGATCCCCTCAGATCCATTGGCCATCTAGGGCCCCCAGGATCTCCTCCTGGGTCCCCTTCTGTGTGCATCGGGGTGCTCCACTCTCTGGGTATCGGCATCTGACTTGGGGAATTAGTGGTATCGTTCCTCCTTGCCTGCTCTGCTCTTTCTCTGTCTTTCCGTTTCCGTTCTTCCCCTTTTGCTCTCTCTTGGTCATATATCGATATTATAGGACCTATGGTAACAGGTACCTGTAGTGCATCTGGTAATGGGTAGGATGTGGCGCTTTCCGTTTCCGGCGCTCTTTGTACCACAAACCTACCGACTACCTGTTGCACCTGACTAGGCTGGAGCAACTCTTTCTTTGGCTCAGGATCCCACTCTGAACTGGGAAGCGGTCTATGCTCTCCTGCATTGCCCCCCTTTTCTCCTTCAGTATTCTCGACCTCTCCCCCTGCTCTATTATACGGGGGTGGCCTGTCTGTCAGTAATCTGTTTATCAGGCTGTCCTCTGTTTCGCTCTCATCATCTTCTTCTAGGGGGCTTTTATTTACTGGCGCCTCTAACACTGGGTACAGTTTATTTATTTCCAAATTATGCACTCTCCATCTTTTAGCATCCGCATCCCACCTGGCATCCTGTACTGCCCTTACCGAGCGTTTCACCCTTTCTTGTCGTCTGTTCATATTCCTTTCATGCGCTGCCCTAAGCCATGCTTCAAGGGCTTCAAACTGGGTTGGTCTAGGCAAGGGTCTCTTTGAGGTCATGACTGATTTCAATCGATGTAACACCTCTAATCTGAACGTCCCGTACTTCGGGAACGTCAGTTCCTCGTTTCCTTCAGTAATCTTACTCCACTCTGATATCCAAAGGATCGTATGCAACCCAACATTTACTGCCATATAACGAGCTGGCGTACCCTCCGGCGGGGCTTCTTCCCCTTCGTACGATCCTCGCCTCTCTTTTTTAAACAGCGCTTTCAACCATTTAAAACACTTCATAATTATGCGCACAAAATTCAGCCTCGCTACTCTGTTTACTTCCTGATGACAATCCACCAATCCTGTCGCGGCTTTGCTAGCTTGGCCTATCACAGCGCGGTCTTTCTCCTGTTGGCCAATCACGTCGCGACCCTGTATGACGTGTTCGCTAGCTGGCCTATCACAGCGCGGTCTTTCTCCGGTCTGCCAATCACTGCGCGACACCACCTGACGTCTCTTTTCTCCGCTTCGCAGCAGCACCCCTCCTTTCTCAACTCGTCTCCCGGTTATGCATGCGTCCCATTCATACACTGAAAAATGACTACTTCCGACCAAGCGGTCACTTCTCTCGACTGTACGTCCACAGTCTATCTGTAATTGTCAACACAACTGACGAGATGTCTATCGTCTCTCTGATAGGTTACTTACACACACAGTAACTTCCGACCAGCGTCCGTTACTCACGCACTCACTCTTACGTTCCCCCTATCTCGGTCTCTCGGGTGATCAATGGTACCTCATGACCCCCTTCACACTAGTTGACAATTACTCTGGGTGTCCGATACACCCGAACCACTTAAGCTCTCCTTGAACTTAAGATTTCCACCGGTTGCGCGCGCTCACAACCTGTTCCACAGTCACTCTACAAACATTCAACTCCGCCAGACATTACAACATAGATACAATACAAAAACACCGCAATCTAACACGCATAACCCTTTATACTCACTCTCGACCGATACTGCTGCTTTTTCTGTCTCACGTCATCCGGATCTTCATCTGCGGGCTGTTCTTCCGATCATCGATTTCTAGGGGCCTTGGGGTAAGCTAACCTGGCCTAGGTCACCGTCCTCAAGAAGGCAACCATCCTCTATAGCTACCAACTGAAAGGGCGAGATTTTGATCGATACCTTATATCTATTGATCCAAACCTCGATCTGGTCGACTGAACCTTTATTGCCTGTCTTGGAAGGAAACAGTACACCTATCTGCAAATTAGTTCACCCAAGAAAGGACTCTACTCTCAAAGATCACGGACAACTTCTAGGTTTCAAAAGTTTATTGTAAAGATATAATGAACTGCAAATACAAGCATCTCAGAATGAGATTCACGAGATACACAGGTCCAATTACATACATGTGCTCTCGAAAAGCCCTCAGACGAGCAACAGAAATCACTAACACAAGTTCTAAAAATAGCAAAGCTATCAGCATAGACGCATATCTCTCCTTCATTTAGGTTGGAGGAAAACAAACACAGGTTAGGCGTCCCTACCCTGTTCTAGATGGTATCCCTACTTAACCAAATCCCAACCTAACAAAGGTGTCAGCAATGAATGATCCCCAAGGGAAGTCACCCACTCTAAGTCTCTTGGTGAAAACCTAAAGTTCTCCAGTCATGACCCCTCACTGCCTACCCATCCTCTCTCTAAAGGGTCCTCAGGTCTCTGCTCTAACTCCACCCAGGGGTGCTGTCCCTAATACAAAACAGTCAACAACATTTGAGACGCCCCTTGCGAAACGCCTCTCACGTGGTGCAACTTCAGGCTTTTTCCATGATGCTTTGTATTGGGCCTCAGACGTTAGAGTTGACCTTGCTTCTCAGTCTCTTCTCCGGCCCGCTGATACCCCTTAAACATTCCAGAACCCTCCTCCATGTCTGGGCCGTCTACTGAACAGACCTCTATTCATTCACTTATAATTGGATCCCCCCTTTCCTGTTGCAGACAGATATCTGCCGCCAAGAACCCAACTCTCATAGACTTCTAAAAAGGCTTGCAACATTTCTCAGCCCAGACATGTACGTGTAAATCACTGCTAAAACATTTCAGGCCTACAATATTTCACATTATGATTATAGCATTCTATTTCTTCATTTAATTAAAGCATGTTAAAACTCTTATTCTATTATTTGGAAAACATTACTCTAAATCATGGCCCATTAATGCAATGACCAAAACGTTAAACAATCTGTGTCGTGAAAAGAAACACCTTCCCTTTTAGCTCCAGCTCTGGCCCTGAGGCCTACCACGTTCTGCGTTTTACCACAGACCATCTTATATGTTAACAGCTACACGACATAGATTCAAAATAATCACATCTAATAAAATCATATAATGTCACACATTTCTGTATTAGTTCCACTTCTACTTAAATCTCTATATTAGCTATACATTTAGAATATAATTTCAGATACTATTAGCACTCATGGCATTTCTCTTCATGAATTATGCTCTCTATAGGTAAGTGTGATGTACTCATATATTTATATCAGTTTGCGCTCTCTCAGAGTCATTCCGTCACGGCCCCGCCCGCTCAATGGAACAATCAGCGCAGGCGCGGAATTAATGCCGTGCAGGTGCGGCGGCAGGGCCGTGACGGAACCACTTTTTCACCAGCACAGTGCGTCCGTGGCTGGTGACAGAGTGGTTCCGTCACCAGCATTCAAGGGGTTAAGTCAAGCCCTATGGAGTCTGTAGCAAAAGTAAACTGGCACAGCCCAATATGAGCGGTCCCTGTGGAGTCGGCAGCGATGGTTCTGTGACACAGCCCGGTGCAGTGATACAGCCCAGTAGTAGATGTCCTGGTGGAGTATGCAGTTTTGTTGCAGTCACACAGTCAGATACTAGACGTCACTGTGGAGTCAGCAGCAGTGGTGCAGTAACACAGTGTGAAACTAGACGTCTCTATGGAGTTAGCAGCATTGGTGCAGTGAAACAGCCTACCAGTAGAGAGCCCTGTGCAGGGGTGTAATGCAGCCCCTGCAGTGCAGGGGAGACCTTACCTTTTATGGGTCTCCCAACCCTTCAAGTGGCCCCCATTCAACACAAAGCCAATGAATTTCTGAAACAGATGGGAGACTTTGGGGCCCCTCTTCATAATCTGCAGAGGGCCCCATCATTTTGCATTACCCACTGTCCATGTGGAGTCTTTAGGAATGGTGCAGTGACAGAGTCCCATACTAGATGTTCCTGTAGAGTTAACAGCAATGGTACAATGGTACAGCCCCATACTAGGTGTCCCTGTGGAGTCACCGAGAAGGGCTCAGCATCACAGTCCATCACTATATGTCCTTGTGAAGTCAGCAGCCTGGCGCTCATTCCACAGTCCTTTAGCATCAATCTTCGCACGATCTCATTCAACTTTGAAAAGAGTGAGCCTTTAACAACATAGATAACAATACAATACTGCACTGAATGAAATTTATTAAAATAATAATTTAAAAACAAAAATGTGGATACATGTAAGAAATTCACTGATGACCTTGCCACCAGTGAGCCAAGAGCCATAGTTACAGATAAGCCTTTGGGGTCCCTGTTTCTGAAGTCCGAGCCATACAACTTCCATGCCCTCTGACAGATTTTCTGTTTAGTTGAGGGAAATAAGACTATCAACTTGAAAAGACACCACTGATTACCAAGGTGCTCTCCCATCTGTATTGGCTGAGATGTTGCTCATTAAAGGACACTTCTAAAATGTATTAATAGGAGCTGCTGGCAAGGGCTGGAGCAGCGCCTCTACTTCTCATGTTCTTCATAAAATCTGGAGTAGAACCGGGGAACAAGGTATTTTCTTTCTCCATAAACAGCAGAGAGCTTTGTTTAGAGTACACAAAGATGTAAAGATCTTTCAGTCAAAAGACAGCACTTGCAAGACTGGTAAGATGCTCCTCGGCCTCTCCATTCAGTGGTCCTCCACACCTTTGTTGTGGATGACTGACTGAAAGCCCCAAGTGACTCTCCTCGACCCAGGTGCGAACAATAATTATTGTTCCTGAAAGCATTGACCTAGAATCGACAAATGTCCTAGGGTGGCCTCCAAAGCTATCTATACCCTCAGGTGTTTCTCTGTTGTCTCAGTCATCACAGGAGGGAGGAAAAGAGAAAAGCCCTAAAACAGGTTCTGATGATCCAATAATAAATGGATGTATCATTCAGGATGTGCTCCTGGTGGATCTGATCAGCAAAGCTGCAGAATAAATATATAGTCGAAGAGCTCATATGAAGATTGGCCTTGGTGCTACATAAAAACACTGCTTTTTTGAGTTTTTTTCTTTTGATTGAAGCTTGGATTTGTTTCTGGAGTTAGCGCCGGGATACTTTGAGTAGCTGTGCGCTCTACAAAATTAATATAACATAACATAACAGACGGCTGCCGATGAAAATGAAAACAACAAAAACATCTACCACATAATAATTCATCTTCGGCTTACTTAAGCCCACTTCCCATTTCTTTAAATACATCAGACATTATCCAGCCTCCCTGCATTCTAAGCCCAGCCCTGGCTGATACCTCTCCTAGAAGAAGATGCAAGCAACATCTCAGTTATTGTCTCTAGGATGAAGACCAAGGTGTGTTCTAAATCTTGATCCAATAATTTGGAGATCTGTGAGCAGATGTGAATTTCTTCCTCTACAGTAGCACTGTTGCCCGAGAAGGAGTGTGTCATTCAATTGTCTAAACACAAGTAGACCCAAATCCTAGTGCTGTGTGTTATCCCCCACTGGGACACCGTTAGGAAGACATCAGTCTGAATTGCAACACCTGAAACTCAAAATGGAGATACCAATGTTGTGTTGTATTAGTGGTTGTTATCAGCAATTGTAAATAATTGATGATCCATGCATTGTGTTCATTTTCAAGTGACCGTGTTTTCAAACATATTGGCCCTGTCCAGGTTCATAATATTTCTGTAGCTCTCTAATGTTTTATACACTAGCATGAATGAACGTGCAATTTGCACAACACAAAAAAAGCTGGCATAAAACTCTAGGTATAATGACCCGGATGTAAGTGTTATCTGCCTTTTGTGGAAGGGAGAGACAGCTATTTTGAATTTGGCTCAGCAGTGATTCCGGAGGGTAAATGAATTATTATTTCAGTACGTTAGGTAGAGTTAAAAATGAATGATCCCCATAAATATATTCATGTTGAACGAGCTGCCAAATATTCAACTTTCTGTACTTTTTAAAGCTCTTACACATTTCTACTTTGAGCAATTATTTTCACACCTAAACCACAGGACATCTCTGAGCGGAAGCCCAGCTGCCAATTACACAGAATGGTGATGCCCAGTTAAGGCCAATCAGGTTATTATGGGAATTGAGGTAATGTTTTCCTGAGAACTGATGCTCCCCAGAGGGATTTTAAAGGCTTTCAGGAGCTTGCTATGGCTCCCTAGGTCTCTGTTATAAAATTTAGCTGGACCGTGTAGCATTTTCTCAGGACCGTTCATTGCTGCCAGTGATCATGAATACTGGGTCAGTTGATGGAAAATCCAGTCTGGCAACAGGAGACATGACGTGTTTTAAATATATAGGCTTGCGAATAATTCATTGCCAATGTGTCCAGAATAATTATACTTCTTGGTAGCAATTTCTTCCCCTGTGTTGTACAATCCCAATGATTTTACAGATCTGAATGCTGCTCTTTAAAAAATAGACGTGCTTTGCCTTTTGCTAGAATTAGTAGCTTAGTGTTGTTGCATTTGTGAAGTTACTGACAACATGCACACAACACTGCTTCATTTCCATTTTGTATATTCGAACTTTTCTCCCCAGGTGGAAGTGCCATTTCTGTATGATAATCGTTGGGAAGGGAGTGTCCCTTGCATAGTAGATGGGTGTGTATCCCTGCTCCTAATGTCAGACTGAATGGGAAACTAGTGTTCTAACTTTTATTTAAGCCCTGGTGTCATCCTAATCTACAATGTGCATAGAGGTGTAGGCCTGTCCTTGCAACTCAAGTTCCAAAACCTTTTCTGGCTAAGTGTGTGCTGATAGTGGGCCTTGGACTAGTATGCATGCCAGGGGTGCATTACATAAACCAGTGGTGGTAGAGTACTGTGTTTTTTGACTTAGTGGTGTGACTTTTTTCTCTGTGTCAAGGAAAGGCACGCCTACAGTCCCCTCTCATATAAAGTTCTACTTGTATATGAACCTCAGAACCTTGCACTGGCATCCCAACTGCATATTGTGTTTATGTATGTGCAGCGACTGTGTACCACATGTACGGTAATAGGACTCTGTGAGTCAAATGAGCCTGAGTACCTGGCCAGTGAAATCCATTTTGGTTGCCCCTGGTTTAGCATGGCACATGATGGAGAACATGGACTGCTTCCCCAGACAGTGGAAGCGTATTGTCTGCCTTCCTGCTGCTTGAGGTTGGATACCCAGGCACTGAAGTGAGGGAGGCTGGACACAGGGCTACGGTTCTACATTTAATATCGACCATGTTAGCAAATTGCTTTTGATTAGATATTCCTGATCTCTGGCGCTTGATAGATCGTAGGAGTGAGGGGTGGGACTAAAATTGCTGTTGTTCAAAGTGAAGACATTTTTAGGGATGGCCTGCCATTTTGTCCATCCCTGATTACTGCTAAAAAAAGCTGATGACAGCCAGGTACAGAGATTTAAAACTTCATTGTGGGCTACTTTTGGATACTCCTCCTGTTTGGAGCCAGCCTCAATGCTATCAGCAGTGAGAGCCATCACCCTGCACAAAGGCAGAGTCTGAACAAAAGTCAGAAAATTACCTATGACAGAGAACTGATCCGAACTGGTTCAGAAACCTTCAAGAGTGGATCTACATCATCTGTCTGGAAAACTGGAAAATGTGTATAAAAGTAGGGGGTGCTATTGAGAAGCCCTGCTGCTGCTTGAGCACAGCTGCCAGCCGCTTTAGCACTGCTGCCGCTATTGTAACAGGGGGCTGATATTGCATCACTGTTGTAAAACCGGACCTCAGTAACAAGACCACCCCCCAACACTCGACACCCAGCCCTTACCCTTCCGGCCCACTGAGATGGCGCCTGGTGCGTGCTATGGCCAGTCTGGCCCTGCTGTTGTAAAGTGAACCTGAGCATAATGGGGGAAGAGTCCTAAAGTGGTGGGTGTAGCTCTTCAGTAATATACTTAGGTTACAACCCTGTAATTCATTACTTTTGAACAGCATACATTTTAAATCTGAATATTTATTTGTGCCATGAGATTAAAGTACTTATGTTTATTTAAAAGTTAGGTACTTGGATGGACAATACGTTACTGTATCTGTTGGTTGACTGTTGAGTTCTGAGCTCTTTGTTCCCCAAACTACCTCCCTGAGAAGTCTGTGAATGCTCACCTTCTCTACCCTGAATGTCAAATGTGGGAAGGGTTTTACTTGACCCAGTTTGCTGAGCTACAGTAGCACCAACCCAAGGATACCAGTGGCAAATCGCCTCAAACATCACAGTTGAGGACCAGTAGTCCCTCTCTGTCATGTGCATCCCTGAATGCGATATGATAATCGTTAGAAATGGGGGTGTCCAGTTGGCAGAGGTAGAAATGGGGGTCTCCAGTTGGCAGAGGTAGGTACCTAGTCAGGGTAAGGGGGATACACACTCTAGATAACCCCTGCTCACCCCCTTGGTAGCTTGGCACAAGCAGACACTCTTATCCCAAAGGCAATGTGTAAAGTATTTGTACCAACACTCACAGTAACACAGAGAAAACTCCACAAATGGACACCACACCAGTTTAGAAATATAAAATATCTTTATCTAAACTTGACAAGACCAAAAGACAAAAATCCAACATACACAGTTGACTTTCAAAAGGTTTCAAGAACTTGTACCATAGAAAAATATGGATGCTTGACTTTTCACCAAAGTAGTTGCGTCAAAGTTAACCAAGCCAAACATCCGCAATGTCATAAAACAAAGAGATGCAACACTCCTGAACCCTGAGGAGGCGATGCGTCAGTCCCGCTGCCTGCAGAGGAAGGGTTGCATCGATTCCGGTCTGTAGGGGGAGTGATGCGTCGATTCTGTGTGCTGGTTCTCGTCCGCAGGTGATGCGTCGGGAAAGTGTGTCGCACAGGTATGATGAGTGGATCTTCGGGATGTGTCGGCGATCGATGCGTCGGCGTTGCTTGGTGCTGGGACGGTCCTCTTCATTCGCAATCCCTCGATGCGTTGATTCTTGCAGTGACGACAGGCGCGGCGCTGCAGCGGTATTCGCGGCAGCGCGGCGATGCATGGAAATTCTTCTTGCGCCGGATATATGCGTTGAAAAAACAGCCGCAAGAAGAGCAATGCATCATTTTCTGTAGTTCTTTGGGTTTCTTCTGTCTACCAGCTCCCGACCAGCAGCTACAACCCCCAGAGGCCCAAAACTGGCACAGGCACCTCAAGGCAGGTCAGAACTCACAACAGCCGAGTTCATGAGAGCTGGGGGTGAAGTCTCTGTGTCCCTGAGACTTCTGAACAGTAGGCCAGCTCACTTCAGGTCCTTGGAGATCTCCTTCTAGCGGGGAACACAGCACACAGCAAATTCTTTCTGCTTTCGTTGGCAGAAACAGCAACTGCAGGCCAACCCCAGACACCACGCAAGGGCAATATTACTTCTCAGTCTCTCCAGCTCGTCTCCTCGGCAGAGGTTCCTCTTGAACTCAAGGAATGATCTAAAAGTTCAGGGGTTTCAGGCCTGATACTTATACCCCAAAATGTCTTTGTTCTCTTTGTGCAAGCGGTTCTGAGCCCAGTTCAAACCAGTTCTGGGGGCACTCTGCCAGTGCACTACAACATCCTTTGTTAGTGTGCGCCTTGGCTCCAGACACATCACAGGGAGGTGTAGCCAGCATTGTGGAAGGCAGGCACAGCCCTATTCAGATACAGGTGCTACTCCTCTCACCACTGAAAATGCAGCTCAGGCCTATTTAGCCTAGAGCTGACTCACCCAGACTCCTGGAGTCACTCCAGCCCCTGTCACTTCCAAAGCCAGACAGTCAATCCACAAACAGGCAGAGGCACACAGGAAGGTTGAACAAGAAAATAGCCACTTTATAAAAGTGGTATTTTCAAACACACAATTTAAAAACCATCTTTACTGAAAGACGTGTTATTTAATTCTGAGTTCAGGGGTACCAAACTCCATTTTTCGATCTTATCCCTATGGGAAGATATGCTTGTAAAATATTATAAAATATTCCCCATTCTGTCCAATGAGCAAGATAGCCTTTAAATAGTAAAAAACTAAATTGGCAGCATTTCACTATCAGGACATGTTACGCACACCAGTGCATGTCCTACCTTTCACATACACTACACCCTGCCTAGGGGGGTACCTTGGGCCTACCATACGGGTGTCGTATGTGTAAGAAAAGTGAAGGGTAAGGCCTGGCATGTGGGTGGACTGGCCAGGTCGACATGGCAGTTAACAAACTGCACAGAGGCACTGCAGTGGCAGGCCTGAGATATCTTTTCAGGGCTACTCATGTGGGCGGCACAATCAGTGTTGCAAGTCCACAAGTAGCATTTGATTTACCCACCCTGGCACACTTAGTGCACTTTACTAGGGACCTACTGGTAAAACAAATGTGCCAATCAGGGAGAACCAATCACAATATCAATTTACACAGGGAGCACTTACACTTTGACACTGATAGGCAGTGGCAAAGTGCCCAAAGCATCTAAGCCAGCAAAAACACGAAATCCAGCACAGCATCAAAAACACAGGAGGTAGAGGCAAAACGTCAAGGAAAACCACACCAAGGCTGCCAGTACTAACAATAATATTAAAAACGGGTTTGTAAGTTTACTTTATAGGTCTGGCTTGACAAAGCAGCAGTCTGCAAGACCTTATGTTTCCGATATACAGAGAGTGGCTTGTAACTTAGTGAATCACATTTTGCATCAGCTCAGAGGAGTATGCAGCTCTCACCTTATGATATCATTCCACCTTCACAGGAGTGCTTCCAGTGTAAAGCGTGAGGTGTCATAAAAAATTTAAGGAACACAAACACATTTTAGAAAGATGGTTACTCCCACTAGAGGCAGCAATTTCTACATGATAAACAAACAATTACTTGAAGTATGAACTACATGTGAATGTCTTGCAAAAGGTGTTATTTTTGCCATTCACCATTTCTGAGTGGAGATTTACACTTAGGTGTAGACTTAGATATCTTAATCCCTTTAAATCAGCGATGGAGCCTGCCATAACAGAAGGAATTAACATAAAGTTACTATAAGTTTCTTTTCACCTGTTGGTGGAGATCTCCACAAACTAAGGTAGTGATCTACCTATGTGAAAGTATGGAGATAATTCTAAAAGTTTATTCTTTCAAAAAATATTAAAAATATTTTAATCTTTAAAATAAATGTAAATTATTTTGAAATGTTTATAATTAACCTAGAGCTAAGAATATAAAATGTCACTGTAGCGGAGACCTCTGTACAGAAAAGATAGGAGAAGCGGAGTAGGAGGTCCCCGCCATAGGTTTGTGAATTACATTTTGCAGTAGATGAGTAATACTATTGTAGGACTTCTTAAAACAAAATGCAGTTTGTGAATCAGCCCTGAAAGTTGAGCAAAGTGCAACTGTTCAGGTTTCCAGGCACACTATTGTACTTGTCATGTGACTTTATGAGGGCTGCCTATTCCCCTGTCCTGAACTGGAGGCAGTGTGGGAAGAGCTGCAGAAAGAGTAAATGCACATATCACTTCTTTTTATTTCTAAGACAAAAACATTTGTCATCATAGAGAAAGCACTTTCCCTGCACTGCACCAAATCAGGGGTTAATCCATTCAAGTAGGACTTGGCCTAGTAGTTCGGGCTGAACTGTTCTTATTGGAACAGAGTCTATACTGATTTGTATTTGGCTCAGGTCCAAACTCAGGTGGCAAGGTGGGCAAAAGCACAATGGGTTGGAATACTACATTGAGTGATTGCCAGTGGTTAGACTAATTGCAACCATACCCCCATCACCTTTTGTGGGTTTGATTTACCCCTCTAAGTGGGAAGGGTGTGCTCAGACATGAGTCCCATGATCAATGCAACACAGCAATCAAGCTACACCCAACAGATGAGCCCTAGTGAAGTCGAAAGCAGTGCTTAGGTTGCCTGTGTTCTGGTCTCGGCAGGCTGTTCCCTGGTGGTTTGGGCTGGACTGTTACTAGTAGAGCAGTGTTAATACTGATTTGCATATGGCTGGGTTCAAACTGAGATGACATGATCACCAAAAAATAATGCATTAGAATGCTACCCCAAGTAATTGCCAGTAGATATACGAATTGGGGGCCTTACTCCCACCCCAATTTGAAGTTCTGTGTGAGGCACCGACCTCTGCCCCCTCAGCTACCATTTATCACCCGCACCTCCCACCAACCTCGGAAGACTAAACTTCTAGCAAGAACCCAGGCAAAACAGGTATTAAAATATGTGAGAGGTTGCTGAGAAGCTTTGCAACTAACTGCAGCCATCAGGAGGCCACCACAGTTTGCACCACACATTGCCACAGTACTTACACAACTAGTAGCCACCACACTGAAGTGTAACAATTCAGACTGTTTGAGGCTACCAAAGCTTTAAGAATGGCTTGGGTGGCAGGTATTGGTTGTTTTTAATGTCTATTTAATTAACAAACAGCTGTTTCTCTGCTTATCTTTAAGTTACACAAACAACACCACCATGTGGCAGCTATCATAAGTGCAGGTTCCTGCACTTAAGTGCTGGTGCTCAACCCCGCAAAAGACTGGCTCAAATTAAGCACTGGCTACACCCTAGGGAACAGGCTTGACGCAGGGCTGTAACCGGTAAGCCTCTTAAACCCTATTTACTAGGTGATTTGCGCTCGGCCCACTGTGCAGGATGCTTATTTGCAGTCCAGGGAGGACCTGGCTTGGCAGTTCGGGCTGATATGATCCCATGAGGCACAGGGTCAAGACTGATTTGCATATGGCTGGGTCTAAACTGGAGTGGAACGGTGAGCAAAAGAATGATGGATTTAACCCAGATCTATTGACTAGTGGGGAATGTTTGATTTGCTCTGCATTCCGTCTATCATCTGTGTGTCTTTTGCAGACCTGTTTGCCTGTCAGGAGCATGTGCTGATGGATGTGGCTTGAAGAGGACACTGTGAGTCCAGAGGAAGATGCAGAGACTTGTGATATATCCTGTCAACTGTGGTTCTGGAATCCTGATGTGAACTGAAAGCAGTTGAGAGGAGTGAACTGCTCCAGTGTGGGCCTCATTTAGCCAATGACCAATGAATATTTGTGAGATACATCTACAGACCCCCAGGACCCCGCACACAATTCAGCGAAGACATCGCCGACTTCATCAGCCCACACGCCCTCCCCTCCGCCGACTACATCCTCCTCGGGGACCTCAACTTCCACCTGGAGAACAACAACGACCGCAACACCACCACCCTGTTGGACAACCTCGGTCTCAAGCAACTGGTCAACACCCCCACCCACTACGCCGGCCACACGCTTGATCCAGTCTTCTCATCCAGCAAGCACATCACCTTCAGCCACTCCACAGGACTTCACTGGACCGACCACAGCTGCGTCCACTTCAGCTTCAGAAGAACCACGACCCACCACCACCCGCAACAGGTTCCCCACAGGAGCTGGAGCAAGATCACCGCCGAACAGCTCACCACCTCCCTCAGTCAGAACCCACCCGCCAGCACAACGGACCCCACCGAAGCAGCACGCAACCGTACGAAGTGGCTGTCCGACTGCGCTGACGACCTCGCGCCACTTAAGAACCCTACCAGCAGACCCAGAAGCAAGAAAGCCTCCTGGTTCACCGACGAACTCAAGGACTCCAAGAAGAACTGCCGCACCCTCGAGAAAGCCTGGCTCCTAGACCAGACCACAGACAACATGACCGCCCTCAAACTCGCCACCCGCAAGCACCACAGGCTTATCCGCACCACCAAGAAGAAATCACTGAAGGAACGACTGAACAACAACACCCACGACAGCAAGGAACTCTTCAACATCGTCAAGGAGTTCTCCAACCCCAGCACCGGCAACAACGACATCACTCCTTCACAAGGCCTCTGCGACTCTCTCGCCTCGTTCTTCCACCGCAAGATCGCCGACATCCACAACAGCTTCGGCGCACCATCAACGCACCCAACCGTCGAACCAATGCCCTCCACCACCACCCTCCGCACCTGGACCACGGTGACCACCGAAGACACAGCCCGCACGATGAACACCATCCACTCCGGATCTCCGACCGACCCATGCCCCCACCACGTCTTCAACAAGGCCGACTCAATCATCACCCCCCAACTGCGGGACATCATCAACGCCTCCTTCAACACCGCCACCTTCCCGGAGAGCTGGAAGCACGCCGAGCTCAGCGCCCTACTGAAGAAACCAACAGCGGACCCCACCGACCTCAAGAACTTTCGCCCCATCTCGCTCCTCCCTTTCCCTGCCAAAGTCATCGAGAAGACCGTCAACAGACAGCTTGCAGCCTTCCTCGAGACGAACGTATCCCTCGACCCCTCGCAGTCTGGTTTTCGAGCCAACCACAGCACCGAGACCGCCCTCATCGCAGCCACCGACGACATCAGAACCCTGCTGGACAACAGGGAAACAGCGGCCCTCATCCTCCTGGGCCTCTCTGCAGCGTTCGACACCGTCTGCCACCGCACCCTAGTTCAACGCCTCAGCAACATCGGTATCCAAGAGAAGGCACTGGAGTGGATCATCTCATTCCTCACCGGCAAAACTCAGAGAGTGCGCCTCCCCCCGTTCCGATCCGAGGCGACCGAAGTCATCTGCGGCGTACCGCAAGGATCATCACTCAGCCCCACCCTCTTCAACATCTACATGAGACCTCTCGCAGCCATCGCATGCCAGCACAACCTCAACATCATCTCCTACGCCGACGACACCCAGCTGATCCTCTCCCTCACCACTGACCCTTCCACCGCCAGAACCAACCTACACGAAGGGATGAAAGAAGTAGCCGAGTGGATGAAGAACAGCCGCCTGAAACTGAACTCAGACAAAACGGAAGTCCTCATCTTTGGATCATCACCCTCTGCCTGGGACGACTCCTGGTGGCCCCCAGCCCTGGGCAGCGCACCAAAAACCAACGGACCACGCACGCAACCTGGGCTTCATCCTGGACTCCTCCCTCTCGATGACCAGACAAGTCAATGCCGTCTCCTCATCGTGCTTCAACACCCTATGCATGCTCCGCAAGATCTTCCGCTGGATCCCGACCGAGACCAGGAAGACGGTCACCCAGGCATTCGCCACCAGCCGACTGGACTACGGAAACGCCCTCTACGCGGGAACCACAGCCAAGATACAGAAAAGACTCCAATGCATCCAGAACGCCTCCGCCCGTCTCATCCTGAACATCCCCCGACGCAGCCACATCTCCGGCCACCTGAAGGACCTGCACTGGCTCCCCGTCAGCAAGAGGATCACGTTCAGGCTCCTCACCCACGCACACAAATCTCTCCACAACCTAGGACCCAAGTACCTCAACGACCGCCTGACCTTCTACACGCCCACCCGCCAGCTACGTTCGACAAGTCTCGCCTTCGCCGCCGTACCACGCATCCGAAGAGCCACCGCTGGTGGTAGATCCTTCTCCTACCTGGCGGCCAAGACATGGAACTCCCTCCCCATCCATCTTCGGCTGACCCAGGACCATCTCGCCTTCAGGAGACAACTCAAGACCTGGCTGTTCGAGCAATAGCAGACCCCTTACCCCAAGCGCCTTGAGACCCTGCCGGGTGAGTAGCGAGCTATACAAGTGTTATGATTGATTGATTGATTGATTGAGATATGGGGGACTAAGGGGCCCCTTTTCACATGCTTCAGGACACCCCATGATTTTGCATTACACCACTGCTTTCACTGGGGCAAACACAGAAATTGTACCCTACAACGACCCTAATTACAAGTGACCCAGAGCAACGGGCAATAGCTAGAGCATTTGGCAAAGCCAGAGACCATAAAGATCGCAATTTATTGTGTGCAATGGATAGCACCAATTGCAAATTGTATCCTAAAAATTGGGTTTTACATGCAAATGTTTGTGCTGTACTCAGCAAAATCCTCATGTATTTACCAGGCATTTATCCACTGTTAAATTTAGGCAAACTACTTGAGAAAAATTGCGCTGTTGCGTATTTACCCAAACTCGTAATTTTCATTTGTGCAGTAACCAGCACTACCACACATAATAGAAATGACTGGAGTACTTGTAATTGAGGCCACAATGTTTCACCAAGACCCCTAAAGCTGATGCCTGGGTTAAAGCTGACTATATGGAGACGTACGCCGACATCCTCTGTCATGTCATAGTGGAGTGGTGTGGCTCACTTGTTAGAGGCGGCAGACCCGGGAGCAGAAGTCCGCCCGGGACCAGGGTTCAATTCCCGACGCGGCAGGGTCGTGGACCAGGGTTAGCGGACTCGACAATTCTCGCCTCGGTGCCTACTCTAACCTGGGGTCCCACTCGGCAACTCTGGGCATTAGCTTGCCTAATCTCCACAACGGCCCCACCAACGCCGGGGATGCCTGGCTCCACCTTGGGGATTCCCAGTAGGGACCATCCCACAGGGAAAGCCAGGACGGGTTCCCCAGCGGTATACAGCGCCGGGACGCCCCTTTGCTGGGGCAGCTGTGCGCTTTACAAGTATACGACATTTAACATTTAACATGTCCGATCTTGGGCCCGAATTTTGCACCATCTAAATATAAATACCAACAAGGTTGGGCAGGAGCGCAATT
Source organism: Lissotriton helveticus (assembly GCF_964261635.1). Taxonomy (NCBI): domain Eukaryota; kingdom Metazoa; phylum Chordata; class Amphibia; order Caudata; family Salamandridae; genus Lissotriton; species Lissotriton helveticus. The sequence goes on along the minus strand of NC_136070.1, from coordinate 99,644,307 downwards.
TCCACCCAGTACAATTTACAGATCTTGTAATTGGAGGTAATGTGCTAATACCACCCTACTCAAGTTTGTGCACCTTGTAAGGGAGAGAATACATGGCCGTCGATCCACCAAAAGGCCACGGGCAGTGGAAGTGACATCACACGCACTGTGACCTAATGATATCACAGAGGTGACACCATCATGACCTTTACCACTGAATGTTTCAACAAAGCAATGCCACATGATCCTATTTAGATTACAAAAAATGACATTGTTAAAGTTCAACAATAACGGCAAGATTCGTGTAACAACACACATTTCTATTTCAGATATATTAGGGTGCTGATAAGAAATGGCAGGAAAACCTTACTTCTTTCTCTTGGTATTAAATGAAAATGCTCTGCTTATTATATGTTCACGCAAAAGAATGTAAAGCACCACAAAACACCGAACTGTAGTGGGAGCGTAAATTATTGAAAGGTTCTATTCATAAACAATGATTTTCAAGTGTTCACCATAATGAAACATAGCAACAGCTTGTTGAAAGTGTCAATTTTGTCATTGGCCCCCTCCCACAATGTGCCATGGATGCCCCTTTCACCAAAAGTTGCATACAATATGCCAGTCTCTGTCACCAACTTTCTCATCTGTATCACATCTATTAAACCAGTCTATAACTACCCCACCAAGATCGACACACACACGCACGCACGTCTTTCTCTCTGTGTGTCTCACCTCTCTCAAGGGCGCCATCATCCTCTCTTCTAGTCTCTCTGTTGCCCTAGGTCGTTGCCTCTTCCTTTTCTCTCTCGCTTGCTGGGCTCTGGTTGCAAATGTTATGTTTTTGTTTGTGCACACCACCTTCACCACCTGCTGCTAAGGCAGCCAAGGCCAGAGCGCACAGTTCGGAAATGACGGCAACATGTTGTTCAATTGCAGTGCTCGGAGTTTCACTGCTGAATTTATTTATGGCAGCCAAATAACCCTGTTTGTAGCGGGATAAAAAGTGTTTAAAAAGGCTCACAAGGGCACAATAATACTTCTGCTCTAGCGCTCCTTTAGCGACTTCTTCGGCCAGGGCTGGCATTGAAAGTATTAAGGGGCGCCAGAGGGATGCCAAGGGTCGCAGTTGCGACCCCTGGCAGTGTCACCCACTAAATGAGACCCGTAGGAGATAACGGGCTAATAAACAACACGTTACTCTCCAGGTGCACAAACTTGAGTAATGCTCTATTTTCCAAGTCAAATTCATCATAATTTTTCTGGTGGAAATCTTTTTGGAATAAACCCCGAGTATGTGCAATTTGCACCGCGTTTTAATATCCCGATTTGGGCATTAACCAGGAGTTTGAACCTGGATCAGGAGTAGCACTTGACATGGCCCGATGACCTTTGAAATATGGTCACTATCTTTCCAAATTGTTTAGCGTTCCATGGATTTAACATTTTCAAAAATGTTATTGCATTTTTTAACATGGTTATTTTCCGACGGATTTTAAATGAATTATTCTTACCATTCATTTTCATTGAACTCTTCATCACAGTTTTTGTTTATTCGTTCGTTCGATTACTTTATTTCGGCCACAATGGGCCATAAAAGTTCATAAAATACATACATTACATGAATTAAAATAATAAATACAAACTCCATTGAAAATACATAGAATATACAAATTTACAGATAAGAATGCAATACATAAGACCTGATTAAACATAGAATTCAGAATCGAACATTCACATTAAATTTAGAAGGGAGAGCTTGTGCTAAACATTGGCTGCATTAATCAATTTCATGGGTCTATGCCACATAGCATTCAAAAAACGCGAGACGGCGAAGACAATTGGGGGTGCGTATCATACTTTAACACTCTAAGTGCTTGTGCTCACTGGCGAAAGCCTAGATTTCTGCAAATTGCAATCACCCAGTGCTTACGTGCAACCTGATACGCTGGACAGAAGAAGAAAACATGGATTTCATTTTCTAGGTGGAAATCACAGGCATAGCACTCCTTGCTCTTGTTTCTATCCCATTTACTGGTGAACACTCTAAGTGGAAGAGTACCCAATCTCAACTGCATATACAATTTCCTAGCTAATGCAGGATATATCAGATCTAGGAATTCTTCCTTTTTATATTCTACTTTACCTTGAAGGAACTCAGTGGTCAACCTGCCCCCCTCAGAGCTCGCATGAAGGGATGCTAGATTATAATTCCTATAGTGGCGGACCAAGTCAGCTTTAGTTAGCTCCGGGCAAACTACATCCAGAGTTTCCCTGAGCTTCGATAAACCTATCCTACAACTAATTAACTTTATATGGGTCAGCCACCGGATGTTCTTACTTTTCAATGCATCCCAAATTTCCCTAAATTCCTTTTTGTAGCAATCGAGCTCCGGCACAGACCACAATCTTTTCCAATACATTAGAGGGCGTAGTATCATAGCTTCCTCAATAGGGAGTAGCCCTAAATCCATGCGTAATGGAACAAGCGGGGTACTCATAGGAAGGCCCAGTGTGTTCCTCAAAAAAGCGTGTTCCACCTTAACTAAATTGGGTGATTTCTGATAACCCCAGAGTTCGGCCCCATATAGTGCTGCTCATCTAGCTTGTACAATGTAAATTTCAATAACGAGAGCCGCAGGCTTGAACTCAGACTCTCTGTGCTGCTTCTGGATCCCCCCCACCACTTTAGTTAGCTTGAGTGCTGCTTTTACCAGCTGTGAATCCCATTCCAGGTGTTCTCCCAGAGTAATGACCAGGTATTCAAAGGTCTTTACTCTCTCAAATGGGATTCCATCCAGAACGGGGTTCGGGCGCGTCTCCCTTGGTGGGTTGAAGATCATAATCTTAGTTTTATCTAGGTTTTATGAATCCCCTAGATGCACAAAAGTTGGCGAAGCCATCCAAGGTACGTTGGATGCCCGTTGAAGTCTAGGACAGCAACAAAGTGTCGTCCGCAAACATCAGAGTGAGCACCCGTCCAGTAGCTAGCCTCGGGGCATCTATATTCATGGCTCCGAGAAGATGAGCAACTAATCCATTTATGTAGAGGCAGAAGAGGGTGGGGGCCAGCACACACCCCTAGCGCACCCCTTGATTCACCGGGAAGCGGGCTGACAATTCGCCATGCTTCCAGCACCTTACTTGAGCATAAGTGCCAGTATGGAACCTTATTAAAACATTAAGAAGATAACCAGGCAGACCAAGTTCATAAAGTACCCTCCACAGTTTGTCCCTGGGTACCAGGTCGAATGCTGACCGCAGGTCAACAAAGATCATGTAGAGGCTGCCACCCTCTACAATCACAGTTTTCCGATATAAGACCTGAAGACTAAATAACTGGTCCACGGTTGATGTACCCTGTCTAAAACCAGCCTGGAAAGGAGATAAAATCTCATTTTCCTCCATCCAACTCTGTATTCTATTTAAGATAATCCGTCCCATCAATTTTTGAGTTACGTCCATCAGGCTGATAGGCCTGTAGTTAGACGGTTTAAGGGGGCAGCCTATTTTGTAAATGGGAACTATTTCGGCACCACACCAAGTGTCCGGGAAAACCATACCATTTAATATGGCATTATAAAGAACACATAGATAGGGAGCTCATATTTTCGGTTCAGACCGAAATAAATCCCCCGGTAGCCTGTCAAGACAAGGGGCCTTGTTGGGAGCTAATTTCAAAATAGCAGCTTCCACCTCTGAGAATGTAATCTCCCATGCCCCATCCAGTCGATGCTCATGGGGGAGGCATGGGGGAGAGATTTCGAGGCCATCATTGCTCGAAGAAGCATACAAGGCCCTGAAATGTGATTCCCATACGGGTGCAGCTATATTTGGTTCATTTGCCAAATTGCCCACCCTACTCCCACAGCTGACAATCGTCCAAAAAGATTTAAAATCCTTGGACTTTAGTGCAGATCTAAGATCTTTCCAGTTATCTGCCTCCCACTCTTTCCTTTCCTTCTGAATGACCTGCTTATACAAATGCCGAAAGTACTTGATCCTAGTTTTATCCTGTAGCTTAACCGCAAGGATCAAATCCTTTTTGACTTTCCTACAGTTGGCATAATACCAAGGATGGACTGGAGCTGGTTTTGCCTTTGCGCTACCTTCCGGATTAAACACGTCAGATAGTTTCTGGATGAGCCCCAGATGTATAGTCAGGGGCTCATCACCCAAACCCGACTGTAATACTATATCCTCCACCTCGGCCATGCCACTCAGGCACGGCAAGGCCCTTTGGTATAAGTCAGCAAGTTTACTGTTGTGCTTTAATAACAGCCACATGCACTTCCTATGAGGGTCGCCTTGTTGTTCAGATCGAACAAGGTGAGCCAGAGTCTACTCAATGAAACCCGTTCACCCGAGTTAACTAGACTACGGGGGCCTAACCAGTTTCACAAACAGCACTGGTGTGTTTACTATTATCAGTTTTCTAATGTCTGCATTATTAAAGAGTTGCTTCTGAACTAACATTTGTTGCAGGGACTGGTCTTCTCCAGTTCTTCCAAAGCATATGTGATCTGCTCCCAAAGGTACTGATTACTACTAGGCCGGAAATGGGTGGTATATTTAGTGCTCCGCCCACTCATAATCAGGGTTATAAAGTAAATTATATGGAAAAGAGAAATACATCCATTTGATCCTTCACACCCTGCTGTAAATGGCCTGTCCAGTATGCTTGGGTGACAGCAGAGCCTCTGTTCCAACTTCACATGTACAATGCTGCTCCCGATACTGCAAGTACAAGGATTTTGAAAGGAACTCACAGAGTAACTGTTGACAAACTTAGAGTTGCTGATCTAAGACTACTTCCACTTTGCAGCCAGTTACTGCTTCCCCTCAGAAGACAATTCCCTCTGTGTGAACGTTAGCAGCATGGATTAAGGCCCATTTGCTTGAAGGACAGGCCCCATTCTCTGATTGGGAGCAATGGTTTACCGATGAAAGGACTTGGTAAGGTGCCTTTTGCATTGCAAACGGACTTTGCACCATTAGTCAGTCTTAAAGTACTTTTTGACACCCATACTCAATGGATGCCACCAGGGCACAAGTCCTAAAAAAAGAAGTGGGCGGGACGCTGTCACCGGAAGTGACTTCACGATAGGAAGTGACATCACGAAAGGTGGCTTGCACCAACGGACTCATTGCCTCCCCACGCTCACCCCTTAGATGCGATTGCATCGAAGAAGTTAGCGCGTGAGCAGCGTGATTTGAGCTCCGATCTCGTCCCAGAGAGGTCAAAGAGTGAAGTCCAGCTGTTTGGCAGGGGGGACGGCGTCCACCCAGTAAAATAAGTGGGGGTACGCTGTCCACCAGCGTGGTACCCCGACTCGAGCCCTGGATGCCACAGAGTTCATCATGGTGTGGAGAAAGTAGTGGGCATGTTGACGCAGAGTCTATCTGCATGTGAAAGAAACAGACAGAAAGCCTCAGAACTTATTTTTTAAAATGTGCATAGGGGTAGAGTTGTTTTTATGTTTCATAAATATTTTGATTAGGGGGTGTGTAGAATAACAAAGTGTAGGCTGCAGATCCTTTGCTACAGCATCAATTTAAACAATTGTCCAGATTTGATCACTTGAGTGAAATCTTGTCATTCACTAGATAACTCGCGACAGTGACCGCAACTGGGGATCGTCCCACCATACACAACAAGAACTCTTCCCACTCTGTGCTGCTGGTCAGAACCAAGGCCTTGAGAGCAGTGCATCCTGACCTAGTCTAACCAGAAGAGGCTGAGGTCATCAAACGGGAACCTGGGGTGCACCAGCAACACAACCTTTTCATGTCTCCCAAGTTTAATGCATAATATACATACACATTTTCTAAAGGCCAGCCTTCAAATGAGGGGCATAGCAGGTGTTAACTTTAATAAAAGGTCCTTATTATTACGATGAGGCTCTTGGACCCCGTTCAGGGTGCCAGGGGCCGGACATGGGTTACCGGGCTCCAGTCGGTGGGGTTGGGGCTGGTTGCCTTTGATGTCCTGGGGCCTTAATATTATCACTCTGCAAATTAGTCCCAGTGCACCTCTTCCGCACTTGACTTTCTATGGTATCGGTACGAGAATTACAAGCTTCTGCGGAAGGTAGTGTAGGCAGCAAAGACTTAGAACTCAACAATCAACCAGACACAATAATTCACTGTCCAGTCCATTGCTTATCTTAAGTAAAGAGAAGGGGTCGATGGGATAGGCTCGCTATTGTAGCAATGATGGCCATCTTGTAAGGCACCTTGCATGGTGAGCAGAGGCAGCATTAGCTGGTCTGGTTAGGAGAGTCAGGTATTTTTTCTTATACTAAACTTTCATTCCAACCTCAAATTGTCGAAGTGAGAGCCTCCTTTTTCCTAGACCTCAGAACTCTCAAATTGTTTTACCTTGCTATCCCTAATTTTAGGAACACATGTCAGGCCATACTCTTATCATGCCTAGATTTGGTAAAGTCACGACCTTCCTAAATACATTCTGACTGCAGATTGCTTAGAACAATTCTGCCCATCTGTCTGAGGACACCTCAACTCTGTGTACTGGCTGTAAATTCATGAACTTTGTGACTTTTTCCTGAAACCCTTGGAGCAAAAGACAGACGCATACTTTAAAGACACTAAGGGATTATTAACCATATAAGAGAAATATAATTCGACCAACAACATGATCTATTGATGAGTCTGGATGTGGAAAGCTTGTACACTAGTTTTCCACAGGGGGATACCTTGGATGTCATCCGAGAAACCTTGGAGAGCATAGAATGGACACATTCAACCCTCTGGGAGTTTGTAGTTGAGTGTGTTAGAATAGTCTTAACCATAACCACAAACTTGTTTGAATTTGAGGGAACCTTGCTTTTGCAAAAACATGGCACATCTATGGAGAGTACATGTGCTCCGAGTGTGGCAGGCTTCTATGTTTAGAACCTAGAGAAGACGCACGTTCTGCACAATAACAACCCATGTGGACAACACCTAAACCTACCGCCATGGAATTCGTTGAATGACTAAATGAACAGGATGAAAACCTCAGGTTCACACACTATGAGCAATGATTCCTTAACATTTTTGGATGCCAAGATATTCCCGGAAGTGCACACTGACACTTTTCACAAGCCCAAAAACAAAAATACCCTGTTGAGATTTGACAGCGTCCACATTCCGCGGTGAGAGAAAATCTTCCATATGGTCACATTTATGGTGGAACTGTAGCCGGGTCAGTGCCTTTAAAAGGCAGGCAGAGAACCTGGCCGAAAAATGTAGAGACCGGGATTATTCAAAATGGATTTCCAGAAGACAAAGCAAAGGGCTAGAAATCAAACTAGGGAATCTCTATTGGAAACCCCGGTAAAAGAAAACCAGGAACCTAGTATGAATTACAACGTATAATATTGCCTCAGAGTGTGTCAAGAAAATCATCAAGAGGAACTGGGGTATCCTGAATACAGGACCCAGGACGGGGGACTTTCCACTTTTTCACATAAAAGGGCAAGAAGCTTGAGGGATACCCTAGTACATATTAGACCTAGACAAGTGACTAGAGTTACCAACACCATACACCGTGCCATGGGCTTCCCGGCAGTAGTGGGATATTACCCATGTGGGCAATACAGCGCTTGTCATTTGACATAGCCTACAAAAGAATTAGACCTCCTGGGGTTACTGGTCCCCTGGCAATGGAAACATACAAATTGTAACACAAAGCAGGCCATATATATGATAATCTGCCCATATAAAATTACATACATAGGTAAGACAGCCAGGAAGGTTAGGATCAGGATATTTGAGCGCAAAAGCATCATCTGTTGCAAGGGAAGTACCACAAAAATAAATGAACATTTTATCCTTGACAGCAGTGCATCCTGACCTGGTCTACCCAGAAGAGACTGAGGTCATCAAACTGGAACCTGGGGTGCACCAGCAAACCAACCTTTTCATGGCTCCTAAGTTCACTGCAAAATATACAAAAAACTATTTAAAAAGGCGAGCCTTCAATTTAGGGGCATAGCAGGTGTTAACTTTTAAAAAAAAAGGTCCTTATTATTACTATGAGGCTCATGGACCCCGTTCAGGGTTCCAGGGGCCAGACATGGGTTACCGGGCTTGGTCACACTCAAATGGGTTGTTTTGGAGCAAGTGGAAGGAGATAATAGACGTATTGAGAGGATTCTCTATGAAAAATAGCAGCGTTGGATATGCACATTACACACACATAAACAAGGATTAAATGACAACATTCCTTGGTGGAGTATACTATAGGATAAGTCACATATTAAAAGTCACCATCCTAGGATTCCTGTACTTACATGCAAGACAATTTGCAGTGTTTATTATGCAAAACACGAGAACTGACTAGCTTCCCCACAAGGCAGTACACACCGAAAACCATTTCGTAGAAATGGGAGTCTCTAGTTGGCAGTGATACACACCCTGTCCAAGTAGAGACATTTACTTCTAGTTAGGGTAAGGGGATTATTCACCCACGATAACCCCTGCTCACCCCCTTGGTAACTTGGTAAGTGCAGTCATGCCTATCTCAGTAGCAATGTGTAAAGTATTTGTGCATACCACACACGGTAACACAGTGAAAACACTACAATGGACACCACACCAGTTTATAAATAAAGTATCTTTATCTAAACCAAACAAGACCAAAACGACAACCATCCAAGCTACAGAACACAAAATATTACTTTTTAAAGCTTTCAAGCAATTCTGTCCATAGAACTCCTGGGATGCAGTGATTTTAAACAACGCACCTTAGATGGGTCAAAATCCACAAGGAACAACAGCCGCAGAGGAGGGAAGCATCGGAAAACACAGCAATGCATCGATTCCTGAGTCCCTTGGGAGGCGAAGCATTAGTTCTGCTGCATGCAGGAGAAGTGTTGCATCGAATCCAGACTGTAAGGGGAAGCGAGGCATTGAAATCCAAGATAGTTCTGGTCAGCGGTGGTCTGTTGGAATACTTGCTGCACAGGTGCAATGCGTCGCAATGTGGATGCGCTGGAGGTAGATGTGGTGGCAGCAAACATGCACTGCATTGATTTCTTCAGCCACAGTCCCACGATGTATTGATTCTTTTAGCCGCACAGTAGCGCCTCCATCAGAGTCAGTGCGGGGGTCTTAGACTTTGGAGACACGGTGCTCTGAACTCAGCCTGTGGTGGTTTCTTCGGCCACGGGCAGGCGCTGCGTCAATTTCTTCGGCCTCATGGTGGCAGTGCATGGAAACTTTTCCCGCACAGCGGTGCTGCCTCTGAAGAATAGGCGCTGGAAGGGCGATGCATCTGTTTTTAAGTCTTTTGCAGCTTTTTGTAGGAGGAACAACCTCCAAGGGACCAGACCTGGAATTGGCACCACTTGGCAGGTCAGAACTCCCAGCAGTGGAGTTCAGGGATGCTGCAGGTGAAGTTTTTGATTACCCTGAGACATTTTAAGAGGCAGCAAGCACACACAAGCCCTTGAAGAAACTTTATGAGAAGTATATTCTGCAAAGTCCAGTGCTTTTCCTCTTCAAAGAAGAATCAGCAACTGTGGTAAAGGGATCATTCCCAGCCTTCCATCTTGTGTGATTCCCTTGTCGTGGTGGATTCTCTCAGCAGAGTCGTTGAGACTCCAGGGCATAGATGCTGGATCCCTCCCCAACAAGGGGAGAGGAGTGCTTTGGTCATGAGCACACTTAGAAGAATGAAGGAGGGAGGAGGAGGGGGAGGGAGTAGAAAACCCAATGTGAACACTGTGCCAAACCTCCGGCAGGGTAAGAGGAATCTCTCTCCCACTGCCTGCTTTGTTTTCCCTGTGCCAGTTCCCCTCTTAATCTCCCTCCCCGTCGCCCTTTTACATTACCCTCCTACCCTCTACATGCCTTGAACCAACGGATCTAACTTGTAATTGATGTACCTTCTGTAACAATGTGTAACATGTAACCTATGTAACTCTCCTCATGTAAAGGGCTCTGATACCTCCGGGTCTAGCCAGCGCTATATAAAACTCAAGTAAATAAATAGGCCAAACCAGCAAAGCAACACATAGCAAAGGAGCAGTACTCCTCCTTACAGCTTTTCAACTCTTCTCCTTGGAAGAGACTCCCCTTGATCCAGAAGTGTTTTAAGAGTCTGGGGTTTTAGGTCCAATACTTTTATCCCTTTTGGCCTTTGAAGTAGGCATTCTTCAAAGGATTGTCGTTGTAGTGCACAAGTTCTTATTCCTGCCTGATTTTGCCTCCAGACACACTCCAGGGGGGAGTAGGCAGCATTTTGAGAGGCCGGGCACATCCCTATTCAGGTGTCAGTGGCAACTCCTCCCACCACTCTAGCTCAGGAAGACCCATCAGCCTGTTGATGGGCCATCAGGATATGCAGGGCCCACATCACCTCTCTTTGTGCCACTGTCTAGAGTCTAGGTCTCAGTCAGACCCCGTCAGTATAAACTAGACATTGATTCCACAGGCAGACAGTGGCACAGGATGATCGAACAAAAAAATGTCCACTTTCTAAAAGTGCCATTTTCAAACACACAATTTAAAAACCATCTTTACTAAAATACTTATTTATAAATTCTGAGCTCAGAGAGCCCAAACTACAAATCTCTAGCTGTTCCCAATTGAAGTTACACTTGTAAAGTGTTACAAGGCAGCTCCAATGATAGCCTGTGGGAGAGCTAGTCCTTCCAATAGTGAAAAACGAAATTGTTAGTATTTCACTACCAGGACATGTAAATCACACCATTACATGCCCTCCCTTTCACACACAGTGCACCCTTCCCATGGGGATACCTTGGGCCTACCTTAGAGGTGCCTTACATGTTGTAGAAGGGAAAGTTTGGGCCTGGCAAGTGGGTACACTTGCCAGGTCGACATGGCAGCTTAAAACTGCACTCACAGGTACTGCAATGGCAGGCCTGAGACAAGTTTACAGGGCTACTCACGTGAGTGGCACAAGTGCTGCAGGTCCACTAGTAGCATTTGATTCACAGGCCCTGGGCACACATAATGCACTTTACTAGTGTCTTACCAGTAAATAAAATATGCCCATCATGGATAACCAATCATAATCATAAGTTACACAGCAAGCACTTACACTTTAGCAGCGATCAGCAGTGGTAAAGTGCCCAGAGTATATAAACCAGCAAAAATGAATTCCAGCACACAGTCAAATATACAGGCGATAGAGGCAAAAAGAAGAGGGAAACAATACCACGGATGCCAGGTCTAACAGTAATACCAACCAGGTTTTCTCTCTTGGCCTGTAAGAGGCCATCAACAGTCTGAAGTAAGTTACCCTAGTTATTGCCATCACAAAACCGTAACCACAGTAAAATTGATACAGAGCTGGGTAGGGACTACATTCCCCAGCCTGCTCCGGGCCATGACACCAGCCCCAAAACTCTTGGTGGGAGAATCACGCTCCTAAGCTTACGCTGAGAGTGCGTGACGCAACGCACAGAACACATCGTGTCACGACGGGGGAGACCCATCAGGATCACCTCTGACAGGTGCAAGGGGGCTTAGTATTTATAGTTGCAACTGCATGGAGCTGGTTGCATTCAAGGCCCAGAGACCCCAAGTAGGTGAAAGGCAGGATAATTATCCTTGACGAAGTAAGTCTCGGGGCATACTAAATGAGGGAGTTTAAGTGATGGACCTGCATGTCTAAGATTACTATCATGACCATTACACTATTTATTTGTTTGTGATTACAGGGATCGTCCTCCCTGAGGCCTTATGCCGCTAGATATAATTTACAATAAGTGTAGGTCACTATGAATGCTGTTTTGAGCACAAGTAGTGCACAAAACTACTTTTCACAATGTGTGCAGTGTTTTTAAGTATTTTTAAATGAGTTGTGTGTCTCATTACAAGCATGACATTGTGGGGATCTCCAATGTGCATGCCTTAAGGTGCACACATATAGCATGATGTTACACTAAGAAGGTGCCGTCATTCTGTGCCCATTGCTAGTATATGATCTCTCCTTCTATAATTCTTGCCAACACAGGTACATTTCCTGAATGGCCTATACTAATGTGCATGCTTTTTTGAGTGTGTGCTAGTGTCGCACCATTAATATAATAGAGAGATGGTAATACCAACCACAATAAAGTAGGGATTAGGGGCCAGATGTACGGCAAGCAAAATTGCGCCTCACAAATTTCGAATTTGCGAGGTACAATTTGCCATATACAATAGTGTGATTAACACTGTTTGCGATTCCCAATGGGGTCGCAAATTTCGAGGCTCATTAATTTTACTGAGCCTCTCGCAACTTGCGAGCCTATTGGAAAAATTACAGGCCCTCCCAGGTATGGTGGCCTGCTGGGCTCAGCAAACCACCATGTCTGAGACAGCTTCTAAATAAAGCAGTTTAAAATGTTTCATTTTTTAAGGGCAGGTAGTGGTCCTTGAAACCACTGCCTGCCCTTAGAAAACATTTTTAGAGACAGTCACAAAGTGGAAGGGGTTCCCAGGGGACCTCTTCCAAATTGTGACTGCATTACCACCCTCTTGAAGAGGGTGGTCATTTGTGAGTGTTCTGCAACCACCATTGCAGTTACAAAACATTCATACATTGATTTGCGGACGCAATTCCTAAATAGTGAGTCACAAATAAATTGCAACTCCCGATTTAGGAATTGCACATGGCCCTGGGCCATTTTGCATGCGTTATCATGTCGCAAACTGATTTGCGCATGCAATTTAGGGTCGTACATCTGGCCCTAGATCTTTTTTTGACGTAAAGAAAGCCCATTTACCCTTAGAGGCACTTAATGAGTCTGAAACATGTTGACCTCATTTTGATGTTTGGGCCATTATACCCAGTTACATCACTTTGATTTCTGCTTTAAACCTTGCAAAAGGACCTCACATTAAAGACATAGGATCCTGCAGGCAATTTCGACACAATACCTATTAGAAAGTGCTCCACTTACAAAGTGCATTGAGCCCACCCACTCACACTAGGTGCGAACCGATGATGAAGTATGTCACAGGAGGATCCTTGTAAATAAATGTATAAGATTTTGGATCTCACATTTCACCACCAGTAGCAGGTAGAGTAGAGAAAAACAAAGTGTTGAGACCCAGCTCCTGGTATGATAATGGCTGTAGACAGGCTCAAAGAGCTCTGCTTATAGCCATTAAATCAAGACTACCAGACGACATTCGAAGATGTAGGGCTACCTATAAACTAGCCCAATTATCTGCCAAAAAGAATTGGGATGAGGACCGTTGGAGGGGGTTACTTCAGGCTTGTGAGGGGCGGAATATGACGCAATTTTGGCACCTCCTCAAATGGGGTAACCGTACACAAGATATGGTTCCCACAAACTATGTGGAGCCACAGGCATGGGTCTCGTATTTTGAAAACCAGTTCAAACTGCAGTGTGGTCCTCTAACAGCGACGCAGACCCCCATGTGTGAGGAATCCCTGGTTTTTGTCCCCAGTGAGGTGAAGGCGATCCTAAAGGACATTCCAAGTGTTAAAGCACCAGGGCATGACTGTATCCCTGCAGATTTATTCAAACATGAGCAAGATCTATGGGTCCCATATCTGACAATGCTAGCTAACGCCCTTGCTAGTGGAGCTTTGGTTCCCGATTCTTGGCTTGGGGCTGAGATATTGCCCATCTACAAGAAGGGCGATCGCTCTACCCTGGCCAACTATCGTCCTATCAGCCTTATAGACGCGGTACAAAAGATTGTGGCCGTCTTCTTTTGGGCTGTATACAGGATTGGATGGCTGATTTTTATGTACTAACACCCCTCCAGGTGGGTTTTCGGTCGAACATTGGTACCCTTGACCAAGCATTTAGGGTTATGCTCTTATACTGGAAAGAGGTTCTGCTAGGTGGTGGCATGCTCTTTGCGGCCTTCGTGGACCTCAGGTCCGCTTTTGATCTTGTACCTAGGATCAAGTTGTGGGAAGTGTTATTGGGGATGGGCATGCCCAAAGAGCTGGTAGCTTTCCTTATCAATATGCACGAACACACGCATGCAAAAGTTCGTTGGGACAAACCTGGAGAGGTGACAGATAGGTTTGAGGTTTCTAAAGGTGTCAGACAAGGATGTGTGTTGGCCCCCACCCTGTTTTCCCTGTTTATTAATGGGATTACGAATTACTTTTCTAATCACCCGACTGACGCTCCCTCCCTAGCTGGCAAGAAAATCCCACTGCTCATGTTCGCAGACGATACGCTTTTAATTTCTTAGACGAGACAGGGGTTACAGCTTGCACTATCTCGCTTTGAGCTGTTCTGCCGCGAACATGAGCTGGAAGTTAATGTAGGGAAGACCAAATTTATGGTCCTTCGTGGCCCAAGACCAGTCAAAGCTAGGGTTAAAATGAGTGGGGTCATCCTTGATCAGACAGCTGTTTTTACGTACCTAGGAGTCACCTTTAGCGAAAACCTAAGCTGGAAACCGCAGATTGACCTCCTCACCCTTAAGCATGCCCAACTTGCCGGTGCTCTGTTGAAGGAGCACAGGAACTCCATAACTAAACCACTGGCCCCCTTGTTAAAAATGTATGGCTCTAAAATACCATCGGCCATTATGTATGGCGCTGAACTGTGGGGCTTTAGCAACACGTCCCAACTTAAGGTCGCACAGAATAAATTTCTAATATCGGCAATAGGGCTACCCCATTCAACACCTCGCATCCCTCTTTTATATGACCTTGGATGTAACCCCGTTGAGGACGTAATTCGGTACAGGCCACTGGCGTTTTGGCGGCGCCTGTGGACGACACCGAAATTGTCTATGTACGATGAGGCCCTTTTGGAAGTAAAAGGGCTTTGGGGCTCATCCAGGATTCCCTGGTTATCAGGAATAAAGGCCTCCCTGATGGATATGGGGCTGGGGTGCCTGTGGGCTGACACAGTAACTGCCGTTTTCCCTTCCAAGAAGCTTTTTAAGGAAATGTATTGGAGTAGGATTAAAGAAAAGAGACGGGTGTCTGTACAGGGAAGTTCTATGACATCTTTATTCCTTGTTATTAAGGATACTTCCCATTACGAGGAATTGGGACATTATAACAAAACCAATAGATCGTAAACTTTTCCGTCAGTTAAGAGTAGGTTCCCTCCCGCTCGGAGGATTAACATGCTCTTGGAATCCTTCTGGCTCCGATAAATGTCCCTGTTGTGTGGAGGGGGTAGAAACAGTGGACCATTTCCTCTTTTGCTGCCCATTTTACTCACATCCTAGACGAGTATGGTTGAGGCCCGCATGCCGCTCACTGGGCACCAGATCCGCACAGGCTGCAAGTCGAATTTTGAAATCTGACACCTCAAGACTTATTGTAATTTGTGTATCTAAATTTGTCAGTTGGGCCTGGTCAATCCGGATCCGGTACCTGAGTTTTTAATACTTTGTGTACACTTGCAGATGGCGGGTTAGCATGATTGCTTCTCAATATGAATTTATTTTTTAATATTGTATGTCTATTTTGTTCTACAGTCTTAGTCTTTGTATCTATATCTAATAACTTTTTATTGTTTTTTTACTATGCTCTGTATTTATGGATTTTATTGGGAAATTTTACTAGGGTTTGTGCTGTTTTGTATTGTATGTCTTTTATGATGTAAATCGAAATAAAGACCTTTTTGACTGACTGACTGAGTAGAGAAAGGATAGGTGAACCCTACAAGATTGTTTAGATAATACAGCATTACGGAGGCTGAGGGTACCCTTATGTTCATGGCTTCTCACTCCCCATTAGTGTGATACGTAAAATAAAATGTAGGTTTTAAAAGTTCACTCTGTACGCCCAACAGGAAATGCAAACTGACAGGAAACTCTGATACTCATCACAGGATCTCTGTTCTCTGTGACTCATTGTTTTCGCAGAAGTGCAGCGGTTTTGAGTCTTCTGAGGATGTAATTAAGGAGTTGCCTAATGTAATTAGGAAAGTTAACAAAAAGCTCTATCTATGTCCAGCTTTACACTGTTTTAACCCTTTTAGAACATGGGCGTAAGGCCTGCCTCGATAAGTGCTTGTCAACTCTCCTAGCCAACTTTACCGTCTACTGCTCTTGTTTAGAAAGCATTTTTGGGTTGCAAGTGAATGTACACTCCTTAACCAGTCATTTCTAGAGGGGATGTGCTTGTAACAAATTACAAGCAGTTTCCCTAATAGGTGTCCATCCTCCACTGTCCATAACAGCAGGCTAGTGGAGGTGAGACAACCTCAGTCTACCCCTCTGCTTTTTGGGTCCAGCCTACTAGACCGTGCAGGCATATTGGGGATTACCATGAACATAGAGGGGCTTGGAGCACTCCCATTGCTTATCATTGGCTGACTTGCTTTGTCACTTTAATTTGCCAGCTTCTTATGTGTCCCAACTTGTCTACCTTGTGCTTATCCCTCCCATATAGCATGTCCCTTTGTGTGTTTATTTGTCTGGCTGCGCTCAATGTCGGGGAACTACTTTTTCTTTTTGTATAAGAACTCACAGTGTGCATGTGTTTTCGAGCCATCTCCCTCGTGTACAACTCTCTCCTTGTGCTGCTGCCTGTTCCTGTGTGTTTTTCCCGCCCCTCCCTGTTGTGCTCACCAGTGTGCTTCTCCATGTTGTAACTGCCCGGCTTCCCCTGTGTTGCTTCTGTGTGCCCTGCCCTCTCTGTGTTGCTTCCATGTCTTCCGTCCTCCCTTTGTTGATTCGGTGTCCTCCACCTCCCCCCCATGTTTCTTCTGTGTCTTCCTGCACTCATGGGGTTGCTTCCGAACCCTCCCCCTTGCCTGTTGATTGGCCCTTTCGGTTCCTTCTGCTCCACCCGAACACTTAAAAAAAAAAAAAAAAAGCTTTTGCATGTTTTATTTTTAGTTACTAATCCAAATGTAATCAGTAACTAAAATCCAAATAAAGCAGCTACGTCATTTAGTAGGCGCACGCATGCGTGGTGCCTACAAAATGACGCAGGTGAATGTGTAAGCCTTACTTTTTGTTTTCCTTTATTCATACTACATAGGATCAGGGATGCTGTGCAGCGTGCTTAAAAAACCATTGGCAAAGCTAATAAGTAACAAAGGCAAGACTAAGTGGCTTTGCCAATGCTTGTTGGCTGAGTTAGCAAAGTCCAATGACAGTTCTGCCAGTGCATGAGGTGAGGCTTGATGTAGTTGCTTTGGGTGGAGTCTACAGGTGCATGGATGCAGCTTTCCTCCTTTCTGCCTTGAGCAGGTGAGTGCCAGAACATGTATTGAGGTTGGACTATTGTCCTACAAAAAATTGTTGCAAAATGACATCAACCAAAGCATAGAGAAGATAAGTGTATATAAATAAACATAGATTTGCTATTCTTAACTTCTTTACTCCACATCTACCGTAATATATACTATAACTCGCGCCCCACCACATGCACAGTGTTATCATCAATTATGTCATTTTAGATGCTTCATCGATGTTATCAATTATCATTTTATTTTTAGTATCGTCAGGTTAGGGCGGGCGGGACTTGGCTACAATTACATCGGGGAGGAGGAGTGGTTGATGCACTCGAAAGTGCGCATGATGCTATGGCCAGCCCTCTTGGGCCGGCCAAAACGTCATACGCTCTTTGCATGTTCTCCACCCAGGCTGCCTTACAGCCTGGGTGGAGAACATGCCCAGGCTCCCATTCCGTGTCTGAGCGCCGAACCACGGCGCTCAGGCAAATCACAACACTGCATTGCAGCATTGTTCTTGGCTCAGGAGAGCATGTGTGCTTACCAATCGGGAAACATCCTTTACAACGAAACTTTTACAACGCAGTGCTTTTACAACGCAGGTTTTACAACGAAAACCATTACAACGCATTGCGCTGGGGGGCGCTCTAGGATAGGGAATAGATTTAATTTACTATCCAACACCTTCCCTAGTGTCCACGGGGACTGGAGTTGGAATAGTAAATTAAACTATTCACTATCCAGCACCCCAAAGCGCTATGCGTTGTAACGGTTTGCATTGTAAAAACTGCGTTGTAACAGCATGCGTGGTAAAAGCATGCGTTGTAACGTCATACATCCTTACCAATCACAACGCTGCATTGCAGCATTGTGATTGGCTCAGGGGAGCCCGGGTGCTTTCTGGAAGACGAGCGGAGGAGACTTCGACGTGCGAGAGACGGTGGAGAGATGCGTCGATCAGGTAAGTAGGGCCCGCCTCACCACTGACTACAATAGGGAAAATAAAATTATCATTTTATTTTTTCCCTTTGAGCAGTGGGGCGACTCTGCCCTGCCTAAGCGGAGGAGCCGCCACTGTGTTTATCAGTGGCAATCTGCCTTTCAGAGCCGATCGTCCCCATGTACTGTATTCTGACTGTCCGAGGTCTGCCTTCACCCGCTGAATGTTGGATAGCAACAAAGACGTAGTGGTAATAATACAAACAGTTATTCAGTATCTGTCTTCTTGGTTCCATAAGAGGTCTCTGCTTTAAGAACCAGTGCTTCTCTAGAAGAGGTCATTCTTCGTGGACATGACGCCCCCTGGTGGGGGTACCACTTAACAACAATGGAAAAGGGATTTAGCCACAAGGGGTCAAGAAGAAAGGGTGGCAGTGCAAAATATGTAGCGCACCTGAGGTAGTAAAATGCTCAGTCTGCCCAATGAGAGAGCGGGGTCTTTCGGGACCGGGAATGCCACAGAAGAACCCTCCACAATGCCAGCCAGGGAAATAGAGCATGTTGGCACTGCTGCAACAGTGATACCTAAGCCGAACAAGTGTATCTACAATCTTTGTTTCCAGAGGTAGCCTGACTCCTATATCCTGACTAAAGGAGTCGATGTGGTGCTTGGCTCGGCTTTGAGAAGTAAAAGACAGAAACAGCAGATCTAAAGAACAGCCATTTGAAGAAAGGCCACCATTTTGAGTGCCCAGCAGTACTAAGAGAGCTCAGACATTTTACCTGAATTTCTTCAGAATCTAAAGAGAGTGAAACACAATTTACAGAAGTTGGCAAATGTTCTCAGCTTCGCGTTAATCAGTTTCTTAACTTGGACACATGTACCTGTTCTCTATAAACATTCGAGGCAGGGCAGGTTTGCACACACTATCATGATATTCACTTCTGATCTCCCCTCTTTCTCTTAAGTTGTTATGGCTGCGCGTGAAATGGGGCGGGCAGGTGTATGCGATGCCTCATTTGATGGTTGACAGCTTGGAACACGTCACTTTGCTGGTGTGAACATTATAGGCACCTTCCACCTGCTTTTAGCTCTTGCAGTGTGGAAAATGTTCCCTTGCCCCTGACTTCTGGCAACCATCTCTCTGCCCACTGTTGTGTGCTTGGACCAGGGGCGCTAACCCCATTGGCTGAAAAGCCTTCAGCCCCTCCCCTCCAACCCTGCCAGATGCCATAAGAGGGTCTGACTGTGGTGGGTCGAAGGGCCCAAGGCCAACCCCATCCTTCCAGGACTTGGAGAACCATTTACAGCTTTACTGGTCGCACTTTATAATTTCTTTTGTTCTTTGGTCGTTTCGCTTGCATGTTAATAAACACTGACTTGGGCTACATATGGTGTTCTGGGTGACTATGAAGATGCAAGGACTTTAGTTACCAAATAAGCAGCAGATGTGTGTTGCCATTCCCCCGGTGAAGCTACTATCAGTCAGTGCTTTAAATGGGAAACAATAAGGGCAGGTACTCATTAAAATGAGCTAGAGGTGTGGCAAGTGGGCGGGGCTAGGGCGGGGCTAAGTGCAACACATGATGATACATAATGACTTCCATACCAGTTGCAGCACATATTAAAACACCAGAAATGTGTTTATGTAAACAAAACAGGTTAAGTCATTACACAAAATGAAAGCCAAAGAGGATATGTTAACATTTCCTTGTGTATGTATATATATATATATATTCACTGAAAAAAACCATAGGTTTCAGGGGTGTTCTAGTTAGCTGGACATTTCACTC
Source organism: Lissotriton helveticus (assembly GCF_964261635.1). Taxonomy (NCBI): domain Eukaryota; kingdom Metazoa; phylum Chordata; class Amphibia; order Caudata; family Salamandridae; genus Lissotriton; species Lissotriton helveticus. The sequence continues at coordinate 99,624,439 of NC_136070.1, read as the reverse complement.
GTATAAAACCATTGAAATTCCCCCGTTATAGTTAGTTGTACTAACTATAACTCGCGCGCCCGCAATCCACTGCTGATGATGTCACATATTACATCATTCATGACATGGTCAGTGACATCACTGATTACATCACTGATGACATCACTGATGACATCACTGATGACATCATCCAGTGAATGTGGTTTGGTTCGTTATTTAAACATGTATTATATATATATATAGGAATCTGCCTTGAAGACTGAGTGGATGTATAAGTGTGTGAATGGAGGATTTAGTACCAATGTGATTGACTGTCTAAGTGAGGAATTTTAAGTGTCTCACTAAGTTAATGTGATAGTGATTAAACTATATGAATACCTGTATCACTCTATCTCTTGTTGTGTAAACTACTACATAAGTTGGTTACTACCTATGTGAAAGTCTACATTAGTTATTAATTAGTTAAGTGAGTATTTGTATGGGATAGTGAATGAGTGTGCGTGTGGTTGGGTGGGATGTGTGTGACTGTGGAAAGATATGTAAATAGTTGATTTAGTAAGTATATGAGGTTAAGACTGTATGTGGAAACAGTTGTTTGTGTGAGTGAATCTCTTTATGGGCGTGGTAATGAGTAAATATATTTCTCAATGATATATGTCCAACAAACTAAAAATATAAAAGGCAGCGTATGTGACAGTTATTGTATATAAATAAGTATACATAATACTCAGTGATTGTATGAGTGATGTATGGATAACTGTATACTTGTAATACTGATTTTATAACACACCAAGTATGAGTTACTATCTTCATGAATAAATAAAGTGGTGTTTGTATAAGTGTATAGCTAAGTAAATTTAACTATGATCAATTGTTTGCATAAGTGAGTAGGATGTCTGCATAAAGGAATAGGATATGTGCTGGTGTATAATGTTGATGTAGGTATGTAAATATATTTAATAGTGTTCTATTGATCTTTGTTAGCATGCATGAGTTAATCTATAGGTAAGTGTTTAGATGTGTGTGTAGATGTAGGAATCACTGAGTGGGTTTTTAGAAACTTGTACTGGTGTGTCAATGTTTCAAATATGGTACTTCATATTTTATAATGTGTGTTAAAAGATTATGCTACTGTATGATCAGGTGTATCAGTTTGTCACATGGATAATGTCATCAGTGATGTCATCAGTGATGTCATTTGAGATGTCATCAGTGGTGTCATAAGTGATGTCACTCACCATATCATGAATGATGTAATATGTGACATCATCAGCAGTGGATTGCGGGCACGCGATAACGGGGGAATTTCAATGGTTTTATACGAGTGAAATGTCCAGCTAACTATAACACCCCTGAAACCTATGGTTTTTTCTGTGAATTTCTAAGGTTTTTTAAATGCTAATTCCTAACTATAACTTATCTGAAACATATGGTTTTTTCAGTGAATTTCAAAGGTTTTTTAAATGCTAATTCCGAACTATAACATGTCTGAAACCTATGGTTTTTTCAGTGAATTTCAAAGGTTTTTTAAATGCTAATTCCTAACTATAACATGTCTGAAACCTATGGCTTTTCAGTGAATTTCAAAGATTTTTAAATGCTAATTTGTAAATATATATATTTTTTTATATATTCTAACTACATTTTTTAAAATCTTTTAATTTTTTGATGTTATTTTTTAAATAACATTACACATTTTTTTAATTAAATATTTTTTACATTAAAATATATTTTTTCATATTATACATTGTTCATAATATACTTAATTATTATTACTTTTTTTTTTTAAATGTATGGAGTTGCGCACTGTTATCCTATGGGTAGAAATTCACTTAGCAGATAAATAATGTTATCGTTACCTTTTCTTACACAGTGGTGGATCCTGGATACAGCACTGCTGCATCTCCTCTAAACAGTTGAAAGAATGCAAATTACCAAAGACGCGCGGAAGCCCGCGTTTTTTTAAAATATCACTAGAATGCGCGGATCATACGCGCACCCCACAATTTTCCCCCCAAAAATAAAAAAAAATAGGGGCCCTGGCAGACCTTGTGGGACCCCCTGAGGAGACCTAGAGGATCAGGGTGTGTCTAGCCTCCCCCTTTTCATGTTTTAAACACACATTCAACACGGTTCTTCAGCCTCCCTTGTACCGAGACATAAAATGGCTGCCAACAGTTTCTAGTTTCGAATGTTGACAACCACTTGACAGCCAATTAGCCTTCAGCACGTGATCGGAAGGATGCGCTTATCGTACGATGACAATAAGCGGAGTATACGTATTAAATTTTTTAATGGGAAGTGGGCCGCGTGGCCCCCCTCCCGTGCCCAATTCCGGGGCATGGCTAATTATATATTATTATTTTATGGAGGAGGGCTGCAAAGCCCCCCTCCTGAAGCCACTTCAAGACCACGGGGAAATCCGAACTCCATCTATGTATGTACCCCTTAGGAGTTGCCTTCACTTTGTACATCCATGTTTGTGGTAGTACATGCGTGTTAATGTTACGCATGTGCACAATATGTCCCACTGTCTGGCTATGTACCCCTAACGTATTTCATTTTATGTGTCCATGCTCAATTACAACATGCCCAATCATAGCTCTCACACCCAGTGACATCATGCTCAACCAATCATCCTTCTGCAAAGCATTTATAAGCTGCCAACCTTCTTGAACTTTTCCTATTCCGCAATCACAGCCATTGAGAGTGTTCGTATCCACTTCTTCGTAGGTGAGCACTTTTTTAAGAGTAATTAAATTAATTAATCTGAACAATCTTTAAATACCACGTAAATGCAAATTTATGTTCAATTTGGCAATGCTGTTTTTAAGAACGCTTTCCTGGTTTTTTATATCGTTAAAGTTAACTTCATAACTTTAGTTTCTGTGCAAATCACTTAATCCGGTGCGTTTGTTAAATTTGCCAAGCGCCATGTGGCCGCTCCTACAGCAGTGTGCTACGTGCTGTTCAGTGAATAGGATGTAGTTATTCTCGTATAAGTAGTGCGTCATGTGCCCCATGAATTGCAAAAGTAATGATTTCGCCAAAAGTGTATTTTAGCACGGTTTCCAGCACTTATAACTTAAATATTTTTCCTTGGTAGGCGATGTTTCTGGGCAAATTACTTATTCCTGCCGCATATCATTTTTTAAGTAGTGCGTCAGGTGCTCCTTCCTGCCCATGCACTGCACATGTAATTGCTTGATCAATGTTGTATTTTAGCATGCTCTCCATGTTTTTTTAATAACCTTAAACTTCATTTGCCCCCTGTTCTATCTCATTATACATATATCTCAACTATGAGATGTACTGGTCGCCACAAGCTGTCCTGCCCATACACTATACCATGTGGTGGTGAACAACTCTACACATCAGATCCACTGACTGCTCTCCATTTGTTATCAGCCGAAAATTGCAATCTAAATAAAGTGAGTGACCAATCTCGGCCTAACATTTGTATAATGCAATGCTATTTCCTATTTTGCTTGCCAAATTTAACCTTTAATAATTACTTTTCATCCCCAATCCTATTGAGAACAAATGTGTTTATGTACATTTAAATTAATCATGGACATATGTACAACATATACATTTGTAACTCTTTTTTCAGTTGGCAGAATGTTTGTTGCCGAGGTTGAAGAAAACGATATCCTCCTCTTCCATCTCCTTACACCGATGTCTCAAATATGGCATTTACTAGTTGTCCGAAGCCATGCACATTCACAAATTTTTTACGGATAACGTTAAGGTAAATACTCACAATACGACTACTCGACAAAGTTTAAAAGTAACGGATATAAGTACTTGGGTTTTCGGTGGCAGATAATGTCAAATTCACACTTCTACGAATGAGTCTGATACAGGGTGGATCTCTGTATAACTAATGGATGATTAGGTTTTAGGATGGCATACAGAGCTCCCAACCTTCTTACTTTTTTCTTAAAGAGTTCCAAATTGGGGACGAATATTAGGCTGTGCAGTAGAGGTTGACGATGTTGCTCCACTGGTACTTGGGCCTCCTCATGAAGCAGGAGGAGCCTTTCTCAATCTCCTTAACTCTTGTCTTACAAAGTTAACCGGATTCTTAGTCTGCAAGTGCTTCCAGATACTTGCAGTTCCACACCAGTCCTCTTTATTGGGATCTCCTCTTGAAAGCAGTCTTGCATATGTGGCAAGTAACTTTTCTTGCATTCACCTTTTTTAATACTTGTGAAAATTAATTTCAAAACATTCAATGAATACGGTGTCACTATGCATTGTGTCAAATGCTTTATTAAAAATATGCAGAAAATGTTCCCTTTGTTGTTAACGTCTTTACAAAACAATTTGAAAGGAGAAAGTAGGAGATGAATAACAGAGGTACGACGTTATATCTCAAAACGCAAAAATTGATAAAAAGAGTGGACCAAAGTCTGCATGTACAATGCCAGTGGAAACATTTCAGGCACACTGGGAACATTTAAAAATATACATATATCGTCAAGTGTTACTTTGACTTGTAATGTTTGACCTCATTTGGTCACATCAATCTAATTTTAAACACTTAGGGCCTCATTAGGATGGCGGGCGGGCTTTGCCCGCCCGCCACCCTAGCGGAAATCGGGACCGCCCGCCGAAAGGGCGGGGGTCCTGACATTGCCATTACGATGCGCCCGCCACAGTGGCGGGCGCATTCCTCAATTTAACATTGTGGCGGCCAGTGCTCACTGCACCGCCCGCCACAATGTTAAAAAACAAAAGCACGCCTTTGCACAATCGAAGCGGCAGGCTCCACGCGGTGCCTGCCTCTTCGATTATGCAAAGGCAGGGGTGTACCACAGGTACCCCCCCCATGTGCCACCCCCCTTTGGCCTTCACTCTGGGGGCCCACAGGGGGCCCCCAGAGTTAACACCGCATTTCTTTCCGTGGCGGCATTGCCACCACGGAAAGGCATTGAAAAAAGCCCATAGTAATATGCCGGGCGGTGTCTAACAGACACCGCCTCCATGTTACTCGTTTTCCGCCCCAGCCGCAAGGAGACCGGGGCGGAAAAAAGGCGGGCGGTGTTTTTCACCGCTGCCTTCCCCTCCGCCATCCTAATATGGTGGGGGGGATTTGGGCTTGCGATGTCGGGCGGTTTGCCTCCGCCAGGCCGGCGGTGGCCACCGCCAGCCTGGCGGAGGCAAACTGCCCGACATCGTAATGGACCCCTAATTTTCTTTTTTGTTTAGCAGATTAACTACAGTACTTCTTTTGGACTCCATATTATATGTTGTTTATTATATTGTTTTGTTAGTTATAGTTCTAGTTATTTATTGTATTGTTATCTTTTAGTTATAGTTCCAGTTATTGTTTTATTAAAAGTTAATTAAAAAAGTACATACGTCTGTTTTTTTGTGAGGGTAGCAGTCATCAATAGAAATTATATTTACAATTTGAAGTATAATTCTGAGGCTAACTCATTAGCAACATAGTGTGGTGAACGTTTAGCCTCTGTGCTCATGTAAGTGTTCCATGAACTGTTACTATGGTAACAGGCAGAAAGCCGTTTGGGGGTAGGGTTAAAAGTTGCTGGCTGTACAAAAACCGTAATATTTACCCAGGATCTTTTACATCACAGAAAGGAAAGCAAAGTAAAACAAAACACTGTGTACCAGATTTACAACCCCCTTGCACCACTTTTGCATCCACCCCCCCTACAACATTACCCGCTGTTCGGAGTGAAAAACCCGAAACTGCGCCGAGTCCAAAACCGCTCCGGTGAAGAGGAGCTTCTGAGAGGGGCACAGATGCCACTTCGGCACGTTGATGGACAACCCCAGCAGGTGCAAGATGTCGACCGTAGTCTGGAGGTGGGAGACGACTGTCTGGGACGAGCCTGCCTTCAACAACCAGTCGTCGAGATAGGGGAAGACTGGAACACCTGATCTGCGCAGGTAAGTGAATAAACATGTGAATAAATCTTTCTAATTTTCTACGAGACTATAGAATATTGTCCATATACCACAACAATCTGCATTTCAATATGCATGCATCTATTAAAGAGATAGTGTACATTTTACAGATGAAGGAAACCGAGTCTTCCTCATGAACTTTAGACTCTGCATCGGTACTTACTTGTAATTACTAAAATCTCTCAATAAACACAAGGGCTCTTTCTAGAACCACCCAACATCTATACACATAAGCTTGATATATATCTCAAAAATACATGCTTCGTTTTTTTCAGCGACCAAATGCGCTGATCCTACGCGCATATCCCGACATTTTTTGTAAAAAAAATTCGTACTTTTTTTTGCCCTTCGGGTCCCTATGTCACCCCCTGAGCAGGCCTAAGGGGTCAGGGTGTGTCCAACCTGCCCCTGTTCACGTTTTGCCAACATAGTTCACAGACTTCTTCACCCTCGCTTCTACAGAGACACAAAATGGCTGCCAACAGTTCCTGGTTTTGAATGTTTACAACTGCTTGACAGCCAATTAGAATTCAGCGCGTGATCGGAACGGTGCGCTTATCCTACGAGGCCAATCCTCGCACAATCCAAGGATCCTCCGCGCCCATTGATATATAAATGACTTTAACCGTAATTTTCAAAGAAACTACTGAACAGATTGACACCAGATATGCCAAAGGCACAAGTCGGAACTGAGGACTACCTCTCTGCCAAATTTGGTGTAATTCCGTTCAGCCGTTCGAGCTGTAGCTGTGGCTAAGGGTCCTTTGAGAAATTGCATGGGGAAAATGCGTTTTGGGACCCCCCTTTCTTCTCGGCCCCCGCTTCACCAATCACCCCCAGACTTTCAGAGAAGGAGCGGAACTTAGCTGGCCAAAAGTTTGGAAAATGTCAATAAGATTCATCAATCAACATTTAGATGTAGAAGTGTACATTGAGAATGGGCAAATGGAAACTAAAATCCACAGAAAACCCACAGCAGTAAATTCGGTGCTACATGCAACCAGTCAGCACCCTAAACATCTTATACAAAGTATCCCCTATGGGGAGATGATCCGACTAAAGAGAATATGTAGTACGGAAGCCGAACTAGTCAAGCCCAACAGACTAGTCGGTCACCATTTCTCCAACGAGGATACACTAAGAAGTGTATAGATGCTGCAATCCTGAAAAGTGGGTTAGTGGATAAGAATACTCTTTTGAAAGTCAAAACCACAGAATTATCTATGACATTATCTGAATCGAAACCAATACCAAATTATCAATTTCAGATGATAATCGGATATAGTAAACAAAGCAGGGAAGTCAACCGCATTATACAAAATAATTGGCCCTTAGTCAAAAATTATCCTGTTTTGGGTCCCACACTACCAACTAGACTGTCCATTACTAACAGGAGAGCTCCCAACATGTGTGACAATCTGGTACAGAATAATCTGGTTGACAAACCAAAAGGTAATTGGTTAGGCCAAAGAAAGGGCTTTTTTAAATGCAGAACGTGTAAAGCGTGCCAATTTGGCATTAGCACATCAACATACAAAACTGCATTTAGTGAACAGGAATACACTATTGACAAAGCCCTTTCATGTAAAACTGAATATGTAGTGTATGTCCTCTTGTGTTCCTGCGGACTTAAGTACGTGGGAAGTACTAAGCTGCAGGGACACAAGAGGATTTTACAACACATAAGAGCTATAACTAATAAAGACCCTACATATCCCGGGGCACGAAATTTCATGGAACACCACCAATCAGACCCAAAACATCTCAAGTATTTCATTATAGATGGTGTTCCATTAAGCAGGCGTGGCGGCAACAGAGAAAAGACACTAAGACAGTTAGAAACCCGCTGTATTTTAGAACTAGATTAAAAAAATCCTAACGGTCTAAACATCACAGAAGACCTGCACACCTATCTATAAAATGCCTAAGTCATCAAAAACAGTTGGTCTTGACTTTTATAACCATCTCTACTTTTATCCTTCCCCATGCACACTCTCCTCCTCTCTTTCGTCTTCTTTTTTATGACTGCTAATCTAGTATTTATTTCAATTTTAAAAGGATTTTTTTTTTCCTTTTTAAGAAATTCAACTAGTAACATATCTGAGCTACAAACTGTTATTTAGCAGTGAAATTGAACCTCACAACATATAGAAGTTATACAGGATATAAGTTATATCTTGGTGTGTTTTAAATTTTTTCACAGATATTTCCGAATATCTAATTGACAAAGGCTTTTGTCAATAAAGTTTTTTTGATAATTTGCACATATTGCACCAATTTGCACAAAAATGTTGGTCAGGTCAGATACTTGATGGATATATCAGAGACACCATTGCAGAATACAATAATGGTAAGGCCTAGGCAGGTCTTATGTCCCATAAGTAAAGTTTTAAGAAGGGGCTGGATTTAAATGAGACAAACAAACATCTATCCAAATAGTGCGACAGTCAAAAGAGACAAGTACTGAGAAAATAGTATTAACTAGGTATTTATACCAGGATTCTTTTTTGCATATATTTTGTCTTGTCTCTATTTATGGATTTTATGAAGGTCAAAATCGATATTCTTTTTTATATAATATAGATAAATTACAATGTTCATATTTATATATTTATATATTTATTTATTTATTTATGCATTAAGTAAATGAATGTACTGTTTGCACTATTTTGCACAATTGACTATAAACAAATAGATGCAACAAGTCATCCATACCTTTGGAACTGTAAAGATAATGAAGGGACAAATGTATATCCAGGTATTCATACCAATATACAACCAATTGCATACTGAGCGACGAGTTTATGTAAACACATATTAGAAACTGTTTTTGAGCACTGTCACTTTAAACATTCACGGTGAAGAGAGTGAAAAAAAGAAAAAAGAAAAAAACACACAAAAAATGGTATTTAAACAGTCATGTGACTTCTAAGCGTACCATGTGATCAAGGCTCTGCGGAGTTGAAACGCGTAATGGCTGACTTACCTTAAAGGCAATAAAAAATAATTGAATAATAATAATATTACACATTTGTAAAGCGCACAATCACCTGTAAGGGTCTCTAGGCGCTGGGGGCCGTCGGGAAGATTAAGCAAGCTATTGCCCAGAGTCACATGGTGCTGGGCTAATCTGCTGCCGGAGCCGGGGATCGAACCGTGATCCCCAGATTCCGGAGTCAGTCGCCCTGGCCGCGGCGCCACACCTCTTCCACATGTGCAGAGATGAGGTCCGTGCTCCTTTCTTCCAGACATTGAAGTGCCAAAGCAGCAGCAGCGGAGTGCTCTGATATATAAATATATATCCATACTAATATAATAAAGAGAGAGCCCAGACCTTTGAGGCGGGTAATCTCAGGAACCACAGCACCAATCACAACACCCAATACAGCGTTGGAAAGGGCAGTTGCAGCAGAAGGACATAGGCTATGGAGACGCCCACCATATACATTTAAAAGGTAAAAGAACCATGCCAGCAAAGTAGTCCCTTGTGGGCATGTCTGCGTTGTGCTGTGGGCGTGTGCTGGGGGCGTGACAAACGTTGGGGGCGTGTGGTACATTCCGCCCTTCATGCCATGTCTCATATCGTGTGCTAATCCCACCCTGCTCCCTTTAAATACCCCTGCACCCCATAATCATAACCCACCCTCACTCCTTAAAATACCCCAACACCCTTAAACACTAACCCATTTTAACCCCATAAATATACCCTGTACCCCAAAACCCAAACCTATCCCTAAACCCTAAAAATACCCCTGTACCCCAAAACCCAAACCTAGCCCTGAACCCTATAAATACCCCTGTACCTCAAAACCCAAACCTAACCCTAAAAATACCACTGTACCCAAAAACCACCCTGAACCCTAAAATACCCCTGTACCCCAAAACCCAAACCTAGCCCTGAACCCTAAAAATACCCCTGTACCCCAAACCCCAAACCTAGCCCTGAACCCTAAAAGTAACCCTGTACCCCAAACCTACCCCTCAACCCTAAAATACCCCTGTACCCCAAAACCCAAACCTAGCCCTGAATCCTAAAAATACCCCTGTACCCCAAAACCCAAACCTAGCCCTGAACCCTTAAAATACCCCTGTACCCAAAACCCAAACCTACCCCTGAACCCTAAAAATACCCCTATACCCCAAAACCCAAACCTAGCCCTGAACCCTTAAAATGCCCCTGTACCCCAAAACCCATACCTATCCCTAAACCCTAAAACTACCCCTGTACCCCATAAACCAAAACGATATCTGAACCCTTAAATACCCAAACACCCCAAAACATATACATCAGTACCCCAAAACATATACCCCTATACCCATACTTACCTTATCCAAACATTAAAAAAAACATGCTTTTACCATTCATGCATTTACAACGAATTTCGTTGTAAATGTATGCGTGGTAAAAGCATATAAAATGTAATGCCATGCATTAAAATGGCATTGCGGAGTAATGGTACTTTCGTAATGAAAGTATGCGGAGTGATGGTAGGTGGAAAGAAAGTTGCGGAATAATGGGTGTTTACCCTCCCCCGGTAAGTACATTGGTGGCACGGCAGCCCACATCTCCCGCAAAATACTCATATTTTTTCACCACCCATTTGAAAAATGCACAGGTCTCTCTCATTGATGGTCAGCCCCGACATACACTTTTAGACACACCTCCCGCCACAAGTTCTATTTATTTTATTATTTGAGCTTTTAGAGCGCGACAGCTACCCGTTCTAGAATTGCGAACTTTAGAGCTGGGGAGCTACGTACGAATCTCGGCATCAGCTCAACATCCTGTGATTCCAGGCAAATTGCTTTGTCTCCCCGTGCCTACCACAAATGAATGTGTTCTTCTGTAATGTAAATTGTGCTCATGCCATGTTGTCGAGTTCGCGCTATATAATATTGCAAGGAAAAATAAAGTAGGCAAACTCGAGTTCACACACTACTGAACGCGCACTCTTAAGTGCATCAGCAGTGCACTGTGAATCGGAGCGTTTCACAGGCCTGTCACAGATAAGAAATGCTATCAAAACGAAATCCTACAAAACAATATACTACTGGCCAGCAGCAATTCATACCCGGACAACATCGGGACGGGCTGCTAGTATATATATATATTACCTACTGGCGATAGCCAGTAGGTATATATAGTTAGGATTTTTTTCCTATGGGATTTTTGAAAATTCTATGTCGAATAACTTTGGCGTTTGAGGACAGAATTGGCTGAAATTTTCAGGAAAATGGAACATTTTGTTTCTGAGCAGCCCCTGAAACTTTGGGGGAGTTTCGTCAAGGGGGGCCGAGAAAAAAGGGGGGTCCCAAAACGTGTTTTTCCCATGCAATTTTCCATAGGGCGGTTGGCCTCACTTTTAGCCTGAACGGCTGAATGGATTTACACCAAACTTGGCAAAATTGTAGGGACTGGTAGCCCGATGTGCCTTTGCTATGTCTCAAGATATAGGCTCCAGTGGTTTTTACGAAAATTAACTTTGAAAAATAAATATTGGGCTACATTGGGCTATATATATGTTGGAGCCCAAATGTAGCCCAATGTAGCCCAATGTAGCCCAAAGATGGCCACCAGAGACAAAAAAAAAACAAATGTAGCCCAAATATCAGCCAGATGTAGCCCAACTATAGCCCAATGACAGAATGTCCCAGAGTGTTCTAAAGAACAACTAGAGTGGTAACAGTCCTACTTATTACAAAGGTATGGCACACCTGAAGCCATCTTGATTGGAATAAAGTGGTAACTCTTAAAACATTTAATTTAAAAAGGAACAAAATGAGGGGGTTCATTTTGCCATAGAAAGTATGATTAGCGAATATATGACGAAATCCCGCATACCATCAGTCCGCAAAAAAAATCCCGCATGTACTATTAGGCCACAAATTAAAATAACGAAAACCTTTAGAACGAATATGCCTTTAGCATACACTAAACAACGAAACTACCCTAAACCCTAAAACACTACCCCCAGCATGACCCTACACTACACAAACAGTACAACACTACCCAAAACCCTAAAACACTACACCCCAGCATGACCCTACACTACGCAAACACTACAACACTACCCTAAACCCTAAAACACTACCCCCAGCATGACCCTACACTACGCAAACACTACAACACTACCCAAAACCCTAAAACACTACACCCCAGCATGACCCTACACTACGCAAACACTACAACACTACCCTAAACCCTAAAACACTACCCCCAGCATGACCCTACACTACACAAACACTACAACACAACCCTAAACCCTAAAACACTGCCCCCAGCATGACCCTACACTACGCAAACACTACAACACAACCCTAAACCCTAAAACACTACCCCCAGCATGACCCTACACTACGCAAACACTACAACACTACCCTAAACCCTAAAACACTACCCCCAGCATGACCCTACACTACGCAAACACTACAACACTACCCAAAACCCTAAAACACTACACCCCAGCATGACCCTACACTACGCAAACACTACAACACTACCCTAAACCCTAAAACACTACCCCCAGCATGACCCTACACTACGCAAACACTACAACACTACCCAAAACCCTAAAACACTACACCCCAGCATGACCCTACACTACGCAAACACTACAACACTACCCTAAACCCTAAAACACTACCCCCAGCATGACCCTACACTACGCAAACACTACAACACTACCCTAAACCCTAAAACACTACCCCCAGCATGACTCTACACTACGCAAACACTACAACACTACCCTAAACCCTAAAACACTACCCCCAGCATGACCCTACACTACGCAAACACTACAACACTACCCTAAACCCTAAAACACTACCCCCAGCATGACCCTACACTACGCAAACACTACAACACTACCCTAAACCCTAAAACACTACCCCCAGCATGACCCTACACTACGCAAACACTACAACACTACCCAAAACCCTAAAACACTACCCCCAGCATGACCCTACACTACGCAAACACTACAACACTACCCAAAACCCTAAAACACTACCCCCCAGCATGACCCTACACTACGCAAAAACTACTACACTACCCAAAACCCTAAAACACTACCCCCAGCATGACCCTACACTACGCAAACACTACAACACTACCCAAAACCCTAAAACACTACCCCCAGCATGACCCTACACTACGCAAACACTACAACACTACCCAAAACCCTAAAACACTACACCCCAGCATGACCCTACACTACGCAAACACTACAACACTACCCAAAACCCTAAAACACTACCCCCAGCATGACCCTACACTACGCAAACACTACAACACTACCCAAAACCCTCAAACACTACCCCCAGCATGACCCTACACTACGCAAACACTACAACACTACCCTAAACCCTAAAATACTACACCCCAGCATGACCCTACACTACGCAAACACTACAACACTACCCAAAACCCTAAAACACTACCCCCAGCATGACCCTACACTACGCAAACACTACAACACTATCCTAAACCCTAAAACACTACGTCCAGCATGACCCTACACTACGCAAACACTACAACACTACCCTAAACCCTAAAACACTAGCCCCAGCATGACCCTACACTACGCAAACACTACAACACAACCCTAAACCCTAAAACACTACCCCCAGCATGACCCTACACTACGCAAACACTACAACACTACCCTAAACCCTAAAACACTACCCCCAGCATGACCCTACACTACGCAAACACTACAACACAACCCTAAACCCTAAAACACTACCCCCAGCATGACCCTACACTAAACAACCACCACAACTCTACACTACACTAACACAACACTACACTACACAACACTACACTACACTACACAATCACTAACCCACGAAAAAATTAACACAAACCCACTTACCTCTCTCGTCATCGTGGTTTTCACAACGCAAATGCATTTACCATACATGCCTTTAAAACGTAATTCTTTGTAAAGGCATGCGCGATAAATGCACATGCGCTTTGAAAAAATGCGGGATAATGGTATGCGAGGTCAATGACCTTGCGGGATAATGGTATGCGGACTGAAAGTCTGCGGGATAAAAAATGCGGGAAAATGGCTGCAAACCATGATTAGCAGCAGACTTCCCTGGTGAGCACTAGCTTTACTACAGTGATCTAATGAGCAACTAGAGTGCTAACATTCAGAATTTATGGCAAATGTGTGACACATCTGAATGCCTTCTTGATAGAACCAAAGTAAACAAGCATTGAAAATGCAATAGATCTCGCCCTCGTTTAAGTTAAAGCCATTCTGTTTGTAATGAGGTGGCTTTTTAGCTTTGCTTTTATTAGTGTTTTTAAAACTTTCATGTAAATAACATGCATATGTATGCATATATGTATATGTATGCATGCATTTATATTTATATAGATATGCAGATTATATATGTTTATATATGTATATTACCTACTGGCGATAGCCAGTGGGTATATATAGTTAGGATTTTTTCTCTATGGGATTTCTGAAAATTCTATGTCTAATAACTTTGGCGTTAGTGGACGGAATTGGCTGAAATTTTCAGGAAAATGGCACATTTTGTTTCTGAGCAGCCCCTGAAAATTTGGGGGGGTTTCGTCAAGGGGGGGGCCGAGAAAAAAGGGGGATCCCAAAACGCGTTTTTCCCATTCATTTTTCCATAGGGCGGTTGGACTCACTTTTAGCTCGAACGGCTGAATAGATTTACATGAAACTTGGCAAAATTGTAGATATGGTTTGCCCGACGTGCCTTTGCTATGTCTCAATATATGTGCTCCAGTGGATTTTGAGAAATTAACGTTTAAAAAAATATATATATCTGTGACAGCGCTCCGGTTAGCGCCCCGGTTCGCGTACCTGACGCGTAACGGAACTTCGCGAAGCGAAGCTGATTGGCTCTACGGTGTCTGTCAACATTCTAAACAGTCCGGAGCGGCCGCCATCTTGTCTCTCGGTACGATCGAGAGACAAGATGTCTTTTTTGCGATTTTACGCCGTAGAGGCGCGTCCCGGTACGCGAACCGGGCAGCTCACCGGGCAGCTCACCGGGCAGCTAACCGGGCAGCTAACCGGCAGCGTAGCTGTCAACATTGTAAACAGTCCGAAGCGGCCGCCATCTTGTCTCTCGGTAGGATCGAGAGACAAGATGTGGTGAAAAAAGAAGGGGGAAATGAAGGAAAGGGGGCAAGGTAAACCCCTCCTGACCCCCTAGGATTGATGAGGGGGATATTAAAGTCCCCCGCGATTTTTCGCGGTAGAGGCGCTTCCCGGTACGCGAACCGGGCAGCTAACCGGCAGCGTAACGGGAGTCCGCCATCTTGTGTTTTTGGAGCGTCCGGTTCGCGTACCGGGTAGCGTCCCGGTAAGCGTAACAAGGGGAAAACCAAGAGAAACAGTAAAAAAAAAATTAAGGGAATAGATTTCCAGAAAACTTGGCAAAATTGTAGGGACTGTTTGTTTGATGTGCCTTTGCAAGGCCTCAAGATATGTGCACGTGTGGATTTTGTCTAATTAAGGTTAAAAAATATATATATATCTGTAAGCGTGCTCCGGCACGCTTACGTTACGGGTTTTGTTTGCGCTGCAGAGCCGATACGTCACGGTTATGCGACGCGTCATGAGGCGTCTCACGTGGCTACGTGATACGTCACGTAATAAAGAATATATTTTACAGCTATAGATATTAGCTTTTAAAAAACCAATGAAATTCACTGAAAAAACCATAGGTTATAGACCATATATAGTTAGGAATTTGCATTTACAAAACCTTGAAAATTCACTGAAAAAACCATAGGTTAGAGACCATATATAGTTAGCTGGACATTTTATTGACATAAAACCAATGAAATTCCATATATAGTTAGTTGCACTAACTATATATCGCGCACCCGCAATCCACTGCTGATGATGTCACATATTACATCATTCATGACATGGTCAGTGACATCACTGATGACATCACTGATGACATCTCAAATGACATCACTGATGACATCACTGATGACATCTCAAATGACATCACTGATGACATCATGACACACCAATACCAGTTACTACATACGCACTCACTGATTCCTACGTCTACACACACATTCACTCATTCACCCATACAATCACTCATACATACAGTCACTCATTATTACAACACTATCATATGCACTCATACACCTATGCAGACACTCACACACTGCCACTCATCCATGGAGTTACTCACACACCTAGTCAGTCCTGTAAAGAATCAATCACACTTCCATTTCCTCATCTATACAGTTAAACACAGAACACCATACTTCAGTGACATCACTGATGACATCACTGATGACATCTCAAATGACATCACTGATGACATCTCAAATGACATCACTGATGACATCATGACACACCAATACCAGTTACTACATACGCACTCACTGATTCCTACGCCTACACACACATTCACTCATTCACCCATACAATCACTCATACATACAGTCACTCATTATTACAACACTATCATATGCACTCATACACCTAGTCAGTCCTGTGAAGAATCAATCACACTTCGATTTCCTCATCTATACAGTTAAACACAGAACACCATACTTTTCACACATATACTAACACATACTTACTCTCTTATACAATCACTGATACAAGTACACATTGATATGCACAGAGTCACACACCTCCCAGCCAGCCACACACACACTCAGTCTTCCATACATCCACTCATTCTTCAATATGTAAAACATAGTTAAACTTTACAAAAACACACAGACACTAGATGATGTCATCAGTGATGTCATTTGAGATGTCATCAGTGATGTCATCAGTGATGTCATTTGAGATGTCATCAGTGATGTCATCAGTGATGTCACTGACCATGTCATGAATGATGTAATATGTGACATCATCAGCAGTGGATTGCGGGTGCGCGATATATAGTTAGTGCAACTAACTATATATGGAATTTCATTGGTTTTATGTCAATAAAATGTCCAGCTAACTATATATGGTCTCTAACCTATGGTTTTTTCAGTGAATTTTCAAGGTTTTGTAAATGCAAATTCCTAACTATATATGGTCTATAACCTATGGTTTTTTCAGTGAATATATATATATATATATATATATATATATATATATATATATATATATATATATATATACATATATATGTATATATATATCAGAGCACTCCGCTCTGTGTAAAGTAAAAAATCTGCTGTATTTCTTGTTAACTTTAATAAATATATATATATATATATATATATCAAGAAATACAGCAGATTTTTAACTTTACACAAGTTTTTGTTAAAATGCCATTTCTAAGCCCCGATTTCAGAACTGAACACATATCTGGTGTTTTTAATCTGAAAAAAGTATCAATCCTAATTTAGGGTGACCAGGAGTCTCGGATTTGCCAGGACGGTCCCGGTTTTTCACCAGCTGTCCCGGCAGATTTCAGGAAATTTAGCTCATGTCCCGGTTTTTAAAGAGGGTCGACCAAAAACGGCGGGAGGTGCTTTTTCATGTTTTACAAAGCAGAGATAGTTAGCAGTTGTTTTGAGAAAGCAATCTAATTAACAGGCAAGTTACTGGGTTGAAAAATAGCATTTTATGTATGTTCTTACTGCCTGTTCTGGAATTATTTGCTGAGGAGAGCTTCATTTTGTGTGCTCGCTTGAAGTAAATTTGTAGTCCTTCTTCTATTTTTGTGGAATGTCCAAGTTTTTGGCTTTAAAATTCTGGTCACCCTACCTAACTTCACCTGTCACCTCACTTTTTTTTACATTCCTCCCTCCCCCTTCCTTCTATTTTCATTCCGTTTTTTCCCCAATCAGACCCATCACCAGTTGTCATGGGAGCTCATTCCTAGAGTGCTGCAGTGTTCCCTACTATTCATTGCTCTTTGGGCAGGGCTACTTTCACACCCATGGATCCCTCATTGTTATGTAAATACAGCCATTAGTGTTGGAGGGGCACACACAGGGAAGCAGCTCCTGTGCTGAAAAAAACAAACGTGAAAAGAAAACCCGCTTTGGGGAAGGTGTAGGAATGTGCTGCACTGCCACTCCTTTAGTAAGGCCAGTGCATTACCCTAAATGGGACTGGATTACTGACCGCAGCCCCAGCCCAGGTCATTTTACGCACCTTCCGGGGAGGGGGCTGGAGGTGAGGGGAGGGGGCTAAAGCACTTTCACCTGAATGGTCGTTGCACGCCTAATTAACAGTGCAGAGTCTGCCTAGACCCTGTCCTGTTAATCACAGCATGATGGAAGTCCTCTCAAACCCCTGCAGTGTCGGGAAATTCAAAGGGGCGCCACTGGACTTTAGTAACGTTTCTGCAAAAGTCTACTTCAGAGGCTCAGTGTGATTGCGAGATCCGGAAGCAGAGTGGCATTCTAAAGAAAAGTGCCGGTACTGATGGCTAGAACATTTGGAAGTGCTGGTACTAAGTACTGGTGAGTACCGCCCCAGTTAAAGTATTGCTATCAGTATGATTTGATGGCAAAGTGAGCAAGTGACATAAAATAAATATCCTAGCAAAATGTTGCTTTCCAAAGACATAGAAAAGTGCATGTGAAAATCGAAAAGAAATCTTTGGGGTCGTCTGATATTTTTTAGTGATATGTAGCACTATTTTCCCTAGAACTGCCCACATAAATCTGTCATTCTAGCATAGGGTTTTATTTACTGCACATAGTATGCCTTTTATATGTAGGTTAGGGTGGGCAAAACTGTAATTTTTTTTCCAAATATACATAGGTTTTGCATATTCTTGCCGGGATCATGCATACAAATTGGACATGAGGGCATGGCTTGCAAACAAGATCCGCACGAGATACCAGTAGATACCAGTAGAAGACTAGTTTGAGGAGAAGAAGTCTATTGACTGTGGTTTGCTATCACTGTAAAATTCGTTATGCTCCGACTAGTGTCCAGTGGGAAAAAATTATGCAGAATATTTTAGTCTTTATATGTGATTTTTATTTATAAAATTTGCTTAACGCAAAATTTGAAAATTGCACAAGACTTTGTGTAATGAAAATTTCACTGGGCCTAAAGTTAGTATATGTACCATGATTTTGACTCAACTGGTCTTCTCCTTCAAGAAAGGTGAGATAATTACATCAGAAGCAATTAAACCCAGTCTTTCAGCTGTTTTTAGTTGGATGGAAATGAACCAGCTCAAAAGTAACACATATACAACGGAGGTTCTTAGCTTTGGTCACAATGCCACTTTCAACCTGCAGGCTCACTGACCAGATGAGGCTTTGCTGCTCAATCTGCAAGTGGACTCGGTAAAAAACTTGAGAGTCAAGTTCAATAATCAGATGACCATGAATTATCAAATCAATACGGTGGTCTCTTGCACTCGGCAAACACATTTGCATCTTCTCTCTCTACCAGTGAGAATAACAGTGGTAATGGTATTAATTCTTTCCAGGTTTGACTATGCTAATGCCCTTTATAAAGGTTTCCCACTGCAGACAGTTCAAAATGCTGCTGCCCGATTTGTGCTTAATTTACCATACCGGGCACAAGTCTTGCGGCATTTCAGAAACCTGCATTGGCTCCCTGTGAACAAGCGGATCACATTTAAGATCCTTCTCCTAATGCACAGAGCAATGAACCACTCTGGTCCAGTCTACATGTCATCCAGGATACGCCATTACTTACCTGCGAGAACTTTGCGCTTATCCAAGGGCCACTTGGCCGCAATTCCTAGGGTCCGCCTTACCAAATTTGGGGGCTGATCCTTCTCATTCTTGGAACCGCAAGCCTGGAATAGGCTTCTGGTAGAGTTGCGACAAATGGAAGAAGACACTCTTCAGAAAGAAACTCAGGACATGGCTCTTTGCACTCTAACCACCTTTTTCCTCCCCTTGTTTTCCAACTAACCACCTAGCGCCGAGACACTCTTTTTGAGAAGACGTGTGCTTAACAAATCGTGTCATTAATTAATTCATTAATCCTCTCTCTCACATTTATTTAATTTCTTTTACAATGCTTCCAATCCCAGTGAGGGTGTCAGAGTGTTTTACATCACACATGCATTTTATATTGTATTGTATTGTATTGTAATTGCATTTATATAGCGCTTACTACCCCAGACGAGGCGTCATATAGTGACATTGAATCATTAAAGTGTGTAAATAAAGATATAGGAAATTTTACAAATAGATTAGAAGGTGAAGGAGTCATGTGTCATCCATACTGGTATGTATTTTATGTTAAGAGTCCTTTGTCTGGAGAAACACAAACCCCTGGATTTAAAATGTAACATAGTAGTTAGTGTTGTCTGTACAAAAAAGAATATAGGAACCCATCTTAACAACCTTCGAATAACAAAAGATTGAGGAAAATAATAAGATTGTAGACCTATGTCTTACAGTTTGCTTGCAGCTCTTTGATGCCAATTCATAGCTCACTGTGCTATGGCAGGATCTTAATTTATGAACTACATGTAACAAATGGATCTCAATGACAAAAGCAGTAACCCAAAGAGCTATCTATATAAAATACAATTTGTGATCTGCATGATACACATTGTGCTGCCCAGCATGCGACTCAGAATACTCTGTGTTATTTTATGATGAGCCAAAACTGTGACTTGACAAAACACAGATCTCTCCAGAAAGTACATTAGCCACTAGAGTTCCCTTGCTGTTATTATGCATTGAAAAAATCCTTTGCATACAAAGATCTCTGCAAGTTGCTTGTTTCACCTGTGACACCTAATGCATCAGCTCTTGTCTCCCTTCCCTTCAGAGTGCAAGTCCATGCCCCCTTCCAGATTGGCACCCCGTGAAGCGGCATAAGGCAGGCCCTAAAGTCGGCACTTTAATAAACATCTCAGTGCTATAAAAAAAATGCCTAGTCATCTCATGTTTTCTGAAGCACCGCAGAAAATACAGAATTATAGCTTTCTAGAGCACTGTTATGTGGTATGTTCAAAAGCACCTTATCCTATGTATTTCAACAGCTTTGAATTTATTTCAGGTAGGCATCGGTTAGGAAAAATTCACATCCCCTTAGAGACTACCCTAGAAAATACCAACTTCACACAAGCTTAATACTAATCAATTTTGGTAACCAGGTAAAGCTAATGGGTGTTTAACCCTTGTCATGGATAAATACACTATTGAGTTGTAGTCTAAGTGGTGCTCTAAAAAAGGAAGAAAGATTGGTTACCAATGCAATCTTATGTTAACCCTCCACAGAAGATTAATAGTACATTCAAAATCCACCACGAGCACACATAAGTCAAATCAAGAGCCCATGAATTATCAAGTAAGTCCAGTAGTTTTCAAACCAATGTCCCAATTTGTATTCCGTCTTTCCAATTCTCAAATGAAAGTAGGTAACTTTTCTATACACAGCTAGATCTTCAGTTCACAAAACAACAGCAGCCAACAAGTGTTTTGTCGTGCCATCTGATGCACAAATGACTTCTTCAGGGCTGCAAACCCAAGAGGAACAAAATTACTCAATATATACAATACAGTAACATGTATATATCATTAGGGAGTATACCACAGTACCAATAGAAAGTGTGTTATACAGAAGTTATAATCCAAGATTCCAAATATTGTGAACACCACCATCCAGAAAATGAAAAAGAAAAAAGCTCCAGTGACAAAGAGTCGGATTTGTATATTAAAAACACCATAGGCGTGATTACCCGAGAGCAGAAAACAGAAAGGAAAATAGAATTACTAATCACTTGATATAAACGATTCTTTATTGTTTGTACGCGATAAGTCAATCCATTGACATCAGAAATCTATAGAAGCAAAAAACACAACATGAAATAATCCCCATTCTGGACTGGCTATACCTAGGCCAATCCAAGTTTATGAGACGTTAAACCCCTCCTGAAGAAAGCCTCCTCTTACCCCAATGATCTAAAAAAGTATCACCCTATCTCTCTGCTCCTGTACCAGGCCAGAGTTTTCGAGAAAGCCATGAACAAGCAGCTCACCGAATTCCTGCAACAAAATCACCCACTGGCCACCTCTCAATCAGGATTCTGTGCCAACCACAGCACTGAGACCATGCTGATCGCCGCGACTGATGATATCAGAACACTCACCACTGTGGAAAATCAATTTCCCTGATCCTCCTCAACCTCTCCGCAGTGTTCTACACATTCACATTCCACAACAACAACAGCAACAGACTCCACAACATAAGCATACATCAAAACATCCTCAAAGTGGATTGCCTCCTTTCTCTCAGGACGCACACAGACATCTTATGTGGCGTACCACAAGGATCATCCCTTAGCCCCACCCTGTTCAACATCTACATGACCCCCTCACCGACGTCATCAGATCTCCCAGACTCAACATAGTCTCCTACGCAGATGGTACTCAACAGATCCTCTCGCTCATTGAGGACAAGTGCCAAAACCAACTTCTGCAACATCATGACAAACGTAGCCAAATGGATGAGAAACAACTGCCTCCAACTCAACTCCGAAAAAACCGAAGTGCTGATCTTCGAGAAGAAAACCTTTGCATGGGACCACCGCTGGTTGCCTGCAGAACTTAGACCCACACCCACACAGACCAACCACACACGCAATCTCTGCATCATCCTAGACAGCCAACTGATCATGAAACGACAAGTTAATGTAGTCACCTCTGCCTGCTTCCATACACTTTGCATGTTCCACAGAAGCTTCTGATGCCTTACAACAAACACCAGAAAGACCATCACCCAGACCCTCGTCACTAGCCACCTCAACTATGGTAATGCCCTCTATGCTGGCATATCCACCCAGCTCCTCAGAAGACTCCAGACCATACAGAACACTGCAGCTCGACTCAGCCTAGACCTCCCCAAACAAACCCATATCACCCTCCAAATGAGAGACCTCTACTGGCTCCCCTTCCAGAAAACATGGCAGTTCAAGATTCTCACACAAAGCTCTCCACTACCTAGGACCTGCTTACCTCAACCATCGACTGAATTTCCACCAACCCTCCAGATACATGCGCACCTCCTCACTAACCCTTGTACACACTACCCGCATCCGTCGCAGCAACAGCGGCCACTTCCTCTTCTACTTAGCTGCCAAGACCTGGGATGACCTTCCCCTTCAGCTCTGTACAGCCTCCTCTCTGGCAGACTTCAGAAAGAGACTCAAGACCTGGCTCTTCAACGGAGACACAGCACCCAGATACCCCTAAGGATGGCAGTGTTGTGCTCTACAAATGAGGTTTGATTGATTTGAGTGTTGAATGAGTTAGTAGATAAATATATTGCATATTCTCCATTGACAACATGGGATCATGTGATGCACAGTAGCTTTGTAGGTTATGTAGTGCCCAGAGTGGAGATGTGTAATCTGATTAGGGTTTTTTTTCATACCAGATTAACAGAAAGCATGTACTTGCAATGGTGTGGTTTTCCAGATTGAATATGGCTTTTCTTAAGGTCTGTCGACTTCTTACATATTTAGTCGACTCCTATACATGTGATGTTTTGTGGGTATAGTACAAATGCATATTAGGGACTGTAAATGTACACTTGTTGCTCTAACTGTAATGCTGTGGTGAGGGTTTCACTTGTAGGTTCAAATGGACTTAGTTTTATTCAATTGTAGATTGGCTGGAATCAAGCAGTGTTTGTCTGAATGTACAAATGAGAGAATGTCCACTTGTTTAGGCTCATTTGAATTTGCTCCTGATTGTTATGTAACTTCCGTTCCATATTAGCCAGACAGTAACGGAATTTACTGAACTTGCCGCGGTAATGGCTTTGAAAAGAACCAAAGAGCATGCTGAAGTGGCATTTGGGAGCACAGCAAAAGTCTATGAAAAGTCTGGGGATTGGAAGAAAAGAGGCTGAGAGACGGAATTGAGAAGAAAGGAAAAAGAGAGGAAGGGAGAGATGAGAGAGTGTGATGGAAGAAAGATAAAGATACATAGAGAGGAAAGGCAGAATAAGGGACAGAAAGGTGGAAAACGAATGAAAGTTATGAAATGTTAAAAAAGGTAGAAAGAGAAAAAAATAAGAAAATTCATGCAAAAAAAGCAGACAAGGAAAGAAAAGAGAATAAGGCGAAAGATGATGAGATAATGAGGGTGAAAACAGAAAGGCATGAAACAAAAGTGTAAATGAAGTGAAAGCAAGTGGGAACAAAGGAAGAGAAAGATGGAGAGCAAACAGAGATCATAAGAGGTGGAAGGGGAGTACAAAGAGAAATATATAGACCCACAGGTGAGAGAAATGGAAGGAAAAGGGAAGAGTGAAAAGAAAGGGATGGATAAGAGAAGTGAGTGGATTCAGCAGAGGATACAAATGTTCATCTCAAGCCAGATCGTAAGCAAACGCCTTGTAGCCCCATAACTTCTTAGGTGTGCGGTAACTCCTGTACATATCGAAATTGTGAGTTTTGCAGTTTTATCGCACCAAGTAATTACTGGGCATGATAAAAAACACATCACCAGTTAAATTTAAACAGGTCAACCATTACAGAATTCAAAGGGAGAAAAAGGCCAGGAAATAGCACGGCATACAGGTTTTTGAGGCGGCAAGAATCAAAATCCATGATATGCCCCTTTTCAGTGACAAAACTTACACCAGGCGATAATTATCACACCCAATAAATTTGGAACTCATCACTGTTAGATTTCATAGGATGCAATAATGATCATAACTGTGCCACTTCTGATGAGGGGTTGGGTCCATTTTGAAAATGAAAATCTTTACACCGTCCTGAAGGAGAGCTAGTTCAGCTGCCTCTGGTAGATTGGTAGAGAGTTCCATATACTTGTTGCTTCTCTGGTGAAGTACCTGTTCTGTGCTTGTTTTAGTTTGACTTTGGGTGGCACTAGTAGTGGTGCGCCTCCTGGAATGTCTGGCTTCGCCAGAGAATGTCAAGAGCGTGGCCATGCAGTTAGGTTTTTGCTGGTGGATGGCTTTGTGAGTTACGCATTTGATTCCAAATTTTATTCTGACCTCCAGTGGAAGCCAATGGAGGACACACAGAATTGGCGTAATGTGGTTGAATTAATTTTTGTCCCCGATGATTAATCTTGCTTTAGTGTGTAATACTGCTTGGATGGAGCGCGGTGGATCCCAGGAGTTCCTATTAAGATCACACCGCCGAAACAGATTCTTGAAATCAGCCATTGTGTCTCTCATTCACCCATTCTCATGAGCCGCTACTGCTTCTGTTCATCTCAGCTCACTTAGCTTCTACGACATCCACTGATTTCCTTGCATAAACCTTATATATACCATTGTAGACTCACATCAAAGCATTGTAAATTCCTTTGACCTCATCTGACAGGCTATTACGGGATAGTTACAGTCACCAAGTAAATGTATTAGTTGAGCCAAACTCACTATTCTACTGTAGTTTCCACTGTTTCCACCACACTCCTACATTGTCGAGTTTATTCACTGACCTCTACCATTACGAGGAATCATAAATCTGGAAATGCGTGTCAATGCTACGCCTCCCTAGTGGAGGAGTAGCAAGGCGCAACGAGGAGAAATGTTTTCATTTCTCCTCGTTTTCTCCTCTTTCAAAGCGTGCTGCATTCTACAGCACGCACTGAAAGAGGAAAATGCCTGTAATGATTTTTTTGTGCAGGAAGGTGTCCCTTCCTGCACAAAAACAATCTCCCCATGACGCAGGCATCCTTGCACCATGGTGCAAGGGTGCCTGCGCCTTCAGATGGCTGCAATTTGTGCGCCAGAGCAGACAAGAGCACAGGAATGCGATATATTATTGTAAATATGTTGCATTCCTGTGCTTCGCAAGTGCCGCAGCATGGCGCAGCCAAAGGGCTTGTGTTGCCGCGCTGCGGCACTTCCTTGTATATCTGTCCTGGGGAGTCTTGCTAAGTTGAAAATCACTCTCTGGCTATTTTATTTGAGATCATTCATGTTTGGTCTTTCGAAGGCTCCTAAATTCACAAACTAGGAGCCTGAATTTATAAGCATTTTCTCTGGATTGTCCTTATTTGCAAAGAGTTTTTTCCTGGCTTAGGACAGTCGAGGAACTTTCCGGTTTATGTCCTACACCAGGTACAAATGTAGTAAACAGGCGCAGCTTTTCATCCAAGAAACATTTTCTAGATCATGAAACAATGAATATAAATAAATAAGACTCTCTCATTATGTCTTTTTCAAATTTTAATATTTGTAAGAAATAATCATATACATCATAAAACATTTATGGTAAGAGCTTAGGTTAAAAACAGTTACTTCGTAGTTTGAATGTGTGGTTTACTCTTAGAAAGTTGTAATGTACTGTTCTTAAATTTTAGCCGGATTTGTTAACCATTCCGCCTCTAATAATAAAAAAAAAAACAGTTCAGACTGTGGGCAAACCCAGTAATCGTCGTTCAATTACCACTAACAAAGATGTAAACTGGTTAAAATCCTTGAACAGTTAAAAAAACATGCTGCATTTAATTAAAGCACCTCATCTTTCTCGGAAGGTTAAGACAATGTTTTTTTCTTTCTTGTTTCTCAGGTGCCTAAATTGGATTCTTCTCTCCGAGGTCTAAGGAAGAAAAAAACAAAAATAAGTACACACACATTAAAAAACAAAGGAGCATTTATTAATAATTGCGCTATTCTGGATGATTTAAAGGGAAAGTTTGTAATAGTTATCACAGTAAATAAAAGAAACAAACTGCCTGAGATTCCTTTTGCAACATTAATAATATGCTTGTAAACTGAAAATCATTTGTATGGTCTGGCTTGACAGCTCAGCTGTTGCTAGACAGTTATGTGAGAATCTGCAGGAAAGGGTCTTTGGCACCCACCCACATGTTTTGATTGGGTGGAAGTTGTGCACATCCACAAAAAAAAGTGCTTGCCATCCACAGAGCTGTGATCATTTTGTTTATTTATCCAGCTGTTGGAGCTTGAACTTTCAGGGGGCACACTCATGACATTACAATGTTATTAGTGTCTTAAATATCCAGATAATGTATGATGTTTTTCTCTGGCGGCAGCACAGATGGAAGGATGGTAGTCATTCACTTACATGCATTTTTAGGTCTAGCTTGACGGTACAACTGTCACACCTAACCTTTTAACCTACACAATATTATTCTGCAGTTCTTTGCTTCTGCACAAATACAGATACATTCCCATGCTATCTACTTGTAATGCTCAACAGTACCATGCAACATTTCTTTAAAGCAAGACATTTTGGCATTGCCAAAGCTTGTTTTCAAACTGCACCAGGAATCTAGTGCCTGTTATTTTGGCATTCATCGGCAAGAATGGAGGGGTTTTTCTATTTCTTATATACCGAGAAGGGTCTTCTCCATTAGCTTGCCTCAGGTTGTTTTATAACTAGAACGTGGGGTTGGTTCGCAATGTATTGAGTAATTTGTTAATTTTGTGTTGAGGTCTCCAGACTCCAGATATCTCTCACATTAAAGGGATAAAAAGCCCTCGAAAAATGAATCACAAGTTGCTATTATATGAAATTAGTGCATTTTACTCTATGTAGTGGATAGTCACTCCCCTTCTGAAATTGTGTGCAAGGCCAAGTGCAAGCCCTTTCCAAGTGACCTGTAAAGGCCAGAGACCTATTGACATGCACGCACAGTACCCACTGGCTGTAGTTTAGAGCACATTATAAAATTTCGGACACAAGGAATTAATTACAGTTATATACAACTAGCGTTTCCCCCTAACTGCTTGAGCATCAGCATGCAGTAGTACTGTCAGGCAGGGAAGAGCTCTTCAAGCCTGAGATACATGGGTCTGGATCCAGATGGCTCCGGTACCACCGACTCGAGGTAATATGATGCTTGCATCGGTATCAACCATGCGCTGCACAAGTACCCCAATGATCCAGAGATTTTTCCAGGCAGAACTTTGCCAGATACAATCCAACGAAATTTCTCAGGCAAAAAAAACAACTTTCTGAACTCTACAGTTCAGAACAGGGGTAAATGTTGAGGTTCTGTGAATTCTGAACCCCTGGGTTCTATTTTGTGTATGGCAGCCATTTTGTGGTTGCCCTCACATAGGCCATGATTGTGGCTGAAACTAGTCTTTTGAGGACATGTACACCTTAGATCGAGTTCATGCTGACTCCTGTTTGACCTGAGTGAACTGACCCTGTTGCCTGAAGCTGACCTTGTTAAACCAGTTCCTGCCCTTTAGCTGATCAAGATTGAGGATCAAAGCACAGGACATTGTAGAGTTTGGTATGCACACACACACACCCCTTATCCTGCTTCTTATCTGTTTTCTGTTCCTTCTTTTATGGTCTGTTTATGATATGGGTTGTGGTCCTTTTATTATGGTTTTGTCCCGGCTTGTGTAAGAAGGAATGTTAGGCATTTTGCATGCTTGCAAAAGCTCGGACTGCCCCTTACTTGTATGCTGAAGTTTTAACCCTAAGCATGTAAAAGGCCTCTGTTTTCTGTATTCCTCAGACTACCTCATTCAGTTGCTACGGCTTTTGTGTGACGTGGCCTCACTTATTAAATTTAATAAAGATGTCTTTTCATATTTTCAGCTTCTGTGCCAAGTTCTTTTTTCTATTAGTAAGTATTGCCTGAGAATGAAGATTTACAGTTCTTCAAATGGCGCGGCCAACGTGGGCTTCATCAGAGAAGTGACTTTCTGAAGGAGTGATCTTGTCAGGAGACTGAAATCTACTGAGTTGGAGAGGATGGGACTCTGCTACTTTGTGCACAAGGATTCTGGAGATTCTCTGTCTTCGCAGCCCAGTATATTTCTGATCTTCCTGATTTTGATCGTCCACATGATGTCACTCCTGACTGAGAACCTTTTTGGCGTGAGTATTCTAAAAAAGACCGTTAGGTCATGTAGAACTTGACAGTTAGAATTTGGATAACGTTTTGATTAGTAAGAATAAGAAGTACAAGTGGGTCACTCCCACGACTTTGTTTGGTTTCTTGGTTTTGATTTGGTTATTGCAATTACCAAAACCGAGGGTTTGGTTTCTTGGTTTTGATTTGGTTATTGCAATAACCAAAGCCGAGGGTCTTGTATATTTGCGAGTATATCGTTCTTGATAACCCCTTGAAGTTTGAAGCTAGATTAGTGAGCCATAAGATGCCTGGTCTTAGCAGATTTAGGACTGTAACTTTGGAACTTTGGAATTTGTGTTGGCCAACTTTGGATTTGTATAGGTTTGTATATGCGAATTGCAATTTGTGTAGAACAGGTAATGAGGAGAATTTTCTCTATTTGGTTTAGTTGAACGGTGCACGTACGAAAAGTACATTAAGCACTACATTGATTATAATATTGTATATTTTGCAATATTTTTGGCATGCCTGTTTAAAAGCTCACATACGAAGAATGTGTGATATATTTGGAAGGTACCATAGTGTGATGTGAAGTAAATTAGCCGGCTTCCCTAGAGGGAATATCTAAATAGGTTTAGATTTACAAACATATTTCTTCCTTGGTGATTTTGTATCCCCAGGGAATTAAAATATGACATAATACAAAACAAGGATCCTTTGTTCTGCGCAATTTTATAAATGAAGATATGCAGAGCGATTTTTTGGTGTTCTGCCAGCCACAGCTAGTGAATTAAGTGTGTTTTGGCTTCTTGGATATGCAGCAGACTGTTTTTGCAGTCTTTTGGAACACTATTGAAAAGCGTTTCTTGTAAATATGACTTACAACTAGTATTTACAAATGGTTTGGTTTAAGTACAGTCTGTGGGCTGTCCTTTGTTTTTGTTCTGAGTATTGGTTTGTGGGTTAAATGTGTGTTTAAATGTCTATGTGGTTTTCCCATTAGTGCAATTTCTGTAAGTGAATAGCGTTGGCGCTATTTATGAAATGCATGGCTAAAGCGCGCCGTATTGTGTGTCCTGAGTGTTTCACCCCTTTCTGTTTATGTCTGAAATAAGGGATGCAGCTTGCTTTTGTATGTGAAATTAGCCAAAATGATTGGGTTTATTAAAAATAATTATTAAATTATGAAAAATAATTATTAAAAATAAGTGCTACAAAATTCGTTTTTTACTATTCATGAAGCTTAATGCTCATACTGTGACCTCCTAGCATTATTTTTTTTATTTTTTTTTATACTTTATTCGACAAAAATCATCATAAAAGTGCAAACATACATACATACAAACAGAAAACATAAAAAGAAAAAAACAATCTGTCCCAAAGTACAACAACAAGGATATATCAAAACTGAAAAGTGAATTAATAAAGCTCGCTAATTAATTCAGCGGATTTTTGGATCACCAAGTAATCTAGAGCGAATTGACCAAGCCCCCGCTAAATATTTTGCGACCCCACAAACAATATACATTGAGGCAGTATTAGTTGACATAATGCGTAGGGCTGCTCTATGATCATTCACGCCCATGGATTTGCAGACCGGTTTCAGCCATTTATTCCTAACATGTGTATAAGCTGAACATGCAAATAAAAAGTGCCCCAGGGATTCTTTCGGGCAGCTACAACCTGGACAATTTAGATTTATCTTTTCCATACCTTTCCAACCTGCCGTGGTCTCATTAACAGGCAAAGATCCGTATCTAAATTTCAAAAACAATGTCCTATCTCTAGGTTTTTGGATAAAATCCAAAAAGGGTTCAATTTTACGCCCTACTTTATGCTCTAGAAACTTAATTGTCAGGGGGCCAAAATTTGAATTAGCATGTATCTTGGAGTCTACCCATTCCCAGTATAGCTTTTTAACTTCTAATTTGGAGGGTGGGCATTGTGAAGACCAAGATTCCCCCAGGCCTAACGAGTATACTAACACCTTAAGGTTGCTAAGCCACTTTATTTTGTTGTTAACATTAAGGGCAATAAGCTCGTCCAGGACTCGAGCGTAGTCTTTTAATTCTTCAGTCCTACGTAATCGTACCCAAAATAATAGGGGTCTAAGATGGACTTTATCAGCTATACATTTCATGCCCATGTCGAAAAATAGTGGTAACAGTGGAGTTGACACGGGGAGTGATACCAATTCTTGAATAAACTTATTCTCAATGATGGTCAGGGCTCTAGAGTTTACTGCGCCCCATATTTCTGAACCGTAGACAGCCGATGCTACAGCCTTGCCCTCATAAACTGAAAGGGCTGGAGCAACAGGTCTACTGGTGGACTGGCGTTGATTTTTGATTATAGCGCCAGAGACCCTTTTAAGATTGAGTATCATTTTAGACATATGCGGTCCCCAGGACATGTTGTTGGATAGCCTAACACCCAAGTAATCAAATTCGTTCACAACCTCGAGCGGGGACCCAAAGAGTGAAATGTGTACATTCCTAGACTTTCTTTTTAACGAGAATACCATTAGCTTTGTTTTTGAGGTATTTATTGTTAAGCCTCGCTCTCTGCAAAAGAGCGAAAAGCGGTCAAGCAATTTCTGGAGACCCGACGGGGTCTTGGACATCAGAAGGGTATCGTCCGCAAAGAGGAGTGTAGGGGTCTTCTCACCGGCAAGGACGGGAGCATCCGCTGGGATCTCCCTCAAATGGTCCACCACCCCATTTATGAAGAGGGAGAACAGCGTAGGTGCCATCACACACCCCTGCCGTACTCCTCTATTGACCGGAACCCTCTCAGTCAATTGCCCTTGGCTTCCCCAACGAATCCTTGCAAAATTGTCCTCATGGAGCTTAATAATAAATTGCAGAAGATAATTGGGGAAGCCCATTTCCAGTAGAACTTCCCACAGTTTAGATCGAGGAATGACATCAAAAGCGGTTTTCAGATCGATGAAAGCCAGGTACAGACTACCTTTGTTTATGGATACTGACTTCCAATAAACCGCACAAAACCAGAACACCTGGTCTATTGCACCCACATTCTGTCTAAACCCTGCCTGGAAATGAGTCAATATCTCATCTTCCATGAGCCATGTCTCGAATCTATTTACAATGACCCTGCCAACTACCTTTTGTATAGTATCAATTAAACTAATTGGCCTATAGTTGTCAGGGTCCTCTCTATTACCTTTTTTGTATATTGTGATTACCTCCGCCCCTTTCCAGGAGTCCGGGACGGGAAACCCCTGTTGAATTAAATTCATTAAGCTAGCTATAAAACTTGCCCAAACCAAAGGGTCATGGGCTAATAGGTCTCCAGGCAGACCGTCAGGCCCAGGTGCTTTACCGGGTCGGATTTTAGAGATAGCATCTATGACCTCTCTTACCTCAAAGGGAATTATTTCTGATGCAATTTCTCTTCTTAAAACAGGGAAAATTTCTAGAGCAAGATGAGCTTGGGTCTCATCTTCGCAATATAATTTTAAAAAATGAGCGTGCCATTGCTGGGCGTTTATATGGTTTAAAATAGGATCCACTCCCCTACGATTTAAAAGATTAATTAGTTTCCAAAAGGAGACAGAATTCTTATCCCAAGCAGCTGTTTTAAGTTTCTGCCAATGGTCTTCCTCCCAATTCTTTTTTGAAGATGCCAATGTTTTCCTATAGTTCCCCCTTGCTAATCTTACTGCTCCGGTGTCTTTTAGTTTTATAGCACGTGCAATTTCCTTTCTCTTTTCCCTACAATCAACAGTATACAAAGGCTTCGTTTTTATTTTAAGCTTCTCAGCAGGTTGCTTCCCCTTCGACTTTTTTTGAAAAACCTTACCTATTTTAACTACAAGATCTTGATAGTGAGTTAAAAATAATGGGCCATGGGTGTTTGAAGAAGCCAGATTCAGCATTATTTCTGACAAAGTGGAAGATTCCGCTAAGACCAATTCCCTAATGTGCAGAAGAACCTCCTCCTCTAGCTTGATCACCTCCCATCTCAATTTCCTATTGCAATTGGATGGGATAGCCTCCTTAGTGATTAAATTCGTACATAAGGACTCACTATGTCCATTAGACCAGTTAATTGCCATACATAGAGGATTATGGTCGCTATCTATGGTCTGCTTAATCTCCATGTCTATAAGTTTGGACCAGGAATCAAGATCTAAGAAGATATAATCAATTCGTGATGGGGAGAGAATCCTATTGTATGTCATCGCCCCATTGCGATCGGAGGTGGTCCGGCCATTTAGAGCTCTAAGGTTATGTGCCGAGGCTAGAGCATTCAACTGTATAGCTCTTGGATACCATTTTTTAATGGGTGCTAAATCCAAAGTGGGGACGGAGTACTTCCAATCTTCCGCATTCCAACCTAAAATATCCTCATCATCCAGAGGTTCGAAAGTACAATTAAAATCGCCACCCACCAAAATTTTTGATCTCCTAGCATTATAATTTAATATGAGTTGTGTTGCACTGCATACTGAGGACATTAGCATATGACATCTCACTTAGCGCAGGCGTAAAAAACTAATTTTTCAAAGGATTTACACGAGATATGTCTAATGTCTAATATCTGTAATGTGTAAACAACATTCTGAGGATGATTAATATGTAACATACTTATAGGATATTTATTTTTAAGTGCCACAAATATCAAAGTCGAATTTAGGTATTTTTGCCATTTAAAATAGCTTTAAAGTGCCTTAGGCTTCAGTAAATGCATACATTTAGGTATAAAACACAAATTTGCAGGTTGTTCCCATTTGGGGTTGCGTTTAATGGCTCAGTGAGCCAATGTGCCTGGTGCAGAGGTTTGAGTTTAATATCAGGGTTGAAGGTTTTAACTCCAGCTGGACTTACTGAAATGTTTATCTATTTAAGGTTGCTGAAATGAGTACCATTGCATAGGGTAATAGCAAACATCTGTTCTAAAGATGGTATGTTATGTTATTATGTTCTGCGAATTATTCACAGTAAATGTTTTAATAATATAATTATAGCAATAAATTGTAGCCCCTAACAGGAGTCATGTGTATAACATGTGTTTTTAAATAGAGTGAATTATTGCAGGTTAGGAGGAATTAGGAAGGCCTTTTGGCTTTGTCAGCCTCAGAATGAGCAGAGGGTGGGGGCTAGTAGAACTGCAGAGGTTTGCTCAAGTCCCGCTGAGGTGTTATCTTTAGTTTCCCTGTAAGCAATGGAAGGAGGCTGTCATGTTGACATTTGTGACCTTTTAAATTAAGGCCTTGTCTCTGTGAAATTCAGAATTACCTTGCTAAACAGGCCTCTAAAAGGAAGGGTTTCTGGTTTCTCCACAAAATTAAAGAACTTAATTCCAAAGGGAAAATATGAAACAGGTTTCTTTGAAAGTCCCAACACATGCTAAATGCTCTGCAGAAATGATATATTTGTATCTCTGCCTCTAAAAAAATAATGTCTGCTAGTTCTTTTATTTGACCGAAAATGAAGCATTGCATTAAGTCTTAGACAGAAAATAAGACGAAGCTTTTTATTGAAATTTTGAAGGCTACATGCCTAAGTGAGAACAATTGTGTCGCAAAGATAACACAGAGTGTCAGTGAAAGAATTTTACTTTCGGAAAGTTAAAATGGCTTAATGTTGCAAGCTGACTGACAAGATGGTAACAGTTAAGTAATGGAAATTTATTTTTGTGTCTGTTCATGTGTATTATGTTTTGTATTCTGATTAAACGTTATAATTGATGTCTGTTTGTTATGAGAAATGTCTCTCTTTTGTGTGTTGTGTATTTTTTTTTTTTTGCTTCTGCCCACAGATCATTCATGGATTGTTCTGGGTGATTTTAAGGCTGACAAGACACGTGAGTTTGGTTGGTTGAAATGAGATGTGTTTTTGCGAAACTCCTTTGGAAAGAAATGTCCATGCGTTTTTCATGTTTGTGTATTTGGTTCCATCATGAATTGTTCTTGCTGGTTCTGTGTGTCTAAAAGTTGTATTTGACACCAGATATCCACTAACTGGTGATCTACTGTCAAACAGGAGGGTAAGGATTTTAAACCTGACACGGTGTTATGTGTCACCGCTCATTTATATATGCTGTTGTTTTGTCTATGCTTTTTGTGCTTGATATACAGCAAGTATATCTGATGGCTTGACATGTCCGTTTTGTGCGGTTTTTTTGCATGTTTTTTTGTTTTATGTTGCTGCTTATGATACTATTACACGTTTACCTGTGTTGTGAAGGGATATACATGACGATGTGTATCCTGCAAACAGTTGGGTAGATTTGCTTTGACACTAAATTTCACAGAAAGACAGACAACACTTCATCAGTGTATGTCAAATTTGGCTTTGATGGTATTTGAAGGAAAATAAAAAAAGAGATATACAGAATCAAAGTGTGTCACATGCTGTTAGTCACGTACTGCCCCTCCCCTTAAGGAACAGGCAGCCCTACATTTATGTATCCTGATTGGACGTAAGGATAAATTATAGATCTGTGACTTTTGCGCATGGTGACCTAATTTTTATATTACATTAGTCAGGTTTGTTCTGCTTCCTAAATAGTGTATGGCCTTGTACCATAAAGGAAACAAGGTTTCATTTTTCCCTGAAGAAAGGAACTGGAACATTAGCTGAGATTACCGTATATGGTTTAGCGGCCAGCGGTAGAGCTAACATTCACTCAAGTAATTTCTTGTTCTTCCTATCGATTTTTCTTTCATCACTTCTCCCCTGATTGATGTTGCATCGTCCCTAGTAATTGGGGATGTTAGCTGTGTCCTAGTCCCATTTTCCCTTTTCCATATTCCTTTCACCTGTTAGCCTTCTTTTATTATTATTATTGTATTAGGTTCACACTTCCAGATTGCAGTAATGTACTAGGAACCCCTATATTATGTATAATTCCCTTTTGTATGACTAGACTGGTTTTTAAGAATTTTCTTTAGGCCTAACTCGATGTTTTCCAGTCTAACCGTCATGGTAGTGATGGACTGGTTAACTGACTCAATGCTATTATAAGACAAGTTTCCACATTTTGATTATTAGCCTGTGTATTGCGTAGTGCACTTCTGCACAGTTATTAAACGGGAGGTATCTACATGTCCCTAATAATCTGTATTATGCGATTTCTCTTTTGAAATGTTTTAGATAAGGAATTTAGGAACACCTATATGTAATTATTGAGAGAAAAAATGTGTTTACCCCATTAGACGATGTCACTATGTGTGAGGACATCCATTTAGATAAAATTCTCATATAGTTATCTACCATTAGATGGTAGAGTATATGCTCTCACATGGAAACCCAATTGAAGAAATTAGAGGCACTGTTTTGCTTATTGCCTTTGTCTTTGTACTCTATGAGAATGACAGTGTGTTCTAGACCAGAATTGTCTCATGGCGTATGGCCACTCCCTCGCAGATTGCAGGCCACCTGCTGGCAATCCTCTTGTTAAAAACAAACTGTTTTTGTACTAAATTGAAGGAAAATAACAAATGTGTCCCATTTCCTATGACACTAGGTTCTGCGGGATTAAGTCATAATAACCTGCGGACCTTTGATGAAAAGCTAATTCCCATCAGTGACAGTCCCAGCACCCAGACAGTGATCGCCAGCGTGTCATCAGTGATATCTCCAACGTATTGTACTTGCTTCATCAGAAGGCGTTGAACGTCAGAAAGAAGGAGGAGCTGGTTTTGCCACAGAACCAGAGTTTCAGTGCAAAAGAGCGAAAGAGAAGGATTCCAGTTATTTTAAGTTTTTAGTTTTTCACCTGTCATGTGCTGGTAACCTCTGACAGTAGTCAGTCCATTGAGCCCCTTGGCCTGAGTTTTG
Source organism: Lissotriton helveticus (assembly GCF_964261635.1). Taxonomy (NCBI): domain Eukaryota; kingdom Metazoa; phylum Chordata; class Amphibia; order Caudata; family Salamandridae; genus Lissotriton; species Lissotriton helveticus. The sequence goes on along the minus strand of NC_136070.1, from coordinate 99,587,965 downwards.
GCCACACACCCCCCCCCCCCTTTTCTTTGCTCCAACGGAAAGGCAGTGCACCAGAGGATCCAGGATTGGAAAAAGGCACTACATTGTGGTACCTATGACTAAATGGAAGAGCAGCCCGAGCATCCTCTGACACTGAAAAGCGAGTGTTGGAGTCTGAAAGTGTTGCTGAGTATGAAAGCCTGTTGCTCTTTCCTGATTAATAGTACTTGGGTCTGCATGAGATGATCTGTGCCCTTGATCAATGAAGAGCACACTATCTGTAGTGCCTGCCGCAGAGGAGAGATATTGGTGCACTGCCTTGAGACATTGAGGCTTTCAAATAAGCTACGAGTGTTTGCCAGGAGGGCACTCCAACGGATACTGAGAAGGACCATTTTCATGAAAGGCCTGAACGAAGAGGCCCATGCGGAAGAAAACGACAGAAAAGGATTTGATGAACAATAGCAGCCTGCCGGAGAGGCTTGGACGGACTCTGGGTATTTCCTGTGCGATTGCATAAAATGGGTGTTAGGAGACTAATTTTTGCTGTTTTGCTGGCATTGTTTTAAAGTAGTATTCTGTTTAGTAAAAGCAGAATAAAGTCCATTCTCTGTGGAAGAGTATCCCTTTTCATCTGAGAGCATTAATAAGGATCACCACTGTTTCACCTGAACATATAATAAGTTACTGAAATGCATAGGAGCCATAAAAAATGTTACTAGATAATTTTAGGATTTGCTTTCTGCTTAGAGTTGTGAAAAATTATAATTTTGTTTGTAATAGTGGTCATTACTTTCTCCTGTTGTCCATATGTTCTTAATAACATGTTATCTAGTATTTTTAAGCATGACATTGTCTTTTGTGGGTTGGATTGTTTTCACTACCCAATTGACTTCTGCACCCACCTCCCAACCTATGTCTTTTCCTACTACTACTTCTTTGCATTCTTTTCATATCTTACCTGAGCACGAGCAGATTAGAAGGTCGGAATTTGTGAATAATTCCTTTGTACAGTTTCAGCATCAATACCAGTTAGTAATGAAGACCACTAATTGTTGGGTGTGTGGTCTTTTGCCACATACTACAGATAGAGGTATTCCCTATTTGGTTCTGTCATTTAGTTACAATGGGTCTGTATGGGCATATCAGACGATGTTTATTTATGCCAACGAAGTCTATCCCTTGCGTTCCATGAAAGATAACTCAAGTAATAATGCCTTAGTGAAGGGAATAACGGATAATATTGACATCGATTCAGATACAGACTGAGTGATTGCCTATGTAAGGGCAAAAGGAGGGGCTGAGGTTCTGTGAATTCTGAACCCACGGGTTCCATTTTGTGTATGGCAGCCATTTTGTGATGCCCTCACATAGGCCATGATTGTGGCTGAAACTAGTCTTTTGAGGACATGTACACCTTAGCTCGAGTTCATGCTGACTCCTGGTTGACCTGAGTGGACTGACCCTGTTGCCTGAAGCTGACCTGGTTAAACCAGTTCCTGCCCTTTAGCTGATCAAGATGAGGATCAAAGCATAGGACATTGTAGAGTTTGGTATGCCCACACACACCCCTTATCCTGCTTCTTATCTGTTTTCTGTTCCTTCTTTTATGGTCTGTTTATGATATAGGTTGTGGTCCTTTTATTATGGGTTTGTCCCAGCTTGTGTAAGAAGGAATGTTAGGCATTTTGCATGCTTGCAAAAGCTAGGACTGCCCCTTACTTGTATGCTGAAGTTTGTAACCCTAAGCATATAAAAGGCCTCTGTTTTCTGTATTCCTCAGACTACCTCATTCAGTTGCTACGGCTTCTGTGTGACGTGGCCTCAGTTAATAAATTTAATAAAGATGTCTTTTCATATTTTCAGCTTCTGTGCCAAGTTCTTTTTTCTATTAGTAAGTATTCCCTGAGAATGAAGATTTACAGTTCTTCAATGTGTGGTGTTAAATCTATTCCGGGTCACGGAACTTAGAATGGGACATAAGACTTCACTGAGAAGTAACCAACCAAAGTGGTCTGAGTATTTCCCCACATGGTATAATATTGAATTAAATTTCAATAAACTGTGCACGGGCATAATCCAACTGAGAGTTACCTGCCACCCCCTGCCTACAAGTGTGACTCTTATAGCAGTTAGCCCCCCCCCAACATCAATGATTACGGGCCCCCAGGGTGTCGGGGTGCACATGGGAGCATTTACATGCACAAAGCGGGAGGCACCGCGCGGTGCCTGCCGCTTTGTGCATGTAAATGCAAAGCATGCATTTTTAACCTTGCGGTGGGTGCTGCTTCAAGCAGGACCCACCTCAAGGTTAAAGATAAGGGATGTGACCGCCTGGGTGGTGGTCACATCCTAATTGGTATGGAGGAACCGCCGCTGCCCCTGCAGACGGTCCCTCCACCTCAGGGGTGGCGGACGGACGCAGGTCCGTCCGCCATCCTAATAGGCCCCTATGTTGGCTTGCCTGCATTAAGAGCTATCATCAAAACAGTTATTTTCTCCTTGCTACCTCTTACACAAACGTTTTGGTCGTAAGATCTGCACGTGCTGCACTCAATCAAATCAAGGGATATGTTTGTACGATTAAGATGCATAAAAAGACCAAGCTGTGAAAAGCACCATTGGAACGGTCCACGCCGCGAAACCTTTGAAGTTTGCACACGCTTACCTCTGCATTATTCGAAGCTATGGCTTTCTGCCCCACCGTGACCAAAACCTGAAGGTAAAAAAGAACCACAGTTACTGGCAGTCTGGAAAGTAACACTCTCCCTCCAAAAGCTCACTGCAAACAAATGGGTTGAGAAGATTAACTGAATGTCAATAGACACCTCACTGCAGAATGTCAACATGGAACTTTGCAAACTTTTCTGTTCCCAGGGTCAATGTCTACACAATGTTTCCTAACTAGAGTACGGTTATGCCCTGCATTTGAACCCCTGTTTCCCCATGCTGAGGCATTGCTTAAGGAATGCACACATTGCATATGGCCTTCAAACACAGGTTTGGCTCAAGCTTCTTTAGGCTCTGACCTCAAAGGAGTCCATAAATAAACCAGGGCCTCCAGGATGCTTCCCAACTGGTTTAAATGAGGTGCTGGGGCGAGGTGCAAAAAGCACACTGGCTTGCGGGCTTTGAATCATGCGTTAATGAGTGGACCTGGTGCCAAAAAGTTTACAGATGTTTGTCAATGTGGCACATTCCTTGTGAAGCTAAAACTCTCAGAGCACAAGACAACAAAGTACACATCTGCAATATTCGTCTTGACCCAGCAGTTTTGTTAGATAGTAACTTGAAATTTCACAAAACCAACGCTACATTTAAATCTATATATGACTACTTTGAGATGATTTCAAGGGCCAGGCTTGGGAACATTTAGGGCAGTGTGTGTAGGTGTGTATATATTTATATACATATATATCTATACACACATACTCTGCATATCTGAATCCACGGTTAAATAGTAAAACATTTAATTTATCTGACTGGTAATAGGACCCAAATACAAATAGATAATGAAGAAACACCTACCTTTGGGTCCAAACAATGCTGCATAGCAAGGCTTGTTGCAGTAAGGTTTGCCTTCATGCTGGGAAATGAAGAGAGACAACATTTAGAGATTGGAAAAGAAGAGAGGCAGCACTTACAGATGGAACTAAATTACTAAGTATGCTGTCCTGTACCCTCATTGCCATCCTAACCTCGTGTGAATCACAATATGGCGGGTTCACGGAAGAGCCTTTGTTGACCTAGACCAGTGTCAGAGGACAGCACACACATTCATCTTCAGTTCATTAATAGGGTGTTGAACAAGGCCACAGGAAAATTGCACAACTTTTATGTTTCTTAAAGTCATCCATGTCAACACAGCGACACTCAGAGATGTGTTAAGGCAATGGCCAAGTGGGTGACACGCACCTCCCCCTTCCAAAGCCCCCCACACCCTAGGACCCCCAAGAAAGTAGTCTGAGCAGTAAGAAGATTTGCTTTCCTTTTGCTCTTTCTCTTCTCTATCTCAACTTTCTACTCCTGCCTCTGATTCTGTCTCTCTCTACCTTACCCTACTTCACCACTTAACATTACTACCTAGTTTTTCTGTAGGGCAACTATCAGATGTACTTGTATCTCTCTCTCACCCTGCCTTGCTTACCTTTCTTTACCTTTCTCCACTTCTACCTACCTCTAGTTTAATCTTTCCTCCCTCTGTCTCTCTTGCTTCTGCTTTTTAAGTCTTCTGGCTCAACCCTTGAACTGAGTCGCTTGAATGAGACCAGGGTGTCCTGCTGGGCACAGGCACCTTACTGCTGACCTGTACCATCAATGTCATTTGTACTGGGTGCCATGCAGAAAGGGATGTGAAAGACAAACTAAGTAAGAAACAAGGTAGGTGAGGGTGTTGTCACCAAATAGCACTTCGGGAAAAGGTGTGCTTTCAGGGCCATGTATCATAGAAACACATTTTAGCACTTGTATGTACTTTTTCTGAAATGTTAAGGTATAAACCAATCTTTTTAGAAATAATGAAGGCTTGATTAAGCTGTAAATGTGCTCTAAATGTAAAGTTAGTCCTAAGAGGGGGCCCCAATATAGGTCTTGCCCGGGGCCCAAATAATCCGTAAGATGTCCCTGGTGGCAATACCTTTAAACCAAAAGTGTCCAACATTGGTTAACGAGAACCAGATCTATTTTCATTTAATTAGTTATTTAAGCAATGAAAACATTCTGCTTGAGTTCTAGTAGTGAAATAGGCATAAGTCCACTAACTTTGTGAATATCATGCATTTCCAAAAGTACATTAAAACACACACTCGATTTACAGAGGTAAATGCATGTGAAAAAGCAAATAGCTGTAACTTGCACCTGCAGGGAAAGTTTACATACGCCGTTATTAAAATCTGTAAATGCCATGTGCCGTATTTAGAGTTTGGCAGATGGGATAATCCATCGGAACGGAGCAGCTATCCTGTTGGCCATGTTACAGGTGCTATGGACTATAATGCACTTGCAATACAGCGGATTAGACACCCGCCATCTTTGAGACAGAAGTTCCCATGCGCCAAACTCTAAATAAGGCACTTTGTAAACTCACTCCAGTGTTGAATGTGTAAAAAAAATAAGTACCAGGACCCGCATCAGGAGGCCACTTGCACCGCCCATTGCCGCTGCCAGTTCTGCCAACTACAGTAACAACCAAACTACTAACCATCACACTCCTACAAGTGTGACAATTCTAACTATTCTAGACCCCCAAACTTATAAGAATGTTTTTGGCGGCAGGTATTTGTAATTTTAATGCATATTGAATTAATAAACAACTGTTGTTGTGGTGGTGTCCAAAGTAGATAAACAGCGCCACCATGTGGCAGACTGTCAAAAGCTCAGTGCTGGCAATTAAGTGCTAGGGGCCGAGCACAGGAAACCACCAGCTCCAATTAAGCACTGGCTCACTCCGTTATGTGCAGTGTAGTATATAGATCAGAGGGGCATACCCAAATTCCATCCATCACCCTTCCTTCCCGACCCCCTCCCAACTCCCAGGGAACAAGAAGGAGGGCAAGGAGCGTAAACTCAACATGTTTCCGCAATCATACCTCAGCATGGCTGCCGGAAGACAAGGTTTTATTGCACTTCTCGCATTTCAAGCAATGTCTGTGCCAGTCGTTGCCCAGGGAGGAGACCCTCTCGGCTGCAAAGAGAGAAGACAGGAGAAAAATTAGCGGGGATCAAAGACTAATAGAAATGGAAGAAAAACAGAGCTGTAGTGCTAAAACAGTGCTCACACACAAGGCTTGTAATTACATGGTCCCTAGACCCACAGGCTAGACTAAATGATGGCAGAACACTGCTGCTGTGAGCACTCCAATTGTCTCGAGCATGTGCACCCAGACCCTTTTATTAGCAGGGTCACCTGACTGGTGGCGCCTCCGTTGGGTGGGAGTCCAGAACGACACTACAGGGCCCAAAGTGTCCCCTTGTAACAGAAGCCGGCAGAGTGTGTATGCATCTGCCTTAGTTCACTGACGCACATTGCCTCATCAGTTAATGGTGTTACACCAAATGTTGGTAACTACTCAGCAAAATGGTGGTACCTACTCAGAAAGGGAACTGCGCGGAACAGCCATTTTGTGTAAACATTGGAAATTGATGGATGCATTCGGAAAGTAAATCTGAGACGCAACCCTTCCTCTGCATGCAGCGGGACCGATGCATCGCCTCCTCACGGTCTCAGGAGTGTTGCATCTCTTTGTTTTCTAACATTGCGGCTGTTTGGCTTGGTGAACTTTGACGCAACTACAGGTACTTTGGTGAAAAGTCACGCATCCATAGTTTTCTACGGTTCAAGTTCTTGAAACCTTTTGAAAGTCATATTTTTAACTGTGTATGTTGGATTTTTGGCGTTTTGATCTCATCAAGTTTAGATAAAGATATATTTTTTTCTAAACTGGTGTGGTGTCCATTTGTGGAGTTTTCTCTGTGTTACTGTGAGTGTTGGTACAAATACTTTACACATTGCCTTTGGGATAAGCCTGTCGGCTTGTGCCAAGCTACCAAGAACAGGCGTTACATTATCGCCGCTTTTATCGGCAGGAAACTGCCAAATTAATTTAATAAAATAGATACTTACACCTAAGCCAAACCTGCACTTAGTCACTGTTTTTTTCTCTCCAAAAGAAAGAAGGCAAGACAAAGATGCGCAGATTTAAAAGTGTGCACGCTGCATCAGATATTCCTCATGGGAAGTAGTGTTGGCAGCCATAATAGTGAAAGATCTGAAGCCATGTAATAATTACATTTATTCTTGTTAAGGTGAGCATCGACAGCATAAGACACATCTGCAGGAATCAATTGAAATAGCCAGAAGGAGACCTGCAAGTAGTCCCAAGCATGTGGGTGTGTGCATGCCCAAAACTCTGCGGCACCACTCTCAAAGGCTGTAGCTTCAGCCAGTGCACAATCCCTGCACTCTCAGCCAGTGTGGAGCTCATGTTCCCTCACCCGATGACTGGTGTTCTCTCGCAGGAAAATGGAAGGTACACCTAGCGGTGCAGGGAAATACGCAGAGCTTTTGTTTACTGAAGGGACCATGATTTGGGGGCACCATGATTTAAGTCCTTCCCTTTGTTTGTGGTGCCACCAAGTCATACATTACCGATTAGCACACATGCACTAACAGAGGATCCTGCAGCCTCCTCATACTGCACCCTTGAAGTTGCCCTGCCCTCACAAGCTTCATTCTTTACTCCTCCATCCACTCACTTTGGGGTTTGCCTGCTTCAAACGCACAAGGGACGTGAATATATAAAACACCAAACTCATTCAGTATCTGAACGGTTTACATTTGATGCTCCTTATGAAACACAAGTTTAAAAATTGACTAGACCACCTTTTACAATTCTAAAAAATAAGTGCCAAATGAATCTGTCACATGTGCACCACCTTCACTCCAACCCAATGCTTGGCCAAAAACTGTGTATGCTGGTGAGCAAGATGCTTCTATGGAGATTGGTATCAGCACCATCCACAAACAGCACTTCCCAGTGACACAGTGAAAGTCAGACTTCTTATCAAAGAAGCTAAAGGAATGGGTGAAATATGCTGTAAAGTTTTCTTTTGTCCACATAGTCACCCCCTCCTGCTTCCACACCCTCAAAATACTCCATGTAATCTTCAAACGGCTCCCAGTCATCACATGTAGAATGGCCACCCAGGCCCTCATCACCAGCAAGCTGGACTACGGCAACACACTCTATCGAATCACTGTCTAGTTGCTAGTAGAATTCAGACTATACAAAACCCAGTGGCCAGACACACTTAGGTCACCCCCGTCCCCCATTGGTCACATCACGCCGCATGACAAAGACCTCAACTGTCTGCCCATTCACTAACCCACACACAATACACCCACCAAGCACTTCTACTCAGTCAGAATCCTACTCGCACACATACCCCACATACAAAGAACCAGAGTCAGCTGTTGTGCTTCCCCTACCACATGCCCAAAGCCTGGAATAACCTACCCCTACACATCTGAGCTGCCTCTTCAGTACTTGAGCTCAGCAAGAAACGGAAAACATGGCTCTACACCTGGACACAGAAGCACTTACCTGCTAGACGCTGCGACGCCGCCACCGCCAGGAGTCTTTTTGGGGCAAACAGGCACCTGCTGGAAAGCCGCCACCGCCGAGAGTCATCTTCCCTCACGCCACACGCGCCGCCGCTCCGGGACTTCAATTCCCGGCAGCCTACGCGGCGGCGCGCCTACCAACGTCGCGAGGGCGCCAGGAGGAGGCGCAATAAAGCGCCTCAGTTACCGGCGGAGCAGGGGGACACAGAAGCACTTACCTGCTAGACGCTGCGACGCCGCCACCGCCAGGAGTCTTTTTGGGGCAAACAGGCACCTGCTGGAAAGCCGCCACCGCCGAGAGTCATCTTCCCTCACGCCACACGCGCCGCCGCTCCGGGACTTCAATTCCCGGCAGCCTACGCGGCGGCGCGCCTACCAACGTCGCGAGGGCGCCAGGAGGAGGCGCAATAAAGCGCCTCAGTTACCGGCGGAGCAGGGGGACACAGAAGCACTTACCTGCTAGACGCTGCGACGCCGCCACCGCCAGGAGTCTTTTTGGGGCAAACAGGCACCTGCTGGAAAGCCGCCACCGCCGAGAGTCATCTTCCCTCACGCCACACGCGCCGCCGCTCCGGGACTTCAATTCCCGGCAGCCTACGCGGCGGCGCGCCTACCAACGTCGCGAGGGCGCCAGGAGGAGGCGCAATAAAGCGCCTCAGTTACCGGCGGAGCAGGGGGACACAGAAGCACTTACCTGCTAGACGCTGCGACGCCGCCACCGCCAGGAGTCTTTTTGGGGCAAACAGGCACCTGCTGGAAAGCCGCCACCGCCGAGAGTCATCTTCCCTCACGCCACACGCGCCGCCGCTCCGGGACTTCAATTCCCGGCAGCCTACGCGGCGGCGCGCCTACCAACGTCGCGAGGGCGCCAGGAGGAGGCGCAATAAAGCGCCTCAGTTACCCGCTGCGCGGGACGCGAGCGGGACGCCCGGGGCTAAGCCCGGGCAAAGGGCGGGCCCTCTACGGCCCTCATCGGCAGGAAGAGGCAGGGGCAGGGCCTGACCCCCTGTTTCACCAGAGACGCGTCCACAAGTAAGACTTAGTTGCTCTGTTGTTCACCGTGTTACATATAGATGGCGACTAAAAAGAAACCTGCTGTTCTGCCCGCTAATACCATGGATAATTATGTTGTGCAAACTGTAAAGAAAATAAATGAACAAAGGAGGGAATCACTTGGGCTAAGCCAGTCACCAGATTTGCGCAGGTTAAGCCCTACCTTACCTATGTCAGCAGAGGATAGCCCTTTTGTGATGGTGGAAATAAGGGCCTCAACTAACGATTCACCTATGATTGAGTCTGACAGTCAGCCACTGATCACGTTAGTATCCCCTGTTATTTTGGATGTAGACTTTGATAATGTTATTGATTCAGATCCAGACACTGTTACTGGTCCTGTGGAGGACGATCTACCTCTGATAGAGCACACACCCCGACCTGTGCGTGCCTGTGTGAAGAATCAGCGGAAACAGGGTGGTCAAAGACCAAGAGTGAAAAGGAAAAGAACATTATCTCCAGGTTCCTCGAGAGCTCCCCTAAAGGCAGTAGGGGAAGGGACTATAAGAAACAGAGGAGAGGATGAAATGTTTGCTAAACTGCTTGAGGTTGTAGAGGGTAAACTTATCGAAATTGTAAAACCTCTGATCTCTAAAATAGATAAACTCCAGGCGGAAGTAAAAAGACTTGGAGGTATGCAAACTAAGCTGACGGAGGAAATAGGTAGTCTTAATACTTCGTTATTAACAAGAAATATTATAGAAGGGGTTAATCAAGCCGGAGAAGGGATATCTGGTGTGCTGATTGATCCAGCCCATACGCCGGCCCCAAAAGTTAATCATAATATAACAACAGTAGAAGGGTGCCCGTTGATAGTTAATATTCCACAAGCACAAGTCCACGGTACAGACCCTCTGCAGTTTATTGAGGAAGCCTCACCTGTTGTATTAGTGTTAGCTAATGTACCCCAGTTGGATGACGGTATTATCGAGTCAGCCAGCTCTCTGAGTAGTAAGGCCCTTCACTGGCTCTCTGGTAATATGAGGTTAGCGCCTGGTGGGTTACAGCAACTGGCGCATGATATCAAAGCAGTTAAACGTGTTCCCTGGATAGGGAATCGCCCCAAAAGATTTAAAGGGGACTGCGTGGCGGTAACATTTGCACATCCCAATATACTTCCTAATGTTCTAACACATATTTTTCCACCTCAGCGTAGAAGAGGTACGGTGGTTCCCCTAACACTAAAATTTTTCCATGGGGAACAGCAAAATGTAACCCTACCAAAAACGCCAGCATTAGGATGGGATAACAACTTGAATAACAACTTGAATATGCATAACCGCTGGGCATCCCCCCTAGTACCAAGTCTGCTATTGCACAATAGATATGATGCCCTGTCTGGTCTTAACAACTGCGATTGACAAGAGGTCAGACACGAGTCTGCCGCAGTGGTTGCAGGAGTAGATTCACATCAGCCCCCAATTACAACTGGTAGTACACTGCCTAAGTCTGTGGGTACATCTTGCAATACCTTAGTGGGGGCGTCAACAACTTGCCTTATTGCCAGTTGGAATATAGCAGGACTAGTTTCTAAATTAAATGTACTAGGGTGGCTAGAACTAATCAGAACATTTGATATCTTATGTTTACAAGAGACCTGGTGTTTAAATTTTAAGGGCCTTGATGGTTTTGTAGCCTATGAGTTACCAGCAGTGGCAACTACCTCAGGGAGGGCTAAAGGTGGTTTGCTAATTCTGATTTCTGTGAAAATGCGAATCAGGGTGAGGGAGCATATTACTGTGGGCAATAATTCCCAACTGCTATGGTTAGCGGATGAGGCAGACAAAAACATTCTGTTGATTAATATGTATAATAATGTTTTTGATGCCAGCAGATATACGGTTATTTTAGAATTAGACGTCGCAATCAAACAATTGATGAAAGCCTCCAATACAGTATTTGAATTCATATATGTTGGAGATTTTAATATTTCTGTTTGCCCTCTCTCTAACCAAAAGTTGTGTGGTACTTTGAATCGTGTTGGAGAGCCAGCTACACACTTCCAACACAACACATATGGAGAAACTTTGAACTCCTTCCTACTCGCCTACGACTTGGAGATCTTAGAGATTGAGCAGGACGGGAAGGGTGATAGTTTGCCAACCTTTGTGGGGAGAGGGGCGAACACTGTGATTGATTTTATTTGCATGTCTTCCGAATTAGCTGATTTTAGTTCTGATGTCAAGGTTGTAGACCACATGGTTAGTGACCATAACTGTCTTGTTATTGAAACTAGGTTTTGGGAAGTTTGTATAATTCCAGATAGTAGTCCTATTTTAAACATTGAAGTATATAGGCCGAATGGATTCAGAATAAGGTGGGCAGGGGATAAGGCTGAAGTAACTTCTAATTGCATTATCTCCTGCTGCTTAAATGATATTACATCAATTATTGACGAGAAACCAAATATGAAGGCCTGTATTTCCCACTTTACAAAAATCAATGTTTTTATTAGTAGTAAGTTTACTAGGTCTGCTGGAAATTTTAATAATAAAGCTAGGGGATGGTTTAACAATGCATGTACTGTGGCATTGAAGACATTAAAAAAGGCATTATCCATCAAACCTAGAGACAAAACAGTTGTAGCTAAGCTTAGATCTGATTATAATTTAGCTCTTAAGCAAAGGAAAGTTGAATTACGTGAGGAAGCTTGGGAGCGATTTGATCTAGCGGCTGTATCGAATAATTGTACGCTTTTTTGGGCAGTAGTAAACAGCCCCTTTTTAAGAGATGATAAACTTCCCATGTTAACCTCAAACGTGGGTAAGGAATCATGGGTACAGCATTTTTCTGCCATTTTTAATCCTGACACGGTAACGTTGCCGATAAGTTGCTCTTGGCCAGTACTTAACCTAGATATCACCTTACAGGAGGTCCTAAGTAGTATCAGGGCTAGTAAGGGCGGTAAGGCCCAGGGACCCGATGGTGTCCCAGTTGATGTATACAAATTTGCGCCTGAGACTTGGGGGCCAGTACTAGCCAAAGTTTTTAACGCTGCTGTTCGCTATACTATTCCGTGCACCTGGTCTGAATCTATAATAGTTCCAATTCATAAGAAAGGGGACCGAGGAAACGTCAAAAACTACCGGCCAATCTCATTGTTGGATTCGTCCGTCAAGATTATGAGCCGTGTACTCCTCGTCCGATTGGAAGAATGGGCAGAGTCTAATCAAATAATGACAGACTGCCAATATGGGTTCAGGAAAGGAAGAGGTTGCATTGAACAATGCTTAAATTTGGAGCTACTGATTGGGAAATACACCCGAGCAAAAAATGGTTCACTTTACCTCTGTTTCGCTGATTTGAGCAGCGCTTTTGACCTGGTGGATCACGCCATACTATGGACTACTTTGCTAGAAATGGGAGCACCCAGGGAAATTATATATTTTCTGGCCCGTTTATACGAGAGGCTTAGCTCGAGTGTCCGGTACGGGCCTTCGGGCGAATGCACAGACAAATTCAGGGTCAGGAGAGGTATCAGACAAGGGTGTGTATTGGCACCCTTGCTTTTCACTCTGTTTATTAATGAAATAGACTCGATCTTACAGAGGGCACCAGCTGACGCACCTAGAGTAAACACAAGCACCATCCCCGTGTTACTCTATGCAGACGACGCTGTGTTGCTCTCTAGGACTCCCCGGGGTCTACAGCTTTTGATGGATAAATTTGTGGCCTTTATTGAGAAAAGAAAGCTGGTCATTAACAAAAGCAAGACATTTGTGATGGAGTGCGGAGCTAGTAAGGTGAAAATTAAAAAGCCCTATAGGTATCTCATTGACGGCCAAGTGGTGCAGTCTGTGGAAAACTTTTGCTACCTGGGAGTTAACTTTTCCAAAAATGGTCACTGGGATGTCGAGCACAAGGTGATGCGCGACAAAATGATCAGGAGTGCCAATGGAATATTTGCATTTGCAAGTAAATTAGGTAGTAGAAGGCCTAAAGAAATGCTTAAGATCTTTGAAGCTAGGTGTCTCTCGGCTGCCCTCTACGGAGCAGGGGTATGGGGGGTATCCAGGGTAGAATCTCTACAGGTAGAAGAGAATATGTTTCTGAAAAAATTACTGTGTCTCCCGACCTCTACTGCTAATAGTTTGGTCCATAAAGAACTAGGACTACACCATATAAACGATCTATTATTATTGAGACCTTTGATGTTGTGGCGTTCGGTCTGGATGAAAGACGAAACCTCATTTAATAGGGCCATCATTGAGGATTGTTTACGTCTAGACTATTTTCTCAAAATCCCATGGATTAAATACACAATTGAATCTTTCTCTAGTGTATTTGGGCTTAACGTTACATTAGATCACTGTTCTGCCTCGGATCTCTCTAAGGAGAGTCTGAAATCAATTTTCTTAAATCATTGTGCAGAAAGACGAGCTATGGATGATCTTAAACTTTCCACCTGTATACGTTATAACCATTTGAACGAATTTGTGGGCCTACATCCTTACCTCCCCCAGGTGACCAAAGGGCAACACCGGTTTGTTCTCACCAGGATGAGGATGGGTACGGTCCACCTATTGGTTGCATTCCCTGAGATTAAGAGGCGCCCTACAGGTCCATGTCGGTGCGACAATATTTCAGAACAAAGCACAGAGCACTTTCTACTTATATGTAACCTGTATAGCGAATGTCGTAAATTCTTTTTAAAACCTTTATTTATTAAATTTGGAGTAAGAACTGTTAAAGCGGCAATGAAATTACTTTTTAACTTGCATCACCCTGACATCTGTTTTTATACGGCTAGTTATTTACTTAGGGCCATTAGCTATAGGAAAAGCATGATTTTTTAACAAACAAATATCAAATTTCTTATAACATTTTATTTATTGGAAAATTTTTAAGTGTGTCATTTGATTGTTATATGTATCTTACTGTATTTGTAGCTGATTGCGATTGTTAAAGTGCATTTTCTTTTAACATGTATTGTATGTATGTACTTTTATGGACATGATTTACATGTTTCCGAATAAAGTTTTGAATTGAATTGAATTGAGTCCCAGTCACAGCAGACATGACCCCTGCTTCCTCAGGACCAGGATACTCTTGAGGGTGAGCTGTGTACTTCACAATTACCCTTAACATAACAAAGTTTGCCTAAGCATTATTGTTGTGGTGTTGTTCAAACTCCTCTTACTCTGGTGTCTCTTGTTTCACACTCTGTCTCTGTTTTCCATCTCCGTCATACTCTCTTTATTTCTTTCTCACCTTTCTGTCCAAATTCGCAAACACGCTTAATTCTCTTTCACTACTATCGACCTTGTCTTTCTCTCTCTCACTCTCTTTTCAATCAATTCTCTTAATCCCTTCTCCCTCACTGCCATCCTCCCTCCCACCTTCTCCTCCTCACTCTCTATCAAGAAGATTAACCTAGGCGAGAGGCATGTGACACTCCCACAAACATTAGCTGGCCCTAGTTTCTCAGTTCCCACAGAACCTCGGAGTTTACATTATAGGAATGAATGCTGAAAGAGCTTAACTTTGACTGAGAACTGACTCACCACATTCTATATCTGCGCAGGGACTCACCACTGTCTGCAATGGAGCTCAGCTGCATACTTGGAAGAGCTCAGCTCTGTCTACGCAGGTTCATAGTACTATGCATGGAGGAACTTCGGTTCAGTTCAATGAAAAATTACCCATGGGTATATGGTCTTTGCTCTATCTGTGCATGGCTTCAGTACTATATATGCAGGGACTTGGCTGCCTCTGTGATGGAGCTCAGCTGCATCTGCAGAGGAGTGAGCACTTTTAGACTGGCTTCCACCCTATGTATGCACTTTATGCATTCCATCATATAATGGTGAACCGTGTGAATTTAGGTATCTCCCAAATGGACTTCCTTGGTCCCTCCTGAAGGCTCTTCCCACCTCAACATCCATTAGAAGAAACAACAGTGGCAAAGTCAATGGGTCTGGCTTGCATTTTGAGTCCTAACTAAACATTAAAAATCCTGCTGCAGTAAAAAAAAAAAAAAAGTTCTTATTTTCTTAGCACCTGCCAACTACAAGATAAAAATTTAGGGTCACATTACAATTGTCGGTCGAAAAGCATTCCGACCGACTCCTTGTCAGAATGGTTACCGACCGAATAGGATTCAGGGAGTCCGACCGACCGATTACGATGTTTCCAAACACCGTTCGGTCAGACTCCCATTTACTTGAATGGGAGCCTGTGTTCCGACTCACCACGCAGGCTCGCATTGACAGGCTCCCATTGAAGAAAGGGATTGTTGCGAAAACCATCCATGGTTCGAAAGAGGGAACCTATGGGTACCCCCACGGGCCCCAACCAGAGAACTCCAGGTGAAGGGGGCTTGCTACGGGCCCCCAAAGCCGGTTTCCAACAGCCGATCCATGTCGGACAAACCAATTCAGAAAGGCTGTCTGAATCGGACATCATAATACGTTGGTCGTACAGTCGGTCCATAGCCCTGTATGGATCAGCTCTGACCGACTTGGTTTCTCCAAATGCCGGTCGGAACCGAGTCAGAAATTTCAAACGGTTTCTGACTATCGTAATCGGACGGATATGTTTTCGAGTCGGTCAGAAATGTGGGTTCCAACACAGATTCGGACAAACCGAATGCCGTTCGGAGCCTTTCCGACAAACATTGTAATGAGGCCCTAAGTGTCGGATGATTCAACGTACCTTTGGAGATGTAAAATAGTCTGTCCTGCATTAAAATGCAAGCCAATCCATAGGAGGTGGAATGATACACCAAACAGCCAACAGCACGAGCTGAAACCTAATAATTTTCTGGGCAGGACCAAAGCCTAATCTATCTGTATTTAAAAGTTTTGGTGAACTGGATCATCCAATTGAGGTCATTCAGACCTACAAAGTGTTGGAGACCAATCTGTTCAAAGAGACCTTCGACTTATAAGCAGGCTTTGACGGGACCAGCACCCTCTGATCCCCCTTTCCTTTAAGGACGAACCCCTTCACCTTCCCCAAGACTTCCTCAAGTCCCCCCACTGACTACATTTCACACAAAATATTTGATGCGTTTCCTTATTCTATCATCTGTTTTGATGATGGATTAAGACCCTACCTTGTCACACGCTGCGAAGTGATATCCGAGCCGCAGTGATGGGGCTCAACCAGTCCTGGTTTTCAGCAAAAGCATGCTGGGACGTGTAGTTTCAATTTTTGTATTATACATAATAAAACTTTGAGATTAGTGATGTTGAATTAAAACCAGGATCAGCTGAAAGTCACATTGCTACTGCGCTGGTGCTAGGATTTCCAAAAATAAAGGAAGATGGACATTTGCCATTTGAGTGCTCAAAAATAAGGCTTTTGTTGAGACCCTAATGTCGGTCCAGACATGCCCCGATTACATGATGAGACTTGACTTCTATGCCTGTAATAAGGTTCTTTGGCTCTGTACTTACAAACTACTCTTGTGGTACTTTCCAGAGCAAGTGCCTGTTTTAAGGGTAAAAGCGGGTGCCCTTAAGCACAGTTATTCAAACTAGAGTGCACTTCATCCGAGTAAATCCACACAGAAGCTAGAGAGCAACAAGCGGTTTAACACACAGCACAGAAGGACATTTTGTGGTCAGCCACTTCTTTGCCCGGAAATCCAACATCTGCAGTTTACAGTATGCGGTAATACAGATGCAGAAAAGTTCAAGAGGTCATTACAGTGGCATATTCCACACACTCAACCATGACACATTGAATCTTGTTAGTGTTGTGTGCAAACCTGCATGATTTTAGTTCTACACATTTCTGAGATTCTAAAACAGGCATTGCAAATGTAATGACACGTGCACTTATTTTTAAAATCGCAGGAGAAAAGGTCTGCAAAAAAATGTAGGTGAGAATAAATTCACCACTTGATTTTTTACCAGCAAAAACAATGCATACAAAAACGCCCTAAACTGGTTTGTACTGGAGAATTTCCCTTTAAAATCTGGAAAACTTCTATGTTATATTTGAAAAAGAAATTATGAAATCGTAAAATTATGAATGTTGGCCATTTACGCCAGCAGGATTGCACCCTGCAGGGTGTTATGATGTCGGCCTCTTTGAACTCCTGATCCGTGACCCCCAGAATAAAACCTTAGAGTGATCATATTTCCTGAGTCCATAATTTACCTAGTCAGTCAAGTGAATTTAGAAGGGTTTTTGTTCCAGGAAATGTGTGAGCTCTACAACAGTAACAGCTGTCTTCAGACAACTTGAGGTCTCTGGAGGCACAGTTTTAGCAAGGGTATCTACCTACCACAGAGGGGGACATAAGCAGAACTCTTAAATTTACAATCCAGGTCCATGCCAGAAGCTCATCCAGACTGTGTTTTTGTCTGATTTAAAAAGAAAAAAAGAATCAACTGCAAACCCCAGAATGCAAAGAACAAAACTGGGCTGGATTAGCTACTCATACATGGAACTGAGAAACATGAGAGTTCTTCATAAATCTTGTGTCAGAACCTTGGGAAAATATTGCAGTGTAAGAAAATCTCATTTGCAGCATAGTTAAACCTGTCAATGGCCCGGGGAGGGCAGGGTTAGTTTTGCATTCCCGTCGGGTTCTTTTGAACACGTCAATCTTGCAGCAGGTGAGCCCTGGCCTTGTTTTTAATTAGTGGGATTTTTAAAATGTTTTGAAGAATGGCTCACCTGTTCCATATCAGATATCACAAGGTTTATTTTCTGATGAGCTATTAGCTGGGGGCTGGAAGCTGGATGTTCAAATGCTCAGTCATTGTTTAGGAAGACATTCAACAGTAAAATAGCTATACCCTAAAAGAAGACTGGCTGCATTTCTCGTGTTTGTCTCAACATATTTTGGAGCTATTTCTAGAAACGCACCCCACTTCCGGTGATTAACTCTGTTCCTGCCACACCTTAGTCTGGAAAGGCTCTCTTCTGAGGCCTGCTTAGATCTTGCAGCTGCTCAAACTGCAGTTCTTCTGAAACACAATGCAGGTAGTGTTGCAGTGGTGTTTTGTCCCCCAAAATATAGACCTGCTGCACTGTTTATAGCGGCCATTGACCCATCAGCCAGCTTTCGTTTTTAATCAGGTAGTGCTTTGCATTCTGGGACCTGTAGTCTCGCATTTACTAATACTCGATACTGGCTGAAAGTGCCACGCACGACCCAGGGCTCATTGACAGCCAACATGAGGTTTTAAATAAACTGAAAAGTAAAACAAAAGATTTCCCGGTGGGAGATATTATTTCCTGCTCATAAGTCAGGGCACAACTCTCAAACACCATTCATACCATTCATTTTTGTGGAACGGGAAAACACTCGCCAGAAAGGAAAACCACCCAGTCTAATGATACTATAAAAAATATACACTTTATTCTAAAATATACAACACTAATCAATAAATAAAAGTTAAAAAACATAAAAAACACAATGGAATGCACAGTTAAAAGCCACCTAATGTGGACGTGGAGAAAATTAATCTAAAGAGACATTTATATCTGTCTTTAGTCTGTCATTTCGGACCATCATTTGTCAACACTACGAGGAAAATATTCCTTTAGTTCAGTTAGAATGTTGGCAATGCCGAATATGACTTTGAAGTTGGCGTCGACGCGTTTCGGAAGCTTAAGAAATGATAATGGCTTCCTTCCTCAGGACAGTTTGTATACGTATTCTCCACAAGCTGATAGAAAACCGTAATGATTGTAATTTTCGTAAAGAGGCCACAACATGTATAATGATCCTCAGCTTCGCTTCCGTGAGAGTCACCTTGCTTTTCTTTCCTCTCCTACCTTAATGTTTGGAAAGATGTTTTAATCACGACCCTCGTCTGTTTCAATAAAAAGTGTTTTTCATCGGTAGGAGGTTTTAAGCGGTCCTTATAACTCGCTTGGTGCGATGTTTATTTGAAATTAACCGGGTAAAATAAAGTAACATTTCCTCACTAAAGCGGTGATCGAAAAGACGCCACGAGAGTTAGCACCGGGAACGCCAGCCGTGTGCACACACTAGCCACGTGCATTATTTTACCCGGTTGCTGGACAAGAACCCCAATTAAGGAACGAGATCGACGTATCTCGGCCTCGTGCACTATTTTACCCGGTAGCCGGACAACAAGCCTATTCAGGGTACGAGACCTATGTATCTCGGTAAAGAACAGCACCTAAAATAACTGTGAGACCGATAATTTCAAATAAACATCGCACCAAGCGAGTTATAAGGACCGCTTAAAACCTCCTACCGATGAAAAAAGGTGACTCTCACGGAAGCGAAGCTGAGGATCATTATACATGTTGTGGCCTCTTTACGAAAATTACAATCATTACGGTTTTCTATCAGCTTGTGGAGAATACGTATACAAACTGTCCTGAGGAAGGAAGCCATTATCATTTCTTAAGCTTCCGAAACGCGTCGACGCCAACTTCAAAGTCATATTCGGCATTGCCAACATTCTAACTGAACTAAAGGAATATTTTCCTCGTAGTGTTGACAAATGATGGTCCGAAATGACAGACTAAAGACAGATATAAATGTCTCTTTAGATTAATTTTCTCCACGTCCACATTAGGTGGCTTTTAACTGTGCATTCCATTGTGTTTTTTATGTTTTTTAACTTTTATTTATTGATTAGTGTTGTATATTTTAGAATAAAGTGTATATTTTTTATAGTATCATTAGACTGGGTGGTTTTCCTTTCTGGCGAGTGTTTTCCCGTTCCACAAAAATGAATGGTATGAATGGTGTTTGAGAGTTGTGCCCTGACTTATGAGCAGGAAATAATATCTCCCACCGGGAAATCTTTTGTTTTACTTTTCAAGTATATTGGTGCTCTATTTCCCTTTGGGTTACTAAGAGCCCCTCTCTTTCCTTTTTACCTTTAAATAAACTGAAACAATCCAACCTTCACAAGCCCTGGGGTCTCACAAAGAAAACCCGAGGACCGCGAGCCAAATGGCCTCATCCTTACTGTTGCCGCTGCTCAAATCAATGACATCAGTAACGGGCTCTGAAGGATGAAACACGCTGTGGCCCCAACTTGAGTATGCATTAGGGTCCACATGCTACACGCAAATACCCGCTGGCAGGTTGTACAGAGGTCAGTTGCAGGAGCTATTCTCGCTTTTCATTTTAACAGCAGTGCTTAATTTGAGCTGGTGATTTCCGGTGTTCAGCACCAGCACTTAACCATCAACACCGCACTTTTCCTAGTCACCACTTAAAGACACATTCATTTATGGCAGGCACGTGAAGATTACGCGATTTGCCCAGAATCAAAGGATGTTGAACCGATGTAGAGGTTCGAACTTGGTTTCTCAGTCCCGAAGTCGGCAGCTCTGGCCATTACGCCACATCATCTCCCCACTTTCATAGTTGGTTCTGCTTTAAGCGGCGCTAACAAGCTGTCTCCTGACGAGAGCCCCGGCACTTATTCCTTACAAGTTAACTGCCGCTGAGCTCGCATTCCTGCAGGAGGTGACCAGGGTGCATATTGATCCGTGGGAGGAGACGCGAGAGAAGCTGCGAGGCGGGAACAGCTCACGCGCTCATTACTAAACGCTTCGAGGCACTGCTGCAGACAGGGCGCTGTCGAAGGCCTTCCTGACCTTTGAGATGGCCTCTGCGTGGGATCGGCATAGACTGACGCAATGCAATGCCAGCGAGGCAAGACTGCAGAGCGCACTCGGGGCAATGCAAGACCAGTGGGCAGCAGCCGGGACCGCGGGCACAGAGCAGCAATTAGAACCTGTTTTCACCATGCGGTGTAACCCTCGAGTGCCCGCGAGCTGCTCTGACGGAAGCTTTTGTGACCAAACTTAGTGCAAAGATCTCGAGTTGTAATACTGGCTCAGCTGTCAGGCAGCCCCACGTTAGGCCTGACTCCTTTCACCAGTCCTGCCTTATCAGTCAACAGCATGTTGCATTCTGGGGATTGTAGTTTCGCTTTTAACATTGTGTGAGTGGGTTCAACATAGCACACACATTATTGCCTAAAGCGCCTGTACTGGCCTGGGCTGGTCAAGGGGCCACTTGTGAGTATGTACCAGGCCAGGTGTGAATACCTCGTCCAGTCCGACCTTTCCATTCTGACACCTATGGTAAGAGCAAAAACTATACGTATCAGAATGCAAGAAATGTAGCCATTACGTACATGTGGATGGGGTAAAGTAATGTCTCTGCTCAGCAACTCTGATTAAACTGACCCTTACATCTGGAAATAAATTGTGCCCATGTGATGATACGAGCGTACAAAATGATTTACATTTTCTCTTTTTTTGTAAATTTTACCAAAAATACTTCAAATGGTTCCTAGTTCCATATTTTAAGAAGCACAGACCACTTTCTTTGGAGGAATCCTATTTGATGTTGTTAACTCTGAATAACGAAGAATTGATATTCCGCACTAGCACTTTCTTAAGAGTTATTACTTACGCACGGAAAACAATGGAGCACCCTTAGAAATTTTTTGTACTGTTGCTGCTAATTAACCTGTATTTTACAAATGTATTTGGAATCATGGCTCTTTTAATTTATTGGGATTGTATATTTGTATTGCTTTTATGGATTTGTAAAAATTCGTATAAAGATTAGATTTGATTCGATTCGACCCTTACACTTCTACAAAAGGTGCACTAGCCAACCGAGCTTTCTTTAAAAGGCAGATGAGCGCGAGACGCTGTTAATGAGTCCCTGCTATGTAAGTTAGTGTGTTTTTTAAAACAAATCTAAGTACAATTACATATATATTTGTATATAGATATGCACACACACACACTATATATTTATTCACAGAAAAAGAGAAAGGTTAAAGTGATTTTATAATTAGATGTCAAAATAAAACTAACATTTAAAAAGAAAACACTGAAATTCAGCAGTTATAGTTCACTGAGCTAACCAAAACTTGCAACCATGCCATGCTCTGCTTATTACCTCACATTGGATCAATCATGTCTGTTAAATGACATCACTGATGACATCACCGATAACCCCTTAGTCATAGACAGCATATAGTTACTGAGTGAACATTGGTGGGTGCATAGCATGGAAATATAGCAAACCTTGGAGGCAAGTGTGGTTGCACATGGTGAAAGTTACATCACAGACGTTTGGGATGCAAGTAATACAAGATAAGGAGAGCACACCTAATGTGGGTTGCCACAATAGATTTGTAAGCAGGGTGTGGCTTAATGCCAAAGCCTGTTCCAAAAAATGTGTGAGAATGGTCAAAGTTTATGCTGACAATATGTTATCCCTCAGTGGAAGTATGGAAATGTGGCTCCTTTAAATAGTTGCCACCGAGTGCTATAGACAAATTATGTAATGAGAGCGTTTATAAATTGTGGATGTTCAATATCAGAACTTTGCTGAAGATTTTGACAAATTGAAGACTGCAGATGACCACCAAGCAACTAGCCACCTCTAGCGCCTTGAAACCCTCACCGGTGATTTGTCACACTTTATAAATCTTTGATTGATTGAATAAAGTAGAATGCATTGGTGTCCCACTTAGAGTTGGTGTATCTCATACTGGCATTGTAGGTGTGGCCTGGGGACCAGGCCCTGCAGAAAACCATTCGCCATGCACAGCAGGGAGTTTTCTGCTCTCAGCAGGGTGGGATCAGGGCCTAGCCAGAGGCCATGGTCTGAGGCCAACCTCTGCTGCACACGGCCCCACACTACTGAAATGATGGACGGGAGAAAAGCTCCCTCAGCTATTGAATGAATGAAACTAGGTTTTATAAAGCGCAGCGTTCACTCCAAGGAGCATCTTGGCGCTAGATGACAGAAGACAGAGGGGAAGACAGGAGGGGAAGGGTGCAAAAAAAGGATGATTGCAGAGGGATCAAATAAGTGCCAAGATTTCCTGGTCTGAAGTGCTGAAGATCCAAGTTTTTAATAGCTTTCTAAACATAAGCTCGTTGTTGGTGTGTCTTAGTTGGGTGAGCAGGTGATTCCAAGCTTTTGCTCCCAGTGTGGCCAGAGTTTTCCCCCCTCGGGTTTTCATTTTGAAGTGGGGATTGGTGAGCAAGTTCTCGTTGGAAGACCGCAGGGTTCGTTTAGTTTTGTAGGGTCTAAGGTGTTTCCTCAGATATTGTGGCCCACTTCCAATGGTGGCTTTATAGGTGATGGTTAGGATCTTAAATAAGATCCTTTTGTGAATTGGTAGCCAGTGGAGGGTTTTTAGGGCATCGGTCGAGGATGACCGTTTGGGGAGTCCCAGCACCAGCCTGGCGGCGGCATTTTGGATCACTTGTAGTCGTTTTATCACCATTTTTTTGTTCCAGCATATAGACCATTGGGATCTATGATGTTACAACGCATACTTTTACAACGCATACCGTTACAACGCATTTTTTACAACGCAAAAACTTTTACAACGCATACCATTACAACGCATGTTTTTACAACGCAAGTACTTTTACAACGCATGCCATTACAACGTAAGTATTGGTAAGTATATAATATATTTTTTTTAAATTAATTGTAATTAATATAATTTAATTTAATTTAATTTATTTAATTTAATTTTTTTTACCCTGTACCCCTGTACCCCCAAAACCCAAATTAACCCAGAAACCTAAAAATACCCCTGTACCCCAAAAACCCAAAACTGTCCCTGAACCCAAAAAAAACACTGTATCTCATAAACCCAAAACTGTCCCTGAACCCTAAAAATACCCCTGTACCCAAAAACTGAAAACTAACCCTGAACCCTAAAAATACACCTGTACCCAAAAACTAAAAACTGACCCTGAACCCTAAAAATACCCCTTTACCCAAAAACTGAAAACTGACCCTGAACCCTAAAAATACCCTTTTACCCAAAAACTGAAAACTGACCCTGAACCCTAAAAATACCCCTTTACCCAAAAACTGAAAACTGACCCTGAACCCTAAAAATACCCTTTTACCCAAAAACTGAAAACTGACCCTGAACCCTAAAAATACCCCTTTACCCAAAAACTGAAAACTGACCCTGAACCCTAAAAAATACCCCTTTACCCAAAAACTGAAAACTGACCCTGAACCCTAAAAATACCCCTTTACCCAAAAACTGAAAACTGACCCTGAACCCTAAAAATACCCCTTTACCCAAAAACTGAAAACTGACCCTGAACCCTAAAAATACCCCTTTACCCAAAAACTGAAAACTGACCCTAAACCCTAAAAATACCCCTTTACCCAAAAACTGAAAACTGACCCTAAACCCTAAAAATACCCCTTTACCCAAAAGCTGAAAACGTTAAAAAAAACCAAACATATAAAATATTAAATATAATTGTATACTTACCAATACTTACGTTGTAATGGCATGCGTTGTAAAAGTACTTGCGTTGTAAAAACATGCGTTGTAATGGTATGCGTTGTAAAAGTTTTTGCGTTGTAAAAAATGCGTTGTAATGGTAGTGCGTTGTAAAAGTTGCGTTGTAAATGTTGTTTACCGTGTCTGCCATAGTCAAGGCGAGATAAAATCAGGGCCACTGCAACAGTTTTTCTGGCGTGCAGGGGAAGCAGATCAAAGAATTTCCTCAACATTCTTATAATTTGAAAACAAGTACCTGCAACTGCGAGTGCCTGTTTGTGAAAGAACAGCGAGGGATCGAATTTAAAACCTAAATTTTTGGCTGTGTCCACTGTGGCAGGCGGTGGGTCTGAATTAATGGGCCACCATAGGGTTGGGTTAAAGTTGTTAGCTTTCCCAAACAACATAATCTCTGTCTTGGAGCTGTTACACCTGAGATGGTTTGACTCCATCCATTTCATGACTGAGGTGAGGCAGTGATGACATTTTTCTTCTGCCGCGGTGGAGTTTTTATCCAAAGTCAGAATCAATTGGGTGTCGTCTGCGTAGCTGATTGCTTCAATATCGAAGGAGTCAATCAGTGTGAGCAGAGGGGACATGTATAAGTTAACAAGCATTTACAATGCAATGGTTTCGCCTTTGGAAAAGTTAGAGTTATTGGCATTGTATATGCCAAAATTTGTATTTATGTTTTTGTTTCGAAAACAGATAAGTAAATGGCATTGTCATTTACATTGCCATTACCTTTTTTTGCAGTCACTTGGCACTCTCTAGCACTCCCTAGTACTCTTTATGCACTCTGCATTTCATATGCACTCCCTGTGCACTCTGCACTCCCTATGCAGCACTCTGTATGCACTCTGTACTCTATATGCACCCTGCACGCTCCACTTCCTATGCACTCCCTATGCACTCTGCACTTTTTATGCAGCACTCTGTATGCACTGTGCACTTTGTATGCACTCCACACTTCCTATGCACTCTGCACTCCCTATGCACTCTGCACTTATCATGCACTCCCTATGCACTCCCTATGCACTCTGCACTCCCTATGCAGCACTTTGCATAGAGAGTGCAGAGTGCCTAAAGAGTGCAGAGTGCACTCCCTATGCACTCTGCACTGTCTATGCACTCTGCACTCCCTATGCACTCTGCACTCCCTATGCACTCTGCACTCCCTATACACTCTGTATGCATTCTGCATTACCTATGCACTGTGCACTGTCTATGCACTGTGCACTCTGCACTTCTTATGCACTCTGCACTTCTTATGCACTCTGCACTCCCTATGCACTCTCTGCATTCCTTATGCACTCTGCACTTCCTATGCACTCTGCACTCTCTATACACTCTGCACTCCCTATGTACTCTCTCTGCACTTTGCACTGTCTATGCACTCCCTATGCACTCTGCATTACCTATGCACTCTCTATGCACTTTGCACTCCTTATGCACTCTGCACTCTCTCTGCACTCTTTATACATTCTGCACTTTTTATGCACTCTCTCTCTGCACTCTCTATGCACTCTGCACTCCTTATGCACTCTGCACTGTGTATGCACTCCCTATGCACTCTGCATTCCCTATGCACTCTGCACTTTGTATACATTCCCTATGCACTTTGTATGCACTCTTTATGCACTCTCTCTGGACTCTGCATTCCCTATGTACTCTGCACTGCCTATGCACTTTGCACCCTCTATGCACTCTGCACGCACTCTGCACGCACTCTGCACTCTATGCACTCTGCACTCCCCCTGCTCTATGCACTCCCTACTCTGCACTCCCTTTGTTAAAGTTTGAGCTTTTGATAAATGGTGTTTTGTATCTTCATTGAATTATGTGTAAAATGTTGATGTGTTTTACTTTACACAGAAATCTGGAGTGCATTTATAATGCAATTATTTGCAGAGAGAGGGAAGGGATGAAAGAGGCCAGGAGTAAGAAAGCTCAAAAGGAAGCGAGTGCAGGATAGAGAGGGAGGGCAGGAGGGAAGGAATAGACGCAGGAGAGAGGGAGGGCATAAAGGAGTGTGAGGGCATGAGGGAAGGTAGGAAAGTGTGAGAAAGGCAGAAAGGAGAGGGCGGCAGGTAAGAGAGGGAGGGCGGAAAGGAGAAGGAGGGCTAGAGGAGGAGAGAGAGGGAGAGTGGGCAGGAGAGGGTAAAGAAAGCACACGGGCAACAGAGGGTGGGCAGAAGAGGGTAGGGAGAGCACGTGGACAACGGAGGGTGGGCAGGAGATGGAGGGGAGAGCACATGGACAACGAAGGGTGGGCAGGAGAGGGTAAAGAAAGCACACTGGCAACAGGGTGGGCAGAAGAGGGCAGGGAGAGCACAAGGACAACGGAGGGTGGGCAGGGGAGGGTAAAGAAAGCACACTGGCAACAGAGGGTAAGGAGAGCACATGGACAACGGAGGGTGGGCAGGAGATGGAGGGGAGAGCACATGGACAACGAAGGGTGGGCAGGAGAGGGTAAAGAAAGCACACTGGCAACAGGGTGGGCAGAAGAGGGCAGGGAGAGCACAAGGACAACGGAGGGTGGGCAGGGGAGGGTAAAGAAAGCACACTGGCAACAGAGGGTGGGCAGGAGAGGGTAAGGAGAGCACATCGACAACGAAGGGTGGGCAGGAGAGGGTGAGGAGAGCACATGGAAAATGAAGAGTGGGCAGGAGAGGGTAAAGAAAGCACACTGGCAACAGGGTGGGCAGAAGAGGGCAGGGAGAGCACAAGGACAACGGGGGGTGGGCAGGGGAGGGTAAAGAAAGCACACTGGAAACAGAGGGTGGGCAGGAGAGGGTAAGGAGAGCACATGGACAACGAAGGGTGGGCAGGAGAGGGTAAAGAAAGCACACTGGCAACAGAGGGTTGGCATGAGAGGGTAGGGAGAGCACATGGACAACGGAGGGTGGGCAGGAGAGGGTAAAGAAAGCACACGGGCAACAGAGGGTTGGCATGAGAGGGCGGGGAGAGCACACGGAAAATGGAGGGTGGGCAGGAGAGGGTAGGGAGAGCACAGGTCAACAGAGGGTGGGCAGGAGAGGGTATGGAGAGCACATGGACAATGGAGGGTGGGCAGGAGAGGGTAAAGAAAGCACACGGGCAATAGAGGGTGGTCAGGAGAGAGTGGGGAGAGCACACGGACATCGGAGGGTGGGCAGGAGAGGGTAAAAAAAGCACACGTCAACAGAGGGTGGGCAGGAGAGGGTGGGGAGAGCACACGGACATCGGAGGGTGGGCAGGAGAGGGTAAAGAAAGCACACGGGCAATAGAGGGTGGGCAGGAGAGGGTGGGGAGAGCACACGGACATCGGAGGGTGGGCAGGAGAGGGTAAAGAAAGCACACGGGCAATAGAGGGTGGGCATAGCACACGTCAACAAAGGGTAGGCAGGAGAGGGTATGGAGAGCACATGGACAATGGAGGGTGGGCAGGAGAGGGTAGGGAGAGCACACTGACAACGAAGGATGGGTAGGAGATGCTGGGTCAAGCAAAATGACAAAGGATGAAAGGCAGGAACAGAATGAGTGAGAAACACAGAGGGGGAGAAGTACACAAGGGAGCCAGCTGGAGGAAACACGCACTCTCATAAAGTGGTGCTTAAATTAAAAGAAAAAAGTACCACCTGAAATAGTGAGCCGTGGATGGACAGCAGTGCGTCCATAACGCTAAAGAAGAAAAAAAAAAAAGAAATAAAGTAGAGGGAGGAAAACCTACCGAAGCTAAGAATTCCAAGCAAGCAAAGGAGAGTGACAATGAACCGAAGTAGAAATGGGCGGGCGCTAAGTCCACTGTAAAGTACCAAAACGTCTGGCAACAGACAGAGGTGAGACATAATAAAAATAAAATGATGTACACAGTGGGCTTTGGATCCAGTCAGAGGAGTATTGGTCACTCACCTCCTGGTACAGGACAGCGAGGGGGGGGAGGGCGGGAACGGGGCACAGGACAGCGAGGGGGGAGGGCGGGAACGGGGCACAGGACAGCGAGGGGGGGAGGGCGGGAACGGGGCACAGGACAGCGAGGGGGGGGGGGCGGGAACAGCACACGGTGTTCAATTATTCTCCTGGCGATGTGATTACTGCCAAAAGAGTCCACTTCAACATAAGAAATTCAAGGCATAGTGCATTTAATCAAAAGTTTGCTAATCCTCCTAATAGCACCATGCCCTGCTCCCAATTAGATAAAAGCCATACAGAAGAAACCATTTAAACCTTTGCGTTTTCAGTGGCAATGTAAACCGAGTGCATTCCAGATGATTTCTTGTTAACTGCAGTCAAATAGTAAGCCTAAACTTGCTCTAAATAGTATGGCAACCACGTGCTTGGGCGATACAAGTCTGAATGCAACCCCCTGGGCACCAAAAACAAACAAGCAACGGAGAGTGAAAGGGGAGGGGGGGCGGAACGGACAGCGGGAGGGGGCGGGAACGGGGCACAGGACAGCGAGGGGGGGGAGGGCGGGAACGGGGCACAGGACAGCGAGGGGGGGGGGGGAGGGCCACGTCAACCGTGCTGAAGGCCAACGTTCACAACCAGAAAAACACACCCTAGTAAAACCATAGGTTGAAAACCAGTCCGGTCTCAGAGTCCATTTCCGTTTAATGAGGTATGAAAGGAACCCGGTCCTCTCCAGATGTTTTCCGGCAGTACATCAATAACAACCTGGCCAGGGGAGGATGTAAAGCAACACACAAAACACCCATGACAAGGGAAGCACAAACCACGTCACAGGAACATTTGACCCGGCTTTGGTGACGAAAGAAACGATTATTTTCTAAACTGGTTACAAAGCGGACACGCTCACACCTTCCTGTGCCTAAAACACATATTTAAGGAGGCTAGCAGCCCTTTTAGCAAGTTTAAATCACTTTGCAACAGTGATGGGCAGAATTGTGGGAGACAGCACAGAAAACATCACAACCTCAGTGCCCACAATTATACATAATCCTACAAGTAACTGGTGCTGACCGTCAAGAAATGTGGTGAGACGACTCGAGCTGGCATAGGGAGTCCAACTTGTGAGGAGTTCTGCTCTGGACACCGTCTGCGGCCGCTCGGAGAACACAGGCGTCCGGGGGCCCTGGCTGGCGAAACCGAAACTGTAGCCGCGGGCGGTGGTGAGCGCTGCTGCCGTGACGCAAGTCACGCAAGGTGGAGGAAAGTAGCGGTTCGGGCCGGTGGGCTCCCCCTATGGTGCCGAAGAAACGCATGCAATTCAGGGCAGATGCTGGTCCCGGCTGAGGAGGCTGCGGCTCGGTGTGTGGGCGCAGAGAGACTCGCATGGAGCCGGTGGGAACCCTGAGCGCGACTACACAGTAAGCGGTAAGGTCGTGTGTGCAAGAAGGAGTCCGTAGGCCCCCCATCAAGTTTTTGAACTGCCGGTTGCGTGGGGCATCGGACGCGGCAGGAGTGAGAGCGGTCAGGGTGTCGGGAGCGGCAGGGGTGAGGAGACTTCTGGCGCGTACACCCGTGAACAGCAGGGCTGAGCGGCGCTTACCGGAGTGCGGCACAAGCAGTGCTGGGGGGGCCGCTCTCTTATCCCGGGACCGCCTATGGGCATTGAGATGCGCTGCAGGGCTGAGCGGCGCTTACCGGAGTGCGGCACAAGCAGTGCTGGGGGGGCCGCTCTCTTATCCCGGGACCGCCTATGGGCATTGAGATGCGCTGCCGTTTTTGAATCTCCTCGAGAAGAGGCGTGATTGCGGCGGTATTCAGAGGAGCGTCTTTCCGGGTCCGATTTCGTTTGTCAATATACACTTTACAGACAGAGAAAGACAGGCTCACGGAGAGCGGGAGGGGGACGGCGGGAGGAGGGACACAGAGTAAGGCAGGACAGCAGCAAGCACGGCCCGGCCGGACCAGATTCGGGGGCGTTCCCGGCTTTTGGCTGACGTATCATGACGTAGCCAAAAGCCAAAGATTCTCGGGAACGCCCCCGAATCTGGTCCGGCATTGACGGACAGGCCCCTCGTCCAATGGCTAGGCTCCATTTATGGAGCCAGCCAATAAATGACGAGGGCCGACCCAAACCCCACTACAGTTCTCATCAGGTTTTCGCCTGCGCGAAAAAGCTGCGCAGAGCGCAGCTTTCGCCAGGCAAAACCTAAAAAGGGTCGGACTCAGGGAGGATCCCTGTGGGACCCCTGAGGACAGTTGTTTCCCTGTGGACTTGTACCTACCCAGAGTGACGACCTGGTTCCTGTTTCTAAGAAATGCGGTTAACCATTCGTGGGCTTTGTCGTTTAAACCAATTTGCTTCAGTCTGTTTATCAGAATTCACAGGGTCTTATTTTTTTAATTCATGGTACCAAGGGACTTTCACAGAACCAACTTTCCACATATACCGAACTTTTTTACCCCTTCACGACCACCTTGAGCACCGCTTTAAATAAAAATTTCTCGAAAACAGCTGAACGAATTTACACTAAATAACAAAAAACACACTTTATGAGTAAAGTTCTAACTTTCTGCCAAATGTGGTGTAATTTCAATGTAACCGTTTTGTTTTTGTGTGGAAGAGCAAATTTTCCCATGGGAATTAACATGAGACCTCAACATTTTTTGACAAATCTGCATTCCCCCCACCTCCCCCCTGCTTGCCAAATCATCCCAAAACGTTCCAAGAAAGAGCTGAGGTGGATGAACTTTTTTTTGGGAGGGGGGGGGGGGGGGGGGGCGGGGCGGGGTGAATTTCGTGCACATTTTTGAAACTGCACCAAAGTTACCAGCAAAACAAGAAATGCTCTTTTATGGAAACACGAACCTAACTAGAACACTGCCACTTTAAATGAACACTCTACACACCCTCGCTAAATATGTCAAGCAATGTGTGCAGGCTGCACAGACAAAAAAGACCGCTATAGCTTTATTCATTTTTATGGTGAAACAATGTCAACAGGGAAACAACATTATACTCTACTGGAAATTCGCGGGGAGGGCCATTATACTAAAGGGGTGGGGGGGGGGGAGGGTAGTTCTGTGCATTAGCGTACAATACCCAGCGTGGCAGGTAACAGAATAACATGCGGTGCCCAGGGCACCACTTTCCAATTACAGGTGAACATGTAATGCCCAAGAGCGCCGGGAAGTAATTAACAGATGAACATGTAATGCCCTGGGGCAGTGGCAGGCAGGGAATGAAAGAACAGGACAGGAAGCAGGGCTGTGTAGGTAAGAGAATATAGAATTTTGTGCCAAGGGACACTGCCAGGTAGCGTCAAAAAAGTATTGACTTCCCATTGACAGTGCTAGGCATGTATCGATGAACATGTGATACTCAAAACCAGGAACGAAATAGTGCCATCCATGCAACAGAAGATCACCGCAGGGGCAGATGGTAACAGTACCCCTGGACTGCGCGCGCACTGCTCCAATGTATAATTGACATGTTGGACAGCAAGAAGAGGATCACGTGCAGTGCCAGCAAAGTAACTAAAAGACATGGAGTGTTCAAGAGAGGAGCCAATTGGGTAAGAAAAGCAGAGTGTGGTAAAGGCCTCTTGGGGCACTGGGTGTCATACATGAAGGCAATCATTGCCCAGGGGGCAGTGCCCGATAGGAAACAGAAATACACTCGCTCACACGCAGAATCTGCACATCCTAAGAGCAGTGCCTATTGGTAGCAAAGAAGAAACCCAAGCAGGCCCAGGCAGCGCATTTCAGGTACCAAAACTAGAAACGCATGCAGGCCTTGAGGTCACATGAGTAATAGAGCTGCGGCAACAATTGATGGACGGAATGCAGAATGAATCAGACATTCACCCCCAGTCAAGAGATCTGGGTTACATCTATTGGTCTTTTGCTCACTGCGCCACACCGGTTTGGACCCAGCCATACGCAAATCAGTCTTGACCCTGTGCCTCATGGAAACAGTCCAGCCCGAACTGCCAAGCCAGGTCCTCCCTGGACCAGAAGCAAGCATCCTGGGCACGGTTTGGGGGGTAAAACCCCTCATCAGACAGGCTAACTTGACTCCAGTGACACAGTAAGCAGGGTACCCATACCTGGGTATACCCATCCCACTTAGGGTGAAAAGTGCTGCGCAAACAAATGATGGAGGGGGGGGGAAATGATGAATTTAACTCAGATCTGTGAATGAGGGTGAATATTTGATTGATTCAGCATTCCGTCCATCTTCTGTTCTATTTGAATTACACGAGTTATAGAAGCAGAACACGAAGGGCGATGGCTGGTAGGCAGCAGACGCACAGGCAGCGCCCAAAGGCTGTGCCAGGAAGGTAACACAAACAGTATGGGCCCAGAAAAGAGTCTGCTAATAGCAAATGCAGAAAAGCGTGCAGTGCCCATGGACAGTGCCGAACAGGCAACAGGATCACAGAGAGTGCCTTGAGAGTAGCCTTGAGAGTTAATATAATACAGTTACTCATGCAGTGCACACGCAGTGCAAAGTGGCAGTGCCACATATTAACAAAAACCTATGCAAAAAGATACGTACACCGTGCCCAGGAACAGTGGCAGCAGACATTTCACATAAACTTGTGCAGTGCCAGGCAGGAAACACAACACATACAGTGGCCATGGACAGTGCCAACTATTTACCAGAAAGACATGCAATGCACAGGGGCAACACGCACACGAAGTGCCTAGCAGCAGTGCCAGATAAGTGACACTGGAACAGGCACACTCCAGAGACCGTAAAACGACGCAGAGCTGGTGGGATGGCAGCAGACGGCAGTAACTTGGGGGCTCAGTGCCAGGCAGGTGGGCCAGGCACGCGCTCTCCCATCAGTCACTGCTGCTCTGCCGCGAGGAGGCTGCCTGTGGGCACAGGATTCAGCCCGTGCTGCCAGGTGGAGGCTGAGCGAAGACTCCTTACCAAAGTACACCTCCTTGGCACAGTTCGGGCACTTGGGCATGTTGGCGAGGGGCGGTGTCGGGTGTCAGGCGAGGTGAGTGTCGGGCGTTGCTGTCAGGCTCCGAGGACGGGCTACTGTCTCTGAGCCCTCGTCGCGTCCGCGCGCCTCTTGTACACAGGGTGCGGCAGGGTGGGGCGTAGAGGAGGGACAATACCCCCCGGAGGTTGGGGAGGCAGGCAAGCCTCTGTGACTGCATCTGTTAAGCAATAAGCACCAAAAGGAGAAACGTAACGGAGAGTAAAAAACCGCAGCAGATAAAACTATAAAAAAGACCAACAGAGAAGCAAAAAAGAAAATAAACCCCGGAGCGAGTAGTGGAAAGAGAGCGATGCAATAAAAACACTGAATAGAAAATGAAGCCAGAAGAAATGGAATAACATCCCTGCATTGGCTTACACCACAGGAAAAAGTACAAATCCACAAGAAAGTATAACTGGAACTTAAAGAAGCGTACGGACTACAGCCCCCCCCCCTCCCTCTTCCTTCTTCCTTTCTCTTCCTCCGCCTACTTTCTTCCTCCACTCATGTATAAGCCTTGTCCATGTAAATATATATTTTTTACAATAAAGAATTTCAGAAATAAAAAAAAAAAAGAAATAAAAAAGTGGAAAGCATATCAAACCACAGAATAGAAATACACAAGTAGATCGACAGAATAAAATGCAGAAAAGGAAAAAAGTAAAAGTTGAAAGAAAGCCAACGCAACATTTGAGCACCGAAGTAAACCCCAGAAAAGAAAAGAAATCAAGACAAAATGAATTAAAACCCGCGTGTGGAATTCAGGTTCAATATTAGCAGTATTCACTGAATGCATCTACGGTCCAGGCAGAGGTCCTGTTTATTATGAAACGTAAATATCTATTTTTAACAAGCGACTAAAATGACAAAAATAAAATTATTCACATCAAAGAGAACTAGAAGGTCGAGTCACAAAGCCTTCGAATCATTAAATCATATGGCTTGCTAGGGAAAAAGCATTCACGAAATCTCTTCTCTTTCAAAGACACTTTCAGAACTAATACCCTCATTCTCAGACCCCTCCAGGAAGTTAGTTCATCATTGTACATTTGTAGCATCTTCTTATTCATTCCCCACCCTTGATTGCTGTGTCTGATATTGTGTCATTGCCTATTGTAATAACTGTATTTCTTAATGTTGCCGTGTATGAACTCCATCTTGCTCACAAAACCCTTTCTTGACCTTTCACAAAATTGTCTTCTACGTGACCCCGAGTTGATGCCCTGGGCCGGTTTCTACTGCACCCACGCCTTTATCTCTGGAACCTGTATAGACAACAGAATAGGTCTCTCCCTAACCGGTCTGTCTCTGCCAACGGCCTAACACCTGGCCAGGTCACGAAACCCTCTTCACCTGCAAGGCATGAAAGCTGCCCCCAAACAGGAAAATGTCCAGTGCACTCCTGAATTTCCACATTCCATGGACTTTCCGTTGGCCCCAACACCTGAAATCCTGCTGCACACACCTAAATTCCTGCATACCAACTGACATTTCTGTCGTCCCCCCACCCCAGAGGGGAGGGTCTACATCCTATAAAAGATGCTGCATGCCAAGGACACGTTGAACAGTCTCCTGACACCTACGCAATCCGTGGGTCTCGGACACTCTTCCATCTCTAGAGATTATCATTTTGTTGCATTAAAATAAATCTTTTGTTTCCTTGCTTCCAGAATTGTGGTCTCCCTTTCTTTGGAATTACACTATATGGTTTTACCCTACCTCTCATGTTGATTTTTGTGACGTTCTATTTTGTACCATTTCTCTCATGTAACGTAAATGGTTCTATTGTACAGCGCTCTGGCACCTGCGGGTAAAGTCTGGGCTATATAAAAATGCATTAAATAAATAAAATAAATAAATAAACCTAGCAGGCTTAATCCCACGTGCCGTTTCAACACAAGCGGAACGCTGCTTGCCTTAACCATGCTTATTACTTGACCACGCATATGCGTGGGTAAGGCAGTCAGCGGTCTAGTTGCAGAGTGGATGGGCGGGAAGAGGAACAGGAAGTATCGGGACAAGAAGGACCGGGACGCGGCTTGGTAAGAAGGGCTCGTGTGGGGGGTAGTTTTCAGGATTGGGGGCCAGCCTTAGGGCTCATGGTGGGGTGGGCTGGGGTTGGGATGCTTTTAGGGCTGGGTTTTAGGGTTCAGGATGGGGAAGGGGCAGTTTTCAGGGCTGGGGGCCGTTGATAAGTGTGGCTCAAATCCACCCGAGTGACTTACCACACTCACCTATAGTTACCAAATAATAAGTCAGCCGGACAGTGGAGAAGAATAAACAAAGCAATTTTATTAGGCCACAAACTCCCATATGAGAGGGCCCCGTCCGACCTCACCCCTAAGAGTGCGCCGAGAGGACTGACTCATCTCATCACAGCAATACATTATAAGATGGTACAGCAGAATAAAACACGCCCATACTGGAAAAATACTGGACCCCAGAGAGGGTGAACAATGGTCTCACACAAGAGGCATCTACACCTGCAGTAGCAACATTTGTTATCTGCACCCAAGGCCACGGAGCCAAGCCTCAGCATCTCCAGCACATGAGAACAGTTTGATAAGAGGTTTTGCTATTAGTTTCGGTCACAGTTAGCCAAGAAACAAAAACTGCTGACATTCGGAATATTCCTATTCCTACGGGAGGGGGTGAGCAAGTGCGACTCATCATCAATAAGCATCAACCAGTGTATATCGTGGAGCTCAACATCGTTGGAAACAGGATATTGGCGTGTTGGTCTTTTAGAAACTCGTAAATTGCTGGCACACATGGAACAACAAGGGGGTAGGCAATAAACACATAGGTAACAAGTCAGTAATACACCAACAACTCCTACAACCCCCATCAAAATTTTCCAACCCCAAGAAGAGAAAATGCCCCACAACCATGTCTGTAGTGACCAAGTGTCGGTGTCCTGATGAAGTTCAGCCGCTAACCTATGAAGTTTCTGTACAGCTA
This sequence comes from Lissotriton helveticus, assembly GCF_964261635.1. Taxonomy (NCBI): domain Eukaryota; kingdom Metazoa; phylum Chordata; class Amphibia; order Caudata; family Salamandridae; genus Lissotriton; species Lissotriton helveticus. The sequence goes on along the minus strand of NC_136070.1, from coordinate 99,551,711 downwards.
AATTAACCGTCGGGGCAGAGTCAGGGATGTACACACAACAAGACGTCCTGATGACGCGACAGGCTCCACCCCTATCTGCAAGGATGACGTCAAGCACCATCCTGTTCTGAATTGTAAATAATCTCATAGCCTGCATCTCAATCATCATATTGGCTGCAATATCAGCCTCCGTATTCACTACCTTTTCCATCAACCTCGACAGTCTCCGAATGGCTCTACTGTTAAAGATGGGCCCCCAGAACGGCAGTAAACCCTTTGAAAAATCTGTCTATTGCTGTAAGGGAGTATCCGTCTGATCTACGTCTTCAACTTGGAGAGCCCTCCTTTTACGCTGCCCAGGCATTATAGCAAACCGTCGATGAGTCTTATGATAGTCCGAGGGTGCTACATAAACGGGGGGAAGTAAATAAGCCAAATAGCAAATCCCACCCCATCCCTCAGGCAACCACAGATATCCATTGTCCCCACACATAAAGTAGATGTTCGGGGGAGTAACTAAGGAAGGACTAAGGGGTAGACAAATTGAGGCAGTGACATTGCAGCAACTGTTTCCAACCTTTATGGGACCTCTCCCCTGAATACAGAAAAATGGTGAGGGCCCAACAACCGCCAAGGGTACCAAGGAATGACCACTACTATTTGTCGAAGGAGGGTGTCTATAAGTCAGAGAGGATTTCAACTGTAGGAAACTCTCCCTTACTTTATCAGTGTCATTAGGTGTCATAAATCATCCTACTTTCCTCAAACATGTCTCTGTAAATGTCTGGTCGAAGCGTCCGTCAGTAAACAACCGTCCAAGAGAAGAGGGGGGCATAGGGCGTACACGCATCGTCAAAGTCGACCCAGTACCAGGCAATCGAGCGTCCAAAAAATCAGGCGGTTGAAAATATTTCACCATACCTATCAAGGTGTACCAACCCACGCAGCTATTTACAGGTGTTAGAGGGAGCGCCAGCAATCTATCCTTGTTGTATGCAGCAGAAGGGAGCAACCCACAGACCCAGCAATCTGTCACATTATATACGGCATGAGCATGGTGTAGAGTCTTGATAAAAACATTATCTCGATAGCCCTTACGCATACATTGTTCCCCATAATCAACAGTAACCATATTATGTTCGGGTAGGACAGAAGGAGTAGGGATAAACTCATGCACAGGGTAGGCTTCATCCAGGAAGAACAGTATCCCAAGGATTATCAAAAATATAATGATGAATATCACAATAACCACTATTTTTCCTTTTCAGGGCAGAGCAAGCCATGGTGAATCTGGTTCTGGTCTACGAGGAGCTGCAAAAGGCTGCTCCTCCTCTAGGATAGGACGGCCAAAAGGATACATATCACCTAGCTAAAAGTCCAAAACTAAACTAAGAGAATATTCAAAAAGTTCCAGTCACTCCGAAACCGGCCAGAGGGGTTCTTCACCCTCAAAAGGGATCTTCTCCCTGTTGGTTGATAGCTTTATTTCGATATGAAGATATATCTTAAAAGCATTACATACATTTTTAAAACTGCAGATCAACAATTTGTGAATACATTCAAAGATGAAAACAAGTACAAAATAGCGGTGGTACAAAAAATAAGTTAGTTAAAAATAGATTAAATTGAAATAGACAGTCTTTTAGTGTGTATCAACCAAGCCCATCTTAAAAATGTTGAGACACCACAGACTATGGGGGGGGGAAGTGTCAGTTAATAAGATACGTAACGCCTCTAGATGCTGACGTGTCCCCAATAGTCTACACAGAGGTTTGAGCCAACACCTCCTTGGACGGGAGTAATCAGGGCATTCAAAAAGGATATGTGCCACTGTCTCAGGCCTTGTAGGACAGAGGGCACAAAATGGCGATAGCTGCACAGGTGTTTTCCATCTGGAAAGGAGAACCCCTATCGGAAGAGTACCCACTCTGAACCTAAAGTAAAGAGCCCTATCAACTGGCATGGTGATCAAGTCCAGATAGGGTTCATAGGCCACCACGTCCTTAATTCTTAGAAAGGCTGCGGTGGAATTGCAGTGACGGGGATTTAGGATAAGTTGAGAGGAGACCCATTCCCAATACAGTTTTTTCAAGGTAGCTTTGGGTGGGGCAGATTTTGTAGCCCAAAAAGCCCCCAAACCCAATTCCCCCAGGAGGCTTTTCCCTGTGTCTGTTAAAGCCTCACAGGCAGGCTTCTATTGTTTATTGCCTAATCCCTCGACGGAGTCGCATAACTGCAGCAACTCAGGAGCACTAAACCTGGGCCCAGGCGCAATCCTAGTGTCCCATTTGACAATGTCTCGATAGTGCACCAGGGCTCTTACCAGCAGTCCATCCCTACCACTAAGCTATCCTTTTCAGCAATGTCCACACCTATTCCCTATCTCAGCCCTTCTTCCAGTGCTCTGTTTCTCTTCCTCTCTTTTCTGGGCCGCTGATTATAATGGGTGCTCCCTCGCACTTAAGGATCTGTGAACAGAATGGGGAGGTCAATAGCAGGATATGTATCCTCCAATGTTTGCTCACTGTGATCAGGAGAGGCCTCACCACTTGCAATCAGAGCCGGCCTCTTTTCACTTTCATTTGGCTCCTCACCCCTCAATGAAGCATCCGAGAAGGGGACATACCGAGGAACCGTCTCACACTCGTGATCAGCAACACCGCCTCTCACCCATTCATCATATGGCAGTGGTAGGGGGACGCGTTTGACGTGTGATGCATGCGTCCATGCCTTCCGGCCCTCAACCCGAAGTGCGGTGCGGGTGGTAAGGAGCACTTGCCTTGGCTCCGACCACCTGGGTTCCAAGCAGGACTTCCGTTGGTACTTCTTCACGACGACCCAGTCCCCGGGTTGTATGCTGTGGCCTGGCCCCTCCGGCAGCGGCTTCAGGGTGTCTGCTACCTGCTGATGAATAGAACGGAGATCTTTAGTCAAAGCATACAGGTAATCTATCAACAAAGGATATTCAATTTCTGAGAAACATTTAGGTCTAGGGACACCCCACACGTTGGCTGGTCTACCGAATATAACCTCGTGGGGGGAAACACCTGTCTTGGAATTAACTGTCACTCTAGTGGAAAGCAAAGCCAGGGAAAGTGCATCTGGCCAGCGTAACCCTGTACTCTCTTGTATCTTGGCCATTTTGAGTTTTAGGGTGCCATTGAATCTCTCAACCAGACCCGCAGCCTGGGGGTGTTGTGCTGCGTGGAACTTTTGAGAGATTTGCAATCCTTTACAGATCTGCTTCATTAATTCAGCATTAAAAGACGTGCCGTTATCACTCCAGATCACCCGGGGCAAGCCATATCTCGAAAAGTACTCTTTAATCAGCATCTTAGCTGTTGAGATGGCTGTACAGTCTTTAGTTGGAAAAGCCTCCACCCACCTACTAAATGAGCATACCACCACTAGGACGTATTTGAGGTTATTAACCCTCTCCATCTCAATATAGTCCATCTGTATTACTTCAAAAGGGAAGGATGGAGGGGCAAAATTGCCAACTGGAACAGGTGTTCCCTTCCCAGGATTATGTCTAAAACAAACCATGCACTGCTGCACTAAATGCGTTGCCACCTTGGAAATGTTCTTATTGCTCCACACTGGGTCCAACAATTTGCATATTCCCCTTGCACTAATATGAGCTGGCCTGTGAGCCATTGTCACCACTGGGAGGACATATGCATCCGGGAGTAGCCATCGTCTTTTATCTGACACATCCGTCCAACACTCATCCGAGTCCAACCGCCCCCCACCATCCTTCCATGTTCTCAACTCGTCCTCAGTCACTTTTTCCTGTATGTTCCGCACACTTTGTACAGTATTCGCGAACATATTAACATCCGGTACCCACCTAGCTGGCCCTGCCACAAATATTTGTGGGAGTTTTGTCCTAGCCGTTTCCTTAGCTGTTTGATCTGCAAATGCATTTCCCCGTCCTACGTCATCTACCACCGCTTTGTGTGCACTACACTTGATCACAGCCAGTCGTTTAGGAAGTGTCAAAGCTGTCAATAGTCGTAATATCAATGGGCCATTCTGAATCTTTTGTCCGTGTGATGTCAAAAACCCTCTTTCTGCCCACAGTCGCCCATAACTATGAGCCACGCCAAAGGCGTATTGGCTGTCAGTATAGATATTCACATCCAATCCTTCACTCAGTTCACACGCTCGCATCAATGCTATTATTTCTGCAGCTTGGGCTGAGTGGTACGGGACCCTAGAAGTCTCCACCACCCTTTTCAACCGTCCGCCTCGTGTACATAAAGCACAAAAGGCTTCTGGTAATCAGGTGTTCCCAAAACAGGTGCAGAGCATAAAGCAGTTTTTAGTAACTCAAACGCTTCTTGACATGCTGGAGTCCAAGGTAGGGGTTCGCGCACCTCTTTAGTAGTCAGATACAGAAGGGGTTTTGTTAGTAAGGCGTAATTAGGTATCCACTGGCGACAATACGAGGTTATGCCCAAAAACGCGCGCACCTCTCGCTGCGTGTTAGGTACAGCCTAGTTAGTTATCGCCTTGATGCGCTCCGGTGTCAACCTCCTCCCCTCCTTCGATAGGAGATGACCTAAGTAGGTAACCTCCTGTCGACAGTATTGGAATTTTGGAAGGGACACCTTGTGTCATTTGTGAGCCAAATGGTGCAACAATTTTACTGTGGCGTCTCGACACCCATCTTCGGTGTCCGAGGCGATGAGAATGTCATCTACATATTGCAATAAGACATTGCCCTCGGGAAGTTCCAAATCATCCAATTGAGCCTTTAAAGCTTGACTATAAATGCTGGGGCTCTCTATATAGCCTTGGGGAATTCTACAAAATCTAAAACTTCGGCCAGCCAATGAGAATCCGAATAGGTAACGGCTATCTGGGTGCACAGGGATACTAAAGAACGCATTCTTCAAATCCAGAACAGAGAAATATTTGGCAGAGGGAGGGATCATTGTCAAGATCGTGGTAATATCAGAGACCACCGGATATTGGGGCTCAACCACCTTGTTAATGTGGCGTAAATCAATCACAAATCGGTAGACATCAGGTGCACCATCACTGGCATCGGTGGAGGGCCTTTTAAGGATCGGAAGAATAGGACAATTACAACTGTTAGAGTCCGTCTCCTCCACTACCCCTGACAGGATCATGTCCTGTATTATTTGTAACAAAGCCTTCTCTCCATCCCTGGATATCTTGTACTGGGGTATCCGAGGCAGTCGGGCTCCCACCTTAACCTTGATGGACACAGGGGCAATATCCATTTTTCCCACATCGGTATCACTACTAGCCCACAGACTCTCTGGGATCCCCTCAAACTCAGCCGGGAGGGGCTCATCTTTTGAAAAGCACTGCTGCGCATGTGCGACAGTAGGACCCAACGTGAGGTACACACCGTCTGGAGAACAGTAAATGGTAGCATTCAATCTTTTCAGTAAATCCAAACCCAGCAAATTCTCGCCACAATTCGATGTCAGAAGGAAAGGAGAATCAACAGTGAAAGGACCAATCGTAAGAGCAAGAGGCTTAGAAATGGGACTAATCACCGGAGTACCTGAGAACCCTACGGAGATATTATTCTTGCCAGACAGAGCCGCCCCTGGGACCTGAGAACGTGCCACCGAACTTTTCATAGCACCCGTATCCACAAAAAATTTCTGAGGGGACCCCATCAAATCTGCAGTCACGTAGGGTCCTCGTTGATCAATATCCACAGAAACCGGTCCCATGCTCTGTCCTACGCTGTCCTAGTTATGAGAGAATCCAGTCAGGTCGTCCATAGTATATGCATCGTTGTAGTACTGTCTATCTCTACCATTGTCACGCTCTGTTTGAAAGTGTTGTCGATCCCTGTCTCCATCAAAGTAATTCCCCCCCGGTCGCCTGCCTCCGTCAGACTGTCTATCATCCCTACGAAATCCACCCCGACCTCGTCCCCTGCCTTGTCCGGCAGTGGACCGAAGTTCCGGACAATCTCTCCACCAGTGCCCCTCCTTTTTGCAGTTGGCACACTGATTCTGCCCCAGACGCTCTCTCGTCTCTCCCCTTCCGTAACCACTTCCGCCTCGACCAGTTACCATAGGTGGGGCTCCACGTCCCCGATCCTTCGCCACCTGCTGCAGTAACACTCTTGTCTTCAAATCCTTGGCTTTCTTTTCTTGTCTGTCTCTATTCTCATTCTCTCTATGTTCATAATACTGAGCCATACTCAGAATACCAGAGGGGGTGGATGTCGTCCACGTACTCTCTGACGCCTGCAATCGAGCAGATATTTCCGGTAACAAATTCGTTACGAATCTATTAACGAAAAGTCGCAGGCCTCCATCTTGGGAGATATCCTGACCACTGAAATCCATGAAAGTCTCTTCAAAACGAGTGAAAAAATCTGAAACCGCCTCATCCTTTTTCTGTCTACATGCAGTCAACTTATCCCAATCTACTTTCTTAGGAGGAATAAGGGAGTGCATATATTTTATTATACGTCCTGGTAACGCTAAAATCTCAGCCTTCGGCTTCTCCCCTGGCTTTCACTCCTTGTCCCAATCCCTAAGTTCTTCCCAGGTACCACCCAGCTCTTCTGCATGGTCCGTACCCTTTACCTGTCTCCACACATCCACCGGAACCAGTAACCCAAAAAACAATTCTATATCGGCTAAAGTCATGACTGTCGAGGAAGCTGCTTCCGTTAACTCTTTGTAATAAGCAGTCGGATTTTTTCTCGAGTCGGGCAACTGAGCCGTCAGTGCTAATACCTCGCTCCGTTTCCAAGGCGTATATACCCATTGTTTTTGGAAATGAGCATCGACACGAGCTCGGGTGACATTATTAGTTACCGGGTCTAACACTTCAGGTACTTCAGGGTGGAAAATAGGGTGTACCTCTCGCATTGGATGTCCCCTAGGAAATGGGGCACATCCTGCTATCGGCAACTCATTTCTATACTCCAACAAGGACCTCAAACTGCGTAACACATCCTTCATTCCAGTGTTAGCCCTATAGGCTCTGTTCTTAATGTCACGAAGAATCACCGGTGCCTCTCCACCATATCCCTGTTCCCACAACGCTATCAATGTCGTCGACATATGCCATAAATCATGCTGTTGCATCAAAGGCTCATAATCCTTCATTGTGGACCAAATGTCTTCGAGTGAGTAAATATTGTTCCTGGCCCACTGACAGGCTTGATTAGCCACCACCGTTTTTTCATCCAACCCAACAGTAGAACGCCTAAGTAACTTTCGTACCTGAGTAAATAGCCCACTTCCCGTACCTCGAGTCGGGATCAGCAATGCACCCTGAGGGGTAGTACTGGCAGAAACAGTGGGAAGTGCAGAGGAAATCACAGAGGGGGCTGGTGAGCTCGCCGCAAAGAGAGAGACCAAGGGCGTAGGCAATGAAGAGGTGACAGAAGACAGAGCCTGTTCAACAACAGAGGAAGCGGGGGTGCCGGACAAGGGAGGAGCACTCGTTTGGGGAACTGAAACCACCGCCGGGGAAGCGGAATCCGTCAGCACTGGATACAATGACTGTGGGGCATACGGGGGAGGTGGGCGAGTATTCAAAATGTCCTCCATCTCATCTTGTTCTTCCTCTCTCACTAAATAACTTTTATTATCCTGTAACCGATAGAGTCTATCTGCGCGCTCAATCCGCTGCTCATTCTCTTTCTCAGTATGTTCTCTCGCCTTCTGCGCCATTGTCTGTGCCGCCCTCTTCTGAGCCACCTTTTCCTCTCTCAGCTGCCATTCCTTTACCTCCTTTTGCCACATCCTCAAGGAATCGAACATACTCTGACGACTGCGCCTGGCAAACAATCTGTCTTGTAAATAGTCTAATTTCGCTCCATCGAAAGAACCAGTCAAAGGCCACTGCAAATCCACATTTCCCTTTGTATATCTATGCCACAAAGTAGTAAACAAGATCGGAGTCAATCCATGTTTAACGTACATCTCGAAATTTGGGGAGCCCTCCACCGGGGCGGGTTGGCTCTCGGCCAATCTAGTGTCCGAGGCGCCGCAGCACCCGAGACACCGCAATTTACTGAAACACGGCATCTCCACTCACGCAATCACACACCAACACAAAAACTCTCACTCACCCGCTCACCAACTCCCAAATCACACAATCACTACTAAATACACACACATATGTTCACGCCCCCTATGCGTGAAATCCCTACCAAAACACGTGTTACCAAAATAGGACAAGGCCCGTCGACCAAGTCCTGGGGAACCTGGACTCTACCGCAGACCGAACAGCACACCCGCTGTTCCGAGATTGGGGAACACATCCGCCTCCCGGGCAACACTACAGACCGCTGCGCACTACACTGCGTGAGATCCGACACCCGTTCCCAGCGAACCGCCACCCTAGGGGTTCGGGTAAGTCCCAGAATCATTCCGCAGTGAACCACGCCTCGACCGCAGTACCACCCGGTCGGATGACCACAAACCAACGTCCACCCAACCTCTGTCAAGTCTGTCAGAGCACCACTCGCACTCTGAGTTCCCCGGAGCACACTAGCCCCAGGAGCACACCAGCTCCTCCAATCACTAGAGACACACCGGTCTCGGAGACACACCGGTCTCTTGGAGCACTCCAGCTCCCTCAATCAGCAGTCGGACCACTCACCTTCTGTACGCGGTACCGACCTCTACCGTTCTCCACCGCCGGCTGCCAGGACCAACACGGTCAGCTCCAAAGTTCCGCCTTCCGGACTCCGGCGCAGGATCATGAACCGGGACCTCTCCTGATCAGCAGGGTGGGACAGCGCTGCGAGAACCAAGCTCGGCATCAAAGTGGGTACCCAGACCCACCGTGCCGACCAGAGGGTCACCGGCCTTCTGCTACCCACTTACGGGTGAGAAAGATCCTTATCGCGGAGTCCCTGTTCGGGCGCCATCTGATAAGTGTGGCTCAAATCCACCCGAGTGACTTACCGCACTCACCTTTAATTACCAAATAATAAGTCCGCCGGACAGTGGAGAAGAATAAACAAAGCAATTTTATTAGGCCACAAACTCCCATATGAGAGGGCCCCGTCCGACCTCACCCCTAAGAGTGCGCCGAGAGGACTGACTCATCTCATCACAGCAATACATTATAACATGGTACAGCAGAATAAAACACGCCCATACTGGAAAAATACTGGACCGCAGAGAGGGCGAACAATGGTCTCACACAAGAGGCATCTACACCTGCAGTGGCAACATTTGTTATCTGCACCCAAGGCCACGGAGCCGAGCCTCAGCATCTCCAGCACATGAGAACAGTTTGATAAGGGGTTTTGCTATTAGTTTCGGTCACAGTTAGCCAAGAAACAAAAACTGCTGACATTCGGAATATTCCTATTCCTACGGGAGGGGGTGAGCAAGTGCGACTCGCACGCAGAGAGAAGCACTCCAAAATGGTGGCACACAGGCTAAGCTAAGAGAACGGAAATAATGGCATACGCATAAATGAATAACGAAGAAAAGAATATAAACGTAAATGCAAAAATGAATATATCATTAGTTAGACACATTATGCTAACTTATAAGCGTAATATATGCAGTGGGCGGGGCATCGAAAACTGAAACCTATCACCGTTTTAGGTTTCAGTGTCGGGGGCTGGGGTCCGGGTTGTTTTTTGGGCTGGGGCCTGGTTTAGGGTTGGCGGTCCGGGTAGTTTTTAGGGTGGGTTAAGTGGATTGCTGGGCTGGATTACGTTTTTTTGGGCTGAAGGCGGGGGAGTCAGGGTAGTGTTTAGGGCTGGGTGGATTGCAGTGCTGGGGGCTGGTTTTTAGGGCTCAGCGCCGAGGAACTAGAGTGTGAGCTTTACCATGCATATGCCTTTACCAATCATGCCTTTACAATGAAATTCATTGTAAATCCATGCATGGTAAAGACATGCATGGTAAAGACACAGTTGTGGTTGAGACCATGTTGTTTAGGCACGTGGTGTTAAGGCACGCGTTGTTCTGTCATACAACCGGTTTGCCACAGTAAAACATATTTTTATAATGTACCAAACCCCTTGTCCAAGTCGGAAAAGTCTTGCCGCTTCATAAAAAGTATTTTGCTACTAAATCCAAATCACAAATAGAAGAGGAATGAAAGAGGACCACCCTGTGTATATGGCAAATTCGGAATGCCATGAATCAATGACTTGTGACCACAATTCTGACCAGTCTGATCACAAGCCATTGATCAGTTACTGGCACCCAAGTTAGGGTTTTAGCTGGGGAAGCTCTCCCCTCAGACTCACTACAGGAAGACTTGTGGGGAGCAGACAGGGGTATCACTGCATGATCCTCTGATCTCTTCTCTGGATGTCAACTTTTATTTTAGAAGTAGCACCTGTCCCTTTAAGGGGCAATGGCTGCTTTGAAAAAACATGGTGAAATCCAGAGAATGAGATCACAAGGATGGAAGTCAGCCGACCCTCACAGGCTGCCAACAGTGCATTTGCAATCATTCGAAAGGCATTGCAAATGGTATCCTGTATCATTAATTGTCATGAGGTAGGTTTTCCTTCCTTATACAAATCTCCATTTTACTATGCAAAATAAAATGAAGGGCATTCACAGACCAGGCGGTGTGCAACGTGACATGCAGGTTTGCAAACTGCCTTTGCACTTCAGTCCTTGAAGATTTGGGCCCAAGCCAGGTAGATCAGCGGGACTGGGCCACACAGTTTAGGGTGACCAGGCTCAGTACTATCTTCCAGGTGCCCACTGATGCTAGCTATGCCGCCCTAATCCAGGTGGTTATGGCCCTTGTCCTCTCCCACATTGATTTTTCCAACAGTCTCTATTTTGGCCTACCTATAGGCCAACTTAGAAGACTGCAGTACCTACAGAATCAAGCCGCAAGACTGATTTGTAATGTACCCAAATGGGTCTCGATTAAATCCGGCTTAGAGACCTTGCATTGGCTTCCTGTGGCTCAAAGAGCCGAATTTAAAACTGGCTGCATTATCTTTAAGGCTCTGCAAGGGAAGGGCCCTTCCTTTATCAAACAGCTGATTGGCAGATACGTTCCTTCACGCAGCTTGAGGTCAGCCCACAAAGACCTATTGGAGGTACCTCGCTTCAAGAAGAAACGACAGGGAGGCAGTAGCTTTCATTTTTTAGCAGCAACCCTGTGGAATTCTCTGCCGCCAGCTCTCAGGCAGTGCAAGGACCTCCTTGCCTTCAGAAAGGCATTCAAAACGCACTTATTCACACAGGCATATCTGAAATAGAGACTTTCGTTTGATCCACCCTTGTTATGTTTTTTTATCTCTTTCCAGCGCCAAGAAGCCTCTGGGCGTATGCGCGCTTAATAAATAATAATTAACATAACAAGAGATGGACAAGCACAGAGTGCTACACCAAAAGTACTAAAGTTATAGTTCTATATTTTTAGTCTTTTGTATAGCACTGCATATTCTCAGAGCACTGAAGGAGGGATTCAAGTAAGGAAAAATGGAGAGCATCTTTCCATAAATTCAGTCAATAGTTTGGGTGAGACTGCTGACAGGAGCTTATCTTCCTGTGAGCAATTCATCCATGTTGAATGCCTCAGATGTGTATACCACAAAGTCAGGACATTTCTCTTGGATGTTGGGGCACGTTTCTGATCATACGCACCTGATTAGTTAATTATGGGCCAATATCTAATTAAGGGCTCACCAAGGTCAAAGTATTTTAGGAATGCAGCCACGCATGGACCTTGATACCGTCCGAATAGTACATCATATGATCAGGGTTGGAAAGTTTCCACAAATCACAGCGACCAGCATCAGCTATTGAAGCAGATCCGCAGGTGCCAGGATGATGGAGGTGTTCTCTGTGTGCTTCTCCAGACAAGAGGGATTTAGGATCCTACAAACCGAGGTGGATCTGGAGGTGGTGCAGGCTCAGCAAGATGCACAGTCCTTCAAGGTAGCACAATCTTCCCAGGTTGGGGGAGTTGTCATTCAGTTCTGGCTCAGCCAGCTGCGATGAGCATCCCTGGGGCTCTGGGATATGCACTCTTAATCGAGTAATGCTCCGCTCAAGTCTTTCTCCACTGGGCCTTGTGCTGGTCTTCCAGGTCAGGGTAGCCATGCTCCTCACCTCACAGAGGTCCAGCAGTCCATCTTGCAGGAGGACCAACAGGTCTTCTCTGATGGCCTAGGCCTTTTCAGAACATTGAAGGGAACAGCAACACAAGGTCATGGCCACAAACCGTTGTTAGTTGGGGCTGCAGAGCTTCTTGAAAGGACCAGATGGACAGGACCTACTAACTTACTTAGATGAACTCAAGACAGAATGCACACTAGCGAATGTGATGAGCAGACAGTGGTTGAGTCAGATCCAGCAAACTAACAAATTGTTTTGTCAGCTCTCCTGGAAAAGAGATCGACACGGACAACATAGTCACTACTTGGGGGTCATTTCTAAACAACGTTCTCTGCATCTTCCCGACCTTTCATCTACCATGGACACATCCTGAATCACTGGACACACCTCCACACTTCCATCCGCTTCCTGTAATTATGAAAAACAGTGTGCAAGGAAGTGTTATGAATTGCAATGTTCCCCAATATAGGCTTGGGTAGACACATAATCTTTCACCTACATTTACCATTGCACTACATAACAGGTTTGTGCTGATCTTTTACCTTGTATGTAACTAGCCTAATTTATTATAATTGAGGATTCTCAGAATCACAGCAGGAATACCATCTTCTGCATCTTCTGCATAACAGCTATGTATAAGGGTAATCCTTTTCGTCATCTTTGGCCGACATGACACAGCAAGGTAGAAACCCTGAGGGTACTTTTTGGGTATTTAGGCACCATATCTTTGCTGGGACAGGCAGAGGAGAAAGACTTCCATGCTGACACGAGACGCTGAACCATCTGCACGCAGACACTCCAGCACATAGTGGTAAGACATCCCTCGCGGGGTGTACATCTCGGGACCAAGACGGGGTCCTTCAGTGCCTCACTTCAGGTAAAGAGGTTGGTTTTTATCCAAAGGGGATTCTTGGCTCTACACCCACATACATGCTAGGTATATTTAGGTACTCCAACAACAAAGTTGCCCGCAATGAGGAGCCCACTCAGGTAGGTTTCAGTCGCCACTCTTTTAATGAAACAGATGCATCACAGGGATAAGGACTACACTACAAGATCCATCAGGCCACGTGGGTGGCCACGCCCATCTGGGCGGGGACTTTTTATTAAAAACGAGTGAGGTTCAAACTGCTGTGTTCAACTCCCTTCTCAAGCCCACGGCCCCATAGGAAGTGTTTATTCACGAAATGCGTTGGGCAGGATCACGATGATGTCAAGGCACTTCGGCCGCTTATGATGCCTCTGTTTCAATAAAAGAGTGGCGACTGAAACCTACCTAAGTGGGCTCCTCATTGCAGGCAACTTTGTTGTTGGATTACTGGAGGCACAGCATGAGCCGCGAGTGAAGCCCCGCTGTATCTAGGTACAGCCCTGCTGCAGCGTTAAACTATGTGTCAGCATTAAGGACAGGTATGCCTAATGGAGAGAACTACCAAGCAACTCAAGCGACCGAGGTTGTTTTGCATGACCCACTTGGGAGTTAAAGAGAACATTGGGGTGTTTTCACATGGCGACTCACTGCAGGAATAAGGACTACACTACAAGATCCATCAGGCCACGTGGGTGGCCACCCCCATATGGGCGGGGACTTTTTATTAAAAATGAGTGATGTTCAAACTGCTGTGTTCAACTCCCTTCTCAAGCCCACGGTCCCTGAGGAAATGTTTATTCATGAAATGCGTTGGGCAGGATCACAATAATGTCGAGGCACTTCGGCCGCTTGTGATGACTCTGTTTTGTTAAAAGAGTGGCGACTGAAACCTACCTGAGTGGGCTCCTCATTGCAGGCAACTTTGTTGTTGGATTACTGGCGGCGCATTCTGAGCCGCGAGTGAAGCCCCGCTGTATCTAGGTACAGCCCTGCTGCCGCGTTAAACTACGTGTCAGCGTTAAGGACAGGTATGCCTAATGGAGAGAACTACCAAGCACCTCAAGCGACCGAGGTTGTTTTGCACAACCCACTTGGGAGTTAAAGAGAACATTGGGGTGTTTTTACACAGCGGCTCACTGCAGGAATAAGGACTACACTACTAGTCACACCGTTTATGTTTTCTAAATGCACAGATCCTATAAAGATTTATAGGAATTACACGACAGACAGAATGCAAACTAGCGAATGTGATGAGCAAAGAGTCGTTGAGTTAGATTCAGCAAACTAACAACTCGTTGTATCAGCACTCCTGGAAAAGAGATCGACACAGACAACATAGTCGCTACTTGGGGGTCATTTCTAAACTACTTCCTTTGCATCTCTCCTCAGTCTCTATGTACAAGACCTTTCACCTACCATGGGCACATCCTGAATCACCGCACACACCTCCACACTCCATCGTCCTCCTGTAACCATGAACAACAGAGTGTAAGGAAGCCGTTTTGCCAAGAAAGAAATTCATGCAAAAGGAACATTTTCTGCAGCATGAAATCCAAACAGAGTAGACGCACTGTTGCTCTCTTGAAAACCAGGACATGCTCAAAACTACACCAGGGGTGTTTAGGAGCAGAGGGCACAGTTCGAAGTGTAAATTGTGCTTTCCACAGAAACTGCCTTAAATTCTGCTTAGTTTTATATGTGGTCCCTTCACGTGTGTAAAACAACTGGCACATTTAGAATACTTCTTGCATAACTTGTTGACAGACCAAAGCTACAGACATAACATCTTTCCCTCAGAGTTCATCCAACAAGAGTATACCTTCACATTTCATCTAATTTCCAAAAGTAGCCATTAGCACTTTTTTTAAAAATCAGCCCACTCTTTTTCCAGCATCCCTTTATCTCCCCGCCTTCTTGACATTGCTTTCCCAGTCCTCAGTAAAAAATAAAGTTATCAAGGTATTCTTCAAACTGTGCCTCTAATACCAGGCATAAAGGCATTTTGTTAAAGTGGTACATGCCCCCAAGAATCACAAAGTTTGTCTGGTCCCCTAAATCAGGGTGCAGCTCCACCTGATGGTGCATTTGCCTTAGATTAATATATATTATATAACAGGACGATTGTTGGGTTTAATGCTGCAATACAAGTCATTCCAAAAGACTTCCTGGGTAACCGTTTTAACAAAGCCCAAAAATAACAAATGCAATATGCACATATGTGTGAAGGGGCACTTCGTAAGACGACTCTGATTTAGTCTTTTTCAATTTAAAGAAAATATTCCCACAGAATTAATTGTGATCTAAATGATGTTCTTTATTTTCTTCTCATAAAAGGTTCATAATATGTATATGTCATCCAATCTAGGTGAATGATTGAGTCATGAATTACTGCAGCAGCCCTCTTATTCCTTTCAAAAGTAATTTATGACTCAAACATTCACCTAGTTCGGACTGGACTGTTCCCATGAGGCACAGGGTCAGAGCTGATTTGCATATAGCCAGTGTCTAACCCAGGGTGGTGTGGAGTGCAAAACAACGATGGATTTAGGCCCAGATCCTTGTACTGGGGTGAATGTGTGACATTGTTCTACATTCTGTCCATCAACTGTGTTTTTTGCAATTTTCACCCCGAGTGGGCTGGGTATGCTCAGACGTGAGTCCCAGGCTCTCCACACCACTGGAGTCAAGAAACCGGTCCTTGGATGCTTGATTCCGGTCTGGGAAAGACATGGCTTGGTAGTTCGGACTGGACTGTTCCCATGAGGCACAGGGTCAGAGCTGATTTGCATATATATAACCAGTGTCTAACCCAGGGTGGTGTGGAGTGCAAAAAAACGATGGATTTAGCCCCAGATCCTTGTACTGGGGTGAATGTATGACATTGTTCTACATTCTGTCCATCAACTGTGTTTTTTGCAATTTTCACCCCGAGTGGGCTGGGTATGCTCAGACGTGAGTCCCAGGCTCTCCACACCACTGGAGTCAAGATATCCAGGCTGATGAAGGCTTATAGCCAGAAACCGGTCCTTGGAGTGCAAAACAACGATGGATTTAGGCCCAGATCCTTGTACTGGGGTGAATGTATGACATTGTTCTACATTCTGTCCATCAACTGTGTTTTTTGCAATTTTCACCCCGAGTGGGCTGGGTATGCTCAGACGTGAGTCCCAGGCTCTCCACACCACTGGAGTCAAGCTATCCAGGCTGATGAAGGCTGATAGCCAGAAACCGGTCCTTGGATGCTTGATTCCGGTCTGGGAAAGACATGGCTTGGTAGTTTGGACTGGACTGTTCCCATGAGGCACAGGGTCAGAGCTGATTTGCATATAGCCAGTGTCTAACCCAGGGTGGTGTGGAGTGCAAAAAAACGACGGATTTAGGCCCAGATCCTTGTACTGGGGTGAATGTATGACATTGTTCTACATTCTGTCCATCAACTGTGTTTTTTGCAATTTTCACCCCGAGTGGGCTGGGTATGCTCAGACGTGAGTCCCAGGCTCTCCACACCACTGGAGTCAAGCTATCCAGGCTGATGAAGGCTGATAGCCAGAAACCGGTCCTTGGATGCTTGATTCCGGTCTGGGAAAGACATGGCTTGGTAGTTTGGACTGGACTGTTCCCATGAGGCACAGGGTCTGAGCTGATTTGCATATAGCCAGTGTCTAACCCAGGGTGGTGTGGAGTGCAAAAAAACGATGGATTTAGGCCCAGTTCCTTGTACTGGGGTGAATGTATGACATTGTTCTACATTCTGTCCATCAACTGTGTTTTTTGCAATTTTCACCCCGAGTGGGCTGGGTATGCTCAGACGTGAGTCCCAGGCTCTCCACACCACTGGAGTCAAGCTATCCAGGCTGATGAAGGCTGATAGCCAGAAACCGGTCCTTGGATGCTTGATTCTGGTCTGGAAAAGACATGGCTTGGTAGTTTGGACTGGACTGTTCCCATGAGGCACAGGGTCAGAACTGATTTGCATATAGCCAGTGTCTAACCCAGGGTGGTGTGGAGTGCAAAAAACGATGGATTTAGGCCCAGATCCTTGTACTGGGGTGAATGTATGACATTGTTCTACATTCTGTCCCTCAACTGTGTTTTTTGCAATTTTCACCCCGAGTGGGCTGGGTATGCTCAGACGTGAGTCCCAGGCTCTCCACACCACTGGAGTCAAGCTATCCAGGCTGATGAAGGCTGATAGCCAGAAACCGGTCCTTGGATGCTTGATTCCGGTCTGGGAAAGACATGGCTTGGTAGTTCAGACTGGACTGTTCCCATGAGGCACAGGCTCAGAGCTGATTTGCATATAGCCAGTGTCTAACCCAGGGTGGTGTGGAGTGCAAAAAAACGATGGATTTAGGCCCAGATCCTTGTACTGGGGTGAATGTATGACATTGTTCTACATTCTGTCCATCAACTGTGTTTTTTGCAATTTTCACCCCGAGTGGGCTGGGTATGCTCAGACGTGAGTCCCAGGCTCTCCACACCACTGGAGTCAAGCTATCCAGGCTGATGAAGGCTGATAGCCAGAAACCGGTCCTTGGATGCTTGATTCCGGTCTGGGAAAGACATGGCTTGGTAGTTTGGACTGGACTGTTTCCATGAGGCACAGGGTCAGAGCTGATTTGCATATAGCCAGTGTCTAACGCAGGGTGGTGTGGAGTGCAAAAAAAGCGATGGATTTAGGCCCAGATCCTTGTACTGGGGTGAATGTATGACATTGTTCTACATTCTGTCCATCAACTGTGTTTTTTGCAATTTTCACCCCGAGTGGGCTGGGTATGCTCAGACGTGAGTCCCAGGCTCTCCACACCACTGGAGTCAAGCTATCCAGGCTGATGAAGGCTGATAGCCAGAAACCGGTCCTTGGATGCTTGATTCCGGTCTGGGAAAGACATGGCTTGGTAGTTTGGATTGGACTGTTCCCATGAGGCACAGGGTCAGAGCTGATTTGCATATAGCCAGTGTCTAACCCAGGGTGGTGTGGAGTGCAAAAAAACGATAGATTTAGGCCCAGATCCTTGTACTGGGGTGAATGTATGACATTGTTCTACATTCTGTCCATCAACTGTGTTTTTTGCAATTTTCACCCCGAGTGGGCTGGGTATGCTCAGACGTGAGTCCCAGGCTCTCCACACCACTGGAGTCAAGCTATCCAGTCTGATGAAGGCTGATAGCCAGAAACCGGTCCTTGGATGCTTGATTCTGGTCTGGAAAAGACATGGCTTGGTAGTTCGGACTGGACTGTTCCCATGAGGCACAGGGTCAGAGCTGATTTGCATATAGCCAGTGTCTAACCCAGGGTGGTGTGGAGTGCAAAAAACGATGGATTTAGGCCCAGATCCTTTTCCTGGGGTGAATGTATGACATTGTTCTACATTCTGTCCCTCAACTGTGTTTTTTGCAATTTTCACCCCGAGTGGGCTGGGTATGCTCAGACGTGAGTCCCAGGCTCTCCACATCACTGGAGTCAAGCTATCCAGGCTGATGAAGGCTGATAGCCAGAAACCGGTCCTTGGATGCTTGATTCCGGTCTGGGAAAGACATGGCTTGGTAGTTCGGACTGGACTGTTCCCATGAGGCACAGGGTCAGAGCTGATTTGCATATAGCCAGTGTCTAACCCAGGGTGGTGTGAAGTGCAAAAAAACGATGGATTTAGGCCCAGATCCTTGTACTGGGGTGAATGTATGACATTGTTCTACATTCTGTCCATCAACTGTGTTTTTTGCAATTTTCACCCCGAGTGGGCTGGGTATGCTCAGACGTGAGTCCCAGGCTCTCCACACCACTGGAGTCAAGCTATCCAGGCTGATGAAGGCTGATAGCCAGAAACCGGTCCTTGGATGCTTGATTCCGGTCTGGGAAAGACATGGCTTGGTAGTTTGGACTGGACTGTTCCCATGAGGCACAGGGTCAGAGCTGATTTGCATATAGCCAGTGTCTAACCCAGGGTGGTGTGGAGTGCAAAAAAACGATGGATTTAGGCCCAGATCCTTGTACTGGGGTGAATGTATGACATTGTTCTACATTCTGTCCATCAACTGTGTTTTTTGCAATTTTCACCCCGAGTGGGCTGGGTATGCTCAGACGTGAGTCCCAGGCTCTCCACACCACTGGAGTCAAGCTATCCAGGCTGATGAAGGCTGATAGCCAGAAACCGGTCCTTGGATGCTTGATTCCGGTCTGGGAAAGACATGGCTTGGTAGTTTGGACTGGACTGCTCCCATGAGGCACAGGGTCTGAGCTGATTTGCATATAGCCAGTGTCTAACCCAGGGTGGTGTGGAGTGCAAAAAAACGATGGATTTAGGCCCAGATCCTTGTACTGGGGTGAATGTATGACATTGTTCTACATTCTGTCCATCAACTGTGTTTTTTGCAATTTTCACCCCGAGTGGGCTGGGTATGCTCAGACGTAAGTCCCAGGCTCGCCACACCACTGGAGTCAAGCTATTCAGGCTGATGAAGGCTGATAGCCAGAAACCGGTCCTTGGATGCTTGATTCCGGTCTGGGAAAGACATGGCTTGGTAGTTCGGACTGGACTGTTCCCATGAGGCACAGGGTCAGAGCTGATTTGCATATAGCCAGTGTCTAACCCAGGGTGGCGTGGAGTGCAAAAAAACGATGGATTTAGGCCCAGATCCTTGTACTGGGGTGAATGTATGACATTGTTCTACATTCTGTCCATCAACTGTGTTTTTTGCAATTTTCACCCCGAGTGGGCTGGGTATGCTCAGACCTCCGTCCCAGGCTCGCCACACCACTGGAGTGAAGCTATCCAAGCTGATGAAGGCTGATAGCCAGAAACCGGTCCTTGGATGCTTGATTCCGGTCTGGGAAAGACATGGCTTGGTAGTTCGGACTGGACTGTTCCCATGAGGCACAGGGTCAGAGCTGATTTGCATATAGCCAGTGTCTTACCCAGGGTGGCGTGGAGTGCAAAAAAACGATGTATTTAGGCCCAGATCCTTGTACTGGGGTGAATGTATGACATTGTTCTACATTCTGTCCATCAACTGTGTTTTTTGCAATTTTCACCCCGAGTGGGCTGGGTATGCTCAGACGTGAGTCCCAGGCTCTCCACACTACTGGAGTCAAGCTATCCAGGCTGATGAAGGCTGATAGCCAGAAACCGGTCCTTGGATGCTTGATTCCGGTCTGGGAAAGACATGGCTTGGTAGTTCGGACTGGACTGTTCCCATGAGGCACAGGGTCAGAGCTGATTTGCATATAGCCAGTGTCTAACCCAGGGTGGTGTGGAGTGCAAAAAAACGATGGATTTAGGCCCAGATCCCTGTACTGGGGTGAATGTATGACATTGTTCTACATTCTGTCCATCAACTGTGTTTTTTGCAATTTTCACCCCGAGTGGGCTGGGTATGCTCAGACGTGAGTCCCAGGCTCTCCACACCACTGGAGTCAAGCTATCCAGGCTGATGAAGGCTGATAGCCAGAAACCGGTCCTTGGATGCTTGATTCCGGTCTGGGAAAGACATGGCTTGGTAGTTTGGACTGGACTGTTCCCATGAGGCACAGGGTCAGAGCTGATTTGCATATAGCCAGTGTCTAACCCAGGGTGGTGTGAAGTGCAAAAAAACGATGGATTTAGGCCCAGATCCTTGTACTGGGGTGAATGTATGACATTGTTCTACATTCTGTCCATCAACTGTGTTTTTTGCAATTTTCACCCCGAGTGGGCTGGGTATGCTCAGACGTGAGTCCCAGGCTCTCCACACCACTGGAGTCAAGCTATCCAGGCTGATGAAGGCTGATAGCCAGAAACCGGTCCTTGGTTGCTTGATTCCGGTCTGGGAAAGACATGGCTTGGTAGTTCGGACTGGACTGTTCCCATGAGGCACAGGGTCAGAGCTGATTTGCATATAGCCAGTGTCTAACCCAGGGTGGTGTGGAGTGCAAAAAAAACGATGGATTTAGGCCCAGATCCCTGTACTGGGGTGAATGTATGACATTGTTCTACATTCTGTCCATCAACTGTGTTTTTTGCAATTTTCACCCCGAGTGGGCTGGGTATGCTCAGACGTGAGTCCCAGGCTCTCCACACCACTGGAGTCAAGCAATCCAGGCTGATGAAGGCTGATAGCCAGAAACCGGTCCTTGGATGCTTGATTCTGGTCTGGGAAAGACATGGCTTGGTAGTTCGGACTGGACTGTTCCCATGAGGCACAGGGTCAGAGCTGATTTGCATATAGCCAGTGTCTAACCCAGGGTGGTGTGGAGTGCAAAAAAACGATGGATTTAGGCCCAGATCCTTGTACTGGGATGAATGTATGACATTGTTCTACATTCTGTCCATCAACTGTGTTTTTTGCAATTTTCACCCCGAGTGGGCTGGGTATGCTCAGACGTGAGTCCCAGGCTCTCCACACCACTGGAGTCAAGCTATCCAGGCTGATGAAGGCTGATAGCCAGAAACCGGTCCTTGGATGCTTGATTCCGGTCTGGGAAAGACATGGCTTGGTAGTTTGGACTGGACTGTTCCCATGAGGCACAGGGTCAGAGCTGATTTGCATATAGCCAGTGTCTAACCCAGGGTGGTGTGGAGTGCAAAAAAACGATGGATTTAGGCCCAGATCCTTGTACTGGGGTGAATGTATGACATTGTTCTACATTCTGTCCATCAACTGTGTTTTTTGCAATTTTCACCCCGAGTGGGCTGGGTATGCTCAGACGTGAGTCCCAGGCTCTCCACACCACTGGAGTCAAGCTATCCAGGCTGATGAAGGCTGATAGCCAGAAACCGGTCCTTGGATGCTTGATTCCGGTCTGGGAAAGACATGGCTTGGTAGTTTGGACTGGACTGTTCCCATTAAGCACAGGGTCAGAGCTGATTTGCATATAGCCAGTGTCTAACCCAGGGTGGTGTGGAGTGCAAAAAAACAATGGATTTAGGCCCAGATCCTTGTACTGGGGTGAATGTATGACATTGTTCTACATTCTGTCCATCAACTGTGTTTTTTGCAATTTTCACCCCGAGTGGGCTGGGTATGCTCAGACGTGAGTCCCAGGCTCTCCACACCACTGGAGTCAAGCTATCCAGGCTGATGAAGGCTGATAGCCAGAAACCGGTCCTTGGATGCTTGATTCCGGTCTGGGAAAGACATGGCTTGGTAGTTTGGATTGGACTGTTCCCATGAGGCACAGGGTCAGAGCTGATTTGCATATAGCCAGTGTCTAACCCAGGGTGGTGGGGAGTGCAAAAAAACGATAGATTTAGGCCCAGATCCTTGTACTGGGGTGAATGTATGACATTGTTCTACATTCTGTCCATCAACTGTGTTTTTTGCAATTTTCACCCCGAGTGGGCTAGGTATGCTCAGACGTGAGTCCCAGGCTCTCCACACCACTGGAGTCAAGCTATCCAGTCTGATGAAGGCTGATAGCCAGAAACCGGTCCTTGGATGCTTGATTCTGGTCTGGAAAAGACATGGCTTGGTAGTTCGGACTGGACTGTTCCCATGAGGCACAGGGTCAGAGCTGATTTGCATATAGCCAGTGTCTAACCCAGGGTGGTGTGGAGTGCAAAAAACGATGGATTTAGGCCCAGATCCTTGTACTGGGGTGAATGTATGACATTGTTCTACATTCTGTCCATCAACTGTGTTTTTTGTAATTTTCACCCCGAGTGGGCTGGGTATGCTCAGACGTAAGTCCCAGGCTCGCCACACCACTGGAGTCAAGCTATCCAGGCTGATGAAGGCTGATAGCCAGAAACCGGTCCTTGGATGCTTGATTCCGGTCTGGGAAAGACATGGCTTGGTAGTTCGGACTGGACTGTTCCCATGAGGCACAGGGTCAGAGCTGATTTGCATATAGCCAGTGTCTAACCCAGGGTGATGTGGAGTGCAAAAAAAAGATGGATTTAGGCCCAGATCCTTGTACTGGGGTGAATGTATGACATTGTTCTACATTCTGTCCATCAACTGTGTTTTTTGTAATTTTCACCCCGAGTGGGCTGGGTATGCTCAGACGTAAGTCCCAGGCTCGCCACACCACTGGAGTCAAGCTATCCAGGCTGATGAAGGCTGATAGCCAGAAACCGGTCCTTGGATGCTTGATTCCGGTCTGGGAAAGACATGGCTTGGTAGTTCGGACTGGACTGTTCCCATGAGGCACAGGGTCAGAGCTGATTTGCATATAGCCAGTGTCTAACCCAGGGTGGTGTGGAGTGCAAAAAAACGATGGATTTAGGCCCAGATCCTTGTACTGGGGTGAATGTATGACATTGTTCTACATTCTGTCCATCAACTGAGTTTTTTGCAATTTTCACCCCGAGCGGGCTGGGTATGCTCAGACCTCAGTCCCAGGCTCGCCACACCACTGGAGTGAAGCTATCCAGGCTGATGAATGCTGATAGCCAGAAAACGGTCCTTGGATGCTTGATTCCGGTCTGGGAAAGACATGGCTTGGTAGTTCGGACTGGACTGTTCACATGACGCACAGGGTCAGAGCTGATTTGCATATAGCCAGTGTCTAACCCAGGGTGGTGTGGAGTGCAAAAAAACAATGGATTTAGGGCCAGATCCTTGTACTGGGATGAATGTATGACATTGTTCTATATTCTGTCCATCAACTGTGTTTTTTGCAATTTTCACCCCGAGTGGGCTGGGTATGCTCAGACGTGAGTCCCAGGCTCTCCACACCACTGGAGTCAAGCTATCCAGGCTGATGAAGGCTGATAGCCAGAAACCGGTCGTTGGATGCTTGATTCCGGTCTGGGAAAGACATGGCTTGGTAGTTCGGACTGGACTGTTCCCATGAGGCACAGGGTCAGAGCTGATTTGCATATAGCCAGTGTCTAACCCAGGGTGGTGTGGAGTGCAAAAAAACGATGGATTTAGGCCCAGATCCCTGAACTGGGGTGAATGTATGACATTGTTCTACATTCTGTCCATCAACTGTGTTTTTTGCAATTTTCACCCCGAGTGTGCTGGGTATGCTCAGACATGAGTCCCAGGCTCTCCACACCACTGGAGTCAAGCTATCCAGGCTGATGAAGGCTGATAGCCAGAAACCGGTCCTTGGATGCTTGATTCCGGTCTGGGAAAGACATGGCTTGGTAGTTTGGACTGGACTGTTCCCATGAGGCACAGGGTCAGAGCTGATTTGCATATAGCCAGTGTCTAACCCAGGGTGGTGTGGAGTGCAAAAAACGATGGATTTAGGCCCAGATCCTTGTACTGGGGTGAATGTATGACATTGTTCTACATTCTGTCCATCAACTGTGTTTTTTGCAATTTTCACCCCGAGTGGGCTGGGTATGCTCAGACGTGAGTCCCAGGCTCTCCACACCACTGGAGTCAAGCTATCCAGGCTGATGAAGGCTGATAGCCAGAAACCGGTCCTTGGATGCTTGATTCTGGTTTGGGAAAGACATGGCTTGGTAGTTCGGACTAGACTGTTCCCATGAGGCACAGGGTCAGAGCTGATTTGCATATAGCCAGTGTCTAACCCAGGGTGGTGTGGAGTGCAAAAAAACGATGGATTTAGGCCCAGATCCTTGTACTGGGATGGATGTATGACATTGTTCTACATTCTGTCCATCAACTGTGTTTTTTGCAATTTTCACCCCGAGTGTGCTGGGTATGCTCAGACGTGACTCCCAGGCTCTCCACACCACTGGAGTCAAGCTATCCAGGCTGATGAAGGCTGATAGCCAGAAACCAGTCCTTGGTTGCTTGATTCCGGTCTGGGAAAGACATGGCTTGGTAGTTCGGACTGGACTGTTCCCATGAGGCACAGGGTCAGAGCTGATTTGCATATAGCCAGTGTCTAACCCAGGGTGGTGTGGAGAGCAAAAAAACCGATGGATTTAGGCCCAGATCCCTGTACTGGGGTGAATGTATGACATTGTTCTACATTCTGTCCATCAACTGTGTTTTTTGCAATTTTCACCCCGAGTGGGCTGGGTATGCTCAGACGTGAGTCCCAGGCTCTCCACACCACTGGAGTCAAGCTATCCAGGCTGATGAAGGCTGAGAGCCAGAAACCGGTCCTTGGATGCTTGATTCTGGTCTGGGAAAGACATGGCTTGGTAGTTCGGACTGGACTGTTCCCATGAGGCACAGGGTCAGAGCTGATTTGCATATAGCCAGTGTCTAACCCAGGGTGGTGTGGAGTGCAAAAAAACGATGGATTTAGGCCCAGATCCTTGTACTGGGATGAATGTATGACATTGTTCTACATTCTGTCCATCAACTGTGTTTTTTGCAATTTTCACCCCGAGTGGGCTGGGTATGCTCAGACGTGACTCCCAGGCTCTCCACACCACTGGAGTCAAGCTATCCAGGCTGATGAAGGCTAATAGCCAGAAACCGGTCCTTGGATGCTTGATTCCGGTCTGGGAAAGACATGGCTTGGTAGTTCGGACTGGACTGTTCCCATGAGGCACAGGGTCAGAGCTGATTTGCATATAGCCAGTGTCTAACCCAGGGTGGTGTGGAGTGCAATAAAACGATGGATTTAGGCCCAGATCCTTGTACTGGGGTGAATGTATGACATTGTTCTATATTCTGTCCATCAACTGTGTTTTTTGCAATTTTCACCCGAGTCGGCTGGGTATGCTCAGACGTGAGTCCCAGGCTCTCCACACCACTGGAGTCAAGCTATCCAGGCTGATGAAGGCTGATAGCCAGAAACCCGTCCTTGGATGCTTGATTCCAGTCTGGGAAAGACATGGCTTGGTAGTTCGGACTGGACTGTTCCCATGAGGCACAGGGTCAGAGCTGATTTGCATATAGCCAGTGTCTAACCCAGGGTGGTGTGGAGTGCAAAAAAACGATGGATTTAGGCCCAGATCCTTGTACTAGGGTGAATGTATGACATTGTTCTACATTCTGTCCATCAACTGTGTTTTTTGCAATTTTCACCCCGAGTGGGCTGGGTATGCTCAGACGTGAGTCCCAGGCTCTCCACACCACTGGAGTCAAGCTATCCAGGCTGATGAAGGCTGATAGCCAGAACCCGGTCCTTGGATGCTTGATTCTGGTCTGGGAAAGACATGGCTTGGTAGTTCGGACTGGACTGTTCCCATGAGGCACAGGGTCAGAGCTGATTTGCATATAGCCAGTGTCTAACCCAGGGTGGTGTGGAGTGCAAAAAAACGATGGATTTAGGCCCAGATCCTTGTACTGGGATGAATGTATGACATTGTTTTACATTCTGTCCATCAACTGTGTTTTTTGCAATTTTCACCCCGAGTGGGCTGGGTATGCTCAGACGTGACTCCCAGGCTCTACACACCACTGGAGTCAAGCTATCCAGGCTGATGAAGGCTGATAGCCAGAAACCGGTCCTTGGTTGCTTGATTCCGGTCTGGGAAAGACATGGCTTGGTAGTTCAGACTGGACTGTTCCCATGAGGCACAGGGTCAGAGCTGATTTGCATATAGCCAGTGTCTAACCCAGGGTGGTGTGGAGTGCAAAAAAACGATGGATTTAGGCCCAGATCCCTGTACTGGGGTGAATGTATGACATTGTTCTACATTCTGTCCATCAACTGTGTTTTTTGCAATTTTCACCCCGAGTGGGCTGGGTATGCTCAGACGTGAGTCCCAGGCTCTCCACACCACTGGAGTCAAGCTATTTAGGCTGATGAAGGCTGATAGCCAGAAACCGGTCCTTGGATGCTTGATTCCGGTCTGGGAAAGACATGGCTTGGTAGTTTGGACTGGACTGTTCCCATGAGGCACAAGGTCAGAGCTGATTTGCATATAGCCAGTGTCTAACCCAGGGTGGTGTGGAGTGCAAAAAAACGATGGATTTAGGCCCAGATCCTTGTACTGGGGTGAATGTATGACATTGTTCTACATTCTGTCCATCAACCGTGTTTTTTGCAATTTTCACCCCGAGTGGGCTGGGTATGCTCAGACGTGAGTCCCAGGTTTTCCACACAACTGGAGTCAAGCTATCCAGGCTGATGAAGGCTGATAGCCAGAAACCGGTCCTTGGATGCTTGATTCTGGTCTGGGAAAGACATGGCTTGGTAGTTCGGACTGGACTGTTCCCATGAGGCACAGGGTCAGAGCTGATTTGCATATAGCCAGTGTCTAACCCAGGGTGGTGTGGAGTGCAAAAAAACGATGGATTTAGGCCCAGATCCTTGTACTGGGATGAATGTATGACATTGTTCTACATTCTGTCCATCAACTGTGTTTTTTGCAATTTTCACCCCGAGTGGGCTGGGTATGCTCAGACGTGACTCCCAGGCTCTCCACACCACTGGAGTCAAGCTATCCAGGCTGATGAAGGCTAATAGCCAGAAACCGGTCCTTGGATGCTTGATTCCGGTCTGGGAAAGACATGGCTTGGTAGTTCGGACTGGACTGTTCCCATGAGGCACAGGGTCAGAGCTGATTTGCATATAGCCAGTGTCTAACCCAGGGTGGTGTGGAGTGCAATAAAATGATGGATTTAGGCCCAGATCCTTGTACTGGGGTGAATGTATGACATTGTTCTACATTCTGTCCATCAACTGTGTTTTTTGCAATTTTCACCCCGAGTTGGCTGGGTATGCTCAGACGTGAGTCCCAGGCTCTCCACACCACTGGAGTCAAGCTATCCAGGCTGATGAAGGCTGATAGCCAGAAACCCGTCCTTGGATGCTTGATTCCAGTCTGGGAAAGACATGGCTTGGTAGTTCGGACTGGACTGTTCCCATGAGGCACAGGGTCAGAGCTGATTTGCATATAGCCAGTGTCTAACCCAGGGTAGTGTGGAGTGCAAAAAAACGATGGATTTAGGCCCAGATCCTTGTACTAAGGTGAATGTATGACATTGTTCTACATTCTGTCCATCAACTGTGTTTTTTGCAATTTTCACCCCTAGTGGGCTGGGTATGCTCAGACGTCAGTCCCAGGCTCTCCACACCACTGGAGTCAAGCTATCCAGGCTGATGAAGGCTGATAGCCAGAAACCGGTCCTTGGATGCTTGATTCCGGTCTGGGAAAGACATGGCTTGGTAGTTCGGACTGGACTGTTCCCATGAGGCACAGGGTCAGAGCTGATTTGCATATAGCCAGTGTCTAACCCAGGGTGGTGTGGAGTGCAAAAAAACGATGGATTTCGGCCCAGATCCTTGAACTGGGGTGAATGTATGACATTGTTCTACATTCTGTCCATCAACTGTGTTTTTTGCAATTTTCACCCCGAGTGGGCTGGGTATGCTCAGACGTGAGTCCCAGGCTCTCCACACCACTGGAGTCAAGCTATCCAGGCTGATGAAGGCTGATAGCCAGAAACCCGTCCTTGGATGCTTGATTCCAGTCTGGGAAAGACATGGCTTGGTAGTTCGGACTGGACTGTTCCCATGAGGCACAGGGTCAGAGCTGATTTGCATATAGCCAGTGTCTAACCCAGGGTGGTGTGGAGTGCAAAAAAACGATGGATTTAGGCTTAGATCCTTGTACTAGGGTGAATGTATGACATTGTTCTACATTCTGTCCATCAACTGTGTTTTTTGCAATTTTCACCCCGAGTGGGCTGGGTATGCTCAGACGTCAGTCCCAGGCTCTCCACACCACTGGAGTCAAGCTATCCAGGCTGATGAAGGCTGATAGCCAGAAACCGGTCCTTGGATGCTTGATTCCGGTCTGGGAAAGACATGGCTTGGTAGTTCGGACTGGACTGTTCCCATGAGGCACAGGGTCAGAGCTGATTTGCATATAGCCAGTGTCTAACCCAGGGTGGTGTGGAGTGCACAAAAACGATGGATTTAGGCCCAGATCCTTGTACTGGGGTGAATGTATGACATTGTTCTACATTCTGTCCATCAACTGTGTTTTTTGCTAAATTGAATGGCATATGCATGTTATGAACCTCTCTGAAGCAACTCCAAAAAGAACAATTGATGGACAGAATGGTGATCAATGCCACATTTTCACCCCAGTACAGAGATCTGGGCCAAAATCCATAATTTGTTTGCTCCCAGTGCCATTCCATTTTAAACCCAGCCATATGCAAATCCTTCTTGACCCTGTTCTCCATGGGCGTAGTCCAGCCCGAACACCCAGGTCAGAGCCTCCCTGGACTGGAAACAAGCATCCTGGGACCAGTTTCGGGGTTTCATCCCTCATCAGCCAGGCTAGCCTGATTCCAGTGGCATGGAGAGCACAAGACCACGTCTGGGCATACCCGTCTCTGTAGCAACAGCAGGGGAAACAACCAGCTCAGCGCATGCATTACAGCGCATGCATTTACATCGCGTGCACCTACAACGCACGCGACGGTACGTCGCGTGCGTTGTCTGTGCACGACATTACGTCGCATGCGCATTTACATCGCATGCATTCACAACGGGATGGGATGTAATGGCGGCCTCCGGGGAACACAGACGAGAGTGAGACAACGCATGAACAACGGCGAAACAGGTAAGGAGGTGCTGTTTAGGGGTTGTGTTAGGGCTACTTAGGAAATGGGTGCTGTTTTGGGGTGGCGTTAGGGCTACTAGGGCTACTTAGGAAATGGGTGCTGTTTTGGGGTGGCGTTAAGGGTACTAGGGCTACTTAGGAAATGGGTGCTGTTTTGGGGTGGCGTTAGGGCTACTAGGGCTTCTTAGGGAATGGGTGCTGTTTTTGGGGTTGCATTAGGGCTTAGGGCTACTTTCAGTATAGGGACTGTTTTTGGGGTTGCATTAGGGCTTAGGGCTACTTTCGGTATAGGGGCTGTTTTTGGGGTTGCATTAGGGCATAGGGGTACTTTCAGTATAGGGGCTGTTTTAGGTTTTAGGGTTGAGGTCGGAGTGCAGGCTTGTATTACTGTTGGGTACAAGGTTTAAGTTCTAGGGTTTAGGGTCTGGTACGTCGGGTGCATTAGGGCTTAGGGCTACTTTTAGTATAGGGGCTGTTTTAGGCATTAGGGTTGAAGTCGGAGTGTAAATTGCGATGTAATACCATGCGGGGTGTCTGTAGCGATGTTACCGTCGTTCACATGCATGCAAATACCAATGCGAGTTTATGGTATGCGATGTGATTACTCGCAATGTAAGGGCACATGCGGTGTAGTAAGTGCGATGTAAGGGCATGTGATGCGAGTGTTTCCGATGGATCGTCATACAACCCAACAGCAGACTAGATTTGGAACAGCTCTGAGTTGCTGTGTGCACTCTGAATTGCTGTGTGCAATACATTCAAAAAAAGAGTTATATTGCAATAATTATCTCAGATTAAGCCTTGAACACACCTCTTCTTTTCACAGATTAACACCATTTACGCTTATGGGGAAGGTTAATGGCCATTATTTTACTTATTTTTGCACATGCAGTAGGGTTTCTTAGATCTAACCACACTATTAAATCCCTAGAATCATTATAAAAGGGAAATATGGGGTATCAAAAGACATTTGAGAGGGCAACAAGCCAAGCAGGGAGAGGTGGGCCTCAGCTGTAATGTTTCTTGCAGTGTGCCATTGTTGTCATTTGTTCTGTCCTCCTATAGCGCTACGAATCAGGCAAAATACAACCCCTACCCCACCTGACTCTCAGGGTAATAAGGGCAAGCACTCCAAGGCATCTCAGGGAGGGAGCGTAGGGCATAGAGACTCAGAATACAACAATCATACAAGAGGCACAATAAGTGAATGTCCAGTCCAGCGTTTCTCTGTTAAGAAAAGAGAAATACTTTAATCACACCAAAACCTAATACAGTACTTAAAGTAGTAGCACCTGCTGGGATGCAAAGTGGGGGTGGACTACAGTTTTCACTACACTGAGTAACAGAAAATCTTAGAATTAAGTGTAGGTACAGGCTCACTATGATAAATGTGCAGATTTCCTGTAATCTGTGACCCATAGGTTAGCCGAAGGATTTAGCGTGACACTTGTAGAATATAGTAGTATAGTTTGCCGTTATTTTACCAAAAGATCTGCCTTGCTGATTCACAGTCAGAGTCTTTCAGACATTGGTTCAGTTCAGTTCAGTTAGTCTTTATTTCGATTATAACAATCATAACAGATATAATATTACTACAATTTAAAAATACATAATAGCAAAAATGTATAAGATTCCATGACCGACTTATAGCTACAAACAGCCCACAATAGGATAAAACACATATTTTTTTAAAAACACGATTTAAAAATTAATTAATAAGTAATAATATAAAACAACGTGGGAGCATGACTAGCAAATACTTTTCGCACTATTTTTTGTTGTTCGATAAACACGCAGTAAAAGTGCCAGTACAGATGTCTAGGGAAAAGTAAGACTACAGTTCCAAGCAAAGGGACTAAAACATTAATTACATCTGGCAGGATTGGTATACCCTCATCTGTTTAGCGCGGATGACCCACATCCACCTCAAAAACTTAGCAACTGCATTCACTATGGATTCCTGTGTGTTTGTTTTCAGAATCCTTAATGCTTCCACGCCCGATCTTGTTCCCAAATTAGAGTAAATTTGTTTGAGCCATTTTTTCCTAGGAATCTTGTAGGCTGGGCATACAAAAAAAGTGTGAGCTAATGTTTCAATCTTAGCTGGACATGTGAAGCATTTGTCATCTGACGGGTGATGCTAACTACTTGTGAAAGCTTTTATAGGGAGGGAACCCACCCTGAAGTGATGGTAAGAGATGATAAATCCTCAAAGCCCCAGAGCTCAGCACCATACAATACTGAAGAGATAATTTTAGAATTATAAATCTTTAAGGCGGGGGCAATGGGCTTGGTCTGTGAAGGCCTGTGTTCTTTTATGAGCCTTCCAGCTAGTTGGGGATGTTTAAGGACCAGCATATCGATCTGGGGTTTCCAATTCAATCTCCTACCTAGTGTAATCCCCAGATAAGTAAATACATCTCTTTGCTCTAGGAGGACGTTGTCCATAAAGCCTCTCCCTTTCATAGCTTTGTATTTGTGTAAAACCATAAACTTGGTTTACTCCACATATACCACTAGCTCATTATTGCAGCAAAAAACCGCAAATCGAGACAGGGCGGACTGCAACCCTTTCTGGGTCTTTGAAAGGATCAAGGTATCGTCCGCGAACATGAACAGGGGTATCTTCATACCAGCTAGTGTAGGGGCATCTGTATGATAAGTAAAAAAGTACTGAACCACCCTGTTAATAAATAAAGAAAACAGGGTTGGTGCCAACACGCACCCTTGTCTTAACCCCTTAGTGACAGAAAACCTGTACATAACATTCCCATGCGTACCTGTGCGTAGTTAAACTAATGTAGTTTAACTAAAATGGCCAATAGTTTCAATGGCATACCCATATCCACAAAAGCGCCCAACATTTTGGTTTGAGGGACCAAATCAAATGTGGATTTGAGGTCGTCAAAAGCCGTATAAATTGAGCCCCCTCCGATAATAACAACCCGCCAGTAAACTAGCATAAGTCTAAAGACTTGATCTATAGTGCTAGTGAATGGGCGGAACACAGCCTGTAGTGGGGATATAATATCCATTTCATCTATCTAGGTCTGGATTCTGCACAACACTAGCCTGGCAACAATCTTTTGGATGGAATCTATAAGACTTATCGGCCTGTAATTACCTGGTAGGGAACGAATGCCCTTTTTATATGTATGTATGTATTGGCATACTTGTATAGCGCAATGGCTGTCACCCAACGGGTATCCTGGCGCTTTAGACTATTGTAACCCATACATGATGTTTCCAGCTACTGGTCAGCTTACATTGTTCTAGGAAAGAGGTGTGTTTTTAAAGCTTTCTTGAAGGAAGGGAGATCTCCCATACCTCTCAAACACAGCGGTAGAGAGTTCCACAGTCTCGCTGCGGTGAACCTGAAGGACCGACCTCCCATACGGGACTTCAAAATCTTGGGCACTACAATATAACGGGAGAATTTCAGCACCAAACCAAGTGCCTGGAATGGGGGCGCCACTTACTGTTGAATTGGCCAGTATCTGTATATAGGTTACCCAAGCTTCTTTATTGTGCAAAAACAGGTCCGCCGGTATGCAATCAGGGCCTGGGGCCCTGCCGCTTGGTACCTTTTTAATGACAGATACGACCTTTAATCTAGGAAAGTGCAAAGGGATAGTAAGAGAAGGCCTTTGAAAGAGGTCATTACTATGAGCGGAAGTGGTAAACTTTGACTCATAATGCGAGGCCCACAACTCAGGGGCTACATGATTAACCGGTGTTTGGATTAGTACGCCGCTACCCCATTTAACAAGCTGCAAACATTTTATCATGTTTATCCCTTTACTGGCTGTAAGCAGATCTTGCCAGCGTTGCTCGTCCCATTCCTTCTTTGCTTGAAATTTGGTTATCTTATACCCGATTCTTGCCTTTTTAATATCACCCATGATTTTTGATCTAATGGTTCTTGAGAGTAACTTGTAAGCCTCTCTATACGATTTATTATACCAGGGTGCTGCCTTTGGGCGCGTTTTTGTCATCCGTTTTTTAGGTTTAATTAAAAAAAATCAAGTTTCAAGAACAAATTATTGTGAACCTGGAGAACAATTGCATTAATGTCCTCCTGCGTGTCATAATTTTGAAGGGTAGCTACTGAGCGAGCAACCATTATATTAATCTGTTCTAGATCCCCATCGTTGTCAATGATCGCAGCCCATCTAACTCTCCTGGAATCATTAGTAAGCATGACATCTGCTATAGGCGGCTCTGCAGGTTGGTCGTTGGCGTTAATTAGGCCCAAAACCTGAATTGATAACACCAGGGGATTATGGTCACTTTAATTCCGCTCCTGGACTTCCATATCTAATAGGGATGACCAGAATTCAATGTTGAGGAATATATAGTCTATCCGACTACTTCGCAAGCCGTTATTGAATGTGTGAGAGCCCATTCTGTCCGACTGGGACCTCCCATTTACTGCCCTCACACCCCGTTCCAAACA
The DNA here is from genome assembly GCF_964261635.1 of Lissotriton helveticus. NCBI lineage: Eukaryota > Metazoa > Chordata > Amphibia > Caudata > Salamandridae > Lissotriton > Lissotriton helveticus. The sequence goes on along the minus strand of NC_136070.1, from coordinate 99,517,952 downwards.
CAGCCCCTTCAGCTGCAAGGCGGCCTCAGTCCACTTTTTAATTGGGCATAAATCTAATTACGCAATGTTCCCCTGAGCATCTTCCTCTACACTGAGGCTGCCATCATCTTCATCTAGGGGCTTGAAGCAGCAGTTAAAATCTCCTCCTTTTATCAAATTACAACATCCCCTATTATTTTCTATAAAACTATCAAGAAGGGTAACTATGTTGGAACCTCTACCATCCGGCATCCCTCTTGCATAGACGTTAATAATCAAAATATCTGGTGATTGTGCCAACCGTATCTGTATAGCCATGATGTCCAGACTATCAATGTATACTTTCTCCACCTTATAACCTGCTTGCTGTCTAGCCCAACAGGTAAGTTCACCTATAGGTCTAACTCTCTATCCCCCTCTATCAAATGCTACTTTAGAGAAAGTAAAAAACCCAGGATGGTAAACTTGCTCCAGGGAACAAGTTTCCCCGGAATAACCAAATATCGTGATTTTCAATAAATGCAGACCACTCTTTTGAAAAAGTTTTAGAAGTTAATCCCTCTATGTTCCAAGAGACTATGGACAGATTTCATTTTGAATGCCCTTAGGTTGTGGCTTCAGGGGTGATGTGCAAATTGACATTACCCAAAACTTCCAGTCCAGAGGTGCTATATGGGAAGGAGGATCTTACTAGAGGTGATTTTATATGGCCGTTCTCCCTCACCACCACCAAACTCATGCCCACCCCAGTTTGGGGGTCTACCCCTGAAATACTGTTCCTATGAGCAGACACAATCCCTGATCTTTTGTCGTCCCTTATTTTGAGAGAGATCATCACTAGTGAATGTAGCTGTTTCAGGGTCAGACTCTCGATGTCCCTTGGATGCATGGGTGCCAGTAGAGGTGGAACAAGCAGGCATTCCGAGTCAGTCTATATCTTCTAGAGAAGTAAGGGCTTCAAAGCGATTGCTTATAGGGACAGAATTATTAGGTCGGGCATAAGGTGGAGTTACCCCTCTCCTCACCCTGTGCCAGGAATCACTATTTAGTTGATAAAAGAACCCTAAGGGGAAGATGTTAATTTCCGGCCCTCTTCAATATAAACGGAACCAGACTTGGTGACCTAAATCTCAAGACCATGCAGTCACCATCTAAGGTCTTATGTGATTTTCCGAGCCATGGTACTCTGCGAGCCATTTTAAATTCCGTAAATAGGTGATCATTTAAGCCGATCCTAGTGCTCAACAAATGTAGGGCCTTGTTCCTTAGTGTTGACCAATGCTCCTGTGCATTAGGAGAAAGCACTGGAACGTTGGCCAAAACAACTGTGTATGGGGTTGATTCCGGAGGAAGGTGAAGGGACATTTAGGCACTCGGAGCACTATCAATAGATTGCTTGGGGGTCCTAGAACTAGTATCACTCGTCCCCTCTATCAATGTTGATGGTTGAAATAAACCACCCTGGAGTAAGTGGGTCGATTTAATAACTTCCGTTTCTAGCCCAGCAGTGAGTAAGGGACAGGGTGGTTTGTGTAAGGGGCCCCTTGGAGTCTACGTTTGCTCCCCTCACTGTGTGCGAATCAGACCTGCCTATTTTCCGGACACCAGGATTGATTTGCGAAATACCAAGAATACTCTTCTCTATTTTGGTGATTCTATCTTCAATCAGGTAACCATTAAAGTAATGGGGTAACCCAGAAGGTACTGGACCTGGGTTTTTATGCGGTATATGAAAATGGTCCGAGACCTCTATATTTTCAAGAACCCTGAATAAATCAGTCCATATTCAATAATTCAACACATTTTTGGAGCTTAGTAAACAATCAGCTCTATCCAATTAATGCACCAATTATAAGCAAAATGCACCAGACAACAGCAATCAAATATGACCAAAAAACATTTAATGGTATGTATATCCAAAATGCCAAAAGATTTATGGCTCTTCAATTGATCATAAACAAAATAGGTTGCCCCAACCGGAGCGTGCAAAATAGAAAAGGGTGTAGTAAAGAAGTGTCGGAGATTTTAAGGAAAGAGGAAATCACTGAAAAAATTTAGTGACAAACACTATTCAATACATTTTTTTATCATAACAGCAATGGTAGAGTTAATCAGCCATCCTGTAAAACCTGGTCAAATAAATCAAAATAGTCAAAACTGCTCAGACATATATATGTCACATCAATATTTGCACAGCAGCAGAGAAAAAGGAAAAACACATTGATCCGGGTTGAATAGTTGAGAGTGTCTACGTTTCGACTCGTCTTTTGGGCCTGTCGGTTATTTATGCCTGGGCCATGCGAGTCTTCATCAGGACAAAGAGCAAGAAGGGGCAGCCTAAGATTATTGATGACCCTATAAAATAGGACATTCAGTAGTTAGGCTGTTGTCAGGGCGTATAAATAAGTATAATGACCTATCTGTGTCTAGTTATTGGCTTACCCTCAAGGGAGGTGAAGTGGTGATAATTTCCATGGTCAATTGAGTTTTCATTCCTATAGCAGAAAAATATATATGATAACAGGGGTTTTTTTTGGGGTCACGATCAAAGTCCGAGCGGTGAAAAATAAAGTGATCACCATGAAACCATATTTACCTCAAGCTCTGTAAGAAGAGGTGATTCACTCAGTGGAAATCAGTCCCAAGGTACTGCTCATAGAATATTCTGTAAGATAATGGTAAGCTTCTGTAAAAGGGGGCTACATTTCCCACTCATGCAGTAGGTAGAGTCTAATCACACCAATGTTCACAGTACCTTATTGTACACTCCATTAATCTTAATCCTTAACTGATGGGGCGTTTGCTTGAAGGGGTCAAAGTCCCTCTGTGAACTCAGTGGTCTGTAAAATAATGGAACTGTGTTTAACGACACTATCCCCCTATATATTCAAGAAAGATACAGGTATAATTAGGAATAAAGCTATACCTGTATCTTATTTACACCGCGTTTACGTGTTCGTTTTTCAAAAGGATCAAATTCCACGCATTGGGAGTGTCAAACAGGATACTGCAAGGCAACCGGCTCCTGGGGTGAAATACAAGCAGCACTGGTCAACGTTAGGAACGGTGCCCGGGTGATTGTCCGGAGGCCAAACTCAGTTAAATGCCTCGCTTACCGTATCATTCATTCGTGAGATCTGTTCATACCGATCCAAACGTGGTGTGCAGTGCATGCGCTAGCTATAGCCACTCTGTTACGGTGGTAGCAATTAACGATGGACTACAATCTCGCCAGCATATTCAAATAAGGCGATAGAATTGTTATATTGTTTCAAAAAGGTGGATTGTTCATGAATCACTCCTTAACCCTCCTAATGTGCCATAATAGCATATCGGTTTTAGGGAGCAGACATTGATTCAAGAAGTTTGAAGACTCTTACATAAGCGCCATCTTGGAATAGCTCCGGGACTGCGTCGATATTGGAACCAAAGTTGTACTTGTCTACAATGATCCTTGTGGTTAAAGCGACCCACATTTGCCGCTATAGGGCAAAGCACACAAGAGTTTGCTTTTTAAGAGCATACAGAAAGCATAAGAGACGGAAGGGGAGTTCAAAGAAAAATATATAGACCCACAGGTGAAAGAATTGGAAGGAAAAGGGAAGAGTGAACAGAAAGGGATGGATAAGAGACGTGAGAGGATTTAGCAGTGGATACAAATGTTCATCTCAAGCCAGATCATAACCAAAGGCCTTCGCAACCAGTAGTCCGATAACTTCTTAGGTGTGCGGTAACTCCTGGACATATCGAAATTGTGAGTTTTGCAGTTTTATCGCACCAAGTAATTACTGGGCATGATAAAAACCACATCCCCAGTTAAATTTGATTAGGTCAACCATGACAGAATTCAAAGGGAGAAAAAGGCCAGGAAATAGCACGGCATACATGTTTTTTGATGCAGCAAGCATCAAATCCATGTTATGCCCCTTTTCACTGACAAAACGTACACAAGGCGATAATTATCACACCTGATTAATGTGGTACTCATCAGTGTTGGATTTCATAGGATGCAATAATTATCATAACCTGGCCACTTGTGATGAGGGGTTAGGTGCATTTGGAAAGTGAAAGTCTTTACACCGTCCTGAAGGAGAGTTACTTCGGTTGTTATCTCTGGTAGATTGGTAGAGAGTTCCATATACTTGTTGCTTCTCTGGTGAAGTACCTGTTCTGTGCTTGTTTTGGTTTGTCTTTGGAAGGCACTACTAGTGGTATGCCTTCTGGAATGTCTGACTTCGCCAGAGAATGTCATGAGCGTGACCATGCAGTTAGGTCTTTGCTGATGTATGGCTTTGTGAGTTACACAATCGATATATAATTTTATTCTGACCTTCTGTGGAAGCCAATGGAGGATACACAGATATCCTCCAGGCATAATGTGGTTGAATTTCTTTTTGTCCATCATTAATCTTGCTTTAGTGTGGAATTCTGCTTGGATGGAGCGAGGTGGATCCCTGGATCGCACTGCCGAAACTGATTCTTGAAATCAGCCATTGTGTCTCTCATTCACCCATTCTCATGAGCCACTACGGCTTCTGTTCATCTCAGCTCACTAAGCTTCTACGACATCCACTGATTTTCTTGCACAAACCGTATATATACCATTGTAGACTCACATCAAAGCATTGTAAATTCCTTTGACCTCATCTGACAGGCTATTACGGGATAGTTACAGTCACCAAGTAAATTTATTAGTTGAGCCAAACTCACTATTCGACTGTAGATTCCACTGTTTCCACCACACTCCTACTTTGTCGAGTTTATTCACTGACCTCTGTCATTACGAGGGATCGTAAATCTGGAAATGCGTGTCAATGCTACGCCTCCCCAAGGAAGGCATAGCAAGGCGCAACGAGGAGAAATGTTTTAATTTCTCCTCGTTTTATCCTCTTTCACAGCGTGCTGCATTCTACAGCACGCACTGAAAGAGGAAAATGTCTGTAGTGATTGTTTTTGTGCAGGAAGGTGCCCCTTCCTGCACAAAAACAATCTCCCCATGACGCAGGCATCATTGCACCATGGTGCAAGGGTGCCTGCGCCGGCACATGGCTGCAGTTTGTGCGCCAGAGCAGGCAAGAGCACATGAATGCGATATATTATTGGAAATAGATTGCATTACTGTGCTTCGGAAGTGCCGCAGCGTGGCGCAGCCAAACGGCTTGTGTTGCCGTGCTGCTGCACGTCCTTGTAGATCTGCCCTGGGGTGTCTTGCTAAGTTGAAAATCACTTTCTAGCTATTTTATTTGAGATCATTCATGTTTGGTCTTTCGAAGGCTCCTAAATTCACAAACTAGGGGCCTGAATTTATAATCATTTTCTCTGGATTGTCCTTATTTGCAAAGAGTTTTTTCCTGGCTTAGGACAGTCGTAGAACTTTCCGGTTTATGTCATACACCAGTTACAAATGTAGTAAACAGGCGCAGCTTTTCATCCAAGAAACATTTACCAGATCATGAAACAATAAATATAAATAAATAATACTCTCTCATTATGTCTTTTTAAAATTTTAATATTTGTAAGAAATAATCATATACATCTTAAAACATTTATGGTAAGAGCTTAGGTTAAAAACTGTTACTTCGTAGTTTGAATGTGTGGTTTAATCTTAGAAAGTTGTAATGTACTGTTCTTAAATTTTAGCCAAATTTGTTAACCATTCCGCCTCTAATAATAAAAAAAACAGTTCAGACTGTGGGCAAACCCAGTAATCGTCGTTCAATTACGACTAACAAAGATGTAAACTGGTTAAAATCCTTGAACAGTTAAAAAAAAACATGGTGCATTTTAATTAAAGCACCTCATCTTTATCGGAAGGTTAAGACAATGTTTTTTTTTCTTTCTTGTTTCTCAAGTGCTTGAATTGGATTCTTCTCTCCGAGGTCTAAGGAAGAAAAAAACTAAATAAGTACACACACATTTAAAAAACAAAGGAGCATTTATTAATAATGTCGCTATTCTGGATGATTTAAAGGGAACGTTTTTAATAGTTATCACAGTAAATAAAAGAAACAAACTGCCTTCGACTCTGAGATTCCCTTTGCAACATTAATAATATGCTTGTAATCTGAGTATCATTTGTATGGTCTGGCTTGACAGCACAGCTGTTGCTAGACAGTTATGTGAAAATCTGCAGGAAAGTGTCTTTGGTACCCACCCACATGTTTTGATTGGGCGGAAGTTGTGCACTTCCACAAAAAAAAGTGCTTGCCATCCACAGAGCTGTGATCATTTTGTTTATTTATCCAGCTGCAGGAGCTTGAACTTTCAGGGGGCACACTCATGACATTACAATGTTATTAGTATCTTAAATAACCAGATAATGTATGATGTTTTTCTCTGGCGGCAGATGGAAGGAGGGTAGTCATTCACTTACATGCATTTTTAGGTCTGGCTTGATGGTACACCTGTCACACCTAACCTTTTAACCTGCACAATGTTATTCTGCAGTTCTTTGCTTCTGCACAAATACAGATACATTCCCATGCTATCTACTTGTAATGCTTAACAGTACCATGCAACATGTCTTTAAAGCAAGACATTTTAGCATTGCCAAAGCTTGTTTTCAAACTGCACCAGGAATCTAGTGCCTGTTATTTTGACATTCATTGGCAAGAATGGAGGGGTTTTTCTATTTCTTATATACCGAGAAGGGTCTTCCTCATTAGCTTGCCTCAGGTTGTTTTATAACTAGAAAGTGGGGTTGGTTTGCAATGTGTTGAGTCATTTGTTAATTTTGTGTTGAGGTCCAGGTATCTCTCACTTTAAAGGGATAAAAAGCCCTCAAAAAATTAATCACATGTAATTGGTGTGCTATTATATGAAATTAGTGCATTTTACTCTATGTAGTGGACGGTCACTGCCCTTCTGAAATTGTGTGCAAGGCCAAGTGCAGGACCTATCCAAGTCATCTGTAAAGGCCAGAGACCTTTTGACATGCACACGCAGTACCCACTGGCTGTATTTTTGGGCACATTATAAAGTTTCGGACACAATTAATTAATTACAGTTATATACAACCAGCATTGCCCCCTGACTGCATGAGCAGAAGCATGCAGTAGTACTGGCAGGCAGTGAGGAGCTCTACAAGCCTGAGATACATGGGTCTGGATCCAGCGACTCGAGGTAAAATGGTGCTTGCATCGGTATCAACCACGCGCTGCACGAGGACCGCAATGATCCAGAGATTTTTCCATGCAGAAACTTTGCCAGGTACAATCCAACCAAATTTCTCAGGCAAACAAAAAATAACTTTCTGAACCCTGGAGTTCAGAACAGGGGAACACTAGTGGTGTTAAATCTCTTCCAGGTCACAAAACTTAGAATGGGACATAATACTTCACTGAGAAGTGACCAATCCAAGTGGTCTAAGTATCTCCCCACATGGTATAAAATTGAATTAAATTTCAATATACTGTGCACGGGCATGATCCAGCTGAGAGTTACCTGCCACCCCCCTCCTACAAGTGTGACTCTTATAATAGTTAGCCCCTCCATACATCAATGATATTTTTTGACTTGTTAAAAATTTATTGTTATATGTATGGTAACCAAATTGGCCTGCCTGCATTAAGAGCTATCATCAAAACAGTTCTTTTCTCCTTGCTACCCCTTACACAAACATTTTGGTCGTAAGATCTGCACGTGCTGCACTCAATCATATCAAGGGATACGTTTGTACGATTAAGATGCATAAAAAGACCAAGGGGTGAAAAGCACCATTGGAACTGTCCACGCCACGAAACCTTTGAAGTTTGCACACGCTTACCTCTGCATTATTTGAAGCTATGGCTTTCCGCCCCACCGCGACCAAAACCTGAAGGTAAAAAAGAACCACAGTTACTGGCAGTCTGGAAAGTAACACTCTCCCTCCAAAAGCTCACTGCAAACAAATGGGTTAAGAAGATTAACTGAATGTCAATAGACACCTCACCGCAGAATGTCATCATGGAACTTGGCAAACGTTTTCTGTTCCCAGGGTCAAAGTCTACACAATGCTTCCTAACTAGAGAACAGTTATGCCCTGCATTTGAACCCCTGCTTTCCCCATGCTGAGGCATTGCTTAAGGAATGCACACATTGCGTATGGCCTTCAAACACAGGTTTGGCTCAAGCTTCTTTAGGCTCTGACCTCAAAGGAGTCCATACATAAACCAGGGCCTCCATGATGCTTCCCAACTGGTTACAAATGAGGTGCTGGGGCGAGGTGCAAAAAGCAGACTGGCTCGCGTGCTTAGAATCGTGCGTTACTGAGTGGACCTGGTGCCAAAAAGTTTACAGATGTCTGTCAATGTGGCACATTCATTGTGAAGCTAAAATTCCCAGAGCACTAGACAACAAAGTACATGTCTCCCACCACAATATTACGTATGGGTTGTTCGTTAACTATGTCTTGACCCAGCAGTTTTCTTAGAAAGTAACTTGAAATTTCAAAAAAACAACTCTACACTTAAGTCTATAAATTACTACTTTAAGATGATTTCAAGGACCAGGCTGGGAGCTAAAATCAGCCATGGAAAAAGTTTCAATATAATCCATATTGCAGTAAGAGAACATTTAAGGCAGTGTATGTGTGTGTGTATATTTATACACACACACATATATATATATTTATACACACACGTACAGTGAATATCTGAATCCACATTTATATAGTAAAACATTTGATTTATCTGACTGGTAATTGGCCACAAATGTAAATAGATAATGAAGAAACCCCTACCTTTGGGTCCAAACAATGCAGCGTAGCAAGGCTGGTTGCAGTAAGGTTTACCTTCATGCTGGGGAATGAAGCGAGAAAACATTTACAGATGGGAAAAGAAGAGAGGCAGCACTTACAGATGGAACTTAATTACTGAGTATGCTGTCCTGTACCCTCATTTCCATTCCAACCTCCTGTGAATCACAATAGGCCGGGTTCATGAAAGAGCCTTTGTTGACCTAGACCAGTGTCTGAGGACAGCACACACATTCATCTTCGGTTCATTAATAGGGTATTGAACAAGGCCACAGGAAAATTGCACAACTTTTATATTTCTTAAAGTCATCCATGTCAACACAGCGACACTCAGAGATGTTTTAAGGCAATGGCCAAGTGGGTGACAGGCACCTCCCCCTTCCAAAGCCCCCCACACCCCCAGGAAAGCAATCTGAGCAATAAGAAGACTTGCTTTCCTTGTGCTCTTTCTCTTCTCTATCTCAACTTGTATCCTTCTTTCTACTCCTGCATCTGATTTAGTCTCTCTCTACCTTATCCTACTTCACCACTTAACATTTCTACCTAATCATTCTGTAGGGCAACTATCTGATGTACTTGTATCTCTCTCTCACCCTGCCTTGCTTACCTTTCTTTACCTCTCTCGACTTCTACCTGCCTCTAGTTTACACTTTCCTCTCTCTGTCTATCTTGCTTCTCTTTTTTAAATCTCCTGGCTCAACCCATAGACTGATGCAACCCTTGAACTGAGTCGCTTGAATGAGACCAGGGTGTCCTGCTGGGCACAGGCACCTTACTGCTGACCTGTACAGTCAATGTAATCTGTACTGTGTGCCATGCAGAAAGGGATATGAATGACACACTAAGTAATATACACGGTAGGGGGGGGTGTTGTCATCAAATAGCACTTGGGGAAAAGGTGTGCTTTCAGGGACATGTATCATAGATACACATTTTAGCACTTGTATCTACTTTTTCTGAAATGTTAAGGTATAAATCAATGATTTTAGGAATCATGAAGGCTTGAATAAGCTGTAAATGGGCTATAAATGTAAAGTTAGTCCTAAGAGGGGGCCCCAATAGAGGTCTTGCCCGGGGCCCAAACAATCCCTAAATTGTCCCTGGAGGCAATACCTTTAATTCTCAAGAAAGAGAGAGGGGCCCTATTAAACCAAAGAAGTAGGGCGCCAAACAGACCAAAGTCGCAAAAATAATCCCCTTTGGCATCAACATGCTCTGATGATAAAGCCCACCCTAAATCTTTGAGGACAGCTGTTACACTAAACAAATGATAGGAGAAAAAGCCATCCCTCTGTGTAATAAGTGATTTGTGTTAGATTGGTGTGGTGCTTTTATGACTAGAAATAACTTTCTTGCTTGTTCTCTCGCACTGTACTATTTGGTTTCTGCTCAATAACTGTTTTTATGCGATTTTTGTGGCTTGTAATATTTGGACAATGTATTGACATTTGTATGATTATTTAATTGCTTTTTACACATTGTAGAATTAATTTAGCTTTTTTTTGCACATTGATATTGTATATTTATCATCTACCTCATATTTGTTGTCCGTATAACTGTCGTATATATATGTCTTTCTCATATGCCTTCTATGTTAAGCGCTCTGATACCCACGGGTCTTGTTCGCGCTATACAAAACTTTATAATAAATAAATAAATAAATTGTAGAATTAAGTTTTCTGTATAACATATATGTGGTTTTACGTGTTTTTAATGAATGGAAAATAAATATGCAATGTTCAATTAACCCATATTGAGTTTTTGGGATTTGTGGGATTCACGTTGTTTTTGTTTTGGTGATAAAAAATTCTCTTTTGAATATGAATGTGATGTGGTCGTAGCTACACAAAGGGGATGGGTTTTGCGACTTTGGCAACACCTTTAAATCAAAAGTGTCCAACATTTGTCCACGGGAACCAGATCTATTTTCATTTAATTTGTTATTTAAGCAATAAAAACATTCTGCTTGAGTTCTAGTAGTGAAATAGGCATAAGTCCACTATCTTTGTGAATATCATGCATTTCCAAAAGTACATTAAGACCACACACTCGACTTACAGAGGTAAATACATGTGAAAAAGCAAATAGTTGTAACTTGCACGTGCAGGGGTAGTTTACATACGCCGGTATTCAAATCTGTAAATGCCCAGTGCTGTATTTAGAGATTGGCAGATGGGATAACCCATCAGAACGAAGCAGCTATCCTGTTGGCCATGTTACAGGTGCTATAGACGATAATGCACTTGCAATACAGCGGATTAGACACCCGCCATCTTTGAGACAGGAGTTCCCATGCACCAAACTCTAAATAAGGCACTTTGTAAACTCTCTCCAGTGCTAAATGTGTAAATAAATACGTACCGGGACCCACATCAGGAGGCCACTTGCACCGCCCATTGCCGCTGCCAGTTCTGCCAACTACAGTAACAACCAAACTACTAACCATCACACTCATACAAGTGTGGCAATTCTAACTATTCCAAACCCCCAAACCTATAAGAATGTTTTTGGCTGCAGGTATTTGTAATCTTAATGCATATTGAATTAATAAACAACTGTTGTTGTGGTGGTCTCCAAAGTAGATAAACAGCGCCACCATGTGGCAGACTGTCATAAGCTCGGTGCTGGCAATTAAGTGCTAGGGGCCGAGCACAGGAAACCACCAGCTCAAATTAAGCACTGGCTCACTCCTTTATATGCAGTGTAGTATATAGATCAGAGAGACATACCCCAATTCCATCCATCACCCTTCCTTCCCGACCCCCACCCAACTCCCAGGGAACAAGAAGGAGTGCAAGGAGCGTAAACTCAACATGTTTCCGAAATCATACCTCAGCATGGCTGCCAGGAGACAAGGTCTTCTTGCACTTCTCGCATTTCAAGCACGGTCTGTGCCAGTCTTTGCCCAGGGAGGTGACCTTCTCGGCTGCCAAGAGAGAAGACAGGAGAAAAATGAGCGGGGATCAAAGACTAATAGAAATGGAAGAAAGACAGAGCTGTAGTGCTAAAACAGTGCTCACACACAGGGCTTGTAATTACATGGTCCCTAGACCCACAGGCTAGACTAAATGATGGCACAACACTGCTGCTGTGGGCACTGCACTTGTCTCGAGCATGTGCACCCAGACCCTTTTATTGCATGGTCACCTGACTGGTGACGCCTCTGTTGGGTGGGTGTCCAGAACAACACTACAGGGCCCAAAGTGTCCCCTTGTAACAGAAGCCGGCAGAGTGTGTATGCATCTGCCTTAGTTCACTGAGGCACATTGCCTCATCAGTTAATGGTGTTACACAAAATGGTGGTAACTACTCAGCAAAATGGTGGTACCTACTCAGTAAGGGAACTGCGCGGAACAGCCATTTTGTGAAAACATTGGAAATTGATGGATGCATTGGGAAAGTAAATCTGAGAGCTCGAGGGAGGAGCTACGCTAGCAACCAAGATGGCCGCATAAGCTCCCGGCTCCGCCGACCTCCGCCGGTTGCTCATAAATCCTGACTCTCATCCTGAATTCCCACCGGACTCCCGTGCAGCTGAAGTGCGCCTGACTCCAAGGGTGCGATCCCGGACTTTCTAGCTGCTCAAATGACGAAGATATGCTGTGCGCCATTCTCGGCCTAACCCGGAGTTGAAGCCGGGGCCTCGAGTTCCAACCCAGCTGGGTTGGAGTTGAACAACATCGGCTGCGGGACGTGGGTGGCTTCCGGTATCCCGAAGTGGCGTCTTTCTTGTCCGTTTTGGATGGTGGTTCGGTGGCAGCTTTATCCCGCAACTGCTGCAGCTTTGCATATCGACTGCTTTGGTCGGGGATCCGCTGCCCGGAGGCCCCGCTGAGCTCCCGGGGTCGAAGGGCTTGGTTCCCCGCTGGCAGCGACGGTGTTGAGATCGTGCTGTTGGAGGTGCCCACAGTTGTCATCTACATAGCCTTTGCCTGGTGCCCCGGAGTAGTCGACCTCCGGGGTTCAGAGACCTGCCCGGTCGCTCAGTGAGGGACGATGGAGCGGGCTGAATGTACACCGTCGCTACATACTATCATGGCCGCCATTGGGGAGCTCCAAGTACGAGTCACCCCCATTGTCCAGAGGATGATTGTAACGGCTGATATCATCTGCCGGAGGCCGGACTCCGACCCTTTGTTGGTTGTTAATCACGATTCTCTCCCCGCGGCACAAGCTCTGATTGCTACCGAGGACCCTGTGCAGCAGTCAGACTTTGTAATTCTTTGTGAACCCCAGATGGCAATGAGCGAGCCCAAAACTATCGGATGTGTGTTTTGCCCTATGTCGATATCGCCTGGAATGGATGTGACTAGTTCTATATTTCATCGCGAGTCTTCCAAGGACAGCTGGATTAATAACCTGCCCCTTTTCTCTCAAATGGACCCAGAACGCTCTGCTGATTTATTGCTGGTGGGGAGTGAACTTTGTTTGACTTTTGGACTTTGGAAATGTCTATCATGTTATTACTCCTTCCGTGTCGATTTGGAAACTTTCCTATTTCTTGATCGTCCTGTTGTGATGGCGGTTCAAATGGACTGGGCTTGCATGAAGAATCGTAGTGGCCAGGGTTGACTTTTACCGTATCGGTTTGAAAAATGACTTCATTTGACGCGGGACTGTACCTCATGATTGCGCGGGAGGGGGGCGGTTTTTATATGCTTCCCCCCCCTGTTGGATTTTACTTGCTGCTTTTTCTTATCCTGAAGATCTATGGGGTGGGCGGCTGCCGGCGGGGGGCAATGTGACCAGGGGCCTGTTTGTTATTCCCTCCTCCACTTTCTTCTTTCCTTCTTTTAGGACCAGTTCCGGGGCGACAGGCACGCTGCTAGTGGGGATGGGCCGCAGCCATTGCAGAGGTGTAGGGTGGGGGGAATGGGGAAGGGTTTATTATTTTACATTAGTTTAGTTCTATGGCCTTTTTTTCTTCTTCATTTCTTCTTTCACAAGAGACGGGTCGATTATCCTGTACCGATTTTCTTATTTGTCGGGTGACTAACGTGGTCTTTAATATCCTGTATCGTGGGTGGGCTACCTTTGCGGACTACTGTTTTGTCGGATAGCTGTTAGTATTTCCCCTTTAAGTAAGTATCGTTGCCACAATTGCATCCGTCTGTAAAATTGCTTTTAACGCATTGTATATTTGCCCACCTTTTGATGCATCGTGTTAGGTGTATGACACCCAATTTATGTATATTCTCTTGTTTTTCTTCAATAAAAACCTTTAAAAAAAAAATATAAAAAATCTGAGAGCTCATTCGGTGTGCTTTGTAAAATGAATAACATCAAATGGAAGTGGTTTTTTAAAACATTTATATGATATAGCCCCCAAATTACTGGTTGACAGCGAATGTATAAATATATTGGGAACAACCAGCCAATTAGTAAATAGGCGCTATATGTTCCTATGCAGGGCTAGTTTTTGGCCTTAAAACTGAGCCTTTGAAAGGCAGATGGGATTGGACCAGAGGCAGCTACATGTAAGAATCAGCCACATGCCAGGCTGAACCTGAGACTTCACCAGTCACTGCAGTGTGTCAGATGACTCCCAGTTTCCTTACAGGTATCCACCATCCTCCTTGCTGTGAGGGCACTGGTTTACGATAATGATGCAGCGTCAAATAACAGAAAAACTTAATTATACCTAACGCTCCCTGTTTTCTGTTTTTACTGATTTTAACAGATAAATACAGACAGAAAACAATTTATTTCCTTGTCTGTATTTATCCTTAAATGTGGATAAAAACGGAAATTGGGTTGCATTTGGGTGATTCTAAATAATCTCTGCCATGACTGCCTTGCCAGTACCTCTGTGGATTGATAGGTAAGGGGTTAATAAAGAAAGGAATTTTAATAAAGAGGTTTAAACAGCAGTAGACATGCACAAGGTTGATACAAAAATTTGCATATTTTCACACAGGCGCATTGATTTATCTTCTTCGGATGTTCATATCTCTGAAACCTGGCAAGCATTCAAGCATGAGTTCATATTTACTGGTAAATAAATGTGGAACTATACCATTTTCAGACCCACAAAACCTAAAATAAATATGGATAAATACAGATAAAATTACCCAAAAATAAATATGGATAAATACAGATGGAAATGTCAAAAAAATAATACCATAAAACTGGGAACCCTAATTACACCCCATCATATTTCCTGCATTCTGCTTCACTAAAATCCCAGAGAAGCTAAAATATGGCTAAACACTTCTCAAAAAAGCTTTCATCTGTCAGAGTAGCTGTGCAGCTGTTCAAAGAAAGCGACCTCAATGTGGTGAAGAAATGCAAATGTGTCTTCGAACACTGCACATCTGCCATTTCTGTGCAAAAGGATCATTTAGGGCAGTCAAGCTTTTCACTTATTTATCCTGCTGAAGCAACTTTTCCAATTAACTCTTGTGCTGCCCATTTCTGTCGGTTTCTCTTCAGTCTCTTGAGGTTCCAGAGAGCTCTTTCAAAACTCTTTAACTGCCCCAATAAATCCTTGTCCCCTCTTTAATCTAGCGAGCTACATGACGCTTTTTTTTAGCAACGCAGGCTCAGCAATGTTGTTTTGGCCCCTTCATCTTGAAGAGTAGTCCTTTGTCGATGTTACTAGGGGAACACAGCGGATTGGGTCATGGACAGACTGTAAACCACAGCCATCCCTGGCAAAAATGTTCAAACCAACCCCACACCACAGATCACCTAGTTGGGTCATGGCAGTCCATCCTGCACTGAACGCAGCCCCCGGAGAGGCAGAAAGTTCAGTCCTGACTCGGGAGAAAGAAAGAAAGAAAAAAAGAAAGAAAGAAAGAAAATAAATAAATTAGGAAAGAAAGCAGGAGAGAAGGAAAAAAGTAAAAAGAGGATAACAATAAAGAACAATCTCAAATGGACCCAATCTGGCCTAGTATGCTGTGAAATAGCAGCAGTCAGAAAAGCAAAACACATTCCAAAATGATGGAATGTGCCATGTGTTGGGGTTCTTGCTATCACAGAGGGGAACTAGTGTGAGGGTGTGCTCATTGTTAAATCAGCAAAAGACAGTAAGTGAAGTTAACCGGTGGCTTAAAGCAGGATAACACACTGTCCCATGATGTATGCTGTAATGGGCTGAGGCAAAATGTGACTGACACAACAACAGACCAATGGATGGAGAGAGGTGGCTGAAAGCCCCTACATATTAGTATATTATACACATTTTAGTAAAATTAAAAGGTCTTGGCTGACACCAGACCTAAAACGTTAACAGCTATAAAAGCCCAGGTAACTTTTTGTTGTATTAGCTATCTGCCCTTCCGTTACCCCTCACAAGCAGCTAGGAGTTTGTTGAGAGGTAAAAGGAGGGGCAAGAGATCAATCTTGTGATGTCATTTGGGGTAAAGGGCAAGAGAAATCAAATTGATATCACATATATTCTGGTGAATCGACGTATATATATGTGATCAAGGCTGTTGTAATACAGCCGAAACGCGTCATGCTGGTGGAGAGGAGAGAATAAAAACACTTCGTTTCACTAATTTTGGTGAGAGGTCTGTACCTGTGGCTAAAGTGCAGCATCGAGAGCTGAATCTGCAGGACATTGTTTTTTATATATATATATATATATATATATATATATATATATATATATATATATATATATATATATATATATATATATATATATATATATATATATATATATATATATATGTATATATATATATATATCTATATATCTATATGTGTATGTGTATGTGTATGTGTATATAATATAGTTCAGTCACATATATTATATATTTCTTGCACTAAATTCTGCATTCCAATGCCTACAAATTCCCAGCATAAAATTTAGTTCGGAGAGGAACTAGTGACCCATGGCTATACACACTGTTTGTGACAGATGTTTATCAGTTTATGGATTTAGCCAAGATATATAGAATGTATTCTATTGATGCCACAACATTTGCCATGTTTCCTATTTAATGTTTTAAAAACTGCATTTATGCTGACTATAATACAAAAATGAACATTATAAGTAATACTGTTATACATATATTAATGTAATGTATAATATATGCTGCTAGCCCTTGAGATTTCGGGTAAATAGTATTTTGTTTTTGTTCATGGGTCACATGACCAAGCTGGAGGCGGGAAGTAGGTGGAGTGACTCGCATTATAAAAAGTTATTTAGACTTGTAACTAATTGCATGTGAACAAGGGCGGCTACGCCCGAAACGCGTCATTGCTGTTTTATCTACCATCCGTATGCTGCAGTAAAGGAAATGGTTACCTGAATTGTGGTCTGTCTCTGTCTTCGCTTCGCCGGTCCGAGGGGATTGGAGGTAGTGACTGGGAGCTTATATATATATATATATATATATATATATATATATATATATATATATGCAGCAACAACTCCAAACAACCTCCGGTCCACAGAGACAGGCGAGGAAGGAGACGGACCACAGGATCTGGCAAGATGGTATTTTATTTAGGTAGTTTCAGCAATGACGCGTCTCGGGCCCACGAGCCCTTGTTCACATATCATATATATGTATATATATATATATAGATATATATATATATATACATACATACATACATACATACATGTATTGAGTGGTAGCCTCTTTCTCTTCTTGTAAAATAAGTTTTTACACAATATATACAGTTGGATTGTGTTATGTTCCATACATTATACGTTCCATACAGTGTATTTTTACCAATTACTTGGCCACATAGCGCTTTCCTGGTGTAGTGTATGGGTCTACGATTGTGGCTTTACCTTCATGTGACCAACCAGTCATGAGCCAATTGGGTGTTTGCAGTGTAGTTTGCTGGATGACCCATACAGTCTTATAACAGGAACTCAGGAGCTATGGAAGGATGGGAACTAAATGAAAAATGTTCCTGGGGGAGCAGAGGCAGAAGAAAGCTCCAGGTCATGATCAGACAGTGTGGTCTTCAGAGTTTCTGAGATCTGGACACAAGAGGTTTGTGGGTGTAAGTGGTTATAATGATGCTCCACAGCGAGACACTTGAGGACCCACAATATCTTCTACTGTGGCGTGGAGCCCCTAGAATGAGATGCAACAGGTGCACTGGGAGCTCAACACAATGGGAGGTGGTGAGTAGCCGTGTCACAGATATGCCCGTGCGTGCAAAAAAGAGACCTGTTGACTGATTTCTGTATAAAATATTTAAGAGTGTGAAAATTCAGATTCTTCTAACAAAGCGACGTTGGGATCCTAACTGTGCCAGGTACTGAGAACACTATTCAGTGTGGGAATTCATAACTACAATGTGCAGTAATTGGGCAGGGCAATGTAACCGTAGACCATTGTAACTCCACGAGACACCCACATTGAAAACAATGGGGGCAGCCATGCAGTCAAGATTCTAGTACACTGGACTGCGCTAGGGATCATTTCCTGAACACTCTGCTCTAATGAAACTCACTGAAGATGTATTATATTCCACCAAGCCCCGCTTTTGAAACGAGGCCACATTGAAAGACTGCTCAGCCAGACAAAATGGAGTCACGTCAGCCATTTTGTGCAAGGCACTTAAGTCACACCTGAGACCAGGGCAGGTGGTGATAGGACATTATGGTAAAGAAAATGGAAGCAGGGAGGAGGAAAGACACACAGCAGGAGAGATATTAACGTATCTGACTGGAGAAGGTCGACAATGTGCAGTAAAGCAGGGTAATGTAAACAGAAACTAAGGGATGCCATGGGTGAAACAGAAATGGTAGCATAACGTAGCAAATATGGTTTATCGCACTCTTGGGTTATGTTACCCTGGTAGGGCCTGGGGATGGATGAACGACGGTACAACGCGTACCGTTACAACGCGTACCGTTTCTACGCGTCTTTTACAGTGGTTACAACTTGCGTTGTAAAAGACGCGTCGTAATGGTACTGCGGGGTAACATCCACGTTGAAAAGGATGTTCCCCCCTGGGGATAGAGCAGGATGGTGACGATTACTCAAGGACCTAGATAACTTTGAATTTATTCAGAGGTTCTCGGAAGATGTGTATCTCGGGCTGCTTGCTGCGCTTCACTAAAACGTATCTGGTCCACAGACCCCCGTCAATGTATTGGGGACGCTGACTGGAACATATTAACGTGTAAGCCAAATATATAATTTCAATGCTTTTGTTCTTTCTTCTATCGACTATGATACTACATTTTGTTTTGACGCATGACAGTCGTTTTATTGTTGCTTTCCCTTTATTTTCCTTTTTCTCTCAGTGCTTGACTTCTTTTCAATTCTAGCCTTCATCTAGCTTTGACTGGCAGGAGAGGCCTCATGTTTTTCATAAAATGTATAATAGAAAGGCATACATAGTGTGTACTTACAGCGGTTTTGGTCAGCCCTCTTTTTTCATCCATTGATCTATTCAAAGGTCATTCACGTTTGCTTCTCCACACAACTGAATGGGTCAATGTGTCTGTCTGTGCTATTTTTTATATTTTGTATCGCTTCTTAGGCGTTTAATGTTTTTTTATGTTCGCAAACAAAACAGCATTGACAGTTTGCCAAGGCCAATGCGTGTTGTCCTCTGTTCTGACACCAATTTCGCTCACCCACTACTTCCATTCATTTATACTTCCAGTCTATTGCACCACGAACACACCTTTCGGATATGGTCAAATACATACAGGAGGATATTTTTGTTTGCACCTATACTCATGCATTTGTTAAACTGTCTTTTGCAGCATCTTCCAGGACAAGCAGGAGGTGGGGCTATTGAAATTGTTAGGAAGGAACAAGCAAAAAGTGTGGCTGTATACATTTCTAAAAAAATTAACAAGTCAAATGCGTGAATAAAAGCAGGGTTAAAACATTATCATTTATGGTTGCCCATTTCTGATTTGTGGATGATCATAATGTGTCTATGAACATCAAGAAAAAACATATTTTATCTTAAATGGTTGGAAGCTAAAAGGAAAGTCACACTGCACGAAAACGTGTGTTCACATCATGTTCATGCATCAATTCTTTTTCATTCCCTAGGATTCTTTGCTACACCTGTTGTCTCTAGTGTTATAGTGCTTAATTTATCAGGGCCGGGTCTACATAACACCAGGTGTCTGCAACCCTGCACGTCATATGGTAATGTGAAGCCGTAGACTAGACAGTATATAAAATGTTATTTACCTCACTGACTGCGCATCAAATACTGGTCCAGACTGTGCGACTCATTATTTATTTATTTAATGAATGAATTTAATATGTAGATCAGATCAGATTGTGAGTGAAGGTCATGATCACAATGCGCATTTTGAAATTACTTTCTGTAGTTAGGCGACGGCCCTTGCAGGTGGGCGGGACGCTGATTGGGCTGGGGCAGTGGGCTGGATTTGGTTCTGTGCGGCAGGCAACGTGCATGGATTTCTTTCAAAATGCCACGCCCGGCACACGCGCATGCACCGGTCCCCGCCAAGAGTCATCATTGGTAGACGCAGTTCTGGGCCGAGGTGGTTAACCCAGCCCACACGACGACATCGCAGTGCAGGCAGCAGCCTGTCCTAGGCCGCCTTTCGAACATAAAGGCAGGCAGAGCTGTGCCCAGCCGTCCACCACCACCAGGGCAGTAACGGTACGTAACAGCCATAAATAATATATTAAGCCTTACATTACCAAAGCTGGGTTTTTTTGTGGTTCGTGAACTTGTGGATGTGACATTGTAGAGTTAACGTTCTAGTGAACGCACGTTGCGTCACAACACGACGTGCCGGCGGCCATCTTTAGGATGCGCGCGCAGGCGAGGGAGAAAAGAGCGCGAGTCACGGGAGCAGAGTCGCACCGGCTCGGCGCTCTCTGGAGTAGCGAATTAGTAAATACAGCGTACCACTCCACCACAGCGTCCTGTCATTCTTTGGGGCCTAGCATCATTACAATGGCGACGAGGGCGGGATGAGGACCTAAGAAAGAAAAAAAAAATGAGAAAAACGGCAGGGTGTAATGAAACGAACAGGACAGCAGTGGAACACGGCCTGAAATCAAGAGGCAGACGCACCGCTTGAGCCAGCGGCCGGCGAGCAACCACCATCCACAGGCAAGTGGACACCAGAGAGCGCGGCAGAGCCTGCAAGTACATAGGGAGAGTCAGTCGGAACGTCGGGGACACGACGTGAGCGCATGCGGAGGGGCAGACGACCTTAGACACCCCACCACACCAACTGATAAAGGGCAGGAGCACTGGCGACCTTTGGGAAGAGCAAAGGGGCAGAAACAGACGCCCCCCAGCACAAAATAGAGAAACGAGAGGAAGACAGTGCACCAGGCAGCCCCAAAAGTCACGACACCCCAACCACAGTGAAGCGCGAGAAGATGAGTGCACAAGCAGCATCAGCGACGGCCCCTGTGCAATTCTTAACCAAACCAGGAGAGCCACTCATGAAGTGGGAGGACTGGCAGAGACAATATAGACAACTTCATTGAGGTGTTAGAAGACGAGAATGAGGAGAAGTTCTCAAGTCAAAGGAAGAGGCGAATATTATTACATAACCTAGGCCCGGAGGGGCTCAGGATCTTCAAAAATCTGATACCTAAACAACGAGGAAGTACAGACGACGACGTGTATGCCCATGCAATAGAGGAATTGAATGACCATTACAAACCGGTGGTTTGTGTTTCAATCGACAGATACAATTTTCAACAAAGAAAGCAGAAACCAGGGGAGTCAGTGGAAGAGTATGTGACAGCGCTAAGAAATTTGGCATCCACGTGCAAGTACGACACGTTCCAGGATGAATTTATCAAGGATCAGATTGTGATGCACACCACGAGCACCGGGGTGCAAGACAAGTTGTGGGCCAGCGGAGAGGTCACGCTACAGGAGGTAATGGTAGTGGTCAAGAGAGCAGAAATGGCGCGAAGATGTGCAGAGGCGGCGAAAAGGGAGACTGCAGCGAGTCCGATGGTAAACAGGGTAGGAGATGAGGAGCCCCGCAAGGACTACAGAAGCAAGGGGGCCATGCCGAAGGGACTGAACAGGTGGCAAGGGAATCCGGGACCACCAGGAAAACAGACGGGGAACAACAAGAAAACATGCTACAGATGTGGAAATTGGGCACATGAAGCCCACGACAGGAAGTGCCCGGCGTTTCGTACCAAATGTATGTACTGTGGAATCGTAGGCGACTACGAGAAAGTGTGCCGCAAGAAGTCTTCCAGAATCATGGTCAAGAACATCGACCAAGGACAGGAGGACACGGAGGAGAATGGCCAGGAAGAAGTCGACACTGTGCTCTGCATCTACGACCAGGTATTGAGTGTAGACAGCAAAAGGTCAACCAAACCAGTGCTGGATATGACGATTGGAGGAGTGCCGATAAGCATAGTGGCAGACACGAGATCGCCCTACACCATAGTCCAGAAAGCGGTGTGGGAGGAAACCTTCGAACCACATTTGGGCCCAGACCTGGAGAGACTAGACATAAGGCCGGTCACGTACAATGGAGATCGCATACCCATGCTGGGATTCCGTCCACTAAAATTTGAGTTCAGAGGACGCACCGCCAACTGCAAATTGTACATATCCAAAAGGGGACCATCGGTACTAGGATGGCTAGACCAGGGCGACCTGGGCATCAAACTGGACCCAGGAGGTAAGGAACAGATCCTCCTCACCGAGCCGGACGTGTGGCCAAACCTGGAAAGGTGGAAGAAGGAGTACCCCAAGTTATTCGGAGGTACGGTGGGAAAGCTCGAGAAGTTTGCACACAGAATTGTCCTTAGAGCGGACGCCACACCGGTGTCTCACAAAGTGAGGAACGTACCTCTGGCAGTGAGAGAGGCGGTACAAGAAGAATTACGAGGACTAGAAAAAAGAGGAATTATTGAACCAATCACGTGTGCCGAGTGGCTGGCGCCACTGGTAGTGGTCATGAAACCCAATGGAAGGGTCAGGCTACGCGTGGACCTACGCGAGCTAAATAAGAATACCGTGGTGGAAAAGTTTCCCTTGCCAAGGATTGAAGAGATGTTGGCCAAAACGAGAGGGGTCAAGTGTCAAGTGGTACTCCACCATTGATTTGACGTCAGCGTACCATCAGATTGCACTACACCCGGAGAGCAGGAGGTTGACTTCATTCATTACCCCATTCGGGTGCTACCAATTCCGACGCATGCCATTTGGACTAGCCTCGGCGGCGGCGGTGTTTCAGAAATTGATGCACCAACTGTTTAAGAATATGGACGGCATCCAATATTTCCAGGATGATATCCTGGTGATGGGACGAGACAAACTGGACCACGACGCCAAACTGGCCAAAGTGCTGAGAGTGCTAGAAGAGAAGGGCCTCACGGCGGAGTGGGAGAAGTGCCGCTTGGGCATGGAGGCAGTGACGTACTTGGGGCATGAGATTGGAGTGCAAGGGATCACCCCCAAGGCAGACAATGTGAAGGCGATCAGCGAAGCACCACCACCCACCAGCAAGGAGGACGTCAGGTCCTTCTTAGGAATAGCCGAATACTATAGTAAATTCGTGCAGCACTTCGCAACAAAGACCCACCACATGAGGAAACTAACAAGAGAGAGCTCAGTGTTCAGCTGGACAGAGGAAGCACAAAGGGAATTTGAGAGCATAAAGAAAGATGTGGCAGCAGCAATACCCTTGCAAGGATACGATCCTCACGGAAAAACTGTGCTCACTACGGATGCCAGCGATAAAGGCTTGGGTGCGGTTTTGATGCAAGATCGGGGGCAAGGGGTGATGGACACACTAAGCTTCGCGTCCCGCACCTTAAATGACACAGAAAGAAAATACAGTGTCATTGAAAAGGAGATGCTCGCCGTAGTGTGGACAATGACGAGATTCAGACAATTCTTGTGGGGCACACGATTTCAGTTAAGGACAGATCACAAACCTTTAGTAAAGGTCTTAACCTCCAGTGGGCACGAGAATGCCACCCCCAGGATCTCAAAAATGACATTGAAGCTACTGGAATTTAGATACGACGTGGAGTACATCCCTGGCAGTTGGAACAAAGTAGCAGATTATCTGAGCAGGTCGGCAGCCATGGAACCTGGAGAACACGACCAGGCTGGCGAGGAAGAGATGGTGGCCCTGACGGAGGACCAGGAGAAGGTCATCAGCAACCAGGAGTGGAAGGAAGCGTACGATGAGGACCCAGCTATACAGGAAGTAAAATTGTGCATAGTACAAGGATGGCCGGAGAAGAAGCGCATCAAGGAAAATCTACGTGCGTACTATGAAGTCAGGGAAGAACTATCGGTGGATGATCAAGGAGTGTTTGTTTATAGGGGAGATAAGGTTATTCCCCCAGCGGACATCGTTCCCAAACTACTGGCGATACTCCATGAAGGTCATTTGGGGATAGGAAAAATGAAACTGAGAACCAAACAAGGTTACTGGTGGCCAGGTATGGACATAAGAGCAGAAAGGTACGTCAGGGATTACCTACAATGCCAGGGAGCTGACAAGACACTCAAACCATTGCGCCCAGCGATGGGAAAATTTGAACCTCCACAGAACCCATGGGAGGAGTTGTCTATCGACATATTGGGTCCCATCTTGGATGGACAAGGCATTCAAAAATATGTGTGTGTCCTTGTAGATAGATACTCGAAATGGCCGGAGATAAAGGTGGAGGAAGTGATGGACACAGAGACGATATTAAGATTCCTAAGCGACACATTCGTGAGAGAGGGCATCCCGAAATCCATCTTGAGTGGCAATGGCCCTCAGTTCACCTCAGAAAAATGGATCAGCTTCATGGAGAGAAATGGTATCCTTTTCAAGCACACATCGATCTATCACCCGGCAGGAAATGGACTTGTAGAACGGTTCAACCGGGTGGTGATGGGATCCGTGCAAGCTGCGATATCTAATAACAAGGACTGGGAGAAAGAGATATGGAAATGATATGGGCGTACAGGATTACTCCCACAGGAACTGGATGTAGTCCCTTCCAAATATTGAGGGGACGTGATCCTTTCACGAAAGACAATCGAGTGTGGAAGGAGAAAACCATAACGAGCAAGTGGTCCCCTGCGGTGGTTCAAGCAAATTTGGAGAAGGCACAGGCTGTCTACGCAAAGCACTACAACAGGCGAAGGAACGTGAAGGATGTTGGATTAGAGGAAGGTGAATGGGTGCGAGTCAAGTTGGCGACCTTGCAAAGGAAGGGGGAGAGCAAGTATAGTAAGCCCCTGCAGGTGAAGAAGGTATACGATAGAGCGGCCCTGTTGAGTGACGGAAACGTATGGTCGCAGGACCGCATGGCGAGATGCAACAAAGTACTATAGTGGAACCGAGGTGGACAGGACTCAAAGTGAAGAGGAGCCCAGGATGAGAGAGGAAAAAATGGATGGAGAGATGGACGTGGGAAGTGAAGAAGTCAGTGAGGAGCAGGACAATGGAAGTAGCCCCGGAGCGGAGAGAGAGATGAACAGGAGTGGAACGGGGGAAAGCCAGGCCGCGCCGGACAATAGGGGAGATGGCGCAGAGACTCCTGAGAGAGAGGCAATGGCTACCCCGATAAGACTGACCCGCAGGGGAAGAGCAGTGGTGAGACCAGCCAGGTTTCGAGACTTTGATATGAACGGCGGACAGTGAGTTACATCTTTCTTTGTTGGGAAAAAAGGGAGATATGTAGAGTTAACGTTCTAGTGAACGCACGTTGCATCACGACGCAATGTGCCGGCGGCCATCTTTAGGATGCGCGCGCAGGCGAGGGAGCAAAGAGCGCGAGTCACGGGAGCAGAGTCGTACCGGCTCGGCGTTCTCTGGAGTAGAGTATTAGTAAATACAGCGTACCACTCCACCACAGCGTCCTGTCATTCTTTGGGGCCTAGCATCATTACAGACGTGAGGGTCACAGGCGGCGGCGCGGTAGCTCCCGCTCGGCTCCACATGAACTCCGGCGTAAGTAAGTTAAAGCAGGCTGCACGGCCCTGCAGTGCACTGGCCCCTGCCCTCCTCCTTCCAGCCTTCTCCTGTCCTGGTCCCAGCTGGGCAGTCAGTGGCATTGTACTGATCAGGTGCCTCGTGCTCAGTGCCGGGGGCATAACTGCTGAGGGCAGAGTCGGATTCGCCACTCTCGATTGTTCACTTCACACGCATGAACTGTGAATTGGGTGAACCACTGAGGGATGAGTCCAAGGCTTTCCCTGAGCAATCATGCCTCCGGCGCCGGGCACCGTGCAGAAGTGCAATGCCACTGCCCGGCCCGGGCGAGGCCAGGAGGAGAATGCTGGAAGAAGGGCAGGGGCCGTGCAGGGCCTTTAACTTTACTTAACCCCAGACGTTAGCAGCGCGGCTGCGCGGCCTAATCAACAAATTGGGGCCTGCCTCGCAGGCTTGCACACACCACACTTGTACCCTTTCCAGCAAGTCCACAGTGTACGATTTATACTGCATGTAAATTTTATTCTGATCTTGTTATGCACTATGTTACTAACATATTAAATTTGTTGAATACATTTAATATGTTAAAAACATATGTTTGCAATGTATGTTTTGTATACTTTTACTGCGAATTGAATATTGATCATTTATTAACCACTGTACTCATGAAGAATTGAATGAGCACAAAGACATATAACAATAAATATGGTCAAATCTGAAGCAATATAATGTTTGTTTGATATGGTATGGTACAAATACTGTTTATCTATTATTAAAGCGCAAGAATATGTTTCTTTAAAAATTTAGCAAACTAAGAGTTTGTATCTGCAGTGTAGGGAGGGTCAAGTGGTCAGTTTGGCACTTGTTTCCAATTCATGTAAATTAGGAGGGTAGCTTCCTCCTCCCAACCTAGCACGCCCGTTCAAAAATTGGTCAAGAATTTAAATAGAACAGTTAACTTTCTTTAAAACACACAAACTTAGAGTGCACAGTACAACCCCATTCTTTATTTAAAATTGAAATGTGTCAGATAATAGTGTTAGTGGGTGTGTAACAAAAAGATATAAGCCACCACTTGATGAACACAATCTTGCATCATTTTCCATCACCTTCCATAATGGGCAATGCTCTGTTGCTCTGGGGTTAGGTCCATGCTATTGTTTGCTGGTACAACAGAGGCCTAATTCTTCCTGGATGCAGGCCCGGCCCCCCTGTGACTGATGTTCCCCAGCCTTGTATACGTGTTTTTTTGTCACTGGAGGCCATTATGGAGCAGCAAACCTGGGGGAGATGGTCTCCACAGAGCGCTTCACAGCCACAGGCGCTTCCCAGCCATAGGCCACCCTGCCACCTTCTGGGGGTACCATATAGACTCCTATGCACTATCTCTCACATATTTTTACTAGGTAATGTACACATTTCTAGGTTCCCTGCAGTTTTTTTAATTGTGTATTTCTAACAAAATGTCCATTCGTTGGAAATGTTCTGCAAGTTTCCCCCTCTGCCTTAATTTTCAGGAGGAGCGAAAGTGTTCAGAGGCATCAGGTAGAATCAGGGGCAGGGCAGAGAGGTGGATGCCCAGCGCAGCTATGAACATGGCTCCAGGGGCACTGCAGGCATTCATTGGTTCATTGTGATACCAGCTCAGCTGAGTTGCGTGCAGGAAAAAAAAACAGAGGACGGCCACACAGTGAGCCTTTGACGGAAAGTTCCGGGCTCTCTGTACTGTGCATCAGGTGCTCTCCTGGGAGGATGGAAGGGTGGGGTTCGATTTTGCAGCGTTGAGGGGCGGTTTTGTTATTGGGGGCTGGTTTTGCAGCGGTGTTGCAATATTGGACCCCAGTAAAAACGCAACCAACAAGCGTTTCCAGCCTCCCAGGGTCAGTCAGGGAGGGGAAGGTGGGGGAGGGAGGCCTAGTCCCAGAATATGTCAGGGCTGCTTTGGGTTTCCAGTCCAGACATGTTCCAGGACCGCCATAAGGGAGAGCAGCTGGGGTAATTACCATGGCCCAACTATGGGCAAGACCAGACACGTGTCAATGCAACATGAAAGGATTAATTATGCACAGTAAAATGATGCTAACATGTTGTCTCAGCTTCAGGAATGGAGGTGATTTGCAGGAGCACAGGGAGAATAAGTGTTGGCGCGAGGCTCTTCCTGCATAAAGGAATACTGCAGGTTATGCACATTCTTTGAAAGAGACTGTCTTCTCCAATTAAACGAATATTGACAAATGCCATCCAATACAGCACACATTTTTTTAGATCTAAATTAAAATGAGAATATTTTTTGTTTATAATGTTCCACTGAGCGTACTCGTTTTTTGCGTCTGAAATGTGTATAGGTTAGTGGGTTAATGCATCTGCAGCTAATAATGTGCAATGCGTAAATCACAGCTTTGAATCCTCCGGGATCCTCTAAGCCTTTTATCCTTCCAAGGTCTATAAAATTATTGGCTTATGAGCTCCCATCAATATGGCTTCACGTGGGCCCCTCCAAGCCTCAGGCTGCGTTGGTCCAACTCGAGTCATGCAGTCACACGAGGAAGCTCAGACTCGGCCCCAGGCAGATGTATGTTTGCTGGATGAAAGTTCCCTTTCACTTAGGAATAAGGTCATTTTAGGCCATTTGCGCCAAACTGAGCCCTCTACGTGGTAGTGCTGTAAGGAGGATACTGACAATAGCCTCCATTTAGCATCAGCCCTGACAACGAGTGTGAGGGATGAGAGAACCGTGTATCATGGTTCATGATGTGTGTGAGGGAAACAGGCATTCATATCAGGAAAGTAAGGGGGGTTAAGGAGAGATATGAGACAGAGGCATTGAAACTAGTTTACTTTTAACATTCAGAAATATTGAAATAAACACATTTAGTGCCATTATATATATATATATCAAGCCACTTGCAGAACCAATTTTAGAGAGAGCCTAGTGGAGACAAAATCGTTTGCAGCAGTTTTATTCAAAAGTGACAGCGTGACAACACCGGAGATTGGGCAGGCAAAAGCATCCAAGATTGAAAGCCAGACGCGTTTCAGGTCATAAGTCCTTTCTTCAGTGGCTTATCTGGAAGGCAGTGGGAAGACGATAGAGAGCACTTCCTGTTCTTAAAACACCTCCCCGCCCGGTTGGGCGTTGCCTCATGGCCTCCTGGGAGACGTAGTCCGTGCATAATTTCACCCCAGTGGGTTCGAGTTCTCAGAGCCAAAGTGTCCTTTTATAAATGGCTGCCTAGCTTCAAAATCCGTGTCATGTGTTATTGCCATCACTGTGCTGTGGGCGCACATCGTACTGCTTGGTGCGCGCTCATCTCCATCCGTATCAAAGCAGCATCATTTGGCGCCGCCACGGACCCGCCTTTGTAACGGCAGTTGGCTCCATCCGCGACCTTGGCAGGCCGTTAAAACATCAAGCCACTTGCAGAACCAATTTTAGAGAGAGCCTAGTGGAGACAAAATCGTTTGCATCAGTTTTATTCAAAAGTGACAGCGTGACAACACCGGAGATTGGGCAGGCTCTCTAAAATTGGTTCTGCAAGTGGCTTGATATATATATATATATATATATGTGTGTGTGTGTTTGGTTGTTTTTGCCCAGAAAATGTACAGTTTCAGTGTCATTTTATCATGTTTTTAAGTTTTCCCAACGTGTCTTATCTCTTTTTCTCCTGAATAAATGTAAACTGTTATGGTAAACACAGAGCTCTTAAGCTTCCCAGGCCCATATGTGAGTAACTCATCCAGGTTCTTTTTTTGCTTGGCAATCTGGGATGTGTAGTCCAGGTATATAGTGGGAGGAGCAAGAGTATACGTCCCAGAATGCACTTCAACATCCTGGACTGAATGATGAACACCCCTATTGACCTAGGAAACGCGAGAGCTCGACGTTTAATCGAGTTTAAAGTTTAAGTCCCATCAGTAGAGAATTGCACCCATACATCGTCACAAAAGCTGTCGAATTGAGTTGCCAGATCACCTCAATACACCAGGACACAACTTTACCACTCCTGACCTTTCCTTTTAGACATAATACTTCTCCAACTGAAATGTAACAAGACTACACGTCCCAGAATGCATTGGTTGGGTAAATGGCAATGCCACCTTGTATCTCTGTCTAAGAGGAGTCCCTATCACAAAGATGGCACATTTGTGGAAAGAGGGCCTATAGTTGTTGGGCTACTAAGTAGACCAAAAGGAAAGACGCTTTTTGATGAGAAAGGTTTTGTTGAATACATGAATGTACAGTTGGGGCATCAAGGTGCAAGGGGAAGAGATCGGACACAGTCACTGACCATTCCAGAAGGAAGAAGGTGAGGCAGGTACACACGTCACCACCTCGATCAATCAATCAATAGACTTCGATCTGTGTCAGGCCACAATGCGTCTTGTCCTTCACCTTCATTTGACAACCTAATGCATCTGTGTATTTGGGCAGCCTTGAGAAAGCCCATAAGGGTGAAAACGTTTGGCACTCAGGTGGACTCTTTGCAATCCTGCTGACCTAACATGAGACAATATCCAGTTTTGGCGATAAAGTGCAGTGTGCAACCATTGGCGCAGTGATCATCTATTGGTGCCCGTGATCTATGCCAGATGATCTAGCTGGCGTGTGCTGACCTCTACCATTTGTGCAGCACACGTACAAGGAGTTGTGTTTTGGTTGAAACAAATGGACT
Source organism: Lissotriton helveticus (assembly GCF_964261635.1). NCBI lineage: Eukaryota > Metazoa > Chordata > Amphibia > Caudata > Salamandridae > Lissotriton > Lissotriton helveticus. Next base: position 99,487,705 of record NC_136070.1, on the reverse strand, counting down.
GTTGGAATCTGGGCGCCCTTTCCACCTCTGGAATCCTCATTGGCTGGAGCCACAAGGGCTGTTGATAGTGCATTGGTTGTGTTTCATATTGTTTAGAAGTGATGGGCCGGCAAGGCCAGGGAAGACTAACGTACGGGTCGGTGATGAACTATCTTGGGCAGTGGAAGGCTAGACCCTGGCATGTGATGGATTTGTGTGGAGAATTCTGTGCATAGATACTTGTCCTGAAGGACAGTGCTGTCTGTTTCGTTCTTCTGGGATGTTCGGCTGTCCATTCCTCAGTGTCAGGTAACTGTCATGTTTCGAGGCATCTTTGCTTTGAAGGCATGTATATGTATGCATGTGTGGTAGGTTTAACTTTACTTCTTCAGGATGGTTCTAGTCAGTCCTCTCGGTTTAGGAGGAGGTGTGACAGTAAGTTCTGTGTATGCTGTGAGTTGGAGAACATTTAGCCAGTATAGGACTCACAGGTACTTTAAGTGCACAGCGGTGCCAGGAACTGTGTTTAATGTGTAATATTGCTGCAGGCTGATGTGTCAGTAGAGCTTGATCTAGATGTGCTCTTGAAGCAGCAAATGCTTCTTGATCCATGTTGATCTGCTGCTTGATCCATGTTTGTGCATTATGCTGCCAGGAGCTGTGTCTAACGTGAAATGAAATTAAATGAAATGAAATGTGTATTTATAAAACGCGGTTGCTGCCCAGGGGTGTCCAAGCACTAGTGTGAGGTGTAGTTGCTGAACAAAGGGGGGTCGTCCAGGAGGTTAGTGATGGACATTAAACAGGAAAGTTTTCAGTTGTTTGTGGAAGGAAAGAAGGTTGGGGTTGGACCTGAGTTGGAGGGGAAGGGAGTTCCATAGTTTGGCAACATTGAGGGAGAACATCCTGCCTCCAGCTCTTGCCCTTTTTAGGTTTCGACTTGGCGAGGGGCGAAGCCCCTCCCAGATCGAAATCTTTTGTTTTTAGTAGTGAGGTTCGGACCGCCTCTGTTTCCAATTGGCTAGCTCCATAAATGGAGGCTAGCCATTGGGAGACAGAGGCTGTCAATCGCGCTTTCTCATGAAAACGCGATTCGGGGGCGTTTCTGGTGCTTTTTTTAAGCCCCGCCCCTTTGTCCCGGGCCGCGCTGCGATTGGCTGCCGGCCCGGGACACCCCCGTGACGTCATTCCTGGGCCGCGCTGTGATTGGCTGCCGCCCGGGACACCCCCGTGACGTCAGCCAATCACAGCGCGGCCCGGGACCTGACTTGTTGTAGATAGGCCTCTAAATTGTGTTTTTATCTTGTCACTCCAGAACAATACATGCTCGTGAAAATCACTGCTGAAGAGGTCAGTCACAGAGTCCAAATGACTGACTGTTCACTTCAGTCACAGGCAGGATACCCGGCTCAGTTACAAACTCCCATAGACGGACAGTCACCTCATGACACACACTGCACGCTCAGGTCACAGTCAAGATCGGCGGCTGACTGCTCAGTTACAGTCAGTCACGGACACGAGCTGCCCGGGCCAGACGCCGTCCGATAGCGGTCAGTACCAGGGCAGCCCGGTGGGGGGAGGCTGCGGCTGCTCTCGGAGCTTCTAGGGACGGATGTCCCCGCCCAGAGCGCCGTGTCACTTCCTCTCATTCACATGCACGCTGGAGGAGGAGAGACGGGCACCGGCTGCAGGAAACACTCCCCTCCGCCGAGCGCCAGTCCGCCGGGCTCCATGCACCGACCGGGGGACTAAGGAGGCACAATGTGGCGGGGACCGGGCAGGGCGATCACGGCGTGCCTGCTGCTCACCCAGCTGCACCTGGCTCCAGGTGGGTCCCTGCGAGGGTGTGTGTGTGTGTACTGAGAGGAAGCGGCGCCGGCTGCACATGCAGGCAGCCCCTACTGCCTTTATCGGGCAAACCCCCGTGTTTTCATCTGTGGGATTAAATAGCGTGTGCCAGGCTGGTTGTGGCACAGTGATGCGGTATAGTGCCCAGTTGTACATGCATCCATTGAGTGGTGTTTGTAGGGAGACCCCGGTGGTACCTCTGCCAATGACAGTTCCGGAGGACACTTCCTTGGCGAGGCGCCTCATGCAAGAGGAAGCTGGCAGCATCAGCTGCTGCTGGGCCTAACGGGAGCTTTATTGTAAAGTTCATTGTGCGGTGTCGGTCTGGTGGTGTTTGAGAGGGCTGTTGTCGCCTCCAGCTTGGAGCGGCACTGCCCCGTTTTGTCATCGGTGACCAGACACCCAGCGATGGGGGCGTGCGTGTGTGGTCCCCTGGCGTGCTGCCATCATTAGGGATGCGCGCGTGTGCCTTGTTAGTGTTTACATGGGCGATCCCGCGGGATCGATCACTTTTTGCACACACGGGTGTCGGTGGAGCCGGGGCCGTCCCTCGCACGTCCTCCGCGCACGCCGGGCTCGGTGCAGGGTCGCGTCTCCGTGCGCACCGGGCTCGCCCCGCCGTGCCTTTGTTCACAGATCGGTGTGACAGCCGCTGAGCGCTGGGCTGTGCCCCCGGTATTAGCGGCTGTGGGGTGGGAGGGAGCCGCGCTGCAGGTGCACGTGCGCTTGGAGTGGTCTTCAGGGGGCGGTGGGTTCAATCGGTGTGGGATGGACTAGTGAATACGGGGTGAGGCGTGTCCCGTGCACTAGAGGGGAGAGGTGTTACTCCATGGTGCGTTGGGCTGCAGTCCTGGGATGTGTGTGGGCTGCAAACATGAGTATATGGTGCTCCATAAAAACGGAGGGCCGCTCCTGGGAATTAAACACGCAAATGCTATGTTGTCCCTTGCCTTGAGAGGCACATTTAGTGTTTTCTTGATTGTTAGCCAGTAGCTCTTTGCATTCTGGGACTTGTAGTTTTTTGCATTGTAAGTATGGGCTCGCAATTCCCAGCATGCAAAAGGGGTTTTGACATGGAGTCACTTGGCATCTTTGAGAAGTCTTTCCAAGGGTAAGGGACTGCAGTAGTGGAGAAGGGTGTGCTGTAGGAACTCATTGTTACTGCAAGGAGTGAGGTTAGAGGGCGCCGCGTTCAGGGGAGAGGTGAGCCCCAGCAGGGGAGTTAGAGGGGTCAGGTGGGATGAAAGCGATGGAGGCTTGTTTATATAGCACTTCTACTATTTCTATAAGCACTAGACCTTAGTAAAGTCTTCCATTTTGCCCGTTCTTCTATATTTGAAAACACCAACGATCTCACCCGCTGTCTACACATGAGGGATCCTGAGTGTGTGCGTGCATGTGACTGCTCCAGTGTGTGCGTGCATGTGACTGCTCCAGAGTGTGTGTGTGTGACTGCTCCTGGGTGTGTGTGTGTGTGTGTGTGACTGCTCCAGGGTGTGTTTGTATGTGACTGCTCCAGTGTGTGTGTGCGTGTGTGACTGCTCCAGTGTGTGTGTGTGACTGCTCCTGGGTGTGTGTGTATGTGACTGCTCCAGAGTGTGTGTGTGTATGTGACTGCTCCAGTGTGTGTGTGTGTGACTGCTCCAGTGTGTGTGTGTGTGTGACTGCTCTGGTTGTGTGTGTGGCTGGCTCTGGGTGTGTGTGGCTGACTCTGGGTGTGTGTGGCTGGCTCTGGGTGTGTGTGTGGGTGGTAGTAATTGCTGTCTGCTGAGCTCGTCCGTAGGGTACAATAGTTCTCACATTTGCGAGAGATTAAGCTATTGGCAATGTAAATGACAATTCCATTTATTTATCTGTTTTCAAAATCAACACATACATACAAATTTTGTCATTTATAATGCCAATAGCTCTAACTTCTCCAAAGGCGAAACCGTTGCATTGTAAATGCTTGTTATTCTGGGCACTAAAGCCAGAAAAGCCTGATTTGATCGGAGATTTCTGGTGGGGTAGTACTGGGTTATTAATTTGCGGCCGATTACTGGTCCTGTATGCCAAAATGCCTGATGGGAAATGCACATCGCCTTGAAAGCAATTCTTTGTCGTACGGGTAGCCAGTGCAACTTGCTCAGCCCAGGTTTGGCTGATTGTCTGCGGGACAGCTGGAGCAATGTGCGGGCTGCGCAGTTCTGCACTATCTGCAGCTTTCGTAATGTGTATTCCGGGGCACCGAGATACAGGGCATTACTAAAGTCCAGCCGAGATTGAATCAGGCCCTGGACAGCTACCTGTTTGGCCTCCATAGGTAGGAGAGGGAGGATTTTCCTCAACATCCTGAGAAGCCCAAAACAGGTTGCAGACAGTTTAGTAGCCTGAGTGTTGAAGGAGAGAGCTTTGTCCAGCCAGACCCCCAAGCTCTTTATGTTGTCTTTGGGGGCTGGGGGGTTACCTAGGCAAGGGGGCCAGAGGGAATTGAAGTGTACCGGAGATGTGGGTCCTAGAAGCATCAGCTGCGTTTTATCCCCATTGAGTTTGAGGGAGGATGTTGTCATCCATCCCTTGACTTCCTCCAGGCATTTCATTAGTCCTGATGATGGTGAACGACCGCCCTCCTGCGCCAAAGAGACCACTAGCTGAGTGTCATCCGCGTATGAGATGATTTTAATACCAAACGGATGGACTACCTCAGCCAGTGGTCTCATATAGATATTAAATAGCGCAGGGCTTAAAGAGGAGCCCTGCGGAACCCCACAGCTCGGTGGCCTGCTCGTTGAGACAGTGTCTCCATCAAAGATCTGGAAATACCTGGTGCTCAGAAACGATTCGAGCCACTGCAGTGCCCTGCCTGCAATTCCGACGTCCGATAGGCGGCTCAGCAGAGTGACATGGCTGACCGTATCGAAGGCAGCGCTCAGATCAAGGAGGACCACTGCCACTGATCCCCCTTGATCTAGGATCTTTCGGGTGTCCTCAGTGATTGCTAACAGAGCGGTTTCTGTTCCATGCTTAGGTCGAAAGCCTGTCTGGGTGGCATCTAACAGCTGGTTATTCTCGAGAAAGTCCATTAGATGGGTATTGATGTGTTTCTCCAGAATTTTGCTCACCCAGGGGAGCAAGGAGATTGGGCGATAGCTGCTGAGATCCTCGGGATCGAGATTTGGTTTTTTAAGCAGAGCCCGAACCCTGGCCTTCTTCCAGGCAGACGGGACGGTGCAGGAGGTGATGGAGGCGTATATTGATGATGTACTGTTAAGTGCGATTATACCTTCTATCATCTGATTTGGGTGATCTGATAGCTGATAGGATTAAGGCACTCACAGAAAAGCCACACAAAAATCCAATATTCAGTTTTTTCAATTTCTGTTCTTTCAAAGGGGGGAAGATACCCCCAACACCCCCAACCCCAATCCAAGGACTGACAAACAAAATCTGCTACCTTGAGGCACAAGCACTTAACACGAAAGTACAATAGGAAGTTAAAACCCAATAAATGTACTTTCCTTGTCCACAGAAAATTAATTTATTGTGTTTTAACTTTGTGTTGTACTTTTGTGTTGATTAACTTAATCACCTTGGCATGGAGGTGCAGTTCAGACGGCAGACGCTTGGCCAACTGTATGGCTTTAAGATAGGGGTGGTGTCTAATGAGTACTACTGGTGTGGCAACCCAAGGGCAGTCAATATGTGCCATTGTCCACCGACATCACATAGGTCAGAGTAGGAGTGTTTTACAAATAGACACAAATACTCTGTATAAATAACCACGAGTAAGGTACCGCTGGCAGCAGTGTTTGGCAGGGCGGAGAAAGCACTTCCAACTGTGACTCTTGCTTCAAATGAGTTTAAAGTTCAACATTTGAGGAAGGAAGGGTGTGCACGCCGCTCATGCAAATCCCCTGCTTTGCATCACCATGTGGGTAGGACCCTTTCAGCAGAGCACCAGCACCCATTGAGGCAGCCGTTTACCAATCCCTGGTCCAACACGCCCTTCCCTTCCCTTCCTAGACTAATGTTTGGTCTCTTTCTAAACAATGCAGGTGTTTGCCTGCTTTCACGCCTTTGAGTTGAGGTGGGGATATTTGCACTTTAAGGTGTGACTCATTTAAAGGGACAGGTAGAGTTGTTCACCCTGGACACAGCCCAATGGTGCCCCAGAAGCTGCTTCTTCCTACAACTATAAATGTATTATTATTTTTCTTCTTTCCTTCTTCTTCTTCTTCTTCTCCTCCTTCTTCTCTTTATCATTATTATTTTTATTATTATTAATATTACTACTAGTAATAGAATCTTAACACACAGGTGCAGCAGGCAACAACATATTTCTTCTAAATCACACTTTCAAACAAGCATTGGCAGAGGCAATAGGTCTCGCCAACGCAAGTTGTTGGCTTTGTCAATGTTTGTAGCTGCTGTGCAGCATGGCTGAAAGTAAAAAACAAAATGCTATGATGCGGTCAGCGCTGGCCACATCACAGTTGGCTGTATTGTAGCAGTTTTTTTGCCATGACGGGTGGGGGGGGGGGGCAACATGGATAATGTCAGGAGGGAAGCAGGGGGTGACCAACGAGGCCGGCAGCAAGAGCGGGCCAGGAAGGGGCAAGCGACTAGATTGGACACAGGGAGAGGCAAGCAAAAACGGGGGCGGCAGGGGGCCAAGCAACAGCGGGGAGGTCAGGAAGGAGCAAGCGCAACCAGGAGGGCAGAAGGCGGCAAGTAAGAAATAGAGAGTACTATGGAGCTAGCAACTAGATGGACAGCGGGTGGGGGCAAGCAACAACACGGATGGTGGGTGGGGGCAAGCACAAGATGGACAGCGGGTGGGGGCAAGCAACATCACGGACGGGCAAGCAACATAAGAATCAAAGAAAGCAGTACTCTGGAGAAACTTATGTCATGATAACAGCAGAGGTGCTGAGCGCCCTTCATCTCTATTCTTCAATGCGCCTCATAGTCTCGCGATCTTTAGCAGAATAGATGCTTTGTTCAGCTTCTAGTTTTTCTAACTATGCCTGCCTTTCAGTAATACCCACACCGTAGCGCTAGTTTGTATGTTCAAGTCTTTTGACTGTTGTAAATAATTCCTTTTTTTAATTTTTTATGAAACATTATACTGCTCGGCCAAGTAAGTGGCCCGAAAGTTTGTATGTTTGGTATGTTTTAAAGTGGACAGCAGTTACTTTACTTGGTTTAATTCCACATGCGTGGAATACTTTGCTTTGAATTTAGTTAGTGCTATTAAACTGACTATAATCATCGTAATGCAAGGTTTGATAATATAGTGCATGGACAAAACTAGGAAAACTGTAATTAGCCCCCCCATCTCACTTCCCACGCGCAAGTCCTAGTCCACTGCTCCCTTATGCTGGAGGTCCTTTGCTATACCCTAACTGAGCACAGTGAGAGACTGCAGGCCGTGCAGGGTAGTTAATACCCACAGTCTGAGTTCTAACCGAGCACACTGAGAGACTGCAGGCCGTGCAGGGTAGTTAATACCCACAGTCTGAGTTCTAACCGAGCACAGTGAGAGACTGCAGGCCGTGCAGGGTAGTTAATACCCACAGTCTGAATTCTAACCGAGCACAGTGAGAGACTGCAGGCCGTGCAGGGTAGTTAATACCCACAGTCTGAATTCTAACCGAGCACAGTGAGAGACTGCAGGCCGTGCAGGGTAGTTAATGCCCACAGCCTGAGTTCTAACCGAGCACACTGAGAGACTGCAGGCCGTGCAGGGTAGTTAATACCCACAGTCTGAGTTCTAACCGAGCACACTGAGAGACTGCAGGCCGTGCAGGGTAGTTAATACCCACAGTCTGAGTTCTAACCAAGCACACTGAGAGACTGCAGGCCGTGCAGGGTAGTTAATGCCCACAGCCTGAGTTCTAACCGAGCACACTGAGAGACTGCAGGCCGTGCAGGGTAGTTAATACCCACAGTCTGAGTTCTAACCGAGCACACTGAGAGACTGCAGGCCGTGCAGGGTAGTTAATACCCACAGTCTGAGTTCTAACCGAGCACACTGAGAGACTGCAGGCCGTGCAGGGTAGTTAATGCCCACAGCCTGAGTTCTAACCGAGCACACTGAGAGACTGCCGGCCGTGCAGGGTAGTTAATGCCCACAGCCTGAGTTCTAACCGAGCACACTGAGAGACTGCAGGCCGTGCAGGGTAGTTAATACCCACAGTCTGAGTTCTAACCGAGCACACTGAGAGACTGCAGGCCGTGCAGGGTAGTTAATACCCACAGTCTGAGTTCTAACCGAGCACAGTGAGAGACTGCAGGCCGTGCAGGGTAGTTAATACCCACAGTCTGAGTTCTAACCGAGCACACTGAGAGACTGCAGGCCGTGCAGGGTAGTTAATACCCACAGTCTGAGTTCTAACCGAGCACAGTGAGAGACTGCAGGCCGTGCAGGGTAGTTAATGCCCACAGCCTGAATTCTAACCGAGCACAGTGAGAGACTGCAGGCCGTGCAGGGTAGTTAATGCCCACAGCCTGAGTTCTAACCGAGCACAGTGAGAGACTGCAGGCCGTGCAGGGTAGTTAATACCCACAGCCTGAGTTCTAACCGAGCACACTGAGAGACTGCAGGCCGTGCAGGGTAGTTAATACCCACAGCCTGAGTTCTAACCGAGCACAGTGAGAGACTGCCGGCCGTGCAGGGTAGTTAATACCCACAGTCTGAGTTCTAACCGAGCACACTGAGAGACTGCAGGCCGTGCAGGGTAGTTAATACCCACAGTCTGAGTTCTAACCGAGCACAGTGAGAGACTCCAGGCCGTGCAGGGTAGTTAATACCCACAGTCTGAGTTCTAACCGAGCACAGTGAGAGACTGCAGGCCGTGCAGGGTAGTTAATACCCACAGTCTGAGTTCTAACCGAGCACAGTGAGAGACTGCCAGCCGTGCAGGGTAGTTAATGCCCACAGCCTGAGTTCTAACTGAGCACACTGACAGAATGCAGGCCTAGCATGTTTAGTTAATATATGTTATATGTCCACTGTCCGAGTAAGAGTCTTGACCAACTCGGGAGGGCTTATTACAAGGATTAACGAACACTGTATTCTTCAGCCTCAGAACATAACATCCAACGAGGAAATAATATAATTATTGAGGCAGGAGGGGCAGAGCAGATTGTTTGGATAGCTGCAAAATAGTTCAGCTAAAAACACTATACCCCTCTCTGCCACTACAAATAAAACACAAACGTAATACAAGTGTAGTGCAGAGTAGTGGAGTGTAAAGTAAATAAATAAATAAGTAATGTTTAGGTTTCAGCCTAGGAGGTGCGGTTATAAGTTCAGAGTTTGTGAACATTTCAAGGTGCAGACCTGAATTTTGAACAGAAGGAAGGTGCCCTGGTATCTCAGTGAAGCGCGCCCCCTTTTCGTGATGTATGTTCCCATGAGGTTGGCGGCTGGTGGTTTCTTGGCTTCTTGGGCCCATTACTTGGCTTCGGTACCTACATTAGTCATGATTGCCTTTGGGAGTGATGGGAGCTCCAGGTACCGCAGCCGCGATGACTAATGAAGGCGGATGGACAGCCCATTGGTTGAGCTCCAAGGCAGCCTTTGAGCTTCTCTTATCTTTTATTGCGCCAGTCAGCAATGCAAGTTGTGCCAGGCAATGACTCCTTCTTGGTAAGTAATATACATATGGGCAATCTGAGCTGTGTGCTGGCATACAACCCACCCTACCTGCCTACTCCTCCAGTTAATCTGAAGCTTGGCCATCCATGGGGTCATTCTGGGTCATTCAGACCAAATCAGTACAGTTCCAGCTGCTCACGGTATTTGTGAGGACAATGGCCATGCGAAGAATATGCAAACAAACAGTATTTGTGCAGGTTAATACACCTAATGTGCATATTTTGTACTTGCTATTTCCAAGGGAGAAAATATGGAGGCAACAGCTATTGTAAAATGCAATCATAACAACTTGTGTTGTGCAGTAAGTCAATAGTAAGACTACAGTGGGTGAAAATGTTGTTTGAAATTACCCAAATAGAAAAAAATCCAAGTCCTTTGGTTTCTTCACGTTTAGACCTAGCCTACACCCTTAGACTAGGGCTCAGTGCCATAACAAAACAAGCATTTGCAAAATTAATAGGACTGGAACTGGTTTCCAGCCTTTTGGCTTTTTGTCAATGTTTTCGTTTTTGTCATGGTTTTTGCTGTTGAAACTGCCAGGCACTCGTCAATCCCCCAAAAAACAATGGCTAAAAGCAAAATTATTTGTAGGGCTGAAATAGCACTCATTGCCATAGTAGTACCTAGCACTTAAGGGAACTACTTTGTGTGTGGATGCGCTTCTTCTGAAAGGGCAAAATACCATCACTCACAGTGAAGATAGCCAATTGCTGAAATGGGCTGACCTATTGCCCCATGCTGCATGCTGTAGTAGCGAAAAATGTAAACGACAACAAAAAGAGAGAAATGGATGACATGGGCTGAACGCTCCAATAAGTTAACATATTGCATGTATAATTTTAGCAAAATCTAAGGGGGTCTCGGCTACCGCCAGACCTAAGTATCTCAGGGACATTGCAGTGAGGGTTGATGAGCTCCCAATGGGAGAGGTGTAGCCTCTACAGTATTTGTTGTTTACTCACTAGGGCTCTATCGTTTGATTTGAAGAGCTTTACAATCCCAATGCACTTGATATATCAGCCTAATGTCATGTGATAGACTGCTTCTCAGCCCTGTTGACCTTTTGTAGACATCAACCTAATCAGAAAACCTATGCATTCGTCCATAGGCTAGTCAAATCCTAAGTCAGAAGAATCCTTGACACTAATACCAGCATCCACGAATACTTTGCAGACCCTCTGCCCCTTTTAATGAGTTAACTGGCAAGTCTTACCTTCTAATCACCCATCTCAGATCATGATAAACCCGGTGGTACGGATATTAACAATGGCAGAGATGGCAGAACCTCTAAAGTTTAAGTAAGCCAATAGTTCTGCAACTCAAATTCTGCTCAGACAATACTCAGATTGTTGTAAAAATAGACAGATCGCTGATGTAACAATTTAACTTTTTGCCATCAGTACATTTAGTGTTTGAGAGTGGAGGGGCTGGTTTCAGTTAAATGGTGGCAAAGGGGAAGTCATCCTACATGACTCCAGGAGAAGAGTGGAGAGCACCCTTACAAGAGGGTTCAGTAGGGGTTATATTGTACAGGAGTTATATTGTTCAGGGTTTATAGGTTTATAGTATTTATATGGTACAGGGCAGTGGAAGCTGGCATGTCCCGAGGGTGGTACGGCCTGGGTGGGAATAAAAACATAAAAGGCACTTACCGCTTCTAGCAGCGCGACATCCTCCTCGATCCTTCTCTCCTCATAGCTGAACAGTCCCAAACCAACCCTAGCGCTGCTCTCTCGCAGCAGGAGAGCAGCGCTAGGATTGGTGGGAGCAGCCTCTATCAGCCCTCTCAAGAGCATTGGAGGACTTTGCTTTGTCTAACCCAGCTGTCTTAAGACAGCTGGGTTAGAGAGGTTTACAATTCTCATGTCTGGCTGGCTGTCGCAAGGCGGCCGGCCAAAGACACCTGCGCATTTTAAGCTCTAGAGCAAAAAGCTTCCTGCTGCCACTCGGCAGCAATGGCCTGGCCCATCCTGACGCTCAGTTCGGGGTGGGTCAGTGGCAGAAAAATAAAATGGCAATAAATAAACATTATGGCCATTTCATTGTTCTGCTCTGGACTGGGGCTTTTGTTTGTGGGGCTATGCTCCTCGGCTCAAATGGAGGAGCCTCCCCTAATACAGGGGTTATATGGCAAACATATAACCCCACCAAACTGTGTCCCCAATTCCAGGGAGCTGATGGTTACAACTAGAGGAAACCAGCACTCATTAGGGGGTGGGAGAGCTTATTTTTACCCAGAGCAAGAGAGAGAAAGGGAAGAAGAAGAAGGGAGAAGAAAAAGGCAGTAAGAAAGAGTGAAATAAAGAGTCTTAAAGAGTATGGTAGTAGATGAAAGAAGCGTGAGGTGGAATCAAGGCTAGGCGGCCTTGTGTTCATCGACCACAGCTTTCAGACCCACATCTAGCAGGCTCCTGAGACAAACATTGGGCTCCTTGACTTATCTTTTCAACAGACTGAGCGTTGTCCAATGAAACATATTACAAGTTATGAAGTGCAGACCTGCGTATAGCCTGAGTATTAAACATTAATGTTTATATTTCTCTTACACTACTTTGCACTCACAAAAGACAGAATCCCTACTGGTCGTGTCCACTCATCACCAGCTGAAAAGGCATGAAATAACTGAATAGACCTGCCACATGTCCCTGTCCAACAGAGGACTGTAATTTAGTCCACAACTGCAGGCCCTAACTAGCTGCATACTATGACTGCTTCTTGATATCTTGCAATGACTATCTTATATGAGATGATAGTAACAAAGTCCATCTCCGCAGATATCCCACCATCTCTGCCTCCAATGTATGCCCGCTCAGGACCACTATCTCTAAACGTATGATCTGACAATGGGCCACCCATGAACCAGCTTAGTGGATCATGATCATAAGAAATACCCTAAAGGCACATTCAGAGCTGTTTAAAGCTGCCAGCTTACAGAAACCCATAAACTTCACGCCCTTCTCTCACACTTCTTCAGCCTTCACACTTCTAAGCCCTGCGTCCCATAATACTATAACTGTACCTCAGTGGTCATCACATTAGACATGGAAACGCTTCGCACATAGATGCAATTTAAAGACAACCCCCTTCCAACGTCACACCCTGAACAGTGTAGTATGCTACACATTTAGGAAAGAGCATCAGCACTCCACACAGGAGTAGAAAGCGCTACATCAATGTTGTAATACAATGTAGGACTTGTCATTCCTCTCTAACGTGTATTTGTAAAGCGCACGTTCCCTCAGAAAAGTATCTTGCCGCTGAATAACAGATGTTTATTAATATCTAAGTTAATGGTACTCATTTTATCGACCTCAGAAGAATGAAAGTCTGAGTTAACCTGCCAGGATGTGATCCTGGGACCATGAGGTCAAACACAGGCCTCTATAGAGAACGCATTAGTCCACTAAGCCACCAGACCTGGATTATGCTAACACTCATACGTTGGTACTGGACAAATGGCACCAGTTGACCCAGGGCAATAGAGCTTTCCAATGCAGCCCCTACACTCCAGAGGCAGCTTTGTCTTCAAAACTCATTATCCACTTTTCCTTGAAGGCAAGGTGGATTTCAGTGGCTAGAAATGGTCGTGTCTAGTTTTCCATATAAGTGTCCCTTTCATTCATTCATTCATTTACTCACTGTTTTTATACAACCGCAAACAAAACAATGGGACCACTACTTGAGGATAGTCGAAGATCGTGGTAGCTATCAATGTCTTTAAAATGTGGCAATAATACAGAGTCAAGTCATCCAAAAGACATGCAGAAGAAGGGGAGCCCCACAGAAAGAATACTCGTTTTAGGATCCACATTAAAGATTACTCTCTGCACCCAACACACCATTGGCTCATCAGCTCAATGAAATAAATTACCTATGGGTATATGGTCTTTGCTCTATCTGTGCATGGGTTCAGTACTATATATGCAGGGACTTGGCTGCCTGTGTGATGGAGCTCAGCTGCAGCTGCAGAGGAGTGAGCACTTTTAGACTGGCTTCCACCCCATGTATGCACTTTATGCATTCCATGATATAACGGTGAACCATGTGAATTTAGGTATCTCCCCAATGGACTTCCTTGGTCCCTCCTGACGGCTCTTCCCACCTCAACATCCATTAGAAGAAACAGTGGCAAAGTCAATGGGTCTGGCTTGCATTTTGAGTCCTAACTAAACATTAAAAATCCTGCTGCCGCAAAAAAAAAAAAAAAAAAAGTTCTTATTTTCTTTGCACTTGCCAACTACAAGATACAAATTTAGGGTCACATTACAATTGTCGGTCAGAAAGCATTCCGACCGACTCCTTGTCAGAATGGTTACCGACCGAATCAGATTTAGGGAGTCCGACCGACCGATTACGATGTTTCCAAACACCGTTCGGTCCGACTTCCATTTACTTCAATGGGAGCCTATGTTCCGACTCACCACACAGGCTCGCAATAAAGAAAGGGATTGTTGCGAAAACCATGCATGGGTTCGAAAGAGGGAACCTTTGGGTACCCCCACAGGCCCCAACCAGAGAACTCCGGGTGGAGGGGGGCCCGCTACGGGCCCCCAAAGCCGGTTTCCAACAGCCGATCCATGTCGGACAAACCAATTCAGAAATGCTGTCTGAATCTGACATCATAATACGTTGGTCGGAAAGTCGGTCCATAGCCCTGTATGGTCAGCTCTGACTGACTTGGTTTCTCCAAATGCCGGTCGGAACCGAGTCAGAAATTTCAAACGGTTTCTGACTATCGTAATCGGTCGGATATGTTTTCGAGTCGGTCAGAAATGTGGGTTCCAACACAGATTCGGACAAACCGAATGCCGTTCGGCGCCTTTCCGACAAACATTGTAATGAGGCCCTAAGTGTCTGATGATTCAGCGTACCTTTGGAGAAGTAAAATAGTCCCTCCTGCATTAAAATACAAGCCAATCCATAGGAGGTGGAATGATACACCAAACAGCCAACAGCACGAGCTGAAACCTAATAATTTTCTGGGCAGGACCAAAGCCTAATCTATCTGTATTTAAAAGTTTTGGTGAACTGGGTCATCCAACTGCTGCCAATTAAGACCTACAAAGTGTTGGAGACCAATCTGTTCAAAGAGATAAGCAGGCTTTGACGGGATCAGCACCCTCTGATCCCACTTTCCTGTAGGGACGAACCCCTTCCCCCAAGACTTCCTCAAGTCCCCCCCACTGACTACATTTCACACAAAATATTTGATGTATTTCCTTATCACCTGTACTGATGATGGATTAAGGCCCTACCTTGTTCCATTACACGCTGCGAAGTGATATCCGAGCCACAGTGAAGTGGCTCAGCCAGCCCTGGTTTACAGAAATAAGCATGCTGGGACTTGTAGTTGCAATGTTTCTATTATACATAATAAAACTTTGAGATTAGTGATGTTGAATTAAAACCAGGATCAGCTGGAAGTCACATTGATACAGCGCTGGTGCTAGAATTTCCAAAAATAAAGGAAGATGGACATTTGCCATTTGAGTGCTCAAAAATAAGGCTTTTGTTGAGACCCTAATGTCGGTCCAGACATGCCCCGATTACATGATGCGGCTTGACTTCTATGCCTGTAATAAGTTTCTTTGGCTCTGTACTTCAAAACTACTTTTGGGGCACTTTCCAGAGCAAGTGGCTGTTTCAAGGGTAAAAGCGGTTGCCTTCAAGCACATTTGTTCAAACTACAGTGCACTTAATCCTAGGGGAAGCTAGCGAGCAGCAAGCGGTTTAACACACAGCACAAAAGGACATTTTGTGGTCAGCCACTTCTTTGCCCGGAAATCCAACATCTGCATTTTACAGTATGCGGTAATACAGATGCAGAAAAGTTCAAGAGGTCATTACAGTGGCATATTCCACACACTCAACCATGACACATTGAATCTTGTTAGTGTTGTGTGCAAACCTGCAGGATTTTAGTTGTACACATTTCTGAGATTCTAAAACAGGCATTGCAAATGTAATGACACGTGCACTTATTTTTAAAATCGCAGGAGAAAAGGTCTGCAAAAACAAATGTAGGTGAGAATAAAAATTCACAACTTGATTTTTTACCAGCAAAAAAATGCATACAAAACCCCCCTAAACTGTTTGTACTGGAGAATTTCCCTTTAAAAGCTGTAAAACTTCTTAGGTATATTTGAAAAATAAATTATGAAAACGCAAAATTATGAATTTTGGCCATTTACGCCAGCAGGTTTATAATGTCATACACCCTGCAGGATGTTACGATTTTGACCTATTTGAACTCCTGATCCCTGACCCCTAGACGAAACCTTAGAGTGATCAAATTTCCTAAGTCCATAACTCACCTGGTCAGTCAACTCAATTCAGATGGTTTTTGTCAGAAAATGTGTGAGCTCTACAACAGTAACAGCTGTCTTTGGACAACTTGATGTCTCTAGAGGCACAGTTTAGCAAAGGTATCTACCTACCACAGAGGGGTACATAAGCAGAACTCTCAAATTTACAATCCAGGTCCATGCCAGAAGCTCGTCCAGACTCGGTTCTTGTCTGATTTTAAAAGAAAAAAGATTTAAAAAGAAAAAAAGAATCAACTACAAACCCCAGAATCTAAAGAAAAAAACTGGACTGGATTAGCTACTCATACATGGAACTGAGAAACATGAGAGTTCTTCTTAAATGGAACTGAGAAACATGAGAGTTCTTCTTAAATCTTGTGTCAGAATTTTAGGAAAATATTGCACTGTAAGAAAATCTCATTTTCAGTATATTCAAACCTGACAATGGCCCGGGGAGGGCAGGGTTAGCTTTAAATTACCGTCAGGTTTTTTATTTAACACATCAATCTTGCAACAGGTGAGCCCTGGTCTTGTTTTTAATTAGTGGGATTGTTTAAATGTTTTGAAGTATGGCTCACCTGTTTCATGTCAGATATCACAAGGTTTATTTTCTGATGAGCTATTAGCTGGGGCTGGAAGCTGGATGTTCAAATGCTCAGTCATTGTTTAGGAAGACATTCAACAGTAAAATAGCTATACCAGAAAAGAAGACTGGCTGCATTTCTCGTGTTTGAACATATTTTGGAGCTATTTCTAGAAACGCCCTCCACTACCGATTATTAACTCTGTTCCTGCCACGCCTTAGTCTGGAAAGGCTCTCTTCTAAGGCCTGCATAGATCTTGCAGCTGCTGCACAGACTGCAGTTCTTCTAAAACACAATGCAGGTAGTGTTGCAGTGGTGTTTTGTCCCCCAAAATATAGACCTGCTGCACTGTTTATAGCGGCCATGGATCCATCAGCCAGCTTTCGTTTTTAATCAGGTAGTACTTTGCATTCTGGGACCTGTAGTCTCGCATTTACTAATACTCGATACTGGCCAGGGGCGGATTGGCAAGGCGGGCATTCGGGCATGGGCCGAAGGGCCGGTGCCTCAGTGCCCTCTCTGGGCCGTTTTTTTCTCCCCTGTCCCAGTCCACAGAGAGTGGACTAGGAAAGGGGAGAAAAAAAAACGGCCCACAGAGTGCACAGAGACAGACAGAGAAAATGAAAGCAGCCTCACAACTTCCCATGCACCAGCTTCACCTCAGCCTCCCCCTGGCTACCTGGCTACCTTGGATGAACCAGAAAGCTGTGTTTTGTGCTCCCCTGCCAGGACATTTTCCCAAGGCCTGGAGGGCTGATTAATTTACTAATTGCAGGGGCCTTACCTCTGTTCATGTGCTCCTGAGCTGAAGGTCTGGGGAGGGCTAAGTAGGTTAGTAATAGCAGGGGCTTTGCTGCTTTTCAGGTGCTCCTGTGCTGGAGGGCTGGAATAATTTTGTGACAGAAAGGGGCCTTGCTATTTTTTTTAGTTGCTCAGCATGTAGGCCATTGTCACCTTGGCCCTGTGTCCTGTGCAAGAACAGTATCCTCCCACTTTCATTCCTTGTCTGTGCAAATGGTGTTTCATGAAAGGGCACGCCCCTTGAATGTGGGCCACGCCCCTTAAATATGGGCCACGCCTCTTGAATGTGGGCCACTTTTTTCGTCAGTGCCCGGGCCGAATTGTGATCCCAATCCGACCCTGATACTGGCTGAAAGTGCCACGCACGACCCAGGGTTCATTGACAGCTAAAATGAGGTTTTAAATAAACTGAAACAATCCAACCTTCACAAGCCCTGGGGTCTCTCACAAAGAAAAGCCGAGGACCACGAGCCAAATTATCTCATCCTTATAGTTGCCCCCGCTCAAATCAATGACATCAGTAACGGGCTCTGAAGGATGAAACACGGTGTGGCCCCAACTTGAGTATGCAATAGGGTCCACATGCTACAGCGATTGTCAGCTGTGGCCTCTCCTTCACCCCTGCCCTGCCAAGCAATCAGGCTGAGGCTGGGCTGGGGAGGGGTGATTGCAAGAATCGGCCTCCCTTGGGGCCAGGTGTTTCTCAGGCCTTTGAGCCATTTGCACCTCGGCCCCCTGGGGCCCATGCAGCCCAGAAACGGTGTTAGTATTAACACCTCGCCCACAGCCCTT
The DNA here is from genome assembly GCF_964261635.1 of Lissotriton helveticus. Taxonomy (NCBI): domain Eukaryota; kingdom Metazoa; phylum Chordata; class Amphibia; order Caudata; family Salamandridae; genus Lissotriton; species Lissotriton helveticus. The sequence goes on along the minus strand of NC_136070.1, from coordinate 99,469,754 downwards.
CACATTCAGGGCATAGTGGGCGAGGAAGAATGGGTCTTGCTGTGGGGGCCAGGTGATGTTTGGAATTTTTTTATTTTATTTATTTATGCGATTTTATATAGCGCAGACTTTACCCGAAGGTGTCAGAGCGCTTCACACTAGGAACAGCAATAATACATGAGGAGAAAAATTACAAGTGGACAAATTACAAAAGCAAACGTTAAGTTACATGAATCAAAAGTGAAAATAGTGAGCAACCAAAATATATGAGGTAGCAATCGGTACATTACAGGAGGAAAAAGTGATATGTGTGCAGGTTACAAAAGCGTACAAAGTACAAGTAGAGGTATAATACTGCAATAAATGGCATACACTCCAGCACAAGAACAAACGTTACGTAGGCACTGGTGGCACTTGTGCAAGTATCTAAAGCAAACAAAAGTGAGAGGTAGCATACAGTGTGATACCAGAGAAATGTGACGTGTGCAAGTTACAAAAGGGTACCATACACAGGTACAAGGGTAATACTACAGTAAATGGTAAACACTCAAACTGCCAGAACACACTGGGAAGGCACTTCCCATGCACCAGCTTCACCTCAGCCTCCCACCTGGCTACCTGGCTACCTTGGATGACCCAGAAAGCTGTGTTTTGTGCTCCCCTGCCAGGACATTTTCCCGAGGCCTGGAGGGCTGATTAATTTACTAATTGCAGGGGCCTTACCTCTGTTCATGTGCTCCTGAGCTGAAGGTCTGGGGAGGGCTAAGTAGGTTAGTAATAGCAGGGGCTTTGCTGCTTTTCAGGTGCTCCTGTGCTGGAGGGCTGGAATAATTTTGTGACAGAAAGGGGCCTTGCTATTTTTTTAGTTGCTCAGCATGTAGGCCATTGTCACCTTGGCCCTGTGTCCTGTGCAAGAACAGTATCCTCCCACTTTCATTCCTTGTCTGTGCAAATGGTGTTTCATGAAAGGGCACGCCCCTTGAATGTGGGCCAAGCCCCTTAAATATGGGCCACGCCTCTTGAATGTGGGCCACTTTTTTCGTCAGTGCCCGGGCCGAATTGTGATCCCAATCCGACCCTGATACTGGCTGAAAGTGCCACGCACGACCCAGGGTTCATTGACAGCTAAAATGAGGTTTTAAATAAACTGAAACAATCCAACCTTCACAAGCCCTGGGGTCTCTCACAAAGAAAAGCCGAGGACCACGAGCCAAATTATCTCCTCCTTATAGTTGCCCTCGCTCAAATCAATGACATCAGTAACGGGCTCTGAAGGATGAAACACGGTGTGGCCCCAACTTGAGTATGCATTAGGGTCCACATGCTACACACAAACACCCGCCGGCAGGTTGTACAGAGGTCAGTTGCAAGAGCTATTCTCGCTTTTCATTTTAACAGCAGTGCTTAATTTGAGCCAGTGGTTTCCGGTGTTCAGCCCCAGCACTTAACCATCAACACCGCACTTTTCCTAAGCACCACTGAAGGAGACATTCATTTATGGCAGGCACGTGAAGATTACGCGATTTGCCCAGAATCACAGGATGTTGAACCGACGCAGAGGCTCGAACTTGGTTTCTCAATACCGAAGTCGGCAGATCTGGCCATTACTCCACACCCTCTCCACACTTTCATAGTTGGTTCTGTTTTAAGCGGTGCTAACAAGCCGTCTCCTGACGAGAGCATCGGCACTTATTCCTTACAAGTTAACCGCTGCTGAGCTCGCATTCCTGCAGGAGGTGACCAGGGTACAAACTCTGCATTTAATATTGGTCCGTGGGAGGTAACGCGAGAGAAGCCGCGAGGCGGGAACAGCTCACGCGCTCATTATTAAACGCTTCGAGGCACTGCTGCAGACGGGGCGCGGTCGGCGGACTTCCTGACCTTTGAGACGGCCTCTGCGTGGGCTCGGCATGGACTGACGCAATGCAATGCCATCAAAGCAAGCGATGATGAGCGCACTCGGGGCAATGCCAGGCCAGTGGGCAGCAGCCGGGACCGCGGGCACAGAGCAGCAATTAGAACCTGTTTTCACCATGCGGTGTAACCCTCCAGTGCCCGCGAGCTGCTCTGACGGAAGCTTTTGTGATCAAACTTAGTGCAAAGATCTCGAGTTGTACTACTGGCTCAGCTGTCAGGCAGGCCTGACTCCTTTCACCAGCCCTGCCCTATCAGTCAACAGCATGCTGCATTCTGGGGATTGTAGTTTCGCTTTTAACATTGTGTGAATGGGTTCAACATATCAGCACACACAGTGTTACCTAAAGCGGCTGTACTGGCCTGGGCTGGTCAAGGGACCACTTGGGAGTATGTAAAAGGCCAGGTGTGAATAACCTCGCCCAGTCCGACCTTTCCATTCTGACACCTATGGTAAAAGCAAAATCTATACGTAGTATCAGAATGCAAGAAATGTAGCCATTTACGTACATGTGGATGGGGTAAAGTAATGTCTCTGCTCAGCAACTCTGATTAAACCGACCCTTACAGCTCTACAATAGGTGCACTAGCCAACAGAGCTTTCTTCAAAAGGCAGATGAGCGCAAGATGCTGTTAATGGGTCCCTGTTATGTAACTTTAGTGTGTTTTTTAAAACTAATCCAAGTACTATTACATATATATTTGTATATAGATATGCACATACACATACAGATTATATATTTTTTCTCAGAAACCATGTTAAAGTGATGTTAAAAAGTTAGATATCAAACTACTGTTTAAAAATAAAAAACACTGAATCTCAGCAGTTATAGTTTAATGAGCTAACTAAAACTTGCAACCCTGCCATGCACTGCGTGTTATCTCACCTTACATCAATCAAGACATGTTAAATTACATCACGGATGACTTCACTGAATGCACCAGTCATATACAGCATATTTTTACTGAGTGAACATGTGTGGGTGCATAGCATAGAAATATAGCAAATCTTGGAGGCGTGTGGTTGCACCTGATGAAAGTTACATCACAGAAATGTGGGATGCAAGTATCACTCCTTGTAATACAAGATAAAGGTGAGCCCATCTAATGTGGGTTGCCACAATAGATTTGTAAGCAGGGTGTGGCTTAATGCCAAAAGCCTGTTCCAAAAAGTGTGTGGGAAAGGCCACAGTTTATGCTGACAATAGATGATCCCCCAGTGGAAGTATGGAAATGGGGCCCCTTTAAATAGTTGCCACAGAGTTCTATAGACAAATTATGTAATGAGGGTGTATATATGGTGTGGATGTTCAACTTCAGAACTTTGCTGAAGATTTTGACAAATTGAAGACTGCAGATGGCCACCAAGCAAATAGCCACTCTAGCGCCTTGAAACCCTCACCGGTGATTTGTCACACTTTATAAATCTTTGATTGATTGAATAAAGTAGAATGTATTGGTGTCTCACTTAGAGTTGGTGTTTCTTATTCTGGTGTTGTAGGCGTGGCCTGGGGACCAGGCCCTGCAGTGAACCATTCGCCGTGCACAGCAGTGAGTTTTTCTGCTCTCAGCAGGGTGGGATCAGGGCCTAGCCATAGACTTTCACAGAACCAACCTTCCAGATACACCGAACGTATTTACCACTTCCCGACCACCTCGAGTACCGCTTTAAATACAAATTTCTCAAAAACAGCTGAACAAATTTACATCAAATAACAAAACGCACATTTATGAGTAAAGTTCTAACATCCTGCCCAATTTGGTGTAATTTCAATTTCACCTATTTTTTCTGTATGGAAGGGCACATTTCCTATGGGAATTCACATGAGAACTCAACATTTTGTGACACATCTCCATTTTCTTGGCCCCCACTTGCCAGGTCATCCCAAAACCTTCCAAGAAAGAACTGAGGTGGATAATTTTTTTTTGGGGGGGGGGGGGGGGGGGCGGGGTGAATTTCGTGCAAATTTGTGAAACTGCACCACAGTTATCAGCAAGACAAGAAATGCCCTTTCTATGGAAACACTAACTTTACTAGAACACTGCCACTTTAAATGAACACTACACACACACTCGGTAAATATGTCAAGAAATGTGTGCAGTCTGCACTGACAAAAAAAGACAGCTATAGCTTTATTTATTTTTCTGGTGAAACAATGTCAACAGAGACACAACATTATACTCTACTGGAAATTCACACGGGGGGGGGGGGGGCATTGACATTATCCTAAACGAAGGGGGGGGGGAGCGCAGTTCTGTGCATCATCGTACAATACCCAGCGGGGCAGGTAACAGAATAACATGCGGTGCCCAGGGCACCACTTTCCAATTACAGGTGAACATGCAATGCCCAAGAGCGCCGGCAAGTAATTAACAGATGAACATGCAATGCCCTGGGGCAGTGCCAGGCAGGGAATGAAAGAACAAGCCAGGGAGCAGGGCTGTGTAGGTAAGAGAATATACAATGTTGTGCCATGGGTCACTAACAGGTAGCGTCAAAAAAGTATTGACTTCCCATTGACAGTGCCAGGCAGGTATCGATGAACATGTGATACTCAAAACCAGGGACAACATATTTATTCTGGGGCTAGTGCCAGACAAGTATCAAAAGACCCCCTCCCCCCCAACCCCTCGGCTGAGGGCAGTGCCATGCATGCAACAGATGGTAACAGTACCCCTGGACAGCGCGCACTGCTCCAATGTATAATTGACATGTTTGACAGCAAGAAGAGGATCACGTGCAGTGCCAGCAAAGTAACTAAAAGACATGGAGTGTTCAAGAGAGGAGCCAACTGGGTAAGAAAAGCAGAGTATATGAAAGGTCTCTTGGGGCACTGGGTGTCATACATGAAGGTAATTAATGCCCAGGGGGCAGTGCCCGATAGGAAACAGAAATACACTCGCTCACACGCAGAATCTGCACATCCCAACAGCAGTGCCTATTAGTAGCAAAGAAGAAACCCGAGCAGGCCCAGGCAGTGCATTTCAGGTACCAAAACTAGAAACGCATGCAGCGCCTTGAGGCCACATGAGTAATAGTGCTGCGGCAGCAATTGATGGACGGAATGCAGAATGAATCAGACATTCACCCCCAGTCAAGAGATCTGGGTTACATCCATTGGTCTTTTGCTCACTGCGCCACACCGGTTTGGACCCAGCCATACGCAAATCAGTCTTGACCCTGTGCCTCATGGGAACAGTCCAGCCCGAACTGCCAAGCCAGGTCCTCCCTGGACCAGAAGCAAGCATCCTGGGACCGGTTTGGGTTGTAAAACCCCTCATCAGACAGGCTAGCTTGACTCCAGTGGCACAGTAAGCAAGGGACCCAAATGTGGGCATACCCGTCCCACTTAGGGCGAAAAGTGCTGCGCAAACAAATGATGGACGGGGTGAAAATGATGGATTTAACCCAGATCTGTGAATGAGAGTGAATGTTTGATTGATCCAGCATTCCGTCCATTTCTGTTCCTTTTTGCACTACACGAGTAATAGTAGCAGAACACGAAGGGCAGTGGCAGGCAGGCAGCAGACGCACATGCAGCGCCCTAAGGATGTGCCAAGTAGGTAACACAAACAGTATGTGCCCAGAAAAGAGTCTGCTAATAGCAAATGCAGAAACGCGTGCAGTGCCCATGGACAGTGCCGAACAGGTAACAGGACCACAGAGAGTGCCTTGAGAGTTGCCTGAGAGTTAACATAATACAGTTATGCATGCAGTGCAGGGTGCCAGTGAACATGCAGTGCAGAGTGGCAGTGCCACATATTTAACAGACACCTATGCAAAAAGATACGTACACAGTGCCCAGGAACAGTGGCAGCAAACATTTCACATAAACTACTGCAGTGCCAGGCAGGAAACAAAACTCACACCGTGGCCATGGACAATGCCAACTATTCCCCAGAAAGACATGCAATGCACGGGGGCAACACGCACAGGAATCAGTGCCACGGCGCAGTGCCCTCTAGGACACCAATACACAAGCAGTGCCGAGGGACTATGCCAGCAAAGAAACAGAAAGACATACCATGCACAGGAGCATTGCCAGTGAGGAAATATCTACACATGCATTACCAATGGACAATGCCAACGAGGAAACAGAAACACCGCAGTGCCCAGTGGCCGTGCCAGATAGGTGACACAATATTATGCACAATCAAGGCACTGTAAAACCATGCAGAGCCAGTGAAAGGGCTGCTAGCAGCAGTGATCAAGTGCCAGCCAGGAAACGTAAATACATGCAGCACCCATGGCCAGTGCCAGATATTTAACAGAAACACATGCAGCAGCCAAGCGGCAGTGCAACCCAGGAAACAGAAACACAAGCAGTGGCCAAAGGGCAGTGCCACCCAGAAAACAGAAAAACAAGTAATGCCCAGAGAGCAGGGCACACAAAGTGCCTAGCAGCAGTGCCAGATAAGTGACACTGAAACAGACACACTCCAGAGACAGTAAAGCCATGCAGAGCTGGTGGGATGGCAGCAGACGGCAGTAGCTTGGGGGCCCTGTGCCAGGCAGGTGGGCCAGGCACGCGCTCTCCCATCACTCACTGCTGCTCTGCCGCGAGGAGGCTGCCTGTGGGCACAGGATTCAGCCCGTGCTGCCAGGTGGAGGCTGAGCGAAGTCTCCTTACCAAAGTACACCTCCTTGGAACAGTTCGGGCACTTGGGCATGTTGGCGCGGGGCGGTGTCGGGTGTCGGGTGTCAGGCGAGGTGAGTGTCGGGCGTTGCTGTCAGGCTCCGAGGACGGGCTACGGCTCAGCAGCGCTCTCTGTCTCTGAGTCCTCGTCGCGTCCGCTCGCCTCTTGTACACAGGGTGCGGCAGGGTGGGGCGTAGAGGAGGGACAATGCCCCCGGGGAGGCGGGGGAGGCAGGCAAGCCTCTGTGACTGCATCTGTTAAGCAATAAGCACCAAATGGAGAAACGTAACGGAGAGTAAAAAACCGCAGCAGATAAAACGATAAAAAAAGACCAATAGAGAAGCACAAAAGAAAATAAACTCCGGAGCGAGTAGTGGAAAGAGCGCGATGCAATAAAAATACTGAAAAGAAAATGAAGCCAGAAGAAATGAAATAACATCCCTGCATTGGCTTACACCACAGGAAAAAGTACAAAGCCACAAGAAAGTATAACTGGAACTTAAAGAAATAAAAAAAGAGGAAAGCATATCAAACCACAGAATAGAAATACACAATTAGATCGACAGAATAAAATGCAGAAAAGGAAAAAAGTAAAAGTTGAAAGAAAGCTAACGCAACATTTGAGCACCGAAGTAAAACCCAGAAAAGAAAAGAAATCAGGAAAAAATTAATTAAAACCCGCGTGGAATTCAGGCTCAATATTAGCAGTATTCACTGAATGCATCTACGGTCCAGGCAGAGTTCCTGTTTATTATGAAACATAAATATATTTTTTTAACGAGCGACCAAAATGACAAAAATAAAATTATTCACACCAAAGAGAACCAGAAGGTCGAGTCACAAAGCCTTCGATTCATTAAATCATACGGCCTGCTAGGGGAAAAAAACATTCACAAAATCTCTTCTCTTTCAAAGACACTTTCAGAACTAATACCCTCATTCTCAGACTCCTCCAGGAAGTTAGTTCATCATTGTAAATTTGTAACATCTTCTTATTCATTCCTCACCCTTGATTGCTGTGTCTGATATTGTGTTATTGCCTATATGGTTTTACTCTACCTCTCCTGTTGATTTTTGTGACGTTCTATTTTGTACCATTTCTCTCATGTAACGTAAATGGTTCTATTGTACAGCGCTCTTTCTCCTTCGGATAAAGTCTGCGCTATATAAAAATGCATTAAATAAATAAAATATATAAATAAACCAAGCAGGCTTAACCCCGCGTGCCGTTTCAACGCAAGCGAAACGCCGCTTGCCTTAACCATGCTTATCACTTGACCACGCATATGCGTGGGTAAGGCAGTCAGCGGTCTAGTTGCAGAGTGGATGGGCGGGAAGAGGAACAGGAAGTATCGGGACAAGAAGGACCGGGACGCGGCTTGGTAAGAAGGGCTAGTGTGGGGGGTAGTTTTCAGGATTGGGGGCCAGCCTTAGGGCTCATGGTGGGGGGGGCTGGGGTCGGGGAGCTTTTAGGGCTGGGTTTTAGGGTTCAGGGTGGGGGAAGTGGCAGTTTTCAGGGCTGGGGGCCGTGTTAGGTTTCAGTGTCGGGGGCTAGGTTCGGGGTCATTTTTTGGGCTGAGGCCGGGTTTAGGGTTTAGGGTAGGGGGTCGGGGTAGTTTTTAGGTTTGGGTGAAGTGGATTGCAGGGATGGATTACGTTTTTTGGGCTGAAGGTAAGGGAGTCAGGGTAGTGTTTAGGGCTGGGTGGATTGCAGTGCTGGGGGACGGTTTTTAGGGCTCAGAGCGGAGGGACTGGAGTGTGAGCTTTACCACGCATATGCCTTTACCAATCATGCCTTTACAATGAAATTCATTGTAAAGGCATGTATGGTAAAGACACGGTTGTGGTTGAGACCACGTTGTTTAGGTACGCGGTGTTAAGGCACGTGTTGTTCTGTCATACAACCGGTTTGCCACAGTAAAACATATTTTCACCTTGTACCAAACCCCTTGTCCAAGTCGGAAAAGTCGTACCGCTTCATAAAAAGTATTTTGCTACTAAATCCAAATCACAAATAGGAGAGGCATGAAAGAGGACCACCCTGTGTTTATGGCAAATTCAGAAAGCTGTGTATCAATGACTTGTGATAACAATTCTGACCAGTGTGGTCACAAGCCATTGATCAGTTACTCGCACCCAAGTTAGGGTTTTAGCTGGGGAAACTAAAAGGAGTTGGCCTAACGGCTAGGGCGGTCGACCTCGAATCTAGGGAACTGGATTCGAGTCTCGGCAATGACGCTGAACATCCTGTGATTCTGGGAAAATCACTTCATCTCCCCGTGCCTAAACAAAAAAAATATGAATGTGTCCTCGTATAATGCAACTGGTGCTATGTAAAGCGCTCTGATACCCAATTTGGGTCAACTTTGCGCTATATAAAACTAAGTAAAATAAAAAATAAATAAATAAAGGTGTCCCCTCTGGCTCTGGGATATGCACTCTTGATCGAGTAATGCTCCGCTCAAGTCTTTCTCCACTGGGCCTTGTGCTGGTCTTCCAGGTCAGGGTAGTCATGCTCCTCACCTCACAGAGGTCAAGCAGTCCATCTGGCAGGAGGACCAACAGGTCTTCTCTGATGGCCTAGGCCTTTTCAGAACATTGAAGGGAACAGCAACACAAGGTCATGGCCACAAGCCGTTGTCAGTTTGGGCTGTAGAGCTTCTTGAAAGGTCCAGACGGACAAAACCTACTAACTTACTTAGATGAACTCAAGACAGAATGCAAACTAGCGAATGTGATGAGCAGACATTCGTTGAGTCAAATTTAGTAAACTAACAAATTGTTTTGTCAGCACTCCTGGAAAAGAGATCAACACGGACAACATAGTCACTACTTGGGGGTCATTTCTTCACAACGTTCTCTGCATCTTCCCTCAGTCTTTGTGTAAGAGACCTTACACCTACCATGGACACATCCTAAATCACTGGACACACCTCCACACTTCCATCCGCTTCCTGTAATTATGAAAAACAGTGTACAAGGAAGTGTTATGATTTGTAATGTTCCCCAATATAGGCTTGGGTAGACACATAATCTTTCACCTACATTTTCCATTGTACTACATAACAGGTTTGTGCTGACCTTTTACCTTGTTAGGGTCTGCATAAATGTTGTGTGGTTCTCTCCTAAATCTAGCCTAATTTATTATAATTGAGGATTCTCTGAATCACAGCAGGACTACCATCTTCTGCATAATATCTATGTATAAGGGTCAGCCCTTTGGTCATCCCTTTCGTCATCCTTGGCCGACATGACACAGCAAGGTAGAACCCCTGAGGGTTCTTTTGGGGTATTTAAGCACCATATCTTTTTCTGCGGCAGGCAGAAAGACTTCCATGCTGACACAAGATGCTGAACCATCTGCACGTAGACACTCCAGCACATAGTGGTCTGACATCCCTCGCGGGGTGTCCATCTCGAGACCAAGACGGGGTCCTTCAGTGTTTCATTTCAGGTAATGGGGTTGGTTTTTATCCAAGGGGGATTCTTGGCTCTGCACCCACATACATGCTAGGTATATTTAGGTACTCCAACAACAAAGTTGCCTGCAATGAGGAGCCCACTCAGGTAGGTTTCAGTCGCCACTCTTTTAATGAAACAGAGGCATCACAGGAATAAGGACTACACTACAAGATCCATCAGGCCACGTGGGTGGCCACGCCCATCTGGGCGGGGACTTTTTTATTAAAAACGAGTGATGTTCAAACTGCTGTGTTCAACTCCCTTCTCAAGCTCACAGCCCCTGAGGAAGTGTTTATTCACGAAACGTGTTGGGTAGGATCACGATGATGTCGAGGCACTTTGGCCGCTTGTGAAGCCTCTGTTTCATTAAAAGAGTGGCGACTGAAACCTACCTGAGTGGGCTCCTCATTGCAAGCAACTTTGTTGTTGGATTACTGGTGATGCAGCCTGAGCCGCGAGTGAAGCCCCGCTGTATCTAGGTACAGCCCTGCTGCCGCGTTAAACTACGTGTCAGCGTTAAGGACAGGTATGCCTAATGGAGAGAACTACCAAGCAACTCAAGCGACCGAGGTTGTTTTGCACGACCCACTTGGGAGTTAAATAGAACATTGGGGTGTTTTTACACGGCGACTCACTGCAGGAATAAGGACTACACTACAAGATCCATTAGGCCACGTCGGTGGCCACGCCCATCTGGGCAGGGACTTTTTATTAAAAACAAGTACTGTTCAAACTGCTGTGTTCAACACCCTTCTTAAGCCCACAGCCCCTAAAGAAGTGTTTATTCATGAAGCGCGCTGGCCAGGATCACGATGATGTCGAGGCACTTTGGCCGCTTGTGATGCCTCTGTTTCATTAAAAGAGTGGCAACTGAAACCTACCTGAGTGGGATCCTCATTGCAGGCAACTTTGTTGTTGGATTACTGGTGGCACAGCCTGAGCCGCGAGTGAAGCCCCGCTGTATTTAGGTACAGCCCTGCTGCTGCGTAATCTATGTGTCAGCGTTAAGGACAGGTATGCCTAATGGAGAGAACTACCCAGCACCTCAAGCGACCAAGGTTCTTTTGCACGACCCACTTGGGAGTTAAAGAGAACATTGGGGTGTTTTTACACGGCGACTCACTGCAGGGATAAGGACTACACTACAAGATCCATCAGGCCACGTGGGTGGCCACACCCATCTGGGCGGGGACTTTTTATTAAAAACCTGTGATGTTCAAAATGCTGTGTTCAACTCCCTTCTTAAGCCCACAGCCCCTAAGGAAGTGTTTATTCATGAAACGCGCTGGCCAGGATCACGATGATGTCGAGGTGCTTTGGCCGCTTGTGATGCCTCTGTTTCATTAAAAGAGTGGCGACTGAAACCTACCTGAGTGGGCTCCTCATTGCAGGCAATTTGTTGTTGGATTACTGGCGGCGCAGCCTGAGCCACGAGTGAAGCCCCGCTGTATCTAGGTACATCCCTACTGCAGCGTTAAACTACGTGTCACCATTAAGGACAGGTATGCCTAATAGATGGAACTACCAAGTACACCAAGCGACCAAGGTTGTTTTGCACAACCCACTTTGGAGTTAAAGAGAACATTGGGGTGTTTTTACACGGCGACTCACTGCAGGAATAAGGACTACACTACAAGATCCACCAGGCCATGTGGGTGGCCACGCCCATCTTGGCGGGGGCTTTTTATTAAAAACGAGTGATGTTCAAACTGCCCTGTTCAACTCCCTTCTCGAGCCCACAGCCCCAGAGGAAGTGTTTATTCACGAAACGTGTTGGGTAGGATCACGATGATGTTGAGGCACTTTGGCCGCTTGTGATGCCTCTGTTTCATTAAAAGAGTGGCGACTGAAACCTACCTGAGTGGGCTCTTCATTGCAGGCAACTTTGTTGTTGTATATTTAGGTACATTTAGTTAGGGTTAGCATTGTAGGAGTACACATTATTGCTGTCATATGTGTGTATATATATAACTGCATATATCTATTGTTTCAGCACTATGGTAGAAATCTACCAACCATTTACTCTCTTGGCGCTTATAATCATGTATATCTGTTTCTGTCTTCTGGTTGTTTCAGCACACATATTTTAGACTAGAATGACGCTTGCTCAATAAATGCTTATTGAAAACATCCCCATCATTTATTCTGTGTATCTCTCTGAGACAAAGTGAGCATGAGTGACTGAGCAAAACGTACTGTACTGTTTCCACGATCCCTGAGGGGTCAGGGTTGTCATGTTCGATAGTTGCCTGAAACTATTTTCTACTTGGTAAAAGGAGTCCATAGTGGCACTGTGAGCTAGCTGGTATGCGGGGGAACATTTCCGGTGGGGGTGTCTGGAATCAGTCTGAACACCAGTCACACCGTTTATGTTTTCTATATGCACAGATCCTATTTAGATTTATAGGAACTACACGACAGACAGAACGCAAACTAGCGAATGTGATGAGCAGACAGTCGTTGAGTTAGATTCAGCAAACTAACAACTCATAGTATCAGCACTCCTGGAAAAGAGATCGACACGGACAACATAGTCACTACTTGGGGGTCATTTCTAAACTACTTCCTTTGCATCTCTCCTCAGGCTTTATGTAAGAGACCTTACACCTACCATGGGCACATCTTGAATCACAACACACACCTCCACACTTCCATCCTCTTCCTGTAACCATGAACAAAAGTGTGCAAGGAGGCCATTTTGCCCAGAAAGAAATTCATGCAAAAGGAGCATTTTCTGCAGCATGAAATCCAAACACAGTAGACGCACTGTTGCTCTCTTGAAAACCAGGACATGCTCGAAAGTACACCAGGGGTGTTTAGGAGCAGAGGGCATAGTTCAAAGTGTAAATTGGGCTTTCCACAGAAACTGCCTTAAATTCAGCTTAGTTGTATCTGTGGTCCCTTTATGTTTGTAAAGCAACTCGCACATTTAGAATACATCTTGCATAACTTGTTGACAGACCAAAGCAGTCCTTTCTGCTACAGACAGAACATCTTTCCCTCAGAGTTCATCCAACAAGAGTATACCTTCCCATTTAATCTAATTTCACTTTTTAGAAATCAGCCCACTCTTTTTCCAGTATCCCTTTATCTCACCGCCTTCTTGGCATTGCTTTCCCAGTCTTCAATAAAAAATTAAGTTATCAATGTATTCTTCAAACTGTGCCTCCAATATCAGGCATAAAGGCGTTTTGTTAAAGTGGTACATGCTCCAAGAATCAAAAAGTTTGTCAGGTCCCCTAAATCAGGGTGAGGCTCTACCCGATGGTGCGTTTCCCTTAGATTAATATATACTATAGATCAGGACGATTGTTGTGTTTAATGCTGCACTACAAGTCATTCCAAAATAATTCCTGGGCAACCGTTCTAACAAAGCCCAAAAATAACAAATGCATTATGCACATAAGTGTGGGAGGGACACTTTGTAAGTCGTAAGATGACTCTGATTTAGTCCTTTTCAATTTAAAGAAAATATTCCCACAGAATTAATTGTGATCAAAATGATGTTCTTTATTTTCTTCTCATAATGTTAGCGTTCGATACAGCCAACACGTTTTGTGCCATACACAACGGGACTTCTTCACGGCAATTGTTGCAATCTAACTCCTTTTTGAAATTTACACAGCAACTCAAAGCTGTTCCACATCTAGTCCACAGTTGCTTTAGAAAGGTTCATAATATGTATATCTCATCCAATCTAGGTGAATGATTGAGTCATGAATTACTGCAGCGGCCCCCTTATTCCTTTCAAAAGTAATTTATGACTCAAACATTCACCTAAATTGAATGGCATATGCATGTTATGAACCTCTCTGAAGCAACTCCAAAAAGAACAATTGATGGACAGAATGGTGATCAATGCCACATATTCACCCCAGTACAGAGATCTGGGCCAAAATCCATCATTTGTTTGCTCCCAGTGCCAATCCATTTTAAACCCAGCCATATGCAAATCCTTCTTGACCCTGTTCTACATGGGCGTAGTCCAGCCCGAACTGCCAGGCCAGAGCCTCCCTGGACTGGAAACAAGCATCCTGGGACCAGTTTCGGGTTTCATCCCTCATCAGCCTGGCTAGCCTGATTCCAGTGGCATGGAGAGCACAAGACCACGTCAGCTCTGAGTTGCTGTGTGCACTCTGAATTGATGTGTGCAATAGATTTAAAAAAGGAGATAGATTGCAATAATTATCTCAGATTAAGCCTTGAACAGACCTCTTATTTTCACAGATTAACACCATTTACCCATATGGGGCAGGTTAATGGCCATTATTATTATTATTTTACTTGTTTTTGCACATGCAGTAGGGTTTCGTAGATCTAACCACACTATTAAATCCCTAGAATGATTATAAATGGGAAATATGGGGTATCAAAAGACATTTGAGAGGGCAACAAGCCAAGCAGGGAGAAGTGGGCCTCAGCTGTAATGTTTCGTGCAGTGTGCCATTGTTGTCATTTGGTCTGTCCTCCTATAGTGCTACAAACCAGGCCAAATACAACCCCTACCACACCTGACTCTCAGGGTAATAAGGGCAAGCACTCCAAGGCATCTCGGGGAGGGAGCGTAGGGCATAGAGACTCAGAATACAACACTCATACAAGAGGCACAATAAGTGACTGCCCAGTCCAGTGTTTCTCTTTTAAGAAAAGAGAAATACTTTAATCACACCGAAACCTAATACAGTACATAAAGAAGTAGCACCTACTAGGATGTAAAGTGGGGGTGGACTACAGATTTCACTACACTGAGTAACAGAAAATCTTAGAATTAAGTGTAGGTACAGGCTCACTATGGTAAATGTGCAGATTTCCTGTAATCTGTGACTCATAGGTTAGCCTAAGGATTTAGCGTGACACTTGTAGAATATAGTACTATAGTTTGCCGTTATTTTACCAAAAGATCTGCCTTGCTGATTCACAATCAGAGTCTTTCAGGCATTGGTTCAGTTCGGTTCAGTTAGTCTTTATTTTGATTTTAACAATCATAAAAGACATAATATTACTACAATTTAAAAATACATAATAGCAAAAATGTATAAGATTCCATGACTGACTTATAGCTCAAAACAGTCCACAATAGGATAAAACACATATTCTTTTAAAAACACGATTTAAAAATGAATTAATAAGTAATAATATAAAACAACGCGGGAGCATGACTAGCAAATCATTTTTGCACTATTTTTTGTTGTTCAATAAACACGCAGCAAAAGTGTCAGTACATATGTCCAGGGAAAAGTAAGAATACAGTTCCAAGCATAGGGACTAAAACATTAATTAAATCTGGCAGGATTGGTATACCCTCATCTGTTTAGGGCAGATGACCTCCATCCAGCTCAAAAACTTAGCAACTGCAATCACTATGGATTCCTGTGTGTTTGTTTTCCGAATCCTTAATGCTTCCACGCCCGATCTTGTTCCCAAATTAGAGCAAATTGGTTTGAGACATTTTTTCCTAGGAATCTTGTAGGCTGGGCATACAAAAAAAGTGTGAGCTAATGTTTCAATCTTAGCTGGACATGTGATGCATTTGTCATCTGACGGGGGATGCCAACTACTTGTAAAAGCATTTATAGGGAGGGAGCCCACCCTGATTTGATGGTACAACTTCCTGTCATTCGGTTTAGTAATGACATCCCAATAAGCTTCAAACTTGATATCATGTTTGAACTCCAAAAATCCCCTTGTCAAAATGGATCTTGTTATGGTTGAGAAGTGCTTATTCTTAACAATGTTCCAATATGCTGCCTTAAACTCTTTTTTTGAAGGAAATATGTTGTTGTCGGGGTCTCCAAAAAACTGCTCATCCCTTTGTCAAGTAAAGAAGTTTTTACTTTATTTAACCAATAAATCCTACGTAGGCGATCTGCTCCCCATACTTCATAGAGAGCTTTAGCATGCAAGGACAGCTCGGGAGTAGTCCAGAGCCTTCACGTAAGTGCAATGGGTCTAAAACGCACTGTAGCCTCCATGGTGTTGCAACCCAGGTCTAAATATATGGGTGTAAATGGTGTTGATTGTGGGAGGCCTTCTAGAGCTCTCATAAATTTATTTTGAGCAGCAGTAAGAGATGATAAATCCTCAGAGCCCCAGAGCTCAGCACCATACAATACTGAAGAGCTAATTTTAGAATTATAAATCTTTAAGGCGGGGGCAATGGGCTTGGTCTGTGAAAGCCTGTGTTCTTTTATGAGCCCTCCAGCTAGTTGGGCATGTTTGAGGACCAGCATATCGATCTGGGGTTTCCAATTCAATCTCCTACCTAGTGTAATCCCAAGATAAGTAAATCCATCTCTTTGCTCTAGGAGGACGTTGTCCATAAAGACTCTCCCTTTTATAGCTTTGTGTTTATGGAAAACCATAAACTTGGTTTTCTCCACATATACCACTAGCTCATTATTGCAGCAAAAAACTCAAATCAAGACAGGCCGGACTGCAACCCTTTCTGGGTCTTTGAAAGGATCAAGGTATTGTCCGCAAACATGAACAGGGGTATCTTCATACCAGCTGGGAGGTCCCAGTCGGACAGAATGGGATCTCACACATTCAATAACGGCTTGCGAAGTAGTCGGATAGACTACATATTCCTCAACATTGAATTCTGGTCATCCGAATTAGATATGGAAGTCCAGGAGCGTAATGAAAGTGACCATAACCCCCTGGTGTTATCAATGCAGGTTTTGTGCCTAATTAACGCCAACTACCAACCTGCAGAGCCGCCTATAGCAGATGTCATGCTTACTAATGATTCCAGGAGAGTTAGATGGGCTGTGATCATTGACAATGATGGGGATCTAGAA
This sequence comes from Lissotriton helveticus, assembly GCF_964261635.1. Lineage (NCBI taxonomy): Eukaryota > Metazoa > Chordata > Amphibia > Caudata > Salamandridae > Lissotriton > Lissotriton helveticus. Next base: position 99,452,961 of record NC_136070.1, on the reverse strand, counting down.
CAGATGAAGATAATGGTTGCTCCCTCAGTAGCTACCCTTCAAAATTGTGACACACAGGAGGACATTAATGCAATTGTTCTCCACGTTCACAATGATTTGTTCTTGAAACTTGATTTTTTTAAAATTAAACCTAAAAAACGGATGACAAAAACGCGCCCAAAGCAGTGCCCTGGTATAATAAATTGCATTCGAGAGACTTACAAGTTGCTTTCAAGAACCATTAGATCCAAAATCATTGGTGATATTAAAAAGGCAAGAATCGGGTATAAGATGACCAAATTTCAAGCAAAGAAGGATTGGGACGAGCAACGCTGGCAAGATCTGCTTACAGCCAGTAAAGGGAAAAACATCGTAAAATGTTGGCAGCTTGTTAAATGGGGTAGTGGCGTACTAATCCAAACACTGGTTAATCATGTAGCCCCTGAGTTGTGGGCCTCGCATTATGAGTCAAAGTTTACCATTTCCGCTCTTTCAAATGCCTTCTCTTACTACCTCTTTGCACTTGCGAGAATAAAGGTCGTATCTGTCCTCAAAAAGATCCCAAGAGGCAGGGCCCCAGGCCCTGATTGCATACCGGCGGACCTGTTTTTGCACAATAAAGAAGCTTGGGTAACCTATATACAAATACTGGCCAATGCGATAGTAAGTGGCGCCCCCATTCCAGACACTTGATTTGGTGCCGAAATTCTCCCGATGTATAAAAAGGGCAATCGTTCCCTACCAGGTAATTACAGGCCGATAAGTCTTATATAGTCCATCCAAAAGATTGTTGCCAGGCTAGTGTTGTGCAAAATCCAGACCTGGATAGATGAAATGGATATTCTGTCCCCACTACAGGCTGGTTTCCGCCCATTAACTAGCACTAAAGATCAAGTCTTTAGACTTATGCTAGTTTACTGGCGGGTTGTTATTATCGGAGGGGGCTCAATTTATACAGCTTTTGTTGACCTCAAATCCGCATTTGATTTGGTCCCTCAAACCAAAATGTGGAGTGCTTTTGTGGATATGGGGATGCCATTGAAACTATTGGCCATTTTAGTTAAACTACATGAGTTTAACTACTCACAGGTATGCTGGGGTATGCACGGGAATGTTACGGACGGGTTCTCTGTCACTAAGGGGTTAAGACAAGGGTGCGTGTTGGCACCAACCCTGTTTTCTTTATTTATTAACAGGGTGGTTCAGTACTTTTTTACTTATCATTCAGATGCCCCTATACCAGCTGGTATGAAGATACCCCTGTTCATGTTCGCGGACAATACCTTGATCCTTTCAAAGACCCAGAAAGGGTTGCAGTCTACCCTGTCTTGACTTGAGTTTTTTGCCGCAATAATGAGCTAGTGGTATATGTGGAGAAAACCAAGTTTATGGTGTTCCATAAACACAAAGCTATAAAAGGAGAGTCTTTATGGGTAACGTCCTCCTAGAGCAAAGAGATGTATTTACTTATCTGGGAATTACACTAGGTAGGAGATTGAATTGGAAACCCCAGATCGATATGCTGGTCCTCAAACATGCCTAACTAGCTGGAGGGCTCATAAAAGAACACAGGCTTTCACAGACCAAGCCCATTGCCCCCGCCTTAAAGATTTATAATTCTAAAATTAACTCTTCAGTATTGTATGGTGCTCAGCTCTGGGGCTTTGAGGCCTCGACAACAACATATTTCCTTCAAAAAAAGAGTTTAAGGCAGCATATTGGAACATTGTTAAGAATAAGCACTTCTCAACCATTACAAGATCCATTTTGACAAGTGGATTTTTGGCGTTCTAACATGATTTCAAGTTTGAAGCTTATTTGGATGTCATTACTAAACCGATTGACAGGAAGTTGTACCATCAATTCAGGGTGGGCTCCCTCCCTATAAAAGCTTTTACAAGTAGTTGGTATCCCCCATCAGATGACAAATGCATCAAATGCGTCACATGAGCTAAGATTGAAACATTAGCTCACACTTTTTTGTATGCCCAGCCTACAAGATTCCTAGGAAAAAATGTCTCAAACCAATTTGCTCTAATTTGGGAACAAGATCGGGCGTGGAAGCATTAAGGATTCTGAAAACAAACACACAGGAATCCATAGTGATTGCAGTTGCTAAGTATTTGAGCTGGATGTGGGTCATCCGCCCTAAACAGATGAGGGTATACCAATCCTACCAGATTTAATTAATATTTTAGTCCCTATGCTTGGAACTGTATTCTTACTTTTCCCTGGACATATGTACTGGCACTTTTACTGCGTGTTTATTGAACAACAACAAATAGTGCGAAAAGTATTTGCTAGTCATGCTCCCGCGTTGTTTTATATTATGACTTATTAATTAATTTTTAAATCGTGTTTTTAAAAGAATATGTGTTTTATCCTATTGTGGACTGTTTTGAGCTATAAGTCAGTCATGGAATCTTATACATTTTTGCTATTATGTATTTTTAAATTGTAGTAATATTATGTCTTTTATGATTGTTAAAATCAAAATAAAGACTAACTGAACTGAACTGAACCAATTCCTGATAGACTCTGATTGTGAATCAGCAAGGCAGATCTTTTGGTAAAATAACTGCAAACTATAGTACTATATTCTACAAGTGTCACGCTAAATCCTTCGGCTAACCTATGGGTCACAGATTACAGGAAATCTGCACATTTACCATAGTGAGCCTGTATCTACACTTAATTCTAAGATTTTCGGTTACTCAGTGTAGTGAAAACTGTAGTCCACCCCCACTTTGCATCCTAGTAGGTGCTACTTCTTTATGTACTGTATTATGTTTTGGTGTGATTAAAGTATTTCTCTTTTCTTAAAAGAGAAACACTGGACTGGGCAGTCACTTATTGTGCCTCTTGTATGAGTGTTGTATTCTGAGTCTCTATGCCCTACGCTCCCTCCCAGAGATGCCTTGGAGTGCTTGCCCTTATTACCCTGAGAGTCAGGTGTGGTAGGTGTTCGTTAAGGGTTATGCTTTTGGTGTTCCCCATTAAACCTCAGACTCAGACTCTGGGCTTCAGGGACAAGTTTGGGTCTCAGCAAACGAGTGCACACAGGATGTCCTGGGTACTGGTGCTAAAGAAAGTCAGAATACCAGATTTACTTGCAGATGGCCAGCTCAGGGCAGAGGTGTACATCTGTTTACAATGCAGGGGACATTCCCATCCCAACAAAAGGGAAACCTACTCTAAGGGTTACATATCTTCAACTTTACCATTTAGACACAACCCATCCAACCAAACAACATACTCTTCAATTTGCCCCTCAACAAAATGTGCACCTATCTGTCTTCGTGCCTTATTGATTCCACAGCAATCTATACCTATATGCAATGTGTGGGCCATTTTGACAACCAAAACATGCACACATCTCAAGTCTCTTCTCATCACTCAAGGATACCCTTTATCATACCTGTCCACCTCTTCTAAGATTCAATGTATGTCTTGTTGCCATAAGTTTAAACAAGAAGAGTTTTCTATGTTATGTCTCAGTAAGTTTCCTATTATATAACTTTAGGAATATATTGAGTGTTTAGTTAATTCTTAATGAGAGGATAACAGGTGAGTGGAATGTGTTTTTGACAGCTATTGCATTGTAAACTAGATAACTATGGTGCAGGAGGGTGTGAAGTTGTCGACTGAGGTGTGAATTGTATGTGTTGGGAAGAGGTGTGGCGCAGCGGCCAGGGAGCCTGACTCCAAACCACGAGATTCACAGTTTGATCCCAGGTGCCGGTGGCAGGTTAGCCCAGCACCATGTGATTCTGGGCAATAGCTTGCTTAATCTTCCCGACGGCCCCCAGCGGCTTGACACCCTTGGGTAATTGTGCGCTCTACAAATACTGGATTTGGATTTGTTTAACTGGAGAACATCAAGGTAATGTTTTACATTGATTTTGTATCACTTTACAAAACATAAGGTGAAGTAAACTGTAAGTAAAGTAAACAAGCACTGGCGTTGCCAATAGGTCTCGCAGTAGGAAAGTTGGAGCTATTGGTTTTGTAAATGACAAAGCCCTTTATGTTTTTAAAATGAAAAGAAAAATAAAAGGCATTGTTATTTGCAATTGTAATAGCCCCAACTTTCTTACTGCGAGACCTATTGGCAACGCCAGTGCTTGTTCCTTCTTAAAGTGAGGTTGCGGCCTGCCTCACCGTCCGCTGTGTCAAATTGTGCAGGCTGACGTCACTCCCTCCCCCTCGAGTATACAGACCCCTCCCCATGGAGATTGGTTAGAAATACAATACTTTTAGCTGGAAAACAAAAGTGCGTTTCTCTGAAGTTTTAGGAAGCGAAATTGCCACAGCCCATTACAAAACTGTCACCTTTGTGAATTCTAAAGCTGAACAAGATGATGAAACAACTTGCTATAAAAAGTAACTTTAAAAACGTGGTTGAAAACAATTAGAATTAAAAAAAATAGAAGGGAAAAATTTATGTAAAAGAACATATTTCACGGGCAGGGCTGGCGCAGAGGCTGCGAGTGGGGCACGCCAGCACGTGGAATCACCGTGGGGCACTTTAGTGCCCAGTGTCACGCGCCTGGCTGGGGCATGTTAGTGCACGCCGCCTCGGAGGCACTCATCCGTGCGATAAGCACCAGTGCACCGGAGGGGGGTCAGATATGTTATTACGTATAGTGTGGGTGGCTTGTGTTATCATATGGAGTCTGTTGGGATTTTGATGGGGCTTGGCGCGTGGAGTCGGAGTAAGACGTGATTACATGGCATCTGAGTGAGGTCTGATGTTACACAGAGAGGGGTTGGAGGTGTATTGTGACATTCAGGTGTGTTCTGCATGGGACATCTTATGTGAATCTGGCTGTAAGTGCCAGTACGAAGGGCGAGGGTGGGTCCAGCTAGTGCTGTGGGACGTGTTACTACCTCGAGTCTGGGCGAGGTGTGTTATGTGGAGGCTGGGTGGGATGTGGCATTACGTGGAGTGTGATTGGGACGTGATGGTATGTGGAGTTTGGGAAGCCTTGGTACATGTGGTCTGAGTGAGATATGTTATTACTTTGAGAGTGGGTGGGGCGTGTGGAGTCTGCGTTGCATGTTCTGTTTATGTGCAACGGGGTGAAACATGGTATTAGGCTGAGTGTGGGTGGGAGTGGGTGTAGGATGTGGTAACTGGTGTCTAGGTGGGATTCATTACTATATGGAGCCTGGGCGGGACGTGTAATAATGTGGCATCTGAGTGAGGTGTGCTATTATCCAGTCTGGTTTGGATGTCTTATGTGGACTCTGGGTGGGTTGTACAAATATGTGAAGTGTAGTTTAGATGTGGTATTAGGTTGAGGGTGACTGGGAGTGTGAGCAGGATATGTAATTTGGGTGGGATGCGTTACTATTTGGCATCGAAGTGGGTGTGTTATTATGCAGTGTACGGTTTGGATCTGCTATCTGGAGTCTGGGTGGGTTGTGTTATGCGGCATTGGAGTGGGTGTGTTATTATGCAGAGTCTGGCTTCGATGTGTTATCTGGGGTCTGGATGGCAAATGATATGTGACATTGGAGTGGGTGTGTTGTTATGCAGAGTCTGGTTTGGATGTATTATGTGGCATCTCTGCAGAATTCGAAGGGGGGAAACGGAGACGTCGGAGAGTGACTAAGAAAGAGGCAGAGGAAGTGAGACAGGATGGAGATTCGAAGGGGGGAAACGGAGACGTCGGAGAGTGACTAAGAAAGAGGCAGAGGAAGTCAGACAGGATGGAGAGCAGGCCCGGACTGGCCGTTGTGGTCAATCCCCCGGTCGGCCGCAAGGGTGGGGGCCGGTTTTGGGCCCTGGGGGCCGTTTTTGTTGCAGAGCCGTTTTTGCAGCATAGCTGCAAAATCGGCCCTGTAACAAAATCGGCTGAAAAGCGGCCCTGGCAAAGCACTCGCCCCCCTCCCGCCCGGGGGCGGGGGGGGGCGGCCGAGCACTTTGCCAGGGCCGGTTTTGGTTCCCAGTCCGGCCCTGATGGAGAGAGGGTCAAGGCCGAGGAATAGGAAAGATAGCCACATGACGAAAGAGAAATTAGGGTAGACTGAAAGGAAAGAGGGGGGGAGAAGGTCACAAAAGAAAGACTGGCAGTGAAACAGAGGCGGAGGAAACTGAGGAGGCAGAGTGCGAACACAGAGTAGAAAGGCTTGTGGGAAAAGGCAGATTGCGATAAAGCAGAGACGTATAGACAGATGGACGGAGGTGCGGAAATGTTAACAATGGGATAAGACGGGTAGGAGATGAAAGGCAAGAACAAAAAAATGTGAACAAATGCGTGCGCCGGGAAACTGAGCCATGAATAATTAGGGGAGGAGAAGCCGAGAAGCTGCAGAGCGCACGCTGGGCGAAGCCCTTTGATGTGCTGTGCGGCCGTTAAAAAAAATGCAATTAGGAGGGAGGGAGGCTGATGCGCGTGCTTGTTTGGTCACGTGATTCACGTGAACTTAAAGAAAACCGCAGCAAGAAGCCCTTGGTTTGACGAGGATTTTGAGGACATGAATTCTCGCTCCGCTCAATGCGCTTGCGCGCATTGATAGGTCACGAGACCTAAAAAGGTAGGTATCAAGTTATATATAATACTTTATAGAACATTATTGTCTAATGTGATACATGGGATGATGTATCCTCCGCCATAGAATATATTGGTATTGCAAGTCACCAAGGCGTTCTGTGCACATGAAGATTAAAGAGGCCGAAGGCTGAGTTTCTTTCTAAGGCCACAGATCTTCGAGGAAATTTGCCTTTTCCTTTTAATATACACAAGAGGGTATTCTATTCCTTATAATGCAAGGTCACACCATCACCCTTCTAACAAACCACTTAAAGCCTTGCTATCTTTTCCTCCATATGAAGAGATAGTGTGCTTGTAAACATGATGAATAAAAGTTGACTCTGTAGTAAAAAATTAAAAACACCGAAAGGAGTTTGTAAAATTGTTGCAAAAATTTATTGGAATCAATTTAATGGAAATGAGATTTAAAAAGGGTTGTACCTCATAATGGGAGATTCTTTCCAGTAAAGAAGTATGTCGAAAAAAATAACACATGGCCATAATTCACTCCGTTCTGCTGATCACTGTTCATTTAAAAAGAGAGCAGATCATGTGATCAAAGAAGATTTAGTTTTTTATGTTGGCACAGTGTCCCTTTACACAGATGACACCTTGATGTATATCTGTGAGAGGACATCAACTATCCAAAATTGATCACATTCCTAAAGGACTTTGGTAATATATTCGGCATCAAAATCAAGTGGGATTTGTCGTGTCTCTTCCCCTTCAGTTCTCTGACTGAGGCTTATCGCAGGACGCTGCCAAACACCCCTCTACCCTGGCAGTTTGACACTCTAAACTACTTGGGGGTTCGCATTTACCACTCCAAAAATTATTTGGTAACGGGTAATTTGGGTTGGGCGCTCATCGCTTGGGGGACTTGACTCCCTCCTGGTGCGGGCTGCCCCTCTCCCCCATTGGGAAACATGGCAACCTCTAAAATGTTGGTGTTCCCTCAATTACTATACTTCTTCTCTGCGATCCGGGTGACACTGGGCAAATGTGTCTGCAAGGAATTGCAATCCCAATTGATTGCTTTGATATGGGGCTCGGGAAGATGCAGAGTGGCCATCTCTAAATTATACGCTCAATTAGACACTGGTGGTCCGGGGGCTCCAAACTATGAAAGCTATTACATAGCTGCTCCACTACAGAGGCCCACACGCTGGCTGGGCGGCGACTGCCTTCCGGAACTGGGAAACTGGTTCCCTACTTCCCCAATGGAAAAGGTGCTGGAGTGGTTGTTGGGGTCATCCCAAATAGTGGCTCCCACGTGTGGGAACACATTATTGAGTGTGGCCAGAGGGTGTTGGAAGATGTACCTACGTCGAACGGAGGGACGTCACCTATGGTCCCGATGTCCCCTATGGTCCTTACCAGGCTGCAGGGAGACAGTGGCCACCCCGATATCCCACCCCTGGTCCGAGTCATGGCTGCTTACGTGGGGGATTTATTCACAGAGTGGTTGCCTTGATCATTTGAAGACTTAATGGAAGTTAAAAGGCTTTCTCCAGGCAACTTTCTTCTGGACTCTACTTTGATGCACCAACTTAATCTACTCTGGAACAAAACACACAACACCCCTACGACATCTTGATGCGCCAACTTAATCTACTCTGGAACAAAACACACAACACCCCTACGACATCTTGATGCGCCAACGTAATCTACTCTGGAACAAAACACACAACACCCCTACGACATCTTGATGCGCCAACTTAATCTACTCTGGAACAAAACACACGACACCCCCATGATGTCTTACGTGTTGCACAACCTGTTGGTGCACGGGAGGACGCTGAGGACGGTGATCTTTCTCTACAATGCACTATATCAAATGGAAATGCCCATAGATTGTATCTTATTAGGATGCTTTACAATCACATCTATCTGGCATAGTGGGCAGGCAGATACCCAGGGACACCATACACTATCTGCTGGAACTGATGACATGTTCTGAAGCCATTCAAACCATGCACACATTCATATCTCTCGTCCTTATACTGGCAAAATGTCACATAGCTGTGGCTTTGCAATTTCCCCAGATCCTCCCCAGTGGCAAGCGGATTAAGGGTCCTGAAGGGGGGCATGTATGCCGAGCTAGACGGTCTTGCAAAGCAAGGCAATAGCACTGTGAGGCCCACACAACCAGTGCAGTGGGAAGGGCTCCTGGAGGAGGAGGTTAAGGCAAAGTTGAATGAAAGGCCACCATGACCACATACTGGATGCTCCACACCCTCAGGGCAAGAGGAAAGAGTTTGGTCCAAGATGTGCACAGTGGAACCACACCTGACTTTGAAACAGACTTAACTGTAACTCTCGCACTCCTTTCTCCCCCTCCACCGGGTGGGGGGGCGCCTCTAGCGACATCAAGTGCGAGAACCCTCCTTTATTTAACTAACCACCCATCTATGAGATTGAATGCTAGAAGAACCGGCTTGTTCTTCTTCCTTTTTTAGTCTCTTGTTGTTAAATCCCTGGTGATTTTTCTGTTTTCATGCCGTAAAGCGAGACACCTAGCCCTGTGTTGTATGCTGAGATGCCGAGTTTTATCTTCTGTTACAGTCATTTGTGATTTTTGGTAATCCTACTGTGAAGTTAATTTAACTCAATAAACAAATGCTTAAAAAAAGACCTCAAAACCCACCTCCTTAACTACTACTGGGGATCCTAACCTGTGCTCGACTCCTGATCTCTTTTCACTATACCATATTTGTCTCAGTAATATATGGCCCTCTTCCTGTACTCCATTCTACCTATATTACCTGTATTGTATTGCTCCAACTCTTGTGTCATTCCTCCTTGATTTTGTGATTTATGTTGTTTTTTACTTTGTTATTATGCTTTTTATACCATGTTTGCCTTATACTATCCTGATCATGTAAAGCGCTCTTATACCTCTGGGTCTAGCGAGCGCTATATAAAACTTTTAAAATAAAATACAAATAAATAAAATACAGCTTCCCTACATCACCTGTACCCTGCAACTTTTAAACAGGATGTTAGAAAGGGGAGGTATTATATCACATGTTGGTGGCAGCTATACAGGTTGTTGTACGCTTTGGGGATAACCGTCCTCACCGATGATAGAAATGTGGCTTATATGAATATGGTGGTCCTGGGGATGGATACATCCATGTGGAACTTCATACAGACTGACTCTCCTGAAAGATTTAGAAATCAGTATTGGTCTTTGGACTTCTTAGAATTTACATGGCCATGACACCTCAGGGTACTTAATCTGTTTGGTGAGTTTGTGTAGGTGGGACCTTGAGGATATTTCTGAGGGGTGGGGCTACAGTTCACATTCATAGAGAGGATGTGAGCTAACGTTTAGTGGGTAGTGGGTTAGGAGTGATAAAAAGGCCTTGCCGGGACATGGAGGGATGAGGTAAGTGGGAGTTGTTGATGGGTGAGCCAACAAATTAACAGGGAGAGCAGAGCAGAGCCAAGGGTCATCTCTGGCCGTAGGGGCCCCAGCACGAGCTGAGCCCTGAAAATATTTGGCATGTAAATCACTCAACAGTTTTAGAATATTACAAGGTGTCTTCAGTACATCAGATTATTTAAGAAGTATTTTTTTAAAGGGAGAGTTTTTAAACATGAACCGGCAAACATTCCTGCCCCTCAGCCCCTGCGCTGAAGAAAATGGCCCTAGAGAGCCAAGAGACAAGTCAGTTATCTTGTGCACACTATACCTATCTGAGGTTCTGATTATACTCGTAGCAACATTGTAGCCTGTTAAATCAAACACAATAGAGGTTTTTGTACAGCACACATCCTGCACTCGTGTATTTGGAGGTGTTCTCATATGTGACAATGAACATAACAGTGAGTCGGTGAAATAAAGTATGTGCCTAAAATCACACAATTTGGCAAGCAGGAAAGCCAGTATTGATCCCAGATTTTCCAGTTTAACACTGTGCAATTCAGTCATTAGATGGATATCTCTTTCTGACATCAAAAGTTAATGCTGCAACTCTTGGAGGATGAGATTGAAACGTGGGTGAGAGGCAGAAAACCAAATTTTATTTTTGGCAGTTTTACACAGTGCGACCCTTGCCCAAGCACATAAGTACACGTCACAAAGCACAGACAACATTACACGTTGAGATGAGCCAGACATCTGGCTTGGGCTTTCAGTGGCTCACCCCTCTCTATTTATTGGCAGGGAAAGGTAAAGATATATCAAAAGAGCTTAGGAAAACCTATCCATATGTTTTATCAAACAAGAAATAAAACAGTTCACGACTATGGAGATTAATGTGTGGCAGGGGTTCTCTCCCTCCAGCAGTTTAAGTTGGAAACGATGTAAATCGTAAATGGAGGCTGGGGATAGTTTGGTCCAAGGTGGAACCTAAAAGACAGAGTGCAGTTTATTCTGGGGGTTGTCATTAGAGGCTGCCAACTCCAGAAAGTGGTGCGTCGGGCAAATGGGTGTATCCATGCATGCATGCAATTACATTAACTAAGTTGCCAAAATGCATTGCATTATCGTTTTAAAGTTAAAATGTTTAACTTTAAAACATTAATGTAATGCATGTTATCGATTTAGTGCACATTAAATCCATTAAAAAAGTAAAATAAAATATTCACTTACCTTGCTCCATATCCTTGCTCCAGTCCCGATGTTCTTCTCTCGTGTAGCACGGGCCTCAGCCAATACCCCTAACCAATCCTGGTGCTACTCTCATGCTGTTTACCAGCATGAGAGAAGCACCAGGGTTGGATGGAGCGGGCTCCCTCAGCACTCCCAAGAGCACTGTTCTCTTGTAAAATCTATCCTCATCCCAATGGTTGTTCTCTTTGTGAGTCCAATTGGAAGGTCTGACATCCTGACCTGTGTGAAGTTAAGCAGTGGAGAGAATTTACAAACACGGGCGAGAAGGGAACATCCTGGTTACACATCTCCTTCGAAGAGAAGGGTCTACTGGATGGCAGACAAAGGAGTCCATAGACAACGGTAACTACTTTTGTTGTGTAAGCTTATTATTTTCTATGATGACTGTGACTACTTTTGTTGTGTAAGCTTATTATTTTCTATGATGACTGTGACTACTTTTGTTGTGTAAGCTTATTATTTTCTATGATGACTGTGACTACTTTTGTTGTCCGAGATTTGTACAAACAGTTGCGGGGAATTGTGTGTTGTGTTGGGGGGTAGGATGTGTAGTATTAATATTTCTAAATTCAATCAGTTGTCCCTCCACCCACATTTTTGGCCATCCCACGTGAATCGGTCATGCTATGAGAAGACTGGGTTGAAGCTTTTGAGACTATATTGGAGGCCATAGGGGAAGATGCGTTGGTTGCTAAAATAAAACTGGCAATCTTAAGGCATAGTTTAGGGGTGGAGGGTGGGATTCTACTTCCCTAAACAGAGATAAAGTATACAACTACATTACATACATGGACACTTTTTGTTATTAGGAAAAATAATACTGAATGAAAGACTGTTCACATTGACAAAATAAACTTCAATCCACATTATGGAAAGTTCAATGAAGACCTATGAAAATACACCTCTGCATACACATTTCTAAAGAGCTTCTCTTCACAGCCGCACTCAAAACTACTTAACTCCACTGAAGATGTAATACGACAACACATCTAGGCTAAAACTAGTACTGTCAGAATATGGATTTAAATATTGACCTGCCATAATATCATTGCCAAAATATTGACTACTAGAATATTACAATGGTAAGTATATATTAGCAAGTAAAGGTGTACTGTACTTAACTGCGCCTATATATTCCTGTACGAAATATTTATGTTCACAGAACATAGATGTCGAGTTAGAAATGGTAAATCTACAGTGGAAGAAAATTTCAAAATCATTCTGAGTCTTTGTCACTTTCTCTGGAGAGCCAGTTGTTTGTGATGGTATCTGTATTTCAGCCTTTTCTAATTAGGCAGAAAAAAGTCTCCCAGAGAACCTTGGTGGCAAAGTGCCTTTTCAAAAATACTTGGTAGGGATGTCAAGTAAATGCCCATCTCATTTGTGACACCCTTTGTATTTAGAGAAAGGTCCCCAAGCAGGCGGTTCACAAGCTGGTAACTGTCAGCAGCTTTGTCTACAAGTTGTTTTTTCAGTCACTACTTGCCCCATAGAGAAGCAGCAACTTCCTGATGACTAAATGATTAGTACTATGATCAGAGCCAACAGTAACTTTTCTGTGGGACACTACCACTTGATAATAAGTCATTTTTTGGGAGGTGGGCGTTTTATATAGCACAAACTCTGGACTTCAGCAACGCTCTGCTGATCGCCTCCAAGGAATCAGCATTTCAAGGTCTTCAGGTGGTCCAGAATACAGCCGCACGCCTGGTAACTGGTGCTCCTTACCGGGCCCCTTCACTCCCCCTACTGCGCAAGCTTCACTGGCTGCCTATTCGCAAAAGAATACATTTTAAAATCTGTTGTATTGTTTTTAAAGTCATAAACCAGATGGCCCCTGCCTATCTTGCAGATAAACAAACGAAATACATACCACCTCGCCCCCTTCGTTTTGAAGGGAAGGGCCTGCTCATTGTCCCGCGCATAAGGCAAGCCAGGTTGGGAGGAAAATCCTTTTCACACCTGGCTCCCAAGCTGTGGAAACAACTGCCCCTTGAGTTTCGTCTCACTACTAATTACCTCGGCTTCAGAAAGAAACTCAAAACGCTACTCTTCTAATTTTGTTACCCATCCCAACAGCTGTCCTCAGCGCGGAGATACCCCATTCGGGGTGATTCAGGCGCTTTATAAATGATGTAAATAAAATAAAAAAAATACACTCCACCGGAAGGAATCAGAGCGCTTTACATGAGCACCAGTTGTGTTACAGATGGACACATTAATTTTGTTAGGCACGGGGAGTTTAAGTCATTTGTCCAGAATCACAGGAAGTTGAGCGTCCCTGCCGAGACTCAAACCCAGTTTTCCAGCTTTGAGGTCCACCGCCCTAGCCGTTAGGCCACATTTCTTTCCTTTGTAGGTGTTTAAAGCGAGGGACGGCATTCAGGAAGTCATCACTGGAGTTTGGCTATAGGTTTGATAACTTGCTCTTAGAGTACCTGCTATTTGTTAGGCCCAGACCTGCTCCTGGATATTCTTTCTCTCCGTTGATGGAAAGGTTGCAGGGCAACCGCGTGCCTTTTCCACAGCAAGAGTTGATTTGTGTACAGTATTTTGCCATTCTGTGGTCGGATAAGGTATGCCAGAAAGATCTCCACAATGTGCGGCTGTGATCTCATCTGTTACCAGGTTTATTGTTCCCTCAATGATCCAGGCTTCAAATTAATGCTCTATCTTCAGCCCTCAAGGCAGTAGCCTCGACTCTCAGATCACGTATGTCTTTGTTTCAGCTTTATTTTGTATTCCACTGCAGCTGTGACAAGTTGATAGACCTAATCCAGGTTTAACTGTTGTACATACTTCACATAACTTTCAGGACCAAACCACAAGAAGAAGCTACTTCAAAACACAGATCATCTGAAAGCCAAGCAGCCTGTTCAAATATCTAGTATGGTGCGTCCCCTATGGATTCATTCTTTGTACAGTTGTATGGATGTACACATGTACTAGAGTATTAAAAGCTGGCCCCAGTGTCCATTCTGCTTAGACTGGAAGTTACCAAATATGTTGGAAATGTGAGATAAGGTCCATCCTGGGTGTCGTAGGGTAGTCTTTCTTCGGGCCATGTAAGCATAAGAGGGCATCAGAATGTGCACAGTGGACATCCACGCTAGACAGATGTTGCATCTTAGCATTCAGTATAGCAACAATGCTGGGATTGAAAAACTTGGCAATCTTTGCATTTTTGTCAGATGATACAACCTCAATTGTTCATGCTGGTGACATTGAAATAAGACAATATTATCATTTCCAGTAACAGCGGCTCATACAAACCCATAGTTCATCACATGGCTGGCGGTGAACTCTAATAAAGTCCTCCTCCACCTTCACTGCCTTTACTCCATCTGATAAATTCTAAATAAGGCCCAAAGTCTTTTTTAAGTGGGTTCAGTAGAGATGAGTGATAAGGTCTTTTCTGTAGGAAATTGGCAAAGGATAAAGTCTATGTTCTCTGGCAGATGATTCAACCTCGGTGCTAAACTACAAATGACTTGATTTAAAGTTTTTGGGGATTTGCTTTTAGATATTTCTACTTTCAGTTGGGATTTGATTCTTCTACTCCTTCTTCTGCAGTGGCTCAAATATTTTCCTCTAGGGAGCAGAGTGAGCCAATGGGCAGTGTTTTGAGCGTGTTGGAAGACATTTTAAAAGTGATTTTTAGGGAAGACAATTGCGTTCTTCTAGAATGAAAGTGACGTGGTAAGATTTCTATGCTCCTGCGACAAGATAGGCTTCTGTATATAGAATGGCTTTGATGGGAGCTTGTAGAGGTTTGTGACTGGAGGCTATCATGCCCTGTTCGAATGTCTAGTTCTGACAGTACTAAAGCTTGTGCTTCATTCCCAATGCCTTCCGGAGGAATGGATGGTTTGAGTTTTGAGCTTTGTGATATGAGCCTAGCAGGTTGGTATAGGTAACCAGTGACGGGGAATTACTTAGTTGAGTTAGTATTGTCTGCCTATTTTGTAACAGAGTGTGATGGTTTTAGGAAAAGATTAGGTGGAATTCAATTTCAAGGGGTCAGTACTGGGAAGATTTAGCTCATTCAATTAACCAGTTTCTTAAGGATGGTTTTAGGGTTGAGATGTTTGACGAGTTGAAGATTTGTAGGTATAGGTGGCTGTCATTTGCATATTGCTGTATATTGATGTCATTTTCTTGCACCATAGTGCAAGTGTTTCCTTGTGGAGATTAAGTTGTGTGAGGAGAGCATTGATGCTGGTTCCACGACATGCTCAACAAGAGTTGTCTGTAAAAGTCTATTTTCATGAGCTGGGAACTTGAAATAGGATGGGTTGGAACCTGCTCAGGAACCAGCTCAGGGATTTGTTTTAAATGCCCATTCTGGGCCAGAGGATGTTGTGGTCTAGTATGTAGAATGCCATCAGCAAGTTGAGCACTTCAGAAAGGCAAGCATCTCCTCCTTCGAGTGTACAAAAATGTCATCGATTATTTGGAGTATTGCCATTTCTGTGCTGTAGTTTGGTCTTAAATACTGATTGAAATGCATTGGGGAGGTCATTTGTACAAACGTGAGACAGAAAATGTGGCTTATTTCAGCTAGGAAGGGACGTTTAGAGACTAGACTTAGATTTGGAAGGTGTTCAGAATGTACGTGTTTCTGTTTTAGAAGTAGCATGATTAGGCCTGATTTTAGCTAGAAGGGTTGAGGCTGGAATGTCCCCAGCATGTGTTGCGGGCATGAGCTTCTGCCCTTAGTTTTTTCGCATGCAAGTTGTAGCATTTTGCTTGGTATCAGCACACATAACAATCATGCGTGTGCACTGGGAGCAGCAGTAGCTAGGTGCCGAAAAGTGTTGTGACTCCGGGTGGGACTCTGTGTTCCAGATGGACATATTAGGTGTGCCTTCCATAGGGAGAGGGGCTCACTGCAGTGTCAGAAATTCACTGCGATGGCGGCATAAATTATCAGCACTACAACACTACAACAGGCCTTTTTCCGGACACCCACCAAGGAGAGTAGCCTACTAGCATTGCATTGTAAATTATCTGTTTAATTCAGTACAATCAGTTCCTACTCTACAATAAACCAGTATGCAAGAGTGTAAGTTGTATGTTTGCAATGCTGCATACATTTAGTGTGTGACAGAACTGTGCAAGGCGTGTGTGTCCACTCAAAACACAGAAATGGCGTGCATAGTGGATAGTGTGCATAGTGGATTGTCTCCCTAGCTCAAGTTGTATTTTCCAACCAAACTATTGCTAGTATCTCTACAGAACAAGCATTTACAATGCAACGGTCTCGCCTTTGCAAAAGTTAGAGCTATTGGCATTGTAAATGACAAAAATGTTATGTATGTGTTGGTTTTGAAAACAGATAAATAAATGGCATTGTCATTTACAATGCCAATAGCTTAATCTCTCGCAAATGCGAGACCTATTGCATTTGCAATGCAATAAGTCGCGTATTTACGCAAGTTTGAGCTATTGACATTGCAAATAACAATGCGTTTTATTTATGTTTCAAAAACCAAAACATAAATAAAAGGTCTCTCACACTGCTGTCTCTCTCACATGGCTGCCTCTCTCACACACACAGAGCCACACACACACACACACAAAGAGCCACACACACACAAACAGAGCCACACTCACAGAGCCACACACACACAGAGCCACAGACACACACACAGAGCCACAGACACACACACAGAGCCACACACACACAGAGCCACACACACATACAGAGCCACACACACATACAGAGCCACACACACACAGAGAGCCACACACACAGAGCCACACACACAGAGCCACACACACACACAGAGCCACACACACAAACAGAGCCACACACACAGGCCACCTCTTTTTTTTTGTTGTTAAAAGGATCAGTCTTCAGTCTTCGACATTGTAGATGGAAGTCCTACCAATGTCGATGTCAACTCTGGTTAAGATGTCAATATCACCAGCGTCTTTTACAATAGTTTGAATAGTGTGCTTTGTTTGACACTGAATGGTGGGTGATCTGCAGAGTTGTACTGAGTACAAGTAGCGACAAATTAATATAGTGCTTTGTGACTATCAATGAAGATCTTAAGATGCAGTAGGATAGTAATATGCCTTCTCCTTCCCAACAGCAGAATGTCCCAGACTCACTAATTCCAAATAAAGTAGTCTGCTTCAACTAGCGTGATCTGTTTCTACACGTTTATTATCCAGGTGTTATAGAGAAGTTAACATTACCCTGCCATCATCAGTAAAAAACAAGACTATACTAAAACGAGTCCGTTCGTAAACCAGGATAGCTTTGTTACCTATAAGTTACGTTGGACACAGACCTTTTAAAAATAAACATATATACTGCCAAATCATTGGCATAAAACCCCTTCCTCGACCCCGCTCCCTAAAAGAAGGTCATGCATGATGATCCCCTTAAATCCAACTTCCGACCGCAGGACCCGCTAGACATTGATACGGGTTTTGTGCGTGTACACTGGATGTACAACCAGGGTGTATTCACAATGCAAACTGAGGAATTGGTATTGCAGATGTTTTACTGTTGATCTTGCCCCACACTAAAATCAGCACCTTAGCTCTTGGAGAGGCGATGTGTGTTGGTGGTCCTGCTGGTCAAAAGACTCCTTGCCCCTGAGTTTCTCTGGCGGTGCCCCTAGGGTTGATTTGGGGCGCTCTGTCTTATCACCAGGGGGGATGGGCCCCCAGTGCAATGTGCCAGTGTCTATATATGCAGCCTGCACTCCCCCGCTTCTCTGGAGCTCACATTGGTTCACACCTGTTTTATTTTCTCAATTGCAGGCACCGGTTTGTTGTACTGACCTACTCTCTAGCTTATGACGGCAATCCCAGCCCCACAAGTAATTCCAGCAGTCTGGGGCGGATATATACATGAGGAGGGATCTGGCGTATGCAAATGGGTGCCGCTCCTGAACGGTGCTCAGAACAGGCTGTCCGTATCGGAAGTGCGCACTCGTATAAGCCTCTCAACAAGGCTGTAAACTTTGCATGTTACTTCCCGCAGCACTTTTTAAACGTACATCGCCTCTTGTATGTAAACTTTCAAGTCCCCAAACCCCTCACCGAGGCTCACCGCTTATACTCGGCCCGGGGTCCACGCTAGTTGATGTCATGAGCCTCGGGAGTCACCGCCGCCATTTGAGCGTCTGGAGCAGCTCCCAATACGGGACCTAATACTTCTACCCAGTGCTCGATTCCGCCTGACGCCGAAGTGAAAAGCCCCGTGCTTTGCCGTCACTTCGCGATTCTTCTGCTCCAATCCATCGGCAGTGTTGAAAACAGCCATTTCGCTATGGCGTCTCCTGC
Source organism: Lissotriton helveticus (assembly GCF_964261635.1). Classification (NCBI taxonomy): domain Eukaryota; kingdom Metazoa; phylum Chordata; class Amphibia; order Caudata; family Salamandridae; genus Lissotriton; species Lissotriton helveticus. The sequence continues at coordinate 99,434,517 of NC_136070.1, read as the reverse complement.
CGACAGTCTCCATGAGTCACGCCAGGCTGCTTTGTTTTCTGCTTTCCTAATGCTTTTCCCAAGGGAAAACATATTACTTCTCAGCGCCGCTTGGGCCCCCAGGTATTCTGCCACAGGCCACTGTGCGTGCAGATGCCAGTGCCCCCTCTTTGTCAATATAGATGGCACAGTATTTGGGGCTCAGCTCGGAGCTCTGCAACTACACATCCGCCATGCCTGGCGTCACGTTTACCATCTCTAACGAGAAGTGTACACAAACCGGAGGGGGCACTTGATTGATGTAGGCAGTGGCCAGCTATGCAGAAATGTGGAGATAAAACGAGATATCTTTAAAAACATAGACTTAAAATAGGGGTGAATTTTACATAATTCCCTTTTAAAAAAGATAAGAAATGAACCAAGTAACTTTGTCATACATAGTAACAAGCGCTCCGAACAAGCGCTCTGGATGACGTCAACTTTCCGCTTTTAGAGCCGTCCTTTTCAGACTGGCTTGGCCTGACTTACGTGTGTGGTAAAAGCTTTCTTATCTTCTTTATGGGGCGAAACAGATGGCCAAGTAAGCCAGTCTAAAAAGGAAAGGGCTTAGAGAGAAAGAAGAATGTCACTAGGACCTCTTCTCCAATGGCTGGCCACTGTTTAGCATGAACGGTGACGCCAGCCAATGGAAAAAAGGGGCGGGGCTTAACCTCGCTAGTGGAAAATACTCTATGTCATTAAATCTCGCTAGCTCGACTGCGCATGTGCGCAGTCTTTCGCAGGCCGAGACCTAAAAAAAGGCAATTCCAAGAATTTGATGAGGTGACCTAATTGGTCATCACAAATTAGTGAATGTAAAGCCAAGAGTCCCGGGAGCCTATGGCCCACCTGAAGCTCCCCCAAAAAAATGTATGTGCACATGTGAAGCGCACATATGCCCTATGGGAATGTGTGCACTACATGGCAGATTGAAAAATGCAGTTTTTTGCATTTTTCAAAGTTTGCACATGGTTACCAACGACTTGATGCAATTGCCTTGTCCGAAATGCACAGTTTGCATTTGGAAAATGCTTCATGCATGTGCTTACAGAATCCCAACATGTAATTCCCTATTTGCATTCACAATTTCACTTAATAGCAAAAAAAATTGATAACATATTTCTGACTGGAAAGCCTTTCATACATCATTAAAGGCTATTTTGTATTTTCAAACGGCTGAATTTTGCTATTCGCACCGTTATCGAATGCAAAATTGTTTCATACATGTGGCCCTAAGTGATTTGCCCAGAATCACAGGATGATGAGCGTCCCTGCCGAGACTCGAACCCTGTTCCCCAGCTTTGAGGTCGGCCACTCGAGCCGTTAGGCCACATCCTCTCCAGTCTTGAAGCTTTCTAGACCCAGAATACTATTTCTTTTGAATTGGGTGGGGTGTCACATAAAGCGTTCGGGACTAGTTAGTAAAATGAATCTTTGTGGAATGATATCTAGCAAGCAGGCTGTATTATTTCTGACGATGAGGCTAAGGCCTTTAATGTGGGGTTCGAAGTGGCAGCATACAAGAGGGAGAGAGATGGACTCGGGAGAATGTGTGTTTGGTTGGTCCATTTAGAAGAAAGAGCTGTCTTAGGACCAGTGTTTTGCTTCGATAAGGAACTCGAAGAAGTACCAAGGAGGCGAGCAAGGCTTGGTATGCACCTTTCAGATTTTGAGGTGGTTCATACTATCTGTTTCAGGACTGAAACCCGCTAGGCATTTGTTGTCTCTATTGTGCAGTCTGTTGGTATTGCCTCATCCCTTGGAAGAAAGTGGGATTTGTGGCTTTATTTCAGTATTTGGTTTTGATAACTTGTGTTCATTAAAAATGCAGAGAATGATTTTGAAGGCCTTTCTGCAATGAACATGGAGAGAGACACTATATTTGAATTAAAAAGGAAATTAGGATGGTGTAGGGGTCATATAAACGAAGATGAAGCTTCCAGTTGTTTGATACATTTATTATTTCACAAGAAGGCCCACACCACGCTGCACTCTCTGCTCAGTCTGCCTCGCAACCCTCACCCCATGAATACTACATGCCCCACATTCTCTATTCCAGGCCACAATGACATTCCAAACACGCACAAAGCAGTGGCGGCTGGCATCTACAGGGAGGGGCAAATAAATAACAAAAATAAACACTTACCTTGCGCGTCCTGCACTCCAAGGCCTCTTCTTTCTCGAGTGTGGACCCAAGCAAACTCCCTTGCCCAATCCTGGTGCTGCTCACTTGCAGCATGTGAGCAGCGCCCTGATTGGAGGGAGTGGCCTCACTATGGGCCCGATGTAGGTGGCCATTACCGGTCGGTAACGGCCGAATTCGGCCGTTACCGACCGGTAAATGGGTCATTGAGATGTAGGGGACCATTTTTACAGAATCGGTAAATTTACCGATTCTGTAAAATTACCGATTCGGTAAATCCCACATATAGGTGGCACTGCAAACAGTGCCACAGGCCTTTAGGAGTCGGTATTTTACCACCCAATCCAATTGGGTGGTGAAATACCGAATCCAGGTGTGCATGCACATCTGTGCATGCACACCTGTGCTATGTGGCACACAGACATGCCCTTAGGGCATGTCTGTGTGCCACATGGCACACATGCCTGTAATTGGGGTGCCAGAGGGTGTCAAAGTGACACCCCCTGCACCCTTGCAAAATTCGGTATTTACCAATGTGGTAAATACTGATTCGGTAATGCCCATTGATTCCTATGGGCTTCAATGCCCATAGGAATCAATGGGCATTACCGATTCGGTATTTACCAAATCGGTAAATACCGATTCCTTCTGATTCGGTAATTAATTACCTACATCTGCCCTCCTCTTTTTTACCACTTCTTAAATACCGATTTGGTATGAATCGGTATTTAAGAAGTGGTAAAAAAGATTTACCTACATCGGGCCCTTGGTGCTCCATAGTGCACTATAGATCTGCACTTACTTTCAGCCCAGCTGTCTTAAGACAGCTAGGTTAAGAGGTGTAAATTGCGCATGTCTGGCTGGCCAATCCAAGACGGCCGGCCAAAGAGACATGCACACTTTAAATGGTGCAAAGAGTCCACTCCTCCCGGCTGTTGCTCACCAGGACCCGCCCCGTCCTGATGCTCAGTTCAGGATGGAACAATGAAAAATAAAATGGTAATGAATGACCTTTTTTATTTTTCATCTTGGGGGGCTTTGAGGGGGCGATACTCCTCTGCTCCAACGGAGGAGCCACTCCCCATGCAAAGAGATTGAAGCAGACTATAGCAACAATGCAGTGAAGCACAGGTCAATCACACAATAATAATATACAACTTAATCTACAAGAGATGGGCAGAGGAGAGTCTGCTGCTATGAAAATACGAATAAATCAAAAGACCAAGAAGCATCTATAGAGCAAGAGGAAGGCAACGACATTTACAGACTGGATGAGCCTCCAGCACTCAGCCACCACCCTATTTGCTTTCTGATTGTATGTTACTATGCAACCTCCAAGCAATAAATCACAGAGATGACATGAAATGTTAACTTCCATTCTTTGTTTTGACTGCACGAAAGCCTATCCTCGATTTTGACAACAGCCGATACTTGTGCAAATAAGATAGTTATTGTGGTGTGGAAAGTAAAGGCTCAACGATATTCTGCAGCTTTGTGGGTTTTTTGGTTGCATGTGTGTACTTCAAAAAGTTATGTTCATTGCAACTAAAAGATCCTTCTTTTTAAACGTTGCAAAATGCAAGCATATATTGGGGTAACAGATGGTAAGCATAAGTAGGGTAAGCAAATATATATCTGTATGTGTGTATAAGTGTATATATATATATATGAGTGATGTAGAGTGTGTCTTGTGTCTTGGACAAATGAAAAACTTTAAAAAATATATATTTATATATATAATTTCCCCATTTATTCAAGACACAGGACACACTCTCTATCAGTAAAACCTAGTTTAATCTGGCAACAACGCAGTCGCCAAATCCATAGGTACAATCACAGTTGCCTTACGACTTTAATCGTCCTTGTTCACAGGCAGAGCGGCAGCATAACGAATGAAACAGACTGCTGATTTGCGCCACTTGTACCCTTTATTGCCCTCAGGTGGGGCCTCATAGTATAACAAAATTGCATTTTGGGATCATTTTATTTTTCATTATTCGCTATGTAAAGGTGTGGGCAGGGCGGGGTTGTGATGCACGCAGAGCAGGGGGAGGAGTGGTGGCACTCTCTTAAGTGTGCATAAGGAATTTGCCAGCCGTCTTGCGCCGGTTAAACCATCATGTGCACTTGGCATGTTCAATATAGCTTGGTGGAGAACATGCCCAGCCTCTCAGTCTCTCTCTGAGCGCCAAACCACGGTGCTCAGACCGAGCACAAATGTAAATGTAAATGTAGTGTATTTTGTAAAGCGCACAGCAGTCCCAACGGGGCGTCCCGGCGCTGTATAACGCTGTGGAACCCTTCCTGGCTCTCCCTGTTAGATGCCTCTCTTGGGCACCCCCAAGGTGAAGCCAGGCATCCCAGTGTTGTAGGGGCCGTTGTGGAGATTAAGCAAGCTATTGCCCAGAGTTGCAGCGTGGGACCCATGATTAGAGTAGGTGCCGATGCGAGAATTATCGAGTCCGCGGACATTGAGCCCAAGACCCTGCCGCGTCGGGACTTGAACCCTGGTCCCGGGCCTGATCTCTGCTTCAGAGTCTGCCGCTCTAACCAGTGAGCCACACTTCTCCACTGCTGTAAGGCAGTGTTGTGATTGGTCAGGGGAGTCGGGAGCCTGGGTACTTCCTGTTTTGTCGAGAAGAGGACGAGGATGGAGGAAAGGGGGCAGCCGGTAAGGTAAGTGATATATTTCTTTTCTTTTCCCATTTTCTTTTTTTTATCCCCCTTTCCGTCTCACCACTACAGCCCGGTAGCAGCTGCTACTGTGCCCACTTACCAAAGGAAGTGGTCATCTGGAAGGTGTAGTGACCTCAGACGTAAGTAGCTCATTGTCTACTATTCCTCACTTCCCTTAATGCACCTTAATTAAGTATTTAGGGGACCCCCTGATACCAGGACTTGAGATTTTGACAGACCCAAAAGAAGGCGTGGACAAAGAAGACGGCTGAATCGAGGAGCACAACTGACTTGGTGCCAACCTTCCCAGCCTGCCTACTGCAACCCACCCTCACGGAGCAACCAAATTGTCCTGCCACTGTGCAGATGCCAAGAAACCTGGAGAGCTGCCAGTGCTTCGCCAATTGCCAAAGAAACTCCCTTGAAGTAGAGGAGCTACTCTTCCGCAGCTGCCGGCACCAAAGAAGCAAGACTGCATTCAACGACCTGCTGCCTACGGAGAACACCAATGCAGAAGCCACCCAGGAAGTGGTAGCTGTGCTCCTACAGGTCAGATCTGTCCTCTCTCCAAGTGTGGGGAAGCCAGGACCAACTGGAGCCACACAACATCAATAGCTGCGGTACTGGACCCCTTACAGCAGCCATGGCTTGATGTGTCCACTCCAGACACCAACACCAAGGAAGACCGACCTGAATGTTGAGGTACTTCAGGGACAGAGAGATCCACACAGAGAGTGGCCCTGCTGTTCTCCTTGTCCCTTTTCTGTCAAAGACAAAGAAGTGAGTCTTTGACTGCCACCAACTTACACCTCAAAGCACCTCTGCGCCCGCATCCCACAGCCCCAGTCTGGAGGAGGTGACAGTGCCAGTGAGGTTCTCTGACCCATAAGAGCTAAGCCCATACCTAGGTCTATCCAGACTGGACTTCCAGTCCACGCCTGCAGCCTCTTTCTGCAGGCCCCCTCCAGCACCGGATCTGACATCAAAAGATACCATTGATCTGAGCCCCACAGCCTGAGGAGAAGTGGAACCAGGATGTTCTTGTGTGCCCGAAGATCCGAAGGGTGAGGCTCCCAGTGGGCTCTCCCAAACTGGACCCACAGTCCCAGCTTGCAGCCTTTTTTGACCAGAACATTCCCTATTCAAGTAAAAGCGACACCTGATGCCATAACACACCTCTGCACTCGGACGCTTCAGGATCTCCCAAGGTGACCTGTTGGTGTGGCCTTGGACCTTGCCCCATATTCACCTTAAACCTTGGAGAACAGTCCCATAAGTCACTGTCAAGTGCTCGAATGCAGTACATGTTTTCCCCCATAGGATAACATTCCAGCACCCAAAAATATCACTGTCAACTTTTGAAAACTGTAATAGTTCATAACTTTAAAAGTACTGGCCTGATTCCGATGATCTTGGTGTCTATATCACATAAAAGTGAATGTTATTTTTATAAATTGGTGTCTGATTTCTTTATTGAGTGTGTGTCTCACGTCATGCATTTATGTGTGTGTAAATAATGCTTAGCGCTATCCGCTGACATGCCTAACTGCTTGTCTATACTATCTCAAAAGAGAGCATTTGGGGTGTCATTTGCGTCTCTGTAATTCCTTTGGGGTTTTGCCCGGACTCTGTTAGCAGTGTACCCCTTTTTAGGTCTCGGCTAGCGTAGGCTGCGCATGCGCAGTCTCGCTGGCGAGATCTTATGTCTCAGAGTAGGGAGGCTTGAACCCGCCCCTCTTCTCCAATGGCTGGCTGCCTAAACGGCGGCCAGCCATTGGAGAAGAGGGTTCTGTGACGTCATTTTTGGTAGCTAAGCCCCGTCCGTTTCGGATTGAGGGGCGTTTTTTTTCATTTCTTTCTCTCCTCGAAAAACACGCCCCTCAGTCTGCAAAAGACAGGGCTTAGCTTCCAAAAATGACTTCACCTCCTCTCCCCCCCCCACCCCTCTTCTCACCTTTCTCCTCTCCTTTTGTCCTTAGTAATACACAGAACCCTGGCGATGTCTGGGGCGACAATAGTTACAAGCAGCCCCCACAGAGATGCCCAGCGCCATCCGTGTTCTTTGAAACCACCCCGTGACCTGCTGTCCCCCGCTGCTGTCACAGGCCCAGGACCACCCCTGCTTGCGCTCTCTCCAGCCGCCGCTGCCCGTCTTCCTCCGCTGCTTCTGTCTATAGACAGCACCAACACCAGCCTCCCCCACCGATCTCTCCACCTCCTGCGCAGTACGTCACCAATAGTGACATTTTTGCCGCCATAGAGCAAACTGGGACTTGTAGTCCACTGCTACTGATAATGAAGTAAAATAAGTAGTAATGTCCAACTGACCCTCAGAAAAATACTGTAATGGAGCACCAGAGAAAGTTCTATTAAAGAATTTTACTCTGTGCCGAGTGGAGAATGTACTGAGTCAACAGCAATCGACAACGGCGAAAACAAGAAACTACCATGAACAAGGAAGAGAGACTAAAGTGTTGCGAGAGTCCGGTGCAGCCCTAAGCTGTTCGTCAACTAGGCTGCCATCTTGAGATGAAGACATCACAGTAAAGTCAAACATACAATGGCCCGTTAAAAAATACTGCAAATCTCATTCTTTTAGCAATTTTTTCTACTACTATATAAAAAATTCAAGAAGTTGCTTCATTTGGAAAAATATACATTTTGTTATAAATGATACACAGTGTGAATATCCATTAAAAAAATCTTAAAACACCCTGTGCAACACTAGTCTGGCTACAACAAACAAACAACTACCTAACTTCAACAAGCCTTTTCTACACTATTGCGTTTTATTTTCTTTATGTCGAGGACCTTCCTTTGTGTACAACAGGGACTGCGCCAAGTTCAAAATAGTAACCACACGGACGTACATGTAGCTTCCATTCTTTAATCAATTCTATTTTTGGTAGTAGGCTTATAGAGGCACGTCGACGAGGTGGCCATGTTGGAACGGGTTAGTTTGAAGGGCCAATTGAGGCGCACTTACACGGTACAATGGGTCTCTGGTATTTTGCAATCTTGAGAAAGTGGAAAGTTACTGATTATTGTCACCCACACTTTTGACAAGCTTAACATTTGTGGCGTTAGTACTAAAAGTCCTTGCTTTAATACAGATATTAATTTGACCAAGGGCCTGAACATACTATGCACAGAATTCTTTACTTTGCCAATGTGATTAATAGGATCACACATTTCTTCCATGGCTGCCATAGTATGCCTCTGTTATGTGTTTCTCCTGTGAAGCTTACATGTATTTATGTTTTAAAAAAACATTGTTGTATCTCTGTCTTCTTACTTTCTGGATTGACATCTTACCTGTATGAGAATTGTTTATTTTGGACTCATATATATGTGCATGCTTCTCGCTCTATCTTGCATTCTGATCATTTTTAGGGTCTTCTAGATGATTGCCCCTAAGAGTGAGCACCTTCTGTCTGTGGGAAATATACAGAGTGCGGTAATACTATATCACAATCGTTCTAGTAGCTTTTGTCTTTAATCATTCCTCTTCTACCTTACAGCTTGATAGTAAGTTCACCGGGATGCTAGAAAGGGTCCCCTAAGGGTTCCCTCTTTACACGGATATACTAGGTGGAGAAGCAAGGTAGGGGGTGGGACCACAACCACCACTGTGTCTATCCTCCAGCACCAAACCTGGTGCCACCCTGCACACCTTCCTGGCAGCCTCCTGAAGCAGGTGAGGACTGCTACGGGCGCGGCGCCTCTGTCTCGTAAAGGTCACCTGAAGGCAAGTTCACAGATGGAGCCTACGTCCATCATATTATCATTGTTAGACACAATACTGGCGTCTCAGCTTCCTCGCTTACTTAGTATACTTCCACCTTCCCGTGCTAAGCATGGTTAATGTCTAGGTACCCTGGATGTCACAAGAAACTCCTCATTTGCGTGCCAACATCCCAAATCAGTGACTGGTTACAGTTTAAAGTATTACACAGGGTGTACTATGACAGAATGCGCCTCCACACAGTGAGCAGGGCAGAGACACCCAACTGCTTGCATTGCAGGACAGAGCAAGGAACTTATAAACATACCCTGTGGGACTGCTAGAAAATACAAAGGCTCTGGGCACGAATAGTTAAGGAGCTAAATGATATATTGGAAGTGCAAATCCCTATGGACCCTACAAACGTCCTGCTGGGCATCCCCACAGACGGGGATATTCCCAGATATAAATTCCTATTGAGCAATCTGGGGCTCATAGTAGCCAAGCCGGATATTGCCAGATATTGGGGTAAACCAGAATCGCCTAATATAGCAGAGTGGCGGGCCAGTATGGACCTATATATGGGGGCAGAGAAAACTGTTCATGCTGCCAGGGGATGACCAAAAAAGTTCGGAAGATTTGGAAGCCATGGTTAAATTATAACCTGGAGGTGACCGGGGAGGAAACGGATTAGTGCATGCCTACATTGGATCCATAACCTGTAGACCTATATCCTGGTCTCCCAAGAGGACACATTGGGGACGGGGCATACTGAATCTACAGTGTGGGAGAAGGGATGGGTACCAGTCAAGACATTATTGTAATGTAACCTCAGCAAGTTTATATGTAAAAACTATCAGTGGTACTGTTGAACTTGTTATATATGTGACTCAACTGCTATTCTACTGGCTAAGGTTTAAAAATAAAATAGAAAACAGTTTAAAAAAAAGAAGAAAACAATCAAATTGCATGCACAGATGCACACGCCTGCACATATACATATAACAGATAAACACGCTACATATTGCACAGAGACGCATAATACACATTACGCACACCTCATACTTTAGGTACACAGATAAACACACACTCCAAAGATACACACTCCACAGCATACATTTTACTCACACACACGTACTTACCACTGATTTTTACGGTTGCAAGCTCCGTCTGTGTCGGCAGGAAAACACTTTCCATTGTTTCATGGTGTATTAGTTGAATTGGTTCTAGTGAAGTAAACCAAGGGTGGGAATACATACATTCACACCAGCGGCAGGTTATTTTGCACGGGCAATTGTACTAACTGACTCTTAATGTGATCAGATGACATTAAATGACTGAACAGTCCTTATTCAATCATGAACGTTCATTTACACTATTGCATTCTGGGAGCTGTAGTAATGGTTAAATTAATCAATTCTATTATAGCACCTCACAACTACGATTAGTAAAATGAAAGATAAGGATTAGAAACGTGTTGTCCAAGTCTTAGGGAGCCATCAGGTCATCGTACCATCTAGTACCAAAACATTTGCAAACACCAACCAGCTCACAAAAGAACTTTTGCACCAACTAGCTGGTGTGGACGTTGCTTCCAAGCTCCTTCTGCCGCTGTAAATGTAGATTTTCACTGATGGGTCAATATTGGTTCTGAATATGCTGGTAATTTAGTAAAGGTGTGTGATATGTCAGCGAAAAAACAAGCGACCATATCCACCTCCCTGGACCATGTATTTGTGCGGATCAAAGAGAGCTTCTTTTGATAGAACAGTGCCAAAAAGTCAATCTTGATTATGGGAAACCAAGCATCTCCCTTTCTGCCATCCAAGTGGCCAGACAGGAGCATTGCTCCCAATCCAATGAAAGGTAGAAACCTGCAAGGTGTATTCAACTCTGAGCTCCACTTCGTTCCTACAGTCAATACCCTGGTCAAGGACATCAATTTGCATTTCTCCCATCTCAGGAGAACGGTTCCGCTCCTTCGTTACTACCACCCGGTGGAGTCGGTGAGAGGCCTTGTGATGGCTCGCTTATACCTTTGTAACATTGCTTACACCTGGCGCCCAATGGAATTTATCAGCAGTCTTCAAACAAGGCTCCAAAACTAATCGACCACAATGTGTTTGAGCCTGTGGTGGCACGACCACATAAAACCAGCATTGAATGTACTACCTGTGCTTCCCCAGTACAGCCCAGAATAAAGTGTAGGCTCCTTATTCCATGTACAAGGCTGTCAGGGGCAGAGGCCAAGAGAATCTGCAAAACTCACCATCTACCACCTGTCCAGGAGAGACCTCTGCTCTGCTATGGTGATATCTGAACAAGCCTCAAGATGTAACAAACTGGAGGAAGGTCTCAGCAGTACAGGAATCCAGACTTTCACATTGGGGAACATGCTGAACTCAACCCTCAGGGTGCAACCAAATTACAGCTTTTTTCACAGAGGGCGGAAAACTGATCTTGTGAACCTACAACCAAACCCCAGACCTCTCGAGGTTGTGACTGAGGAAAAATTGAACAGGACCCTCCGTTCACCGATTGGTGTCTCTCTCTCCTCACCTGTGGTTCACCTAACACTCTCAAGTAACCACAGGGAGAAAAACAATACTAGGTAAAAACACTATACATTTTTTAAAATAATCTTTACCCATCAATAGAACTTCCAAATGCAATAATGTGTTACATGGAAGCCGAGTACAGGGAAAGAGGTGCTACTTGACACAGTTTGGAAGTGCTGCAGAATGTAATCCCATGCACGCACCAACACACTGGTTGTTAAATGCATTCTGTTACCAGATATATTTGTGCCTCCAGGGCACTAATTTTCCACCACAGGACTTTCCTTTTCCTTTTTAGGTGCACAATATGGAGCAGTTAAACTAAACTTGGACAGCAGCTCCTAGACTGTCGTGTTAATTGTAAGGCCAGAACTGGAAACCTATGGCCTGATTCACAAACTGCACTTTGTAGTAAATTTTGTAGTGCTGCTGCAGAAACTACTACAAAGTGATATACACGGACTGTACTTTTATAGTAACTTACATTTTTAAGTAAGTTTACTACTTTTTAGTATTCACAAACTGCACATTGCAGTAACTGACACTTTTCGCGTAACCTACTCTTTTGTAGTAAGTCCCTACCTCCATTATTTTCTATGATAATGTGGTGCTGGCCATGTGTGGTGCTGGACTTAGTGCTAAACTGTAAGTTACTCCAAGTGTAAGTTACTCCAAAAATGCAGTTTGTGAGTCCCGAAAAGTAGTAAAGTTACTCAAAAGTGTATGTTATCTTTGTAAATAAGGCCCCTGTTTCAGTGAGATGAAGTGATCAGGCAACACACTGCCAATTCAGGACTATTCTCCAACCATCTTAAACTTCTCTGGTCTGACTGAGTTTTATGATTTACTAAGCCGACAAGTCTCGCTGACAGTTGGTAAAAGCGCAATGAAGCTGCTTTGGCAGCTGTTTCCAATAAAACGGTTCTTATGCGGCTCAAGCGTGGCGTGAGGAGGCCGGGCGATGAGTGTCTGCTCCACGTTTGATGCCTTCATGTTGGCAAATGGACATTTTTCCCGCCTTCCAGGCAGGCGGGAATGTGTGTGAAGTTAAGTCAGGGCGGCGGCGCGGGTTGGGAGTGCTTGAACTGAAAGCAGCTACAGTCACGAGCCCTTAATTACTGTCTCAAGAATGTGCTCTCGCTGGCTGAGAAAAGTCCCATGCTTAAAGGGGGTTTTCTCATGCCTTTTTCCCCAACATAAATCTTTTTTTTCTTTTTGCTGTACTTTTAGATTTTTTACTTATGGCATTGATATGACTAATGCTTCCTTTGCATGGCATAACAAAGCGATTACGCTCCAGGAGTGCTTAATTTGTAAAAGAATGAGTGGCGGTGCTAAAGCTCTGCTCAGAAGCCCAAGGATGGAGCTATTCCATTCCCGTAACGTGGAATACCACGGCTGCCTCGCCTTGAACCCACCACATGCCTCTTTAATCCACTGCCAGATACCCCTACCCCTTTATCTCACTCTTGGGCGTTCAAGCGCTTTCCCTTTGAGACACTTCTCACACCTTTCTCTTCCTCCTTCTTTTGTCTTTGTGTGTTTATCTCTCTCTTTTTGGGAAATGTCTGAAGAGGAAAAACAAGTGCCGATCCCCAAGGATGAGTGCCAGTGGCCCCCACCGGCCCATTTTAAGCACTGAGTCCACCAGTTAGGTGTGCTGGAAGATGGGGCAGGAGACTGATTAGAAGGGGCAGTGGATCAGAGGGGGGGAACATCCTTTACAACGCAACTGTTACAACGAAGTACCTTTACTACGCAACCATTACAACGCAACTTTTACAACGACTTGCGCTAGGGGGCGCTCTAGGATAGGGAATAGTTTCCAACACCTTCCCTACTATCCACGGGGACTGGAGTTGGAATAGTAAATTAAACTATTCACTATCCAGCGCCCCCCAACGCAAGTCGTTGTAACGACTTGCGTTGTAAAACTTGCGTCGTAAAGGCATGCTTTGTAATAGCATGAGTTGTAACGTCATACAACCTCAGAGGGCTACACCACCAGGAGGAAAATCCGGTTTACCAGTTATAAATGGATTCTGCGGAGCACAATGATTGTTTTTGGCCATCCAGTCCTCCTGAATTGAATGCATCATCGTCAGAGGCGCAACTAGAGCCACATTTCGGGGGCGGGCTATGAAAACATTTCGCGGGGGCTGAAACTTTAAGCCATAGGCAGAGTGGAGCTGCAGGGGCTCTTAGAAGGGATGAAACAACACCAGAGCCTCATTAACATGCAAATGGTCTTTAAAAGACCTGTGAAGTGCTCGGGTACGGCTGTGTGTGTGCCCGGGAAGCTGTCTCATCCAGGGCTGCCACACACCACGGGGGGGAAGCTGAAGCCCTTTAAGTCCAATGGGTGTTGCGTGCCTGATCTCCGTGGTATTTACTCAGCTGGATCCAAGGTAAACACTGTACAGGGTCAAAAGCAAACAAATATAGAGTGATCCCCAGAGGCAGGCAGAGGTGCTAGGTCCTGCTATGTTGAGCATTTTTTTTATTTTTTATTTTATCAGAGTTTTATATAGCACAACATTTACCCGAAGGTATCAGATCACTTTACATGAGCACCAGTTGCGTTACACATGGACACAGTCGTTTTTGTTAGGCACGGGGAGATTCATTGATTTGCACAGAATCACAGGATGGTGAGCGTCTTTGCCAAGACTCAAACCCGGTTCCCTAGATTGGAGGTCGACCGCCCTAGCCCTCATCCTCTCCCCATCCACTTAATTCAAGTTGTACATATTCACTGGTTATTGGTATTAGTTGTGCATTTCAGGTTCCATTGCTCTGTCTAATTAATGCAATATTAAGCATTCTACAGCGGTTCTGTAGTCTAGTTCGCCAGAAATGAATTCAGTTGAACCGCTTTGTTACCAGCTATTGTTGTTAGGTGTATCAGTACAAATTGTTAAGTGAATACAACTCTCAGAGCAAACCAGGTGCTTTGATTTCAGACCTTTACATGGCAGCCATGTTGAAACCCCCTTCAATGTTTCAACCCCAGTACCAACTGTGCATGGGAGGGAAGGTGTCTTGGAGGATAACACCTGGTAGCTGTACTGAACAAGTAACTTTCAGTTGTGTTGTTCGGTTAGGTAGATAGGCTGGCATTTACATATTTATTCTTGTTTCACCAGCATAACATTTTGAACAGAAATGTTTTGCAAGTGAATAATAATGGTGCATAGCATCTCAGGCAGGTAGGTAGTTACTAAAAACCCATTTGATACTATGTAATGTACGTAAATAACACTGTTTTTGAGTATGAGTAGAGAATCATGAATGAAAAAAAAAGAAAATCGAAATTGAAATTTACATACAAATGAGAGCAGAGCAAAACTACTCACATCCACGTATTTACACTGTGAAGGTTGTGAGATGTTAGAATTAAGATTTCTTTCCTTGCCAGGAAATTACCCTTTGGAGCTGTTGTTATTCCTGAATGCAAGGGCTTGTCTTGGCGACCGGAAGAAGTGACTTCCAGTAGAAGCTTCTAGCTGTTAGAAGGACCAGAATCTCTATAGAGCACAGGAAGGTTGGGGTGAAGCTAGAAGATGCTGACTGGCAGACCAGAGGTCACAGGTATGAACACAGGGTGATGGAAAAGTAGTCAACTGAGTCATGAGCAAGTTTAAGGACAAGCATTGCTGGTGACTTGTAAAGGGGTCTGTTTTTTGTGGAGAGCTAGCCGGCCTGATGGCAATAGGAAAAGGCGGGAATGTGCCTGCAGAGATGGGAATTGTCCATTTGGAAAGTTTAAGATCTAGGCATAAGGAGCAATGGAGTGGTGAGGGAGGCCCACAGATAAACCATTGTAAAAAAAAATCCAATTTAGTAAGAACTAGTGGATTTATCAATGCTTTGGAGTTGTGGAATGAGAAGAGCGGGCAGATTGTTCATAAATCTAGTACCTGGCACTGACCTGAAGAAGCAGTCACAGTTAGGAAGAATTCCACCGCAAGGGTAGGACTAAAAAGAAGACTGCGATTTCATTCAGAGGGAGCAAATGTCAGCATGTCAGGTGAGATCTCTCACCTGAATGGCCCCGCCATGAGAAATTACAATGGTATTGACCGAGGAATAGCCGTAAGACAATCAGGGGTGCATCTCTTTAAGGAGGGATCAGGAAGGTGGCGAAGAGGAAAATATTTGGAAGCCATCACCATGAAGATGGCACTAGAAACGGGAAGAGAACATTATTTAATCGAGGGGATGGTGTACATGGGAGCAGGAGTAGACCAATAAATGTGCATTCAGGGACAGCACAGTGTACATGTCCCTTAAAGTGCCAGGCAACTGAAGACTGTGGTTAAGAGATATAAGAGGAGGACCAACTGGGGGCAAGAGGTGTGGTGCAGAGGCCAGGGCGGCTGACTCCGGAACACGAGGGTTCATGGTTCGATCGCCGGCAGCAGGTTAGCCCAGCACCACGTGACTCTAGGCAATACTTGGCTTAATCTTCCCGACGGCCCCCATCGGCTTGACACCCTCGGAAAATTGTATGCGCTTTACAAATGCTGGTAATATTATTATAACCGAGGGCAAAGCAGGTGATGCTGGAGGGTGGTGGGGGAGGAGCAAAGGAAAGTAGGGTACTCACCTGTGCCAGACCGATCAAAGAAGATTGCTGATTTTAGTGGCTTGTTGTAATAGTTAAATCAGTGAGTCAAGTGGATTGAATGTAATTCTGACACAGAGGATGAGCAGGTCATTAATGGAAAGATACAGAGTAAGGAAGTTTCATTAAAAAGATGGCACTCCGGTAATTTAGAGAAAAAAAGAGGTCAAAGATACTCGATGGTACTTAGTGAAGAAGTTTGTGTTCACATTTTTTTAGTTGAGGTATTACCACTGCTGATTCAACGCACAGTGGGTGGGTGCCGGGTATGAGTACTTGAGGCACAGGAGAACATTAGAGGAGAGATCATGTGGTTTGATGGCGCATGACCATGAACAGTCGGTGGGATTGGCTAAGATTTGCTAGCGATGGCAAAGTCCAAGATCAAAGCAGAGTGAGTGAAGAGCAGAGAGTGCGTAGGAGGGTGTAGATGGAGCAGCGAGTAGTATTGTGTGGGTTCTCGAACAGCAGTGATTTTAGAAGAAATGTACGATGGAAAGTGATTCACCCAGAGTGACAAATGTGAGATTAGAGTGTGTGATTGTGAGAATAGGCGAGCATGTTGTTTGAGGATGTGGTCAAAGTCACCTGATGAGTCTTTGGAAGCAGCTAGACTTCTCGTTTATGAAGTGATGGAGGGGATTGAGACTGCCACTTAGGCATATACTCTGTGAATTGAGGACCGACACAAGAATGGCGATGCAGATCCGCCCCAGAATTTACGGCCCACCTTCCCTACTGGAGGGCCTTCGGCCTCCATCCCAGACGGCCTGGTTGGTTGTGTAGAATGAGTTGGAGAAAAGGTATAATTTTGTTGTCCCTCCTCAGGCAGTGGACGTACTTAAATGAGCATCAGATCTGTTTAATATGTTGGAAAGTTGGCCACGCAGGGCCCGTCTTGTGAATAGGACTGACATCAATGGAGTATGAATGAGGGCGAGGAAGGATTAATTAGAGTGACTAAGATCACTGGTAACTAATCAGAGCATTAACCCGCATGAGAGTGGGATTTCTTCCAGAAACAAGCCTTTGCCAATTTCACGGTAACTCTCAGGTCATTTATCTGCCAACGCTGGTGGTGCTTAGAAACAGGCTGGCGGCCAGTGTCTGATATATACGGACAAGCAGACATTTACATTACAGACCTTGGGTGCAATCCAACCTTTAGAGGTTACAGAACCGCAAGGGTCCGACTCAGTAGCTGGAAAATGAATTAAGTTGTAAAAAAAAACAAGCATTGGAAATGCAATAGGTCTCGCACCATTAGAGTTAGTGTTTTTAGAATTGTTTATGGGTTTTTTTTGTAAATGTTTAGCATTTTTGTTTCCTGTAGCCAATGCTAAAGTATTACAAATAAAAAAAGCCATAAACATTTCTAAAAGCTCTAACTGAAATGGTCTGAGAACTATTGCACTGTGTGAGGGTGAGGGTGAGTGAGGGTGAGGGTGAGTGAGGGTGAGTGAGGGTGAGGGTGAGTGAGGGTGAGTGAGGGTGAGGGGTTGAGGGTGAGTGAGGGTGAGTGAGGGTGAGTGAGGGTGAGGGGTTGAGGTTGAGGGTGAGGTGTTGAGGGTGAGTGAAGGTGAGTGAGGGTGAGGGTGAGTGAGGTGTTGAGGGTGAGTGAGGGTGAGGGTGAGTGAGGGGTTTTGGGTGAGTGAGGGTGAGGGGGAGTAGTTGAGGCTGAGTGAGGGTGAGTGAGAGTGAGGGTGAGTGAGGGGTTGAGGTTGAGGGTGAGGGGTTGAGGGTGAGTGAGTGAGGGTGAGGGGTTGAGGGTGAGTGAGCGTTTGAGGGTGAGGGGTTGAGGGTGAGGGAGGGTGAGTGAGGGTGAGGGGTTGAGGGGGAGGGGTCGAGGGGGAGGGGTTGAGGGTGAGTGAGGGTGAGTGAGTGAGGGTGAGGGGTTGAGGGTGAGTGAGGGTGAGGGGTTGAGGGTGGGTGAGTGAGGGTGAG
The DNA here is from genome assembly GCF_964261635.1 of Lissotriton helveticus. Classification (NCBI taxonomy): domain Eukaryota; kingdom Metazoa; phylum Chordata; class Amphibia; order Caudata; family Salamandridae; genus Lissotriton; species Lissotriton helveticus. Next base: position 99,416,827 of record NC_136070.1, on the reverse strand, counting down.
GGTTTGAGGGTGAGGGGTTGAGGGTGAGTGAGTGAGTGAGGGTGAGGGGTTGAGGGTGAGTGAGTGTGAGGGGTTGAGGGTGAGTGAGGTTGAGGGTGGTTGAGTGAGGATGAGTGAGAGTGAGGGTGAGTGAGGGGGTGAGGGTGAGTGAGTGAGGGTGAGGGGGTGAGGGGGAGGAATGCGGCCTGCTCTTCCTACTTGTGTGGCAAGTATTTAAAGTTGCTGCCGTAGCTCAAGCTGCTGAGACGGGGGGACATGGGGGGCTGCGACAAGGAAAGGATTGGCAGGGAGGGCGCAACAGGAAGGCTCTCACTGGACGTGCGTGGCTCCACCTAATGCAGGAAAAGGAGGAGTTTCTGACACAAAATATCTGTTGAAAATTATAAATTTAAGTAGGGAAGCTGTGATTTGTCCCGATTTCCTGGGTCCACTGTGTACAAATCGGCCAGTCAACGAGTGTTTATTCGTGTTTTCTTATGTTGAGGCTTTGTTTTTTTTTTTTTACCCCTTAGTGCAGTCTTCTGCAGTTTGTAGAATATAGCGTGAATTCGATCAGAAGGGATCAGAGCACTTTGCGTAAGCGAGAGTTACATTACACTAGGCCACATGCATTGTTCAAGGCATCAGGAAATTAGGGGATTTGCCCAGAATCTCAAGAGTTTGAGCCAAAACTGAGATTGGAACCGGGTTCCCGAGTTCCAAAGACTGCAGATCGGGCTGAAACACCACATCGCGTTTAGAGGGAGGCAGAACCCACATGATGGAAGCTTGGCTCGTTATGGGGTCGAGGTTCCGGTTTTATGAACATGACAATTTAGCTGTAATGAAATAAAGGATTAAATAACGCAATGCCTTGCAGCCAAAAGGTTAATTTAGATCACGGTTTCCTTTTATTATTTACAGCATTGTTCGGGGGGGGGTGGGGGGGGGATATAGAAACAACACGAGGGTCAGCGTGTGGGTTAAAGTAAAAGCAACATGGTGGAGGGTGTGTGCAGGCAGTGGAGCTAAGCATCAGGATGAGCACAACAGGAAGGGGACCGAGCCCTAGCCGTACTTGCAGTGCTGGGAGACGTGAGGCAAGGGATGGGAGTGGAGGTGAGGGGGTGTTTCTGACGTGAATCCTGTGTTAATGAAAAGAAGGCGAGATCTCACTTCTTATGCTCAGCAGTCAGCTCTGCCACTCCCAGCTCTGTAATTCAAAAGTGAAAGCGCTTGCTAAACAAACAATTCATCCTCTCGTGGTCTAGAAGCTGCAATTTTTCACAAAAACACATATTTCGGATGCTATTTATTAGAAATTTAACAAGCATTTGCACCGGAGGCCAGTACTTACCAGCATAGTCCTAGGTCTGTACCGCATTGATGCTGGCTGCGGGTCGGCGGCTCTTTTGCCGAGGATGATCTTCAGAGCTGGGAAGAGAGCAGTGGGCTAACTCGGGAGGGGGCGGAGCGGGTAAAATAAACAAACGAGACGGAGGGAAGAGAGGGGAGGGGGGAGGAGAAATGCGACACGGCGGGAAGGGGAGGGGGCGGAGCGGGTTAAATTAAACAAACGAGACGGAGGGAAGAGAGGGGAGGGGGGAGGAGAAATGCGACACGGCGGGAAGGGGAGGGGGCGGAGCGGGTTAAATTAAACAAACGAGACGGAGGGAAGAGAGGGGAGGGGGGAGGAGAAATGCGACACGGCGGGAAGGGGAGGGGGCGGAGCGGGTTAAATTAAACAAACAAGACGGACGGAGGAGAGGGGAGGGGGGAGGAGAAATGGTACACAGCGGGAAGGGGAGGGGGCGGAGCGGGTAAAACAAGACGGACGTGCACGCGCTTTTAAGCTCAATGCGCATGCGCATTGAGCTTAAAAGTCACGGGCACTGCAAGGAATCGCCACGATTCCTTGCAGTGGATAAAGAGTGGATAAGCCCCCATAGTCTCGCTTGCTCGATGCGCATGCGCATCGACAGGCGAGACCTAAAAATGTGCATGAAGAGTCGAGGTGGAATAAAGGATTTACTGTTAGAAAGTACCCACCTCCCTCCCTCCCCCACAATTTCTTTTGAAAGGCTGCTAATATGTATGAATGTTTTATTACCTTGGTTTTTAAGTACAGCGATGCGATGCGGTGCGTCACACCAATATCCGTGTGTACATTCAACCAGCTCACTGGACCTCACGTCACTTCCGCTCTAGGAATAGCACAGTCTCTTAAGCTCGGAAGCTTCTGTTCAAGGTTTCCACTTCCGGTTCTCCCAGTGACTTCAGCCAAGGGCCAGACTCTCTCCAGCAGGAGCTAACAAACATGCCTCAGCCTGTTTAGATCACTCTCCTTCACGCTAGCATTTTCAAAAGAGGAAAGCGGGAGATTAAAAAAATAATAATCGGGAGGATACAGACAAAATAAAACCCTTTTTGGCTTCAAAAGTCCGGAGTCTCCCGCCTGAATCTGGTCTATTGGCATGTATGCAATCTGAATGCCAGGCAGATAAACAAATAACATGAGTGTTGAGACAATAAGATGCAAAAAGTAGTAGAAATGACATCGTGCGCTCTTTGACCCTTTGATGACATCAAGGGCTGTCCCACCCTTAGGCCCTCAACATATTTTCTGCTGATGGGCTAGTGACAAGGGGTCTAAACTACAGAAATTAAGCATGGTCTCGCAGTCTTGTTTACTTTATATTCTGGTGACTATTAATGCCCTCCACCCACCCCACCCTGACCCTCCAAACTCCCCCCTTCCCACCGAAGTAAGGGGCAGCAAGTGCTGACAGCCAGAGGTTCACCAAAGGAGTGACAATTGCTATTCCTGGCTAATCCTGATTTATGTTAATGAAGAATAAAACAACAGAACTACATGGATGAATACTCTTGATCGAGTCAGCTCATGTTTTTAATACATTTATTATCTGTCGCATATTATTCTTAAATGTATAGGTTTCTAGGAAAACAACAGGTATCGATTGTTTATTATTCCAGAGGGCTGAGTGTGTGTGGCAAGGTTATCCTCCCTTGCCACTCACAACACAGCCATTGTGGTTCTTTGAGACTGATAAAAACACCTTTCTCCCCTCCATCCCCTCAGAATTAATAATCTCTGACACCAGATAGGGACTGGCAAGCCCCTTCTCCAGCCTGAACAATTCCTTGTGTTTTCACACTGGTGGCTGCATAGATCCTTCATAGTCTAATTTGGGATCAGGCCTTCTCCTGTCCTTTAACCCTGAATGCGGAGCCAGCGTGTATCCTTATAAGGGCCCATGCACAAAGAATCCAAGGTGCTTGAGGTATGGGTGTAGGGGCCCTGCAGCACCCCCAGAATCTATGTTAGAGCTTGGAAGATGAATGAACAATAAAAATGTCTTCGCATTTTGTTATTAAATTCTCACATTTGCTGTGCATTCAAAGACAGAGGTCAAGTGTTAGGCTATGTCTTCAGTCATGGAGACTGGTGTTTATTCTTTGTCTGACTGCAACGTTAGAGGATTTTGTAAAGTGAACTAAGTGACAATCTTGCTGGGGAGCAGCAAGAATGGAAGGAAAAGCTATAGGATGTCAGTTTTTTTTAACACAACATAACAATTAAATACCTGTAAATGAACTGTATAAATATTTCAAAATATAGCAGCAGTTAGGAAAGCACCTATAAAGTGCATTATTTTTACAAGTCTGACGTGATGGAAACAAAGATTTTAATAGGATCAAAACAAATCAAAGCTTACTTTGTGATGTGCAAATGATAAATATTCAATGAAACCCGACTTCCCCAAACCCAGTTTGTATGCCGGATCGGACTGCTTATATGGCAATCAGGCAGTGCCAGATGGACTGGTTTGACAGGTAAGTGTGTGGGCCTGTTTTGTGGTCTGCTGGCAGGTTGCTATTGCAAATTTACCATATATTAAAACAAACATTACCCCCAGCAATCTCAAATCCATGCAGTTTTCCATACCTTGCAAAACACATACAGTGTGTCTGTACACGTTCAAAACTGCCCCAGTTTGCAAAAATATGCCACTTTTTTAGCTATCCAATTCAATAAAGGGGCCACTTTTATTTTGATGCCTGGGCCTATTTTCTCTCTCAGTCTGACCCTATTTCTGTGCTATATAATTTCATGAGTAAAACTGCATGTCTATGAAAGCTGAGCACCCACTTTGATGGAAAATGTACTGTCTGTAAATGACATTGTGCTACTACGCCATGGTCTAGCAATATATTTGTGACAGCATTTTATTTTTAAATGCTCCACTGGTTACATACAGCACCCTTACAAATTTCCTGTTGAATGGGCTATGCTTATTTGCTACACTTGTTCTTTCTGTGACGTTTAGATTTTTCACATTCTCTAGGACTTCATCGCTATAACATTGATGGCAGCACCCCCACTTTGAAAGTTATTCAGGGCACCACTGAAAGGATTTGGAGGTGTGGAGTGTCAGAGTGCAGGGTTTCTGGCACCAGGGCACAGGAAGATGGCAAATACATTTATTTTCATCATGTACAAAGTGGAACTAATGAGATGTTGTGAATGTGTCAGGGCCTGATCCATTCTAATTATTTAGAAAATGTCTGCCGATTTCGGCTGCCTCTGCTGTACAATAAGAATGTTCAAAGTTACGAACTTGGTTTCCACCAACTACATGAATATGATTGTGTGGGTGTGTGAATGTGGGTACGAGAGGTTGTAGGGGGGGTGCGAGTGGGTGTTTGAGTGGTTCTATGGATGACGTAATCAGTGGTGTCATCAGTGATGTAATTTGAGATGTCATCAGTGATGTCACTGACATGTCATGAGTGATGTAATATGTGAGGTTATAAGCAATGCATTGCAGGGGTGTAAGTTATAGTTAGCTCAGGTAACTATAACTGCTGAATTTCAATGGTGTTAGTGAAATCTAAGCCTAACTATAACTTCTCTGTAACCTTTGTTTTTTTCAGTGAAGTTCTATAGTTTCTATAATTCTATTTCCTAACTCTAATGTCCCTATAACCTTTTATTGTTTCAGTGAATTTCTAAGTTTACATTTTTTTTTCTCCTAACTATAACTTTCCTATAACCTTCATTTTGTAAGTGAATTTCTATGTTTTTTTAATTACCAGGCGCGTTAGCAGAGTGGTGGAGAAAGGGGATGGGGGCCCCGACCAGCTCTCAGCAATCCCACTGTGTGGGACTTACTGCTGGTAACCATAAGCATCCAAAGAGACTTCATCTTCAACAAGCAGTGCACCAGGAGGCACGTTTGCAGAGTGGTGGAGAAAGGGGGTAGATCCTCTGATGATCTCTCAGCACTAACCCTGTGGGGGACTAGTAGTGCACCGGGAGGTGCCTTTGCGGAGTGGGGGAGAAAGGAGGCAGGGCTTCCCACGAGCTCCCAGCAATCCCGCTGTGTGGGACACTGCGTGGGCCCCCCCAGCACACATAAAAAACAATTACCCAGGGAGGTGGCAGCTCCCGGGGCTTTCCTAAGCACTAATGGGGGGCACTGTGTGTCATGTGCTCCCATTCAATTTCATTTGCATGCCCCCGGGGTCCTGGCCCACCTGGGGGTTAATGAAAAACAAGCACGGGAATCTGCGCTTGTTTTTTTATTTTTACTGCGAATTCACGAATATCATGAATTCGCAGTATTCTTTTTTCTTTTTTTAAATGCAATTTTGACCTGCTGGGGTCCATCTGGGACCCCAGGACCAACTTTATGTGGGCAGGGGATTTTTTTAGACTGGCTGAAGCTGAATCCCAAGATGGCTGCTAACACCTTCCTGGTTGAAATGTTGGCAGCCAATCGGAGCTCTGCATTTTCCTGCATAAGCTTGTTATTTTTCTCGAAGTCGTCACACTCACAGATATCAATAACTCTATTTTCTTACATTTCTCAACAACTACTACACGGATTTACAACACATAAGAATAAGTGGAATCTGCACAACCAAATCTACGTCTCTGCCAAATTTAATGTCATTCCGTCCAGCAGTGCGGGCTGTAGGCGTGTTGACAAGTCCTATGGGAATTAATATAGGAAACGCACATTTTGTTTTAGCCACCTTTTTCACTGACCCCGCCTAGCTGATCACCCTGAAACTTTTCATGCGCAACAAGAATAACTGGCACATTTTTGAAGATTCGTCAAACTGCACCAAAGTTGAAGGCAAGTTTAAAAATGGTTATCCGATTGAATCATGGTCCTAACTATAACTACCTACTGGCGTCCGACAGTAGAAGATATATATATATATATATATATATATATATATATATATATATATATATATATATATATATATATATATATATATATATAGTTTCTGATCAACTGTATCCATTTTGCACTGACCGGATTGATATGAATTAATTCATTCATTGCTTTGTTGATATGTTTTTTAATAATAATTTTTTAAAGGCTTCCTATATTTACTTTCTTTTATAAAAAGTTATTATAGAAATGCATTCTATACTATCAAGTATGAGGTTTTTAACATTGTTTGTAAACCCATATATAGTATGTTTTCTATTTCCTTTCATACTGGCAACTGTGACAACCAATCATGTAACAGACTCACTTGCACTTTAAATACTGACTGCTCCTCCAATAGTGTTGTGTGATCAAGGCCTCTGGGTGGGCCGAAACATTATGCTGGCAGGTTGCGAAAAAATGAAATAAATGAATTTTCACCTGCAAGTTTGGGTCGGCTCTCGTCTCCTTCTCCGGTGGTGTCCTTTTGCATGGTGGATTGCTGAAAATTTGGGTTCAAGTTTGTTTGGCATTTCGGCGGCCGGTACGGCTTCTCCGGACTTGGAGCTGACCCCTCCTTCCTTGTGGGCTGAGCGGCAGGAAGCAATCTCTTCCGGTAACCCGAAAAACTACATTTGACTCCGGTGCGGAGTAGCTGCTCAAGCCCCCGGACTGCTTTATGCTTTGCATCGCTGCCGAAAACGAGACCGGTGCTGTGAGACGGACGTCCCGGCACCACTTGGTGAAATATGCAGAGAGCAACCGTATTTTGTTATAGCAACAGATTGATGAGCTAAACACAGAAATAAGTTATAGGGAAATGGGAGTTGAAGCAGATTCTGCTAAATTCAGGGGAGATATGGCGACCAGGCTACATAAGGAAGAGGAAATAATCAAGAAGCGAAAAGCGTTTAAATTTCAATGCGACAAAGTCGACTATCAGCAAGGTCGCATTTTTACATTCTCTCGAAAATTTGACGCCATCAAAGCTTCTAAAAGTATTTTGAGCTTTGCCTCGGCTACTTTGGGTGTTATTCCAGAATCAGATCTGTTGTCTTCTGCATCAGACATGAGTTCGGTGCCTGATAGTGAATCAGACACAGAAGCAGTTAGAAATGATCCGCGTTTGGGGTTAATCAGGTTCTCGTTAGCGCAGGAGGTAGACTGCCTGCGACACGACAGACGAGCTACCTTACGTCCCAGAAAACCCAGTCAGACCGCAACAAAAGAAACAACAAAAGGCGGCAACAATAACGCAAAGCAGGCCGTACAAGAAAAACCCCAAAATAAATATTACCCCAAAAAGAGATGGAATCAAAAGAATGAAATCCATTACACGATGTCAGCTATCTCATTGCAGGCGACTCCTCTGTCATCAATCTCACTAAGTTTGCTCTTACCCCAGATGATGTGACTATTCTGTCGCTTGGACTAACATACAGTCCAGCGAGTGACTTCAACTACGCGAAAACCAGGATTGATCTGTATAAATATACGCGTAAGTTGAAGCTAAAGAAATATTTCTTGTGCAGTATATTCCGGCTGAAAGCACAGGGGACTCCATCAGACAACCTGTCACCTGGGTTGGTCGCTAACGATTTGGAACTATCACAAGATTTGACATCACTATGGAATGAAGTTTCGAGTACAGGATCTTCAGAGGAGCATTTGGTTCTGGATATGCCAGGGCACACCAACTTCAAACCTAAATTAACTTTCACCCCGCTTATGTTACGCGACAACATTGACATTTTCCACGAATTGACAACCGCTGGGATTAAGAAGCTTTACACAACAACATTAAGGGAGAAACACAAATATTGGGCACATAACAATAGCTACAAGAATTTGGTCAAGAAATTGCAGGCGGAGAATACCATCATTGTCCGCCAATCCGACAAAGGGGGTAATGTCGTGCTTTGGCCTCCTTCTCTCTACTTGGAGGAGGCTTACCTCCAATTAAATGATGTACTGTGTTATAAACGTTGTGATATGGCTATTGTCAGGAAGGTTCAGGCAGAGTTCCACACACTCCTGATGGGTTGGAGGAGTGCAGGTTTGCTGAGCCTGGACGAATTCAAATTCCTCAAAAAAGGTTACCCTGTGATGCCCGTTTTCTATTTGATCCCCAAAGTCCACAAAAATCTTGAAAACCCCCCTGGCAGACCAATTATTTCTTCACGAAGTGGACTTTTGGAAAATACCACCATTTACATTGACTTTTTTCTTCAGGATTTTATCAAAGCTTTACCATCATATGTACAGGATTCTGGTGATTTCTTAAGAAAATTGGACTGTGTATTATGGGAATCAGAATGTTGGCTTGTGACGCTGGATGTTTCAGCTTTATATACCAGCATCCAAAATATTGACGGGTTGAGAGCCATACAATTTTATTTGGGTAACAGACCGATCCAAATGCATGAACACAACAAAATGTTGATGGCTATGATTTCTTTTTGCCTATACAATAACTTCTTCATGTTCAACAATCAGTATTCCCAGCAAATCAGGGGTGTTGCTATGGGGGCCTGTTTCTCTCCCAGTTATGCCTGTTTGCATATGGGCTACTGGGAGGAGCAGGTCCTACATGACACATTCCATGATATTTTTGTTGAACATGTGGTACACTGGTATATTGATGATATTTTCTTTATATGGCGGGGTACCAAACAGCAGGCTAGTGACTACATAGATATGATGAACAATAATGTATTTAATCTTGTTTTCACTTCCAACATCACTCAAGATAAAATCTGCTTTTTGGATGTAGAGGTAGTGGTTAACAACAACAAATTGGAGACTGTACTTTACAGAAAACCTACAGCTGGGAATACAGTCTTGCACACCAAAAGTCTGATACACAGTATCCCCTATGGGGAGATGCTGCGTATCAGACACATCTACAGCACGGAATCCCAATGTAAGCTAGCACAGCAGGCCAGTAAAAAACGATTTTTGGCCAGAGGTTACACTAAGATAGCATTGGATGCAGCTATCCGGAAGGTACACTCTATTCCGAGGAAAGAGGCTCTGCTTCATAAGAAATCTCAGGTAGCAGAACCTAAAACTACCAAACAACCGGTTAGACTTATACTGACGTACAACAGACAGCACCAAGCTCTCCGTAAAATACTTAATAAAAACTGGAACGTGGAATGTAACGACCCGGTTATTGACAGCTTGATGTCAGCCAAGCCTGAAATTTCCTATAGAAAAGCACGCTCGTTGAGCGATGCTCTGGTCAAGTCCAGTCCAGAGGTAACAGCTAATACCTCCCGGTTACAGGCGAGCAAGGATTTCAGAAAGTGCTCGTCATGTAAGGCTTGCAAGCACGGGGTGAGTAGGACAGAATACATTACACCTTTTTCTGACATCCCCTGTGTGATCCACAAACAGCTGACGTGCAAGACTGAGTTTGCGGTGTATGTGCTGGAGTGTCCGTGTGGCCTGCGATATGTTGGGAGTACCAAACTACAGGTTCACAAACGGAAACTCCAGCACATCAGGGCTATTAACACCAGCGACGCCGCTTACCCAGTCGCACGCCATTTCAAGGATCATCACGGAAACAAAAGTCAGCTGTTACAATATTTTGTTATTGATGCAGTTCCACCCCTGAGGAGGGGAGGGAATCGTGTGGCTATCTTACGAGCTCTGGAGACAAGATATATTGTGGATCTAGACTGGAGAGGTGTGGCGCCGCGGCCAGGGCGACTGACGCTGGAATCTGGGGATCCGGGTTCGATCCCCGGCTCCGGCGGCAGGTTAGCCCAGCACCATGTGACTCTGGGCAATAGCTCGCTTAATCTTCCCGACGGCCCCCAGCGCCTAGAGACCCTTACGGGTGATTGTGCGCTTTACAAATGTGGATTATTATTATTATTATTATTATAAGTCCCCTCTAGGCCTGAATGCTAGCGAAGATTTTTATACCTGTCTTAAGTCTCCATTTTTTATCACCACGGTAGCACCATTGTGACTTGAACATCAAACAATGATTTTTAGAATAACTTCCCCATTGCTGTAAATTCTTGATTAGGGGAAGAACAAAGGTTTTTAGTGATTTTTTTAATATAAGAGTTTGGTCTTTTATATTATTTTTCTTGCACATGTTTTGCACATTTTCTTGCACAGAAGTTACATGCTGTTTGCACTAAAATTGCCGCAGGGTTGTAGATGCTTGATCTTTTGGATCATGAATGTTGATATAGATTTAACCCACTTGGATCTTATTATCCTAGGGCTTCGCCTTAGTTTCTGATCAACTGTATCCATTTTGCACTGACCGGATTGATATGAATTAATTCATTCATTGATTTGTTGATACGTTTTTTAATAATAATTTTTTTAAAGGCTTGCTATATTTGCTGTCTTTTATAAAAACGTATTTTAGAAATGCATTCTATACTATCAAGTATGAGGTTTTTAACATTGTTTGTAAACCCATATATAGTATGTTTTCTATTTCCTTTCATACTGGCAACTGTGACAACCAATCATGTAACAGACTCACTTGCACTTTGCACTTTAAATACTGACTGCTCCTCCAATAGCGTTGTGTGATCAAGGCCTCTGGGTAGGCCGAAACGTTATGCTGGCAGGTTGCAAAAAAATTAAATAAAAAAATTTTCACCTGCAAGTTTGGGTCGGCTCTCTTGTCCTTCACCGGTGGTGTCCTTGTGCATGGAGGATTGCTGGAAATTTGGGTTTGTGTTTGTTTGGCATACATATATATATATACATATACATGCAAATGCGTCACTCTATGCCTGAAAGGCTATTGTTTTGACTTATACTGGGTGCTCCCTTGTGTCTGGACAAAGCTATAGCTGTCTGAAGGGCTCTAATTAGAGCGAAACACTGTGTCAGGGGTTGCTTTTACTAATTTCAGGTTGGCTTGGATGGTATTTTACCAATTCAAAGCTGTGATACTGTACCTGGATTGGTAAATGGATTTTGACATTTTACAGCTCGGCATGGACAGCACTGTGCTAGTCCTATGCTTAAAGACTTAGCTATAGAAATGGCAAAAGACTTTGTCCTTTTCTATCTCGGCGTGGATGGCACTGTGCTAATCCTATGCTTGAAGACTTTGATAGGAAAGCAGACATTTGAGGTGAGCAGGTCTAGAGTGTCACTGGTGTTGAGAGTGCTCTAACAGGAGCTGCTTTCCACCTAAACTTGAGAAGTACGCAGAGTTCTCTGCCTCTTTTTTTGCCACTGGGAATGTACTTTGGTTTATTTTCGATGGAGTGTGCATCCACTGGGAAAATACAGTTTTAAACTACAGCATCCAGAAGGCCGTGTGTGGCCACGCCCGAGGAGGGCAGGTGCTGGTTATAAATTACTCAACTCACTGCCACTTCACCTTGCAGACATGAAGCCACTGAGGAAGAGAGTCTGCTATGCTCTCGAAACGCGTCTGGCTGGCATTTAAACACTGAAAGTATTTTCCGTCCTGAATTCCACTAGCATGTCGCAATAAAAGGGTGTTTGAAAAACAGCTTCCGTGTGGCAAGTCTAATTTGGGGTCCTGGACTGTGATGAATTTTGGCGGCCTCCCAGGTCGCGGACTTGGCCCTTCAAACTAAAACTTTGACCTTGCTGACACCAAGACTGGGTACAGCGCAGAGGCGGAAGGGGCGACGCAAGCTATCCAGGTATGAGTGCGAGCCCGCACTTTATTGCTACAGGAAAGCAGAGTGGAACGAAGGCAGGATTAGTAACTTTCATCCACTGGGAATGTACTTTGGTTTATTTTCGATGGAGTGTGCATCCACTGGGAAAATACAGTTTTAAACTACAGCATCCAGAAGGCCGTGTGTGGCCACGCCCGAGGAGGGCAGGTGCTGGTTATAAATTACTCAACTCACTGCCACTTCACCGTGCAGACATGAAGCCACTGAGGAAGAGAGTCTGCTATGCTCTCGAAACGCGTCTGGCTGGCATTTAAACACTGAAAGTATTTTCCGTCCTGAATTCCACTCGCATGTCGCAATAAAAGGGTGTTTGAAAAACAGCTTCCGTGTGGCAAGTCTAATTTGGGGTCCTGGACTGTGATGAATTTTGGCGGCCTCCCAGGTCGCGGACTTGGCCCTTCAAACTAAAACTTTGACCTTGCTGACACCAAGACTGGGTATAGCGCAGAGGCGGAAGGGGCGACGCAAGCTATCCAGGTATGAGTGCGAGCCCGCACTTTATTGCTACAGGAAAGCAGAGTGGAACGAAGGCAGGATTAGTAACTTTCATCCACTGGGAATGTACTTTGGTTTATTTTCGATGGAGTGTGCATCCACTGGGAAAATACAGTTTTAAACTACAGCATCCAGAAGGCCGTGTGTGGCCACGCCCGAGGAGGGCAGGTGCTGGTTATAAATTACTCAACTCACTGCCACTTCACCGTGCAGACATGAAGCCACTGAGGAAGAGAGTCTGCTATGCTCTCGAAACGCGTCTGGCTGGCATTTAAACACTGAAAGTATTTTCCGTCCTGAATTCCACTAGCATGTCGCAATAAAAGGGTGTTTGAAAAACAGCTTCCGTGTGGCAAGTCTAATTTGGGGTCCTGGACTGTGATGAATTTTGGCGGCCTCCCAGGTCGCGGACTTGGCCCTTCAAACTAAAACTTTGACCTTGCTGACACCAAGACTGGGTATAGCGCAGAGGCGGAAGGGGCGACGCAAGCTATCCAGGTATGAGTGCGAGCCCGCACTTTATTGCTACAGGAAAGCAGAGTGGAACGAAGGCAGGATTAGTAACTTTCATCCACTGGGAATGTACTTTGGTTTATTTTCGATGGAGTGTGCATCCACTGGGAAAATACAGTTTTAAACTACAGCATCCAGAAGGCCGTGTGTGGCCACGCCCGAGGAGGGCAGGTGCTGGTTATAAATTACTCAACTCACTGCCACTTCACCTTGCAGACATGAAGCCACTGAGGAAGAGAGTCTGCTATGCTCTCGAAACGCGTCTGGCTGGCATTTAAACACTGAAAGTATTTTCCGTCCTGAATTCCACTAGCATGTCGCAATAAAAGGGTGTTTGAAAAACAGCTTCCGTGTGGCAAGTCTAATTTGGGGTCCTGGACTGTGATGAATTTTGGCGGCCTCCCAGGTCGCGGACTTGGCCCTTCAAACTAAAACTTTGACCTTGCTGACACCAATACTGGGTACAGCGCAGAGGCGGAAGGGGCGACGCAAGCTATCCAGGTATGAGTGCGAGCCCGCACTTTATTGCTACAGGAAAGCAGAGTGGAACGAAGGCAGGATTAGTAACTTTCATCCACTGGGAATGTACTTTGGTTTATTTTCGATGGAGTGTGCATCCACTGGGAAAATACAGTTTTAAACTACAGCATCCAGAAGGCCGTGTGTGGCCACGCCCGAGGAGGGCAGGTGCTGGTTATAAATTACTCAACTCACTGCCACTTCACCTTGCAGACATGAAGCCACTGAGGAAGAGAGTCTGCTATGCTCTCGAAACGCGTCTGGCTGGCATTTAAACACTGAAAGTATTTTCCGTCCTGAATTCCACTAGCATGTCGCAATAAAAGGGTGCTTGAAAAACAGCTTCCGTGTGGCAAGTCTAATTTGGGGTCCTGGACTGTGATGAATATATATATATATATATATATATATATATATATATATATATATATATATATATATATATATATATATATATATATATATATATATATATATATATATATATATATATATATATATATATTGTTTGTCGAACAATGTGTTTCTGTTCAACTCTCAGTGTACCGCCAAAAACAGGGGGTGGCAATGGGGGCCAGTTTCTCTCCAAGCTACGCATGCTTGCACATGGGGGCTTGGGAGGAACTGGTCCTAGGGCTTGGTTTCCGGCACAACATTAGGAACAATCTAGTGGCATGGTTCCGCTTCATTGACGACTTGTTCGTCATTTGGAGAGGGAGCCAGGAAGAGGCCCTCAAATTCATTGAGGATATTAATGATAATCCCCTAAATCTTAGATTCACTGCAACACTCAGTCAAGAAGCAATTACCTTTTTAGATGCTGAGCTCTACGTCAATGGGTGTCATTTGGAATCGAGGGTACACAGAAAAAAGACTGCGGGCAACAGCATTCTACATGCTGCTAGCGCGCACCCAATTCACCTCATTTCTAGTATTCCATATGGGGAAATGCTGCGGTTAAGACGCATATGCAGCAACCCAGTGGAACTAGAACAGGCACAAGAGGAAAGCAGGGAGAGATTCCTGGAAAGAGGATACTCCGCAAAAGTGATAGACAGGGCTATACAGAAATCCCTACTAATGGGGAGAGAGGAGCTCCTAATTAGAAAAGCGGACAGAGAGCTGTCTAGTCAGGCCAAAACTAAGTCAAACACAGTTGAGCCTGAATGCTTCAGATTAATAACAGGATTCACTAAACAACATCAGCAAATCAAGAAAATAGTGAATAAACACTGGCCCATTGTGCTGAGGGATAATGTCATAGGTGAGAGCTTACCAAAGACAATCTCTTTAACCTACAGCAAAGCCCCCTCTTTAAGGGACCATATAGTTCAAACCAACCCGGATCCCTTTACAAAAACGGAGTGGTGGCAGAGAAACAAGGGGTTCTACAACTGTAAAATCTGTAAAGCGTGCACCCATGGTGAAAACACGAAAACCTATAGGGATGGTTTCACAGGAAAGGAACATATGATAAACCAAGTATTAACGTGCAAGACAGAATACGCTGTATATGTTTTGCGCTGTCCCTGTGGCCTGCAGTATGTGGGCAGCACTAGGAATGCTGTCCATAAACGCATCTTGCAACATTTGCGAGCAATTACGAATATGGACAGCACGTATCCTGTTGCGCGCCATTTTAAGGACCACCACCAAAGCAACAATAGTGGTTTAAAATACTGGGTGATTGACTCTGTCATCAATACAAAAAGAGGCGGAGACAGGGAAACCAGGCTCAGAAAACTTGAAACCAAATATATCCTCCTGCTCAATACCAAGGTGCCTCAGGGGTTAAATGTGACTGAAGATCTCCACACATGCTTGCTCTAGATGACGAAGGATATTAGGACTGTGTACTCTCCCCCACGTGGATATTATCCAGGGCCTCACCCGGCTGGGAGAGAACCGGAACGGATCCCGTGGGGGCTGCGAGTGGTCACAGTCCTCAAGAATTATCACTGAAGGAATTATTGCTGCTATTTGAACAGAATGTTAGTCCATTTATTATTATTTTTCACTGTGCACGTTTTTTTGCAACCAGGCTAAGAACCATTGAAGTTTAATGAAATTGCAGGTTCTCACACATTAGGTTGTCTGTTGATTTGCAAAAAAATTTTTTGATTGGTTTGGGTTTTGGGTTTCGGGCCTCTTGTTTGCCTGCCTTTTTTATTTTTGAACTCTTTCTAGCACTGAAAAAAACTCTTTTTCGAAAAAACATGGGAAACTAATTGCATTCACACAGGATATATATATTTTTTTACATGGAATTGTTTGACCTTTGTAAATAATAACTTACCCGTAATATATTGGAAGCCCTGTTAAAACAGCATACAAGGAATATAGTAGGGGTAAAAATGTAATCCCTTCTCTCTTTTTGAGTGATTGTATTATACCTAATCATATACTGTATATAAATGAACTGGACCAGGAACTTGGTTTTTTGTAGTATGCGTATTTGCACTATGCTATATTTGCACATATTGATGCACTTTATAAAGCACAATTTGCACTTTATAAACAAAGCACTTAGCACTTTATAGTAATTGAATTATTTTACCGAGGTACCTGAAGCCGGTTGAGAAATTGAAGATCATGTCTGTAAATATACATATGTAATGATTAGGGGGTCATCATTTGTGTATATATTTACTTGTAAATAGGGCTTTTTAAACGGGGGTGATCAGTCAAGATGTGTATTTTACAATAATACCCCTCGTCTCTTTTTCATGTCTTCTCCCATAGTCATTCAATTTAATCTAATCCAGTTTTTATCCTGTTAATATGAGACGATCTTTAATGTATTTTACATTTATTCAAGAAACACAATGATAAAATATAATGTCGTATGTGATGCAAAGTATTTTTTCCATGTTTATTACGAAGTTTGCACAGGTGACTTCAGTTAACCACTTGCTATCACTTTAAAAGGTGTACCTAATGAAGTAAACGCTGTCATGTGATCAAGGCTCCGCTGAGCCGAAACGTCGGTGACTCTTTCTGCCGAATAAAACTTTATACACCTCGAGGTCCGTGTCCGGAGTCTGCTTGCTGTGTTGCACGAGCGCGCGAGTTTGGAGACAAACGGTGTACAGGATATATATATATATATATATATATATATATATATATATATATATATATATATATATATATATATATATATATATATATATATATATATTTTCTTGTTTACTTCGACAACAAACAATATAATGCCTCGGTCTTGGTCACACGACCAGACGGCAATTGCTGACAGCTGTATATCAGATTTGTTACATCAAAGGCAGTGAAAACATACTTTAAACGGATCTCTCATACACATTTCCCTGTATTGTTACAAATAATGTCATTGTTGTATGGTATTAACCCACATTGCTGTAAGGAAATACATTTAATTTCCCAGGCTCTAAGTAGCCAGTTTTGACATTGTGCATGAACTGTTTATAAAAATTAATTACATGGTGTTTTTCAACCTCTAAATTAATCTATATATCTATCTATCTATCTATCTATCAATCTATCTATCTATCTATCTATCTATCTATCTATCTATCTATCTATCTATCTATCTATCTATCTATCTATCTATCTATCTATCTATCTGTCTGTCTGTCTGTCTGTCTGTCTGTCTGTCTGTCTGTCTGTGTATATATATATATATATATATATATATATATATATATATATATATATATATATATATATATTCCACAAGAAGATTGCTCACAAGCATGAGGTGCCCACACGTCGTGCTTTCTATACATTTTTATTGGTGGACAACACAGATTTCTTCAGAGTCTATTAAGCATTATCACAGTTTGCCCTTTAAAATTAATTTTCCGCTAAATGCGTTTCGGGAGGTTCTGATAGCCCTTGCTCACTGACACGGGCAAAATGAGGAACAGTAGCAGAATTCACCACTTACCTGCACGGTTTAAGTATCCCGCCACAAAATTTACAAATCCTTCAAACATAGGGACAGCAGGAGAAAACAATCTCGAAAATTCTTATTTTGTTGTGAAGAATTCTCCCACGCAAAAAACATATTGAAGAGAAATAAAACTTTTTTTGAAGTTTATTTCACCTGCAGGCAATGTTGTCTTAAACAGAGTTTGTCAACTTTATCCAAACTACGCCTTAAAATGTATACGCCCCTTCTCTTCTCTGTAACCTAGGCTGACAACTCAGGGAAGCTTTGCATAGTGGGTTGATGGAGGCCAGGCAACTTGATATGGCTTCATTTGACTCACTTCCTAGCCTGGGTCATCTTATCAAGGAAGTGGAATGTTTACTGTAAAGCTAATCGCAGGAGAACGTCCACATGTTCTATTTTTTTTATTATCATAGAACCAACGTCTGATTGGTCTTTGCTTTTTTCATTGCCATCGTTTCATTGAACCCCACATTCCCGAGTGCTGATCCCAGGGGCAGGAAATCACCGTGCAAGTGATCCAGCGGGCATTAGGAAATATGTCATAAGCAACGCTACCCAACTTCACTATATACACCATCAATCAATAAACTCTCATAAGGCCCATAAATCTAACATGACATATTATAACCAACTGGATCATGTGACCTAATTAACCTATTCACAAATTATATACATTTATATACAACCATGGTAAATGATTTCATCATACTATACAAACCTACAAGCTAATTAAGCCACTGTGGCGATAAGATCTAACTATGATTAACCTATACATATGAAAATAACAAGACCAGCTTGATTTCCAAAGTAAGATTTTTATTAGCTACTCATTTGGAAAATGTATTAGAGATTTTATTAAAGCATTTTTATTTGAATCATTGCAAATAGTTATGACAATTTTATTATGAATCAAAATTATTATTGTAAATGAGAATTATCAGTTCGGCATTTTTCAAAACCTAAGTCCCTAACTAAAACTAGCTATAAAGAAAAATTAAAAGTAAAGTCTTTGAGGGCTCTTACGTGCTCCAAGAGAAGTCCAACAGCATAACGCCCTCATCAAAAGGTCTGCAAGGAGAAGCATAACTCTTCCACGGGGCAAGAGTTTTTATACCTTACTACGCTAAGCTAATCTAAAATTGTATATTTTTCTCTGCTGAAATGGAGTCCCATTGGCTCCAAAAGTGACAAGCGACATGTCACCAGATTTCAGAATTACAGTTCCGTCATCATGCTTAGAGACCATTGTCTCCGGCTTTCGAAAAACGCAGTTTCCTCCAGTTCGATACATTGGCAACAATTTAATGTTTTCAGCTTCCTCGGATGCATGAAAATTATAATCCTTTCACCGGTTCCTGGCCTTGGCCTTGCTCGGCAAAGAGAATGTCATTTCATCAAAACAAACTTTTCAGACAGAAAGAACTGAAGTCATCACAGACTTATTCTGGCTCCAAGCAGATTTTTGCAAGCACGGAAATTTTTCACTAGGCCCAAAGCCTCTTTATTAACTAATGTATAAACAAACACAAGAAAATAATTAATGCGAGAAAAATAATTTGTTCTGTTGCCACCCTTTATTGCTAAAAACCAACCCATTAGTTTGAATTAACTAGCAGAAGCAAACAAATAAAGCAGCATTTTATATCTACCATTCTTCTTATTATCCAGCAATGTTCTTTAATGCACCTATAGAGAATAGAATGACACCACATAGACAGGGAAGCAAAATAAGCACATGCCATTTATTCTAAACAGCTGCAGTTAATTTTTGACATGACAAATAAACACGATTAATTTATTATTTTTCACAAACAAGGAAATGCAACATGATGCACGTTTATGAGCACAGATGTTAGTACCCCGCGTTTATCAGGTGTAGATGCAACTTAAACTAAATTAAATTAATACATATACAATACAACTGTTAATTTTATTATTTTATTATGGAAGTGTGACTTCACGAGTCGAAATGAAAAACATTTCTGAATCTCGCTTCATCAACTCCCTCATCTGGTGATTAACCAATCACCACACCACACCCAAAAATTTGGTAAAAATTTTATCTCAAAAGAAAATGGTTTGATTTCATTCTGTTAGTATTTTCTAAAGACTAGTTTCAGCAAAATCTTTACAACTCTCATATTGAGCTCTGCGCAACTCCTCAAGCTCTATTTCTTTCTCCTGCTCCTTTTTCATTTTGTAGATCCTTCTCTTTTCCCTCATGTGTTTCTTTCTCTTGTGTAACATACAACTGATCTTTGTCAAAACTATCACAAAAATTATTACAAACAAAGGTGTTAGAATCTTGCCAAGAACTGATCCACCAATCTCTTGAAACCAGGTTTTGATTGCTTGGAATCTTTTTGAAAGTCGTTCTGAAAAATAATTTTCTTCTAAGGGGACTATTTCTGAATGCAACTCTGTGATGTTTCTAATGTACTTGTCAATATCCTTACTCTCATCTGGAATGTAGGTACAGCAATGCTGTACATGTAAAATACCACAGACTCCTCCCTCTTTTGCCAGGAGTATGTCTAAAGCAAGACGATTTTGCATCGCCATTGATCTGACAGCAATGACCTCCACATCCACTAACTGAAAACCACCTGCTGTGTCAGTGGACAGTCTGTCAACAATTGTGGAAAATGTTCTGATTCTTCCTGCATTCAGGGTTATACCTACTAAGGGTATCACTGCCTCAAAGATGTCTCCCAAAATTTCTGAGAAACTTTCTCTTTTATATCTGTTTGCATGCCCACTGATTTCAAAAGAACCTTCTGCATTTCTGTCAACATGAAAAATCTTGGGGAACACAAGACCAACAAAACATGTCCCGTACCAATGGTCCGGAAGAATATAATAAGCCTTATCTCCACAGACAAAATAAATCCCAGGAAAAATTGGATCTCTGCCACCTTTGAATCCCCAACCCCCCATGATTTGGTAAGTGTCCTCACAGTTGCTAGCTCCTACAAAATAATTATCAAACAGTGTATTGTCTCTCCTAATGCAAAGCTTGCCACTAATTGGTTTGTCTATGTGAATTGCAACATTATCAAAAGATTTGCCATTAAGCTTAGCATCCTCCTTCTGCCAAAACTTCGATTTGGTCTGTTTAACCATCTCATTTCTTTTATAAATTGCCCTTCTTTCTTCAACAAGGTTCAGGAAAGTCTTTTCCTCAGCTCTCAATTTGCAAGTTAAATTGTTTCTATAAGCATACTCGTAAGTCAACTCATTAGTCACTAAAAAGAAATCCCTCATCTGTTTAGCTTGTTTATGTTTATTTAAAGCTTTCTCTATTTTCAGGTTAGCAAACCTTGTACCTCTCCTTATCGATCCCGAAAGGAAAGATGACAGCTAAAACTAACCAGAGCAGAATTAATATGAGCACACACATCAGAGTCATCTTACAACATTTCTTAAAAATGGAACATTTTGAAGTACTACGCGACATTACATAAGGCATCTTTTTATTTTTCCCAAAACGTATTTATAAAAGAGAAAACAAAAATTTTCAAAAACGTTCAAAACCTCACACCCCCCTTTTAAATATATTTTTTTTTTTTAAAAACCCTCTAACAATTTTTTTCTTCGACCTTGCGTCACAAGTTATTCTCCAACTAAATACAATTTCTTCGACCTTGTGTCACCTAACACAATTTCTTCAGCCTTATGCCAAAAACAGAAACCTAAACTTAATCCTAAATTCTAACAAGTTAGTACTTCAATCATTGTCACTAATTTCCTCCACTTCTTCTTCCTGACTACTGCTATTTATTTCAATCACAGGTGGTATTATTATATAAGCCCATTCAGGAGACTTATATTTCTGATTCGGTTTCAAAACTCTCTTTGTCTTTCTAGAAATTACTTCTATTTTCTTCCCTTTTTCAGCTTTCTTTTCAGGATCCCCTTGACTACTTATCTCATTCACCTGCTCTTTTGATCTTTTCACTAACCTGACTCTCAACCCTCCGTTTTCAGATGGCCAGGTTTCTCCTTTCCTCAGGATTTTTCTTTTTGGTTCAGACTCATTAGATTCTGTTTTCCATGATCTTTTCTTCACTCCTCCTTTTTGACATTCTGCATCACTTTCTCCAGAGTCACTGTCAGAAATTTCAATCATTGTCCCAGAATCTTCTCTAATCTGCAACCTTACTCTGTTAGGAACAGCACTCCTTCTCCCATCACTGGTACTCGGTAATTCGTCTTCTTCCAATTCTTCAATCACCTTTAACTTCCCAGATTCGGAAAACTTGTTCCTGCTTTCAGAGCTCGTTATTTGCCTTTCGATACTTTTCTGGTCTTTCTTCTGAACTTGTTCAGACTCTTCTGGTGTCTCTTTTTCTTTTCTTGATTCTTTTTCAGGTTCTCGCCCTTCACCTGCTTCTTTTTCTGTCACTTCTGCTGATTCATTATCTAATAGATTATTTTCATCTCCAGAATCTATTTCGATAATCTTCAATTCTTTTCCAATCAAATCTCCATTCACAGATGGTTTATCCAGATGTCGACCACTCTGTCGATCTGCAATATCTGGATTTCTTTCTACTTCTTCTTCAGAGTCTGAATCATCTGTCGTATCACTCTCTTCATCAGAGTTTTCAGGTGTAGGTACTGGAATAGTGTGACTTGGATGTATCCACCTCTTCAATCCTCTACACTTTACTGCATTTGTTGTAACAAGGATCACCTGTCTCGGTTTCTGCCACCTCGGGATCAAACAGTTCCTTCTTCGGTGAACTTTTGTTCTGACCCAATCTCCAGGTCTCAGATCATGTGTCTGCACTTTTTCTTTTGATTGTGCTTCAGTTCCCACCTGATTAGACAAAGAAGTCACTATGTCAGATAGACGTTTGCAATACTCCAAAATAGCACTGTCATTAATGCTTAACAGTTTCCCTACAGGTACATAAGCTTGCCTCATCACTCTCCCCATAAGGATTTCGGGAGGACTCAGACCTGTCTTTTTATCTGGGGTACTCCTCAAAGTCATCAGAACAAGTGGAAGAGCATCTGTCCACTTTACACCTGTATCAAGACACATTTTCCAATTCTATTTTTTATTGTTCCATTAATCTGCTCTACTACTCCAGATGCCTCTGGTCTGTATGCACAATGTATTTTCTGCTCAATGTGTAATGCTTCACAGATCAATTTCATCAGTTTGTTATCAAAATGTCCCCCTCCATCACTCTCAAGAGTGACTGGGAAACCGTACCTTGGTATTATCTCTCTAAGAAGCAACTTTGCCACTGTAATCGAATCACAATGACGTGTTGGAAATGCTTCCACCCATCTTGAAAACAAACACACAATCACCAAACAGTTGTGTATTGGCATCTCAATGAAATCCATTTGTAATCTGGTAAAGGGACCACCCTCCCGACCAATGACTCCCGCTCCCACAACTGATTTCCTGTTTGGGTTCATTTGTTGGCAAGTCAAACACCTCTGACAAAGAGACTCTGCAATTGTCCTAAACTTGGTGTTAAACCATGTCTCTTTGAAAAGCCTGATCATAGAGTCTCTTCCAATATGACCAGGACCATGATACATTCTGGCCATGTCAGCAATCATGCAATTTGGTAAGACTACTCTGCCATCTTTGTAGGTCCAAACACCATCTTGATCTCGTGGCATCCATTCTGCTCTCAACCATGAGTTTTTCTCTTCATCATCAGCTTCATCTTGTAAGTCCTTAATTTCTTCCCATGTCTCAACAACAGTTGTTAGCATTACTGAAATTGAACCAAAATCTTTGTTTTTTCCCCTATTAAGTCCAAATTCTCTCTTTGCACAGAATTTAGCCATTTCGTCTGCATAATTATTGCCTTTGGTGATAAAATCTTCACCTTTTTGATGTGCTGCACATTTTACTACAGCAATTTCCTTTGGCAATTGAATGCCATCAATCAATCTCTTTATGAATACTGCATTTTTGATTGGCGAACCTGCTGATGTCATGTAGCCTCTCTGGGACCAAAGTTGTCCATAATCATGTACAACTCCGAACCCATACTGACTATCTGTTATTATTGTAACTCTCAAATCTTTCGCTATTTCACAAGCACGAATCAAAGCAATTAATTCAGCCACCTGTGCTGAACGAATTCCTTCTAGACATGATGCTTCTTCAACATCTGCAACTGTGCAGACCGAGTATGCTGCTTTTAAAACACCTCCTTCTGATCTTAGACAGGAGCCATCCACAAAGAGGACAAAATCTGATTCAGGCAATGGTACATCTTTAATGTCCTGCCTTGGCTTGGTACAGTATTCCATGACATCTAAGCATTCATGCTCCACGTCATTTTCATCAATATTCTCAGTGTCAGTTAACAGTGTGGAAGGATTTAAATTCACACACCTTGCAATTGACACATTATCAGATCCCAAAATGATTTTCTCATATTTGGTCAGTCTGCTGCTTGTCATGTGCTGCGTTTTACTTCTTGTAAGAAGAATTTCAACTGAATGAGGAACATAAACTTTTACAGGAAATCCCATTATTATTCCCTCACTTTGTTCCAGGCTAACACTTGTTGCTGCAACTGCTTTTAAACAACCTGGTAATGCCTTCGCAACCGGATCAAGAACTGCTGAGAAGTAAGCAATAGGCTTTCTCATGTTACCATGTCTCTGAATTAACACAGACAAAGCACATCCTTCTCTTTCACTGCAGTATAGTTCAAAACCCTTCTCATAATCTGGCATGCCCAGGGCTGGAGCTTCACATAAGCTTCTTTTTAGTTTCTCAAAAGCTTCCAACTCAATATCAGTAAGAACAATTGGATCTTTCACATCTGATTTTGTTAATCTCTGTAGTGGCTTTGCAATTACTGAAAATCCACTAATCCATTGCCGACAGTAACCAACCATTCCCAGGAACATTCTCACCTGTCTTTGTGTTTTTGGAGGTTGCATTCCCTGAATCATTTTTATTCTCTCGATTGTAACCTGCCTCAGTCCTTTTGCAATTCTATGACCAAGGTATTTTACTTCTTGTTTACAAAACTGCAACTTTGCAGGAGACACTTTGTGTCCTTCATCTGCCAAATGATTCAAAATTGTAATTGTGTCTGTCACACAATTATCTCTTGTCTTTGCCGCGATCAACAGATCGTCAATATACTGCACTAATGTAGATCTTCCTGGCAAACTGAAATCTTCCAAAGATCTCTTTAACAGTTCATTAAAGATAGAAGGACTTTCTGTATACCCCTGAGGAATTCTGCACCATGCGAGGGTCCTACTCTGGAACCGGAAAGCGAAGATTTCCTGGCTTTCTGGATGCAATGGGACAGTAAAGAACGCATTGCAAAGATCAATGACAGTATACCATTCTGCATCATGCGGAATCTGGTAAAGAATGACAGCAGGGTTTGGAACAACTGGGCAACAAGGAACGACAATCTGATTAATTTTCCTCAAATCCTGAACTATTCTGTACGTTCCATTTGGCTTTTTGATCCCCATAATCGGTGAGTTACAAGGACTGCTCTCAATTTCTTTCAAAACACCTTGTTTGATAAATTTCTCAATTACAGGAATAACACCCTCAATTGTTTCTGCCTTCATTTTATATTGAGGAATGTTTGGGAAGTCTACTCCCTGCTTCACTGTGATTTTTACTGGATCGACATGTTTCATTAGACCCATCTCATTTCCAGTCAAATCCCAAATCTCAGATTTCACTGTCTCTTTCAATTCCTCTGGTAAATTTTCTTTATCAAAGGTAGGAAACAATTGTTCTTTTTCTGCCTCAATCATTAGCATAGTTAGTCTGTACAACCCATCTTCCTCCATTGTTTGTAACTCAATTCCACCAGGTGAACAATATATCCTGCAATTCATTTTGCACAATATATCTCTGCCAAGTAAATTCACTGGACTGCTATTACAAACTACGAGTCTGTGTTTGTCTTTAAAATTGCCTATTTCCACATTCACAGGATCAGTAAGATCAGTCTTCATCTGTTGATTACTGACTCCGACTACTTGGATGGAAGAGGGAGAGGTGTGGCGCCGCGGCCAGGGCGACTGACGTTGGAATCTGGGGACCACGGTTCGATCCCCGGCTCCGGCGGCAGATTAGCCCAGCACCATGTGACTCTGGGCAATAGCTCGCTTAATCTTCCCGACGGCCCCCAGCGCCTAGAGACCCTTATGGGTGATTGTGCGCTTTACAAATGTGGACTTTATGGTATCCCCAGAGAGAGGTAGGTTTTCAATTTCCACTGATCTAACAGTAGAACGAGTCGCACCAGTGTCCACCAGAAAAGTGATCTCTACATCATTCACTTTTCCATTTACAAATGGACCAGACTGGTCAACCTCAAGAGTGGCTCCAATTACACACTCTTCCCCCTCTCTCGGGCACCGTCAGAAGCAATCTTCAGAATCACTTCCTTTGTTTCCTGTTAACAAAAATTGTCCTGATGCACTTTGCAAATTTGGTCTTTGATTTCTTATTACCTGATCACATCCGCTGAAACCAATTTCTGGGTTGAATTTTTGACTTCCCCCGCAATTTGGAAAAGGGGGCAACGGAATCTGACTCTGCTGCTGGGTCAACTGCTGTTGTAGCTGTCGCTGAAGACTCAGTTCATTCATTTGACGCTGCAGCTGCAACTGTTGCTGCAGATCAACATCACTCTGCATCTGTGGGTTAAATGATGCATTTTTAAACTTTCTCGGTGGATTTTTACACTCGCTTCTCCAGTGTCCAATCTCCCCGCAGTTAAAGCAAGGCATCGTTTGTTTTAATTTTTCAATTTCTGGATTAAACTTTGGCTTATTTTGATTATTAAAATTACTTTTAAACTTTCCTTGACCCTGATTCTGGTTTTGCACGAAATTTCCATGTGGCACAAAATTTCCATTTTTATTTTCCAGGTTTGCTATTTGTTGTTCAGCTACTTTTACTTGTGCCCACATTGCCTTTTCCTTCAGCTTCTTCTGTTTTGCCTCTAACTCATCACTGCAGTATTTTGCTTTTCTCAAAATCTCATCAACTGAATTTGATTGCCATCCGACAATATTATTCCTGATCATTTCTCCGATTTCTGGTCTAAGACCATATACGAATCTGTAAATAAAATGGCTCATATCTTTTTCATCTAATTTCTCATAACCACTGTATTGTTTAAAAACCAATAATAATCTCTCATAAAACGAATGAACTGATTCTTTCGACTCCTGGTTTGTCCTGTCAATTTTAACCCAATCCACTTCTTTTGGGGCAATTTTTTGTTTTAACCAGTAAATTACTTTTTCATAGAATTCCATGACCTCGGGTGCTGGAGCACCTGTCTCCTTAACTCTCTCTGGTTCAGCTTTTGGCCAACTTATAGCAATTTTGCATTCTGTCCATAGATCTGATGGGACAACTATGTCAAAAAAGCCATCCAGATCGATCCACAGAACTTTTGAAACCTTAATGAACCTGTCTACCTGTCGGTACCATTCCACAGGTTTTTCCCTCAGCCGAGGAAAATCATTAGTGAAAAGCAAAATGTCCTGTCTTGACCAAGGAACATGTACATACCCTCCGCCTGCGATTTCTCTCATTGGAAATTGTTTAGACAGGTTATCCAACCTATCCAACCTTTTGTCTTCCTTCTTTTTAGTCCATTTCACTCTCCATTTACTCAAGTCACCCAATTTTTTGATGTAAACAATCAATTCTTTTATGTGCAAAATTCTTCCTCCTGTATTGAAATTTTCAATATCTTTTTCTGTAAAATTTAATCTGTAATGCTTTCCCAAGTTTTTCTGTTTGTTCAAATCAATTTCTAACTCATCTGCCAGTTCTTCCAGCTGATCATATTTATTCTTTATTTTCCAATGCATGCTTTTGCTGATGAACAGGAGTTCATCATCTCTGTAAAATTTTAAACTGTCAGGACCAATTGTGCCAATTATTAATTCCTCTAAGTCTGCTTTTAATTTTGCAACATCAAGTTTTGAAGTCGTTTCTCTCTTCTCAGGTGACTCAGAATCTGACTCTGCACCCACTGGTGTCTGGTTATAAGAACCTTGATTAAAAGTCAAGTCAGGCATCCTTGATTTTTCGCGATTAATTTCAGATAAATCTGAATAAAAATTTTCAGCTACCTTTTGAATTTCTGCATTTAATGGAATTGCTAAACCTGGCTGTTTAATTTCCTTTTGATCGAAAACAGGCTGAACAGGACCAATTGTTACTGGAACTGTCACTGCTTCCATACCCTTGGTTATTTGCTGAATTAATTTTTCTTTTGATAGCAGGTATTCTGAAGAGTCTGTAACTTCCTCAATCCTGCCAGTTCTCATCACATTTCTAGGGGCTTCCCTTTCTACTGGAAAACTTCTGCTTTCATCATAGGCACTAGAATTAGTTCTTGTCTCAAACTGTTTTGGAGTTCCAAAAGATTCACAATTATTTGGGTACAATTTTGGAGAGTCATTTACTGGGGGTGCACTAGGAGTGGTTCCAGCAGAAACCGTTGGAGTGGACCAAGAACGAGGCTGTCTCAAAGGGGTATTTTTATTATTTGTTGTATAAATTTCTTCTAAAACTGGATCCTCTGTTTCATTATCCATGACTATATTATTTTTCTTTTCAGTTCTTTTTTTTACCTGGAGACCCCAGAACCATTTCCCTAATTAAATAGAGACCATCACACATATCTCCCTGTCTCCACATACGCATTCTATCTTCATGCGTTTCTCGTCTGAAACTAGGTGTTTTTGGAGGTCTCTTAATCCCATTCGCTTCTCTCTGAAGTTGAAACATCTCATCCTCCCATTCAACTAAAGCTTCAAATTGCGTCGGTCTAGGCCGTGGAACTAGAGCTGACATTTTCTCTCTCAAATTTCTCAAAACCTTAACATTAAATGAACCATCATCCGGCCAAGCCAATACGCCGTCGTCCTTTGTGTAATTTTTCCAAACATCAAACCACAGGACAGTATGGTAACCATATTCACCTTCCATATACGCTGCAGGTGTCTTGTACTTATGAAGTAATTTACCACCTCGCGTTTCAATTTTCTTGTCAGGTGAAAATAAATTCTTAAATTTTTGAAGTATCGAAGTCTTTTTCTCAACATGTTTAAAGTAATAAGTAATTTTTAAATCAAATCCGCGTAATCAGAAATGATCGTAAATGTTTTCCTGGTTGTTCCGTAACACCAGCCAATCCGTGCGCGAAACACACCAACGAGCCAATCAGGTTCAAGATACGTCACCACCTTGCTCGACCAGTAAAAACAGGGCTTTCCACCAAAGCCAATCAGCGTTCAGCTCGACAAAATCACGTGAGCCAATCAGAGCACAGCCTGTGACGTACCGTACCCAATCCCTGCGCTGACCCTGTGACGTACACAACCGCTGCGGTTTCTCGCGTCTAACTCTCAGCGCTCACCCCTCCTTCACAAAAACTTTTCACAGCGCCATTTTAAAGACGCTTTTCTTAATGAAATTTCATTAATCAACAACAAAAAGAACAAACCATTTGTCTGTTTCTCTAAATAAGATAACAGTTTTTCATACACACGAGAGATTCTTTGCGTGGAATAGATGACGCTATTCTCACAGAATATGCATTTGCCGATAAAGTAAACCTTTACTCTACCCTTCACGCACGTAATAACGAACTCGCTTCCCTCTGAATGCACATAAAGTAACAATTCAAAGTTTGACTCGAACAGAATTACAAGATCATTTACGCACTTTCAAACGGAAAGTATCCCTAACCACACACACATGAAATCTTGGCGGGACTCTAACCCTCCACTGATAACATGAATCGTCAGTAAGATAAGCGACGTTATCCTACCCTTCATTCAAGTGGAATTAATTCTATTACATTCTCCACAGAGAGGTTTACAATGGACACAATGTCCTTATACTCTAAGTTTCGATTTCTTAGAAAATCCTCACTAATCATACATTCTATCTTACACACCTATATCCCTAACACGTGCTGCGCGACGACAACAACTTGTGATACACGACGATATCACAACAAACAGATCAAATGCACTGTGTGACTTGTGACTTTACACGCTGGTCACACTACTCTGTACCGGTACAACCAGGATTTTCCACATCGGAAAAACCCTTTCGACTACACATAACACAATTTAACAAACTCAACATATGTTAATCATCGATCCTATGCAACTACCATGTAACATCTCGGTTCCCATAGTAACCATCCAAATCTGCTACCAGAAAAATTGATCCAGCGGGCATTAGGAAATATGTCATAAGCAACTCTACCCAACTTCACTATATACACCATCAATCAATAAACTCTCATAAGGCCCATAAATCTAACATGACAAATTATAACCAACTGGATCATGTGACCTAATTAACCTATTCACAAATTATATACATTTATATACAACCATGGTAAATGATTTCATCATACTATACAAACCTACAAGCTAATTAAGCCACTGTGGCGATAAGATCTAACTATGATTAACCTATACATATGAAAATAACAAGACCAGCTTGATTTCCAAAGTAAGATTTTTATTAGCTACTCATTTGGAAAATGTATTAGAGATTTTATTAAAGCATTTTTATTTGAATCATTGCAAATAGTTATGACAATTTTATTATGAATCAAAATTATTATTGTAAATGAGAATTATCAGTTCGGCATTTTTCAAAACCTAAGTCCCTAACTAAAACTAGCTATAAAGAAAAATTTAAAGTAAAGTCTTTGAGGGCTCTTACGTGCTCCAAGAGAAGTCCAACAGCATAACGCCCTCATCAAAAGGTCTGCAAGGAGAAGCATAACTCTTCCACGGGGCAAGAGTTTTTATACCTTACTACGCTAAGCTAATCTAAAATTGTATATTTTTTTCTGCTGAAATGGAGTCCCATTGGCTCCAAAAGTGACAAGCGACATGTCACCAGATTTCAGAATTACAGTTCCGTCATCATTCTTAGAGACCATTGTCTCCGGCTTTCGAAAAACGCAGTTTCCTCCAGTTTGATACATTGGCAACAATTTAATGTTTTCAGCTTCCTCGGATGCATGAAAATTATAATCCTTTCGCCGGTTCCTGGCCTTGGCCTTGCTCGGCAAAGAGAATGTCATTTCATCAAAACAAACTTTTCAGACAGAAAGAACTGAAGTCATCACAGACTTATTCTGGCTCCAAGCAGATTTTTGCAAGCACGGAAATTTTTCACTAGGCCCAAAGCCTCTTTATTAACTAATGTATAAACAAACACAAGAAAATAATTAATGCGAGAAAAATAATTTGTTCTGTTGCCACCCTTTATTGCTAAAAACCAACCCATTAGTTTGAATTAACTAGCAGAAACAAACAAATAAAGCAGCATTTTATATCTACCATTCTTCTTATTATCCAGCAATGTTCTTTAATGCACCTATAGAGAATAGAATGACACCACATAGACAGGGAAGCAAAATAAGCACATGCCATTTATTCTAAACAGCTGCAGTTAATTTTTGACATGACAAATAAACACGATTAATTTATTATTTTTCACAAACAAGGAAATGCAACATGATGCACGTTTATGAGCACAGATGTTAGTACCCCGCGTTTATCAGGTGTAGATGCAACTTAAACTAAATTAAATTAATACATATACAATACAACTGTTAATTTTATTATTTTATTATGGAAGTGTGACTTCATGAGTCGAAATGAAAAACATTTCTGAATCTCGCTCCATCACAAGCTGACCAGAAGGCCAACTCCTTGCTATTGGGCTGCAACGCCCTTCTTACCGGGAGCGGCTGTACTGTTGCTATGATGGAAGATGACACAGTGTTTTTTGTGTTGAGGGGCACTGTGCTCACAGGTGGAGAAAAAAGCAAACAAGATTACGCTGGAACGTTTGCAGCGTTTACTCGAAATTCCACGTCACCCCTTATTAGAGAATTATTTTTCAAAGATAACCTAATTTTCAAGTGCACTTGACAGCAATGCAGAATAAGGCGAGTGCAAGCGAGGATACCCTCATATTGCTGGAAAGCAAAGGCTATATCGATGGAAGCGCAGACCTGAACTCCCACCCAGGACACCCCCACTGAGCCTCACACAAACCCCGAAATCAGAGATCAAATACAGCGAGAGATTTACATTTTCAAATGCTAAACGAGTCTATTAAGCCATAAGGTTTCTTAAACAAATATAAAATATATAAAATATTATAGTCATTTAAAAGGAGCAAAAGTCAGTTCAGACATTTCTTTTTGATGACTACAACACAAATTTACCATTAGTATAATATACATTTTACAATTAAGCCTGTTTTTTTTCAAGATATCCTCCACATAGCATAAACTGTGGGTGAGGGAGCCTCAATCTCAGAAAACTACGATTGCACTTTTTCCGCTGTTCTAATTAATACCTGTAGCAATCAAAACCAGTCGCAAGTGAATTTTTTTCTGGGTTACCTGGTACCGAACGACTAGACTTGCCCCTTGGTGCCTAATTATGCGGTGCCAGCAATACTTGGTGCTTAATTATGCGGTGCCAGCAATTCTCGAGAGAGCTTTCCTACATTGATTACAGTCATAATTTGTGATTCTTAGAAGGTCTTGGGCAACAGGAGAAGCTGTGCCTACATTATTTGTTTTCCTCTCAAGTACAGCATCAAACCCACCTACCTTGAATGTGCCCAATTCTTCTTTGTCTCATCTTTCCACACAAACTCCACCACCCCCAACAGTGGACTGTCTCACGAGGACATCAGGAGAATTCCCGGGATGCCCCAGGTTTAGGCATCCCTGCGTTGTGTCACACACTGCGGGTTAAACTAAGGCATTTGGTAGTCTTCACTGAATGTATGTTTTCATTTATCCCATTTCATATCACCCAAACATACATTAAAGGACTAGAGCACTTCCAAAAAGAAGAGATAATGGTACACTAGAAAATACATCAGCATGAGCAAAAGACAATGAGATGGTAGGTGAAGGAAAAAACATAAGGTCAAACGACCTCAACTTTGATACAGGATGTTACCTTAAGTTATTAGACCGTCAGGACATGCGTATAGACCAACAGCTTAGGCTTGAGTTATGTAAACCTAAGGAGAAGAGAGTTAGGCATGGTCCAGGGTAGGCAAAATAGGACAACAAGAGAAACAGAAGAGTATGAGAAAAGAGGGGAAGGAGACTCGGACGTGGGGATCAGATAAAATAGTGGGTGAAAAAAGGAAGCAACGAGGAAGGAAGTTATCCGAGAGTTGAATTTATCTAGGAGCTAACAAAAAGTATCTATGAATGAGGAGTAGTTTCAGCTTACGACTGAATGTGGCCGTGGAGGTGGTGGTTCATAGACGTGTGGACATGGTTTGTTCCATTTTGAAAGCTGGAGGTTCTAAAAAGTAGTGGGTAGTGGTTTACACCCACCAGATGTTTTCAGTTTTGCTGTAAGGTATCAGGGCGGCAGTATATGGAGCTTTGTAGGTGATGTACCTGGCCTTCTATAGACCACGGTAAACATCGTTTACACCGCGGTGTTTACACCGTACAACCTTTACCACGCTGCCATTACAACGCAAGTCGTTACTACGACTTGCGCTGGATGGCGTTGTTGGTTAAGGAATATTGTAATTTTATATTCCAACACCTTCCCTACTGTTACGTGGACTGGTGTTGGAATATAAAATTATAAGATTCCTCAATCCGTGCCCTCCAACGCAAGTCGCTGTAACGACTTGCGTTGTAATAACCGCGTTGTAAAGTACCGCGATCTAAAAGATCGTGTTGTACTGACATCCATCCATAGACCACTACACTCTATAGATAGCCTTTGTAAGAAATGTTAGCAGTGGTGTAATATGACCAAATATATTTGTTCCAGAGACAAACATGATGCCGAATGTAGCACTGCCTTCGGGGGGTGTGAGGCATATTTTAGGAACTCCATTAAAAAGAGAGATGCCATAATCTTTCGTTAACAGCACCAGAAATGGTTCCAGAGTTTTGAGATCAGATTCAGGGATCTACTGATGAATTACCCAATGAAGATTCATTGATTTGTGTTTGTAGGGTGAGTTTATTGTTAGGGATGAGTCCTAGAGAATTGGCATTGTCAATGATATCCAGCCTGCAGTCAAGGCCCACTCACACGTTCATTCAGGATTTCACAGGTAAGGTTAATTGTATAGATGTGATGAGTAGAAAATGTTTTTTTCAAGGAGCTAAGTTTCAATTGGCCCGAGGTCATCCAATCCTGAACTACTTGCATTGTTTGGACAAGAGGTTAAAATCACTAAGGGACAAGAGTTTGAGATAGATCTGTAAATTACAGCAGCCCTGATTTTTTGAGTAGCGCTCCAGGGAACAGAAGCCAAAATGGAACATTGTAAAACACCTTGCTCCAGGACAGCAATGCAGAAGATAAGTCCAGGTTCACACGTAGATAGGTGCATTATCAAAAACTAGGACCAAAGTGGTTTTGGGGATGCAGCCCTATCTGAAGACTGATGCGCACTCATAAAAAGATCGCTATCAACATTGGAATGAGCAAATTGTGCTACAACACAACTTTCAAACACCTTTCCAAGAAAGGAGAGACCAGAAACAGGAAGAAAAGAATGGAGATCCTCTGCGTCCACTGTGGCTTTCTTCAGCAGAGGTGTGACTTGGCAGATTGTAAGGAAGTCTGGGAATACACCTTGTCAAAGAGAAAGATCCAGTAACTCCATTGAGGCAACAGCCGGCATGTCAATTCCTTGCACCAGGAACAGGGTCAGTGAAATGGTTCCAAGGTTTAAACTTTGTGATAGTTTTAGGAGACAATAGCCAGTTTGCTTTGAATTTACGAGTGAGAGGCAGGAACGCCTGGGATTTTAAAGGGTGGGCAAAGATTGTTAAGTAGAGGAGTCATCAAATCTGATTGCTTTGCTTTGGGGGGGTTATTGGCCAAATTTGGGGCACATTACGATCGCGGACGGACTTAGGAGGGAACGTCCGCATGTGCTGCGGTGTTCCCTCCTGTGCAATTAGGATGTGACCGCCACCCTGGCGGTCACATCCTCTATATTTAACATTGCGGCGGGTGCGGCTTCAAGCTGCACCCGCCGCAATGTTAAAAATGCATGCATTGCATTTACATGCACAAAGCGGCAGGCACCGCACTGTGCCTGCCGCCTTCTGCATGTAAATGCAGTGGGGTACCATAGGTACCCCCCATGTGCACTCCCCACCTCCCTTCACCCAGGGGGCCCGCAACGGGCCCCCGAAGTGAAGATCCGTATGCTTTTGCACGGCGGAGAACCCGCCGTGGAAAAGCATGTCCGGGAAGCCATCCTAATATGTCTGGCGGTGTCTGAGAGACACCGCCACCATATTAGAACTTTTCCATAGCGGTTGTAAGCCGACCGTGGCAGAAAAGCGGCGGACTGAAACCAAGACCCACCAGCCATCCTAATTTGGCGGTGGGTCTTTGGTGGGTCCGCAGCGGATTTTCCGCATCCTCCGGGCCGGCGGTGGCTTCCGCCGGCCCAGAGGATGCGGAAAATCCGCGATCCTAATCGACCCCTAAGAAAGATTCAATATGGGAGGCCTGAATGTGTGTTTCTGCTCCAACTTTCTATCGGTCCTGAAGACATCCAGGCTGGAGGAAGAGGGTGGCGGCCTCCATTTGTTCCCCAGTGCTCAAACGGATTTCCTTTCCTCGAAGAGATCTTTAGTGAACCAAGGAGCAAAGTGTTAAGGAATTTTCCTTTTGCTCCCAAGTAAAACAAAGTCTGCATATTTGCAATGCCACAAGATTGTTGCACAATCGGAGCTAATTATAAACTGACTGCCAACAGTCACTCCCAGCCTCTTGGAGGCTCTTGTCAGGCTCCAGACTGTGACATCATGGGAGCCAAAATACCGGAAACTATTTGCATTAAACTGTTAATAATGCATTCATGATGCATAATTGATCACAAAGGATAAGTTGCATGAGGACTGAGGCACGCCTCAGTAAACGGTAGTCTCTCTCTATTGCCCGCCCTTGAGAACTGAGCTGCCCCCTCTCAGAACTACCTCTTGCGCTGGTTGGGTTACTGTGCTGTATGTCTCACACTAACAGTGCAGGACCTAGGGTCCACCTGGCACCCCCCAGACAATGGGTCTTTGTGACGGGAAGTGCTGCCTGGCTCCTGGACTCTCAATTTGAGTGCAGGAAAAGCTATGCCCACCATCTGCTGATCTGAGCCCCCTACCCCAGGCAGAGCCAGCTCTGCAGTGAGGATCAGTCACAATGGGACCCCCCAGGCCTTGCTGGGACCATTTGCACCACATCACAGCCTTGGCATCAGTCATCGGTGCTGAAAAAGTAAGAATCTTGTGGCACCGCTGACTGAACCCTGGCCAAGGCCACGCTGCAGCACATGCAGTGCCCACAATAACCTCCAACTGACCACTGACCCTCTGGGTCTCACCCAGGGACTCAGCAGTTCTTGTCTCTAACTCACAGCCAGAGCAGTGAACTCTGCCAGCGCCAGCCTGACGGTACAACGGGCATGCGCAGTCTGCAATGACCAGGTGACCCGCTCTCTGCCAAGGCACTGTGACTACCACGCCTTGGAGCTCTGAGATCACTAGGTGATGGTGCCCAGCGGGCAGGCACTGACTCTAGGAGCTACTGCCAGGCCTCTCTCATGCTGAGTTGGTGATGGGATTGCAGCTAGTTGGCCATGCTCTGGTCTGTAGCACTCTGGGTTATCACCAGTGGCTTTCACTGAGCAACATCTGTGAACCAGGAGTAACTGCATCAGGTGCTTGGGACCCAGGCGCAACCTAGGCGCTATTAAACAATAACACCCCAGGTGGTATCATGAAGAGCTGCGCTGCCTCTGTGCAGAGTCCAGTTCCTGTTCTGTGGTGTTTGCCCTAAAGTGCACACTTGGAACTGGGAATTTCTAGCCAGTGCCTGATTGTTAGACAGCTCAGCTTGGAAACAGAAGGGTCACTGTTTCCAAAATGTGCTGTCTGAAAATTATGCAAAAAATCTGAGTTCTGCGTTTGCACTATAGACAGTGTAAACTGGACAACAGGTGCTCGGCTCTGCCCTGAGCCCAGACAACTGTTCGTGATACAGCCTTGGCTGCAGCGCTGTTCAATTATTTTGTTTGAAACCAAGTACACTGTGATGCCTGGATGCCCTGTGTTTTACACTGCATTAAATACTAAATGTTGCATGGGATTAAAGCCACAATTCTCTATTGAAACATTTGCTAAAAAGCTCCA
Source organism: Lissotriton helveticus (assembly GCF_964261635.1). NCBI lineage: Eukaryota > Metazoa > Chordata > Amphibia > Caudata > Salamandridae > Lissotriton > Lissotriton helveticus. The sequence goes on along the minus strand of NC_136070.1, from coordinate 99,380,196 downwards.
TTATTTGAAAACGATGCATAGGTTATAATATATCTCTGCAGTCCAAAGGTCAGGTGACACAGTGTTTCTTGTGAAAGGTTTTAACACTTTTCCCAAAGCCTTTCACAATGCTTGAGCTCGGGACGATGCTGAGAGGAAATGGGCAAGAGAAACAGAAACCCTGGAAGATATCCCATTAAGCCCTGATATCTTGGCTTCTCTGGTGTCTCTTGCACTGCTGTGGACTGTGCTCACTGCACAAGAGTGCACAGCTCTTTTTGTCACCAGCGTCTCTCGCACTGCTTGTGACTGTTCATTCCACAAGGTTGCACTGATCTCTTTTCTTCAGTGGCACCTCGTGCACTGCTGTGGACTGTGCTTAATGCACAATGCTGCACTGATCGGTTTTCTTCACTAGTGTACCTTGCACTATTATAGACTGTTCATTGCACAGGACTACACTGATCTATGTTCTTTACCAGGGTCTCTTGGACTGCTGATGATTAGTGCTCATTGCACAAGGCTGCACTGATCTCTGTTCTTTACCAGGGTCTCTTGGACTGCTGATGATTAGTGCTCATTGCGCAAGGCTGCACTGATCTCTTTTATTTACTAGGGTCTCTTGGACTGCTGTGGACTGGTGCTCATTGCACAATGTTGCACTGATCGGTTTTCTTCACTGGTGTATCTTGCACTGTTGTAGACTAGACTCCTTGCACAAGACTATACTGATCTCTGTTATTGACTGATGTCTCTTGCACTATTGACTGTGCTCATTGCTCAAGGCTGCACTGATATCTGTTCTTTACTGGGGTCTCTTGGACAGCTGTGGACTGGTGCTCATTGAACAAGGCTGCACTGATCTCTGTTGTTCACTTGCATCTCTTGTACTGCTGTGGACTGTCCTCATTGCACAAGGCTGCACTAATCTCCTTTCTTTACTGATGTTTCCTTGCACAGCTGTTGACTATGCTCATTGCATAAGATTGCACTGATCTCTTCTCTTCACCGATGTCTCCTGCACTTATGTGGACCATGCTCATTGCATAACAGGGCACTGATCTATTTTCTTCACTAGTATCTCTTGCACTGCTATAGACTGTGCTCGTTGCATATCAGAGCCACACGCATATCGCATGACACTCACTTGACCCTATCTGCACTCCAAGCAACATAGTTAAGTTCAGCCCCGTCTCTGACAGAACACACCATCATCCACTTCAGCATCACCAGCCCCCCCCTTTCACCACCCACAACCTTCTCAGCCACCCCAGAGCTACTGGAGTGAGAGAGCACAAGTTTGAAAAAAATGTATAAGTACGCCATATTTACAAGCACGTAGTTAGTTTAAACATGTTTTGCACACGAGTGTTTTATATCCAGGAGTGAAATATACAGAGTGGTTTATATTCAGTAGTGAAATGTATAGAATGTTAAGTAGAGTAACTATAATTATAACGGTGTGAGATTAATGTAGAAATGTTGGAATATATGTGAAAACCTCATGTTCTCATGTTAAAAGAATCATGTCCGAATTAAATGTAACTTTGAAAATCCAGTATTATGTGTAGGCCTTAGGGCAATTCACAGCAAACCTGAACGTGCTGCTAAATTAATGTGAGATAAGGTTGACATGGTTCTTCCAAATGTACTATTGAACTTAGGGTTAAAAGTATATGCTTTATAGATGTGTTATTTTAGAAACGTATGCTAGTTAAGAATGTTTGCTGTTTAAATCAAGTTAACGTTTTAAGAGTGCAGGGACCTGCTGCATGTAAATCAAGTAGGCCAGAGGAGATAATGTCATGTCGTGTAAATCGTCATGTGCTCGTTAGAGAAGAGGTCGCGAGGTGTCCAGCACCGAGCTTTGAGAGTGTTTTATGACTAAAGATATGGTGGAGTCTGGAATTTGAGGCCCACTGCAGGACGAGCTGTATGCAGGTGCGAGGGTCCTAATCAGCTCGAATGAAAGGGACTTTGTTCAGTGGCGCCTTGCGCAGGCCTGTAGGAGTTTCCAGGAATTTCAGGGGGTATCAGCGCACTGAAGAAGAAGCCTGGGAACCAAGGTCAACTATAACGAGGGTCTTCAAGAGTACCATCATGGAGTTTACCGCGCAAAGATGTACCACGTGAGGGGCGTCCCAAGGGGCGTTCCTATCAGAAATGTGATTTGGTATTAGGGAAAGAGACCCGGGAGGAGAGCAGAGCAGATGATTTTGGGAGCCTAAGGAAGCGGATGGGTAGGCAGATAGGCTGATCAGGAGAGACCCATTATCAGAGAAGAGACAAAGAGAAGTGCGTGATCTTCTTAGGAAGTCACCACGGCTGACACCTAGAGGGTTAAGATCTTGCTAAGTAGGGATGTCATTTAAAATAGTGTAGGGACAGACTAACCTAAATTTTCTTTTCTGTAATGACTTTGAGATTGCAACTTATATCTATTTTGACAACCCTTATGGTCTTTGAGCTTGTACTTATTATTTTGTTCTTCAGACTTAGATTATTCAAGAAGTTCATGTTTATAGTGATACCAATTTACCTTTTGAATCTCATTTTGAGAAGTTTGTATCTTCAGTTATCTTTGACTTTATATTAAAACTTTAAAACTTAAATTTGGTCAGTGGTCATTTAGAGTGGTGTAAGTTCTTAAATTGATTGACTTATTGCGAGATTACCTTTTACTCAAAGACAGGTACCAACGATTCAGTCGACATAGTTTGGGATTTGGTAAGATAATTAGTAACCAGTAATCCCGCGTTAGCAGTTGGTAGCAGAGTGAGGATGGTTATCTTCTTGAGGAAGGTAATCTAGAGAGGTTAGTTTACCCCAAGGCCCGAGACGCCGAGAGACGAGCAGCGGAAGAATCGTGTGCCGAAAGGTGCAGACGGTGCGAGAAAAGCAGCAGTATCGGAGAGTGAGTATAAAAAGGGTCATGCGTGAACAGATTGCGGTGTTTTGTGTTGTATTTGTATTGTAATGTCTTGCGGAGTTGAATGCCTGTAGTGTGAATGAGAGAAGGTTGTGAGCGCGCGCAACCTGGTAAGCTGGTAACCTGGTAAACGGGTGAACTGGTGAAATCTTAAGTTCAGGCCAGAGCTTAAGTGGTTTTGGGTGTATCGAACATCCAGGGTAGTTGTCGACCATAGTACGGAGGTCACGAGGTACCATTGACCGCCGTGGATCCAAGATAGGGGGAGTGTAAGAGTGAATGTATGAGTAACGGACGCTGGTCGAAAGTTACTGCGTGTGAGTAACCTATCGGAGAAGGCGATTGTCTGGAAGTAAACGGAAAGACATCTTGCCAAGTTAAGGTGACAACTACAGAAAGACTGTGGGCGTACAGTCAAGAAAGGTGATCGCTTGGACGGAAGTAATCATTTTTCAGAGTATGAATGGGATGCGTGCATGACCGAGGAGACGAGCTGAGAAAGGAGGGGAACTGCTGCGAAGGGGGACGGGTGACGTCGGCTAGAGCCGCGCTGTGATTGAGCGGTTGGTGTGACGTTAGCTAGAGCCGCGCTCTGGTTGGGCGGCTAGCGTGACGTCGGAGGAAAGTCGCGTACGGATAGGCCAGTTAGTGAGAACGGCGCTGAGATTGGTGGAGTGTCATCAGGAAGTAAACAAACGCGGAGAAAAGAGAAATCATGAAGTGTTTTAAGTGTTTGAAAGGGATTTTTAAACATAAACGAAGTGAACATTATTACGGGGAAGAGGCTCCCCCAGAGGGTACGCCAGCTCATTATATGGCAACGAATGTTGGGCTGCATACCATACTATGGATTGGGGCTTGGAATAAGCTTACGGGAGGAAATGAGGAAATGCAGTTCCCGAAGTATGGAACGTTTAAGTTAGAGGTGTTACATCGGCTAAAGGCAACCATGTCCTCATTGAAACCCTCGCCCAGACCAACACAGTTTGAGGCTCTTAATGCATGGATTAAGGCTGCACACGACCGAAATTTGAACAGGCGTCAACAAAGACTGACGCGATCGGTAAGGGCAGTGCGAGATTCCAAATGGGATGAGGAGGAAAAGCGTTGGAGGGTACAGACTATTGAGGTGGAGAAAATGTATCCGATGAGGGAGGTGTCAGGAGGAGGAAATCTCATGGAAGAAGACGAGGAAAGCGAGTCGGAGGACAATCTAATAAACAGATTGTTAATGGATAGACCACCTCCGAGAGTGGGGATGATAGAAGATAGAGGGCTCGCAAGGGAAGATGGGAATGACATAGAAGGATATACACCACTCCCTATATCGGAATGGACACCTATCAAAAGTGGAGAAACACCTCCAAACAACACTGTACAGAGTGTAGTGGGAAGGTTTGTGGTGCAAAAAGCGCCAAACACCGAAAGGGCTGAGACTGTTGGATTGCCAGACGCTCTTCAGGTGCCTGTTACCATAGGACCCGTAGTTTCGATCTATAACCCTGAGAGAGATAGAGAGGAACAACAAAGGCAATTGGATAGAGAAAGGATCGAGATGGAAAGGAGGAATAATGTGACAAATGCATGGAAACAATTGCCAGGATCAGTAACATGGAATACCCCATTAGACACAACTGTCGGTCCCAATTCAGAACAGGGAGGTCCGAGAGGACCAATGGATCTAAGGGGACCACGGCCAAGACCCTATTCAGAATTAAGAGCTGATTTGAGGGAATGGGACGGGTCCATAGTATCCCCGAGTAACAGGACAAGGACGGAACCAGAGTGGGATACCAGGGGCAATGGGACAGTATCTCATTGTGGGGCCAGCGAGAGTAGTCAGGGCCGGGAAGGCCAAAGTCAGGAGAATAGAGGGGAGGCATGTCCTACAAATCAGAGAGAACAGCCGGAACAAAATACTAGGATTGTAGAGTGTGAGGAAATGTCCCGTCTCTGGGAGAAAGGGGGAGATGAAATGGTACGGGCTTTTCAGAATAGGTTTAGGTGCCTTCATCATACACTCGGGGAAGATGTCCAACATTGGAGGAAGGAGAATAGTGACAGGTCCCGCCATGCTTCGAGTAACCAAGAATCACAGGGAAACAGTGAAGAGAGGGGGAGCAATGGGATGCCTTACTATGCACCTGGAGAAAACAGGCAGATCGGGGAAGGCGGAAAAATGAGAAACAAGGAAGTATTTCATCATCCACCCCGAGAAGATGGAAAGGCATGGGACCTAGAGAGATGGGAACAGGGGAGGACTCCCTTTAACTCACCAGTGCCTAGGCGCAGGGCTAGGAGCTGGGACGGGAGGGATGCAGAAGGTACTTCTGGACCAGAGGTGCTGAAAGCTGCGATAAAGGTTAAAAGGCTTGATGTCTCCAGCCTAAAATCCGATCTTGACGAGATTATAGAAGGAACGGTGCCTTTAGAAAGGATCGATTTGTACGAACAAGATGAGTTGCTGTTCATAGCGAAGGATACTACCAGGAGAGCTAGAGCATTCCACGAGAAACTGTCTAATTTGGCCGACAGATATGCTGTAGATTTATCTAGGACAAGGGCACTACAGAGTAACCATAGGTTACAATACTCAGATCAAGATCTAGATGAGAAAAGGACTACTGGATTGAAAACTCACATAAGGGAGTTGATAGCTGGGATACGAGTGTGGAGAGATCTGGATAAATGGGAAGAAAGGTGGTCGAAAAAGGGCACGGTTAGGCGAAGTACAAATGTGATGACCCCTGAGGGAAGGGTAATGCAGATGGAGGCATTCCCTTTGCGAGAAATATCAAATGGAAATTATGTACATGTGCCCTGGAGTAGAGGAGACTTAGCCGCATTTACCAACTCATTTCCGAAGTTGCGGGACAATCCAGTAGAGTGGTATAAGCAGGTAGAGAGGTTTGTTAAAATTTCGAAGGTATTGTGGATTGATTTGAACACGTTGTTTGACATCGTGGTCCCATCTGATCTGTGGACCCCTTGTAAGACTAGTGTCGAATGGCCAAATGCTGAACCATTGAGGGATGCTCGGACTAATGGACCGTCTGAGATTGTCATGCGAAAGTATGAAAGGGTAATAGCATGGCTGAAAGATAAGGTACCACCACAGGACATAGATTGGGTAAAAATAGACCGAACAAGGCAGGAACCCAAGGAGACAGTTCACGAGTTTTATGAAAGATTATTGAAAACATTCAAGCAATACAGTGGACTAGATGTAATGGATCCCAAAGATATAGGGCAGTTTGTGTCAAAGTTTGTCTTGGGGTTGAGACCTGATATTTGTTTGATGATACAGCAACATTTAATCTGTTGGCAGAACAAACCACTAGATGAGATTTTACGATATGCGAGGTACTGCAGTGACGAGATAGATTCTAAAGCCAAGAATCTAAAGGAGAAATTGATGGTGGTGCAAATGCAGTCCGCTGGGAAGGGTGGCCAGCAGAAGCAGGGGATGGGACGAAAACCAAATGGTCAGAGCAAAGATAATGAAGAAGGGCAGAGACCTAGGATAGACTTTGCCACTTTAAAGAAAACGACAAAGTGTCATCAGTGTCACCAGGTGGGGCATTGGCGACGCGAGTGTCCCTTTAACCCGGAAAATGGAGAGCTAGAAGTAGAAGAGCAGGTCCAAGAAGACCCAGTGCAAAAGGTGACAGTTCCGAGCAGTAAGGTGGCCAAAGGGGGGACTTCGGCTCCACGGGCCCAATTCCCACAGCCACCGAAGATAGCAGCTGGAGGAAAGGTCTTTAAACAAATGCCTCTGTTTATCGAGGAAGAAAAATTTTATTACATTGATCCATTGACAGGACAACGGGTGAGCAGTGAAGAGGACTGTACCCTCGGGGCAGTTCTAGAAGTGGATCAGAGAGGGCCATTTGTTGAGGCAGAAGTGGCAGGGTGTCCCACTACGTTCTTAGTGGACACTGGGGCTACTCGTTCGACTCTGAGATCAGCGGTAGTTCCAGACTTGCCAATGTCAGGGGAAACAATTCAAGTGGTAGGAGTCGCAAATAAAAGAATGACTAGTCCCTTGACAGAACCAGTGTCTGTGAAAATTGGAAACCACATGAACGAACATCAGTTTGTGGTTTGTGACTCGAGTCCGGTATGTCTGTTAGGAAGGGATTTGTTGTGCAAATTGAACTGCACCATATACTGCACCCCGCAAGGAGTGGAGGTACAGACTACCGACGAAGATGCTACTTTTAAGGTGGTCAATTCCAAATCTTGTGTAGAACTATATCCTACTCTGACAATAGAAGATCTTCCCCAAGACCTACGAGATGCAGTGGCGTCAGAGGTATGGGATTTCACAGGAGAAGAAATAGGATTGATTAAGGGGGTAGAACCGGTAAAAATATTGGTAAAACCAAATGTTGAGTTTCCAAGAACGCCTCAATACAAATTGTCCCAGGAAACGATTGCGGGAATAAAACCTGTGATCGAGTCAATGATACAGCAGGGAATACTGAAAGAAATCGTGGGTAGTCCTTGTAACTCCCCGATTATGGGTTTGCAGAAACCTAGTGGGAAATTCAGGATAGTACAGGATTTACGAAAGATTAACAACATAGTCGTTTCATGTTGTCCCGTGGTACCGAATCCATCAGTGATATTGTTTCAAATACCATGTCAAGCAGAATGGTTCACAGTGATAGATCTTTGTCAGGCTTTCTTTTCAATCCCATTGGATGAAGAGAGCAGGTATCTTTTTGCTTTTAAAATGGAAGATCGCGTTTTAACATGGTGTCGAATCCCACAAGGATTCACAGATAGCCCATCCATCTTTAATCAGTTGCTGAAAAAGAATCTTGAGAATCTAGTACTGCCACAGAACTCGGTTCTGGTACAGTACATAGATGACCTACTTGTTGCGTCAGAAACAGAGGAAGCTTGTAAAGCAGATTCAATTGCCTTACTGAATCATTTAGCTGAAAATGGACATAAGGTATCTCCGAGCAAGTTGCAGTATTGTTTGACAGAAGTACAGTATCTAGGGCACAGGTTAGAAAAAGGGAAACGTAAGGTGTCCCCGGAGAGGATTGAGGCGATAATGAAAATGAATGCGCCTACAACACAGAGAGAAGTTAGAATGTTCCTAGGAATGGTGGGTTACTGCCGACAGTGGATAGTTAACTTTTCACTGAAAGCAAAGCCCTTACAGAAACTGACGCACAAGGAGGTGAGTGATCCGGTACCATGGGATGAAGAATGTCTGGTGGCGTTTTTACAGCTGAGAGACGATTTGTGTCGTGCCCCAGCTTTGGGAATGCCCGATTACGAGAAGTCATTTTCACTGTATTGCTGTGAGAGAGAGGGATGTGCTTTGTCAGTCTTGGCACAGACCCACGGTAATGCCCGTAGACCAGTTGCATACTTTTCGGCTACATTAGATCCAGTAGCCGCAGCGTTGCCCGGATGTCTCAAATCCGTTGCTGCAACGGGTGTCAGCATTGAAAGGAGCGAGAGTATTGTGATGGGACATCCAGTAGTGGTGTATGTACCACATTCAGTTGAATTGTTAATGACCAGGACGAAGACGCAGCATCTGACCAATAGCAGGCTCACGCGTTACGAGCAAGTTGTACTTGCCGCAGAAAACGTGACTCTCAGGAGATGCTCTGTCTTGAATCCTGCTACTTTGATGCCATTACCTACGGTAATAGAAGGCGAAGGATGTGAAGACCACGATTGCCTTGATGTGACTGAACTATGCACGAAACCCAGACCAGATATTGTGGATGAGCCATTGTCAGACCCCGATGAAATTTACTTTGTTGATGGCTCATGTTTAAGAGACGATACTGGTCGGTTGAGAGCAGCTTATGCTGTTTGTACCATTACTGGAGTTGTGGAAGCCGCTTGCCTGGAAGGAGTACATTCCGCACAGGTAGCAGAGATTATTGCCCTAACTCGTGCCTGCATAGCAGGAAATGGAAAGAGAGTCACCATCTACACGGACAGCCAATATGGTTTCGGTGTGGTTCATGATTTCGGGCAGTTGTGGTCTCAGAGGGGTTACATGACCTCCTCTGGTTCGCCCATTCGAAATGGAGAATTTGTGCGATTGCTGATAGAAGCATTACAAGGTCCTGTTGACATCGCGGTAGTGAAGTGTGTAGCTCATACTAAGAATACAGATTTTGTGTCACAAGGTAATAGATATGCTGATGAAGTCGCACGCTATTGTGCGGAACAAAGTTATTCTTTCTCAAAGGTGGAAATAGAAGGTGCAGAAGAAAAGACTGAATTAAGTATGATGTTAGAAACTGTAGACACTTGGGAGGATTTAAGAATAATGCAGGAGAACGCACCTGAAACAGAGAAAAAGGCATGGGAAATAGCAGGTTGTGTGCGAAGTGAAATGGATTTTTGGGTTTCAGCAGATGGGAGAGCTGTGTTACCTGAAGAATTAGCTAATCCCATGGCGAGAGAAATACATGGTCCAGTACATCTAGGAGGGGATGCTATGATGAGAGTTTTTAGGCAGACTTGGTATTGCCCGAAATTCAGAATAGCAGCAGAATCAGTATGTAAGCGATGTGTTACTTGCCAACAGCTGAACGTAGGCAAACGAACACCAGTCACACTGAGTCACATTGGGAGGTCGGGGGGGCCTTTCAATAGAATGCAACTAGATTTCATCGAAATGCCAAGAGTCAATCGCCTTCGGTATGTGTTGGTGATTGTATGCGTATTTTCCAGATGGGTTGAAGCGTACCCTACACGTAGGTGCGATACACTCACAGTGGCTAAATTGTTGCTCAGGGAGTTGATACCGCGCTTCGGGGTGCCTGCCTCTTTGGAATCTGACAGAGGAAAACATTTTAACAGCGAAATAGTGAAGATGTTGTGCTCCACACTGAATATCGATCAAAAGCTGCATTGTAGTTATCGACCAGAAGCTTCAGGAATTGTGGAACAAGTGAATGGCACTTTGAAGAATAGATTGGCTAAAGTAGTGGCATCCACATCCTTGAGTTGGCCAGATGCTCTTCCTTTAGTGCTCATGAGCATGCGCAGCACACCTGATAGGAGGACAGGTCTCTCTCCCCACGAGATCCTGATGGGGAGGGCCATGAGACTTCCTACAGTTCCAACTACTGCTCTATTGAATATTACAGATGATCTGATCTTGGATTATTGTAAAGGACTGTCTGACGCCATCCATTCTGTGTCCCTTCAGGTGCATGCAGTTGAAGTTCCAGCAGCGAGGAACCTGTGTCATGACCTGAACCCAGGGGACTGGGTCTTAGTTAAAAAACACGTCCGGAAGAACTGCCTAGATGTTCGCTGGCGTGGGCCCTTTCAGGTAATCCTGATAACGAACACCGCGGTGAAGTGCGGGGGGCTGCCAAATTGGATCCATGCTTCCCATACTCGCAGAGTTCCAGCACCTCTAGAAGGAACAGCTCCCATCCCAGACGAAAGCCCGGAAGTGGAAGAAGAGTCGCAAGAAGGGATAGAGGCGGCTGAGGGGGTGTCAGAAGAAGTTGGGAACGCAACGGATTCAGAAGAAGAGCAAAGGCAGGACGGCAGTGAGACAGAAGACGCAACTGAAGGAGAGAGCAGAAGTGAATACGACTCAGACTCAGATCCGTATCGGAGCGACCAAGAACCAAGTGGGAGGACAAGGAATAGGAGAATAAGGCTTGGAGCTGCCACTTGGCCAACTAGGAGAAGAAGGCTAAGTTTGAGGTCGGCCCAGGAAGAAACGCTTACTCCTATATCCGAAGACTCAGATCCAGAAGAAGATATCCAGGATCAAGCCGAGGAGGGTCTTAGAAGATCAAGGAGGGTGCGAGTGCCTAGTAGAAGATACTCTACTCCCGACTGGACCTACCTCGTTGCAGATGTCTGGGAGACACAGAACAGGGAGGATCAGGGAAGTGGAACTGATCAGAACTGACCCGATCATCACAGTGCAAATAAGGTTTCTACTACCAGGAGCGGAGACCGAAAGGTTGCTGACACTCAACATCGTTCATCCTGCTCTCCTGAGTGGAATAAGAAAATTGATTTTAGAGACAGTTGAGTTTCCAGTTTGCTGTTCACGATATCCAATATTGGAGGGAACTCTTCTTCGTTTGGAAATGCTTGAGCGAGTAGTAGAAATGCTAGGAGCGCTTATTGTTGTGGATTAATACCATATTGTGAATGTCTTCAAAGGGGCGCAGAACTGGAAAGGTGAAGAAAGTGATCTTGATTAGAACGGACCCCTTTGTAATTGTGGATGTAGAACTGATAGTACCAGGAGTGGAAATTGAAAAAACGCTAACTCTCAAGTTTGTCCGTCCACTTGTCTTGAGCGAAATAAGGAGAATAATCCTAGAAAAAGTTGACTTTCCATGTTGTGGAACGAACTGCCCAGAACCTGAGGGAATGATACTTCGGATGGACATTTATGAAGACGTAGTGTCACTCCTTGAGTCATACATAACTTCAGACGAAAATAAGACTGTTGAAAAGAAATTGTAAAAACTTGTTGCAAGATAACCTAGCGCCGAGTGGAAGAAGAAAAGTGATAGGGGTTTCATTTTAGTGGATGGAGAAGGGCTAGGGTTGTCTATTTTCTACTGGACTTTGAACTGTTTTGCGGAAACAAATTGTCAAGCTTCCAAGTGTTCAAAGAAAGACATTGCAAGAGAGAAAGACTTTGTTTGAAAAGAAGAGGAAGTGAATGCTGGAAGAAAGTCAAAAACTACACTGTTTGAGAACATGGAGGCTGGCAACCCGAACCGCAGGGCAAAATGTATAGCTGTTACACTTTTAGGAGTAGTGGTTTCTCTTATAATTTTAGTGGTAACTGTTTCATTCCTAGCGGGACACGAAAGGGATGAAACCGCAGTTAAGGAGGATAAGGGAGTATCAACACCGAAAACTACCATTATTAAAGAGAAGGGAAACATCAATGAGAAAGACAAAGCATTGTTAGATGCAGAAATAAAAAGGCTTCACACCGACGAGTCACAGGGAAATTACAAGTCAAATGCTTATGCTAAATTGCTTTATGAATATGTTGATGCCATGGAAGTAAAGGATTGTTACGTTTGTATGCAATTACCAGCTTCAGTGGAGGAGGGTATCAGATACCATCATCTTCCGTTGACATATGGAATAACGTGCAGTTTATTGTTGAGCATGTTTTATGGACGAGAAGGATTCGAGTATTATTTCTCGAATTTCGACTCGACATTGCCAGAGGTTCCGAATTTCAAGCATTTGAACAAATGGGACTACTACAAAAGCGAAGACAGACTACACAAATGGTTTATTCCATGGAAAACGTTAGATACTTCACATGCTCGAAGGAACAATCTGACTTGCCAAATATCAGAAGTTGAGAAAAAGTTTATAGCACAGGTAGATACTAGATACAGGAGGCAGAAGATTTTGAAAGCATCAGGACAATGGGAAACAGATTGGACCAAGGAGGAGAGGGCACATCAAAGAAAAGGTAGTATTGGTCCAATTGCTTTGGATAAGGATAAACGGGGAAAACTGTGCATTCACAGGAGTTACTCATATTATGAAAACTTTTATGTAGGTCAAGTCCATTGTGAACATGCCTTTCAATTGGAGTATTACTCTAAGAACTTTATGAAAGGGATGCAAGCAATACCAAATGTATATTTTGTATGTGGAAGATATGCCTATGTGAAGTTACCAGATAATTGGTACGGATCATGCTATCTGGCTGTTGTCTTCCCTAAAATATATCATGTTGAGAATTTAGACACGACTAAGAAGGAAATATCAACTAGATGGAAACGAGGGCTGGGTGCAGCAGAGGTAGTTGGAGATGTACTAGGTGCTGCATTCCCTTTCTTAGGATTGATAATGAATGACATTAAGATCAGGAGGTTAGCTACAGTCGTAGATAGGCTATCTGCCAGTACTGCAAGATCCTTGATGCTGATAGAAGGGGAGATGCAATCGATTAGGGCGATGGTTCTTCAGAACCGACTTGCTTTAGACGTTCTGTTAGCAAAAGAGGGAGGAGTCTGTAAGGCTTTGAAGGTCCAGGAATGCTGTACTTACATTCCAGACAATTCAAAACCTCTAGAGAAGTATATACAAAACATCACTGCCATACACTACGAAATTGAGGACCTGGCAAAGGTAAATGTGTGGGAAAAAGTAGGCCATGGAATGGGTAAAGTTGGAAGTTGGTTTGCCAACTTAGGAAAGGGTATCGTTTGGTACATACTGAAACCCATCATCATAATAGTGATTTGTGTAATCACTTTGTGGGGATTGGTGCGTTTGTATCAATGTTATAAAGCAAATAGGTTGCAGAGAACTATGAGGAAACAGGAGGAAGAGTTGACAGCAATGCAGGATTCTCAATACAAGAGTCTGAAAGCATTGGAGAGTATGAAAAGAGGTGGCACAACCATGACTTCACTTTGAAGGGTTCTACATTTTTAGTGTCTTGGTGATGATGACCCCTGAAGGTCATCAAAGGGGGGACTGAGAGAGCACAAGTTTGAAAAAAATGTATAAGTACGCCATATTTACAAGCACGTAGTTAGTTTAAACATGTTTTGCACACGAGTGTTTTATATCCAGGAGTGAAATATACAGAGTGGTTAATTTTCAGTAGTGAAAAGTATAGAATGTTAAGTAGAGTAACTATAATTATAACGGTGTGAGATTAATGTAGAAATGTTGGAATATACGTGAAAAATTCATGTTCTCATGTTAAAAGAATCATGTCCGAATTAAATGTAACTTTGAAAATCCAGTATTATGTGTAGGCCTTAGGGCAATTCACAGCAAACCTGAACGTGCTGCTAAATTAATGTGAGATAAGGTTGACATGGTTCTTCCAAATGTACTATTGAACTTAGGGTTAAAAGTATATGCTTTATAGATGTGTTATTTTAGAAACGTATGCTAGTTAAGAATGTTTGCTGTTTAAATCAAGTTAACGTTTTAAGAGTGCAGGGACCTGCTGCATGTAAATCAAGTAGGCCAGAGGAGATAATGTCATGTCGTGTAAATCGTCATGTGCTCGTTAGAGAAGAGGTCCCGAGGTGTCCAGCACCGAGCTTTGAGAGTGTTTTATGACTAAAGATATGGTGGAGTCTGGAATTTGAGGCCCACTGCAGGACGAGCTGTATGCAGGTGCGAGGGTCCTAATCAGCTCGAATGAAAGGGACTTTGTTCAGTGGCGCCTTGCGCAGGCCTGTAGGAGTTTCCAGGAATTTCAGGGGGTATCAGCGCACTGAAGAAGAAGCCTGGGAACCAAGGTCAACTATAACGAGGGTCTTCAAGAGTACCATCATGGAGTTTACCGCGCAAAGATGTACCACGTGAGGGGCGTCCCAAGGGGCGTTTCTATCAGAAATGTGATTTGGTATTAGGGAAAGAGACCCGGGAGGAGAGCAGAGCAGATGATTTTGGGAGCCTAAGGAAGCGGATGGGTAGGCAGATAGGCTGATCAGGAGAGACCCATTATCAGAGAAGAGACAAAGAGAAGTGCGTGATCTTCTTAGGAAGTCACCACGGCTGACACCTAGAGGGTTAAGATCTTGCTAAGTAGGGATGTCATTTAAAATAGTGTAGGGACAGACTAACCTAAATTTTCTTTTCTGTAATGACTTTGAGATTGCAACTTATATCTATTTTGACAACCCTTATGGTCTTTGAGCTTGTACTTATTATTTTGTTCTTCAGACTTAGATTATTCAAGAAGTTCATGTTTATAGTGATACCAATTTACCTTTTGAATCTCATTTTGAGAAGTTTGTATCTTCAGTTATCTTTGACTTTATATTAAAACTTTAAAACTTAAATTTGGTCAGTGGTCATTTAGAGTGGTGTAAGTTCTTAAATTGATTGACTTATTGCGAGATTACCTTTTACTCAAAGACAGGTACCAACGATTCAGTCGACATAGTTTGGGATTTGGTAAGATAATTAGTAACCAGTAATCCCGCGTTAGCAGTAGCACAGTATCAGAGAGCCAGTGGTATGATGCCCTCTACTCTACCCACCTGGAAATAGTTTCCAACCTGGATCAAGCTGTCGGAATCGCCACCACATGGATCACCAATTGCGCTTACAATGTCGCGCCCATCATACCCAGCAGACACAGGAGATCCACCACACAGGTCAGATGGTACAGCAAAGATCTGAGAGCCGCAAAACCAGATTGTAAACAACTAGAAAGTAAATGGCACACCAGCAAGGATACCGCAGACATGACCACCTTTAAGACAGCCTTCAACAACTACCATCAGCTTATGAAAGAAATAAAAAAGAATGCCCTTGCAGGCCACATCCAAGCCAGCTCCAACCACAGCAAAGAACTCTTCAACATTTTCCTAGAGTTCTCCAACCCCACCACCACTGAAAACAGCATCACAAGAACTTTGCGACAAACTGGCAGACTTCTTCCAATACAAGATCTCCACCAACTACAAACTCTTTGACCCCATCCCACCACCTCCGACTTCTTCCACCACTCACCCACAGAAGCCACTCAGGACCACCTATGCACCAACTGGGACCAGCTCACCCCACAGGACACCACAGCAATCATGAATTCAGTCCACTCCGGAGCCACCACAAACTCCTATCAATGCCACATCTTCATACTTAGAAGCAACAGGATTAGCCACAAGCTCACCGCCCTCTTAAATGTCTCTCTCATCTCGGCTACTTTCCCCAAAGAATGGAAACTCACAGAAGTAAAACCCCTTCTCAAGAAACCTATCAAGGACCCCTGCAACCTCAAAAGCTACCAGCCCATCTCCCTGCTCCCCTTCCCCATCAATGTCGTAGAAAAGGTAATCAATCACCAGCTCACGCAACAACTGGAGAACAACCTCCCAATCCGGATTCTACTTCAACCCATCACCGAAACTACAGTGATTGCAGCCACAGACCATATCAGAACCCTCCTCAACCAAGGAGAAATGGTGGCTCTGATCCACCTCCACCTCTCAGCAGAATTCAACACCATATCCCACCACATCCTGATCAAGAGGCAAGATCACATTGGAATTCAAGGCAATGCCATCATGTGGATTGCTTCCCTCTGAGCCCAAAGACATCATCTGCAGCGTTCCTTCAGGACTGGCTCATCCCTCAGCCCCACTCTCTACAACACCAACATGACCCCCCTGGCCAAAATTGTCAGAATCCACGGATTAAACATCATATGCTACACAGACGACACCCAGCTCATCCTCTTGCTCCCAGAAGACCCTACCACCACAAGGGCCAGCTTCAGCAGATGTAGGACCAGCATCACTGACTGGATGAAAAACTGAAACTCAACATGGACAAAACAGAAGTGCTGATCTTAAGCACCAACCAACTTGTGGTTGCCAGCAGAACTAGGCCCCTCACCCACATGATCGACCATGCAAGAAACCTCTGCATAATGCTAGGCCACAAGCTAACCATGATCAACACAGTCTTCTCCGCGTGCTTCCTCACACTTTGCATGCTACAGAAGATCTTCAAGTGGCTCCCCATCAACACCAGATGCACCGTAACCCAGGCCCTAATCACCAGCCGTCTGGACTATGGCAACTCACTCTACGCAAGAATCACCACCCACCTGCTAAAGAGACTTCAGACCATTCAGAACTCGGCAGCCAGACTCCTCCTTGACCACCCCAAATAGACCCACATCACCCCTTACCTCAGGAAACTCCTCTGGCTCCCCGTACAGAAGAGATGCCAACTCAAGATGTTGATCCACACCTAAAAGGCCCCGCACAACCAAAGTCGAGTCTACCTCAACCACTACATGAACTTCCACCAGCCCTTCAGACACCTGTGATCCGCATCCCTGTCCCTCGCCCACACTCCTCACATTTGTTGGAGCAACAGTGGAGGATGTTTCTTCCCCTACCTCGTGACAAAATCCTGGAACAACCCCCTGTGCACCTTCGAAACGCAACCTCTCTTCTTGCATTCAGGAAGGCATTCAAGTCCTGTCTGTTCAACTGGTCTCTCGGCAACTGCTACTTCCTCAGCGCCTGGATACCCTCCCAGGTGATTAGCCATGCTTTCGAAATTCACTGATTTGATTGTGCGCTTGATATGTTTTCTTCACTGGTGTCTTTTGCACTGACATGCTAATTGCACAAGACTACACTGATATATTTTATTAATGGGTATCTCTTGCATTGTTGTGGACTATGCTCATTGAACGTGGCTGCACTGATCTTTTTTCTTCACTGGCGTCTCTTGCACTGTTGTGGACTGTGCTCAGTGCACAAGTCTGCACTGATCTCTTTTCTTCACTGGCGTCTCTTGCACTGTTGTGGACTGTGCTCAGTGCACAAGTCTGCAATGAACTCTTTTCTTCACGGGCGTCTCTTGCACTGTTGTGGACAATGCTCGTTGCACAAGGCTGCATTAATCTCTGTTCCTTACTGGCCTCTCTTCCACTGTTGTGGACTGTACTCATTGCACAAGGCTGCATTGATCTCTTTCCTTCATTGACGTCTCTTGCACTGTTGTGGACGTTGCTCATTGCACGTGGCTGCATTGATCTCTTTTCTTCGGTGGTGTATCTTTCACTGTTGTGGACAATGCTCATTGCACAAGGCTGCACTGAACTCTGTTCCTTACTGGCCTCTCTTGCACTGCTCTGGACTATGCTCATTTTATAAGGCTGCACTGATCTCTTTTCTTCACTGGCATCTCTTGCACTATTGTGGACTATGCTCATTGCTCATGGCTGCACTGATCTCTTTTCTTTGGTGTAGTATCTTCCACTGTTGTGGACTATGCTCATTGCACAAGGCTGCACAGATCTCTTTTCTTCCCTGGCATCTCTTGCACTGTTGAGGACTATGCTCATTGCAAAAGGCTGCACTGATCTCTTTTCTTCACTGGCATCTCTTGCACTATTGTGGACTATGCTCATTGCACAAGCCTGTACTGATCTCTGTTCCTTACTGGCATCTCATGCACTGTTGTGGACTGTGCTCATTGCACGTGGCTGCACTGATCTCCTTTCTTCACCACTGCCTCTTGCACTGTTGTGGACTGTGCTCATTGCAGAAGGTTACACGGATCTCTTTCCTTACACTGGCGTCTCTTGCACTGCTGTGGACTATGCCCATTGCACAAGGCTGCACTGATCTCTTTTCTTCACTGGCATCTCTTGCACTGTTGTGGACTATGTTCATTGCATAAGGCTGCACTGATCTCTGTTCTTCACCAGCGCCTCTTGCACTGTTGTGGACTGTGCTCATTGCAGAAGGTTACACAGATCTCTTTCCTTACACTGGCATCTCTTGCACTGTTGAGGACTATGTTCATTGCATAAGGCTGCACTGATCTCTGTTCTTCACCAGCGCCTCTTGCACTGTTGTGGACTGTGCTCATTGCAGAAGGTTACACAGATCTCTTTCCTTACACTGGCGTCTCTTGCACTGCTGTGGACTATGCCCATTGCACAAGGCTGCACTGATCTCTTTTCTTCACTGGCATCTCTTGCACTGTTGAGGACTATGTTCATTGCATAAGGCTGCACTGATCTCTGTTCTTCACCAGCGCCTCTTGCACTGTTGTGGACTGTGCTCATTGCAGAAGGTTACACGGATCTCTTTCCTTACACTGGCGTCTCTTGCACTGCTGTACACTGTGCTCAAAGCATAAGAGAACACCTATCTGTGCTTTTGCTTTGGTGTGTCTTGCACCGCATGGACTGTACTTTCCTACAACAAAGTTTGCAAACTGAAATCAGAATCAGGTGCTACAAGAGGATCTTTCTGCTGCATCTTTGGCTCCACTTACACTGATGCAATTCGCTCCATTTGCAGCCATGCACGTATGGAGGGAGATAGAAAAGTCAATGGGAAAGAGGAAAGTAACAAATTGATGGTAGAAGGAGACAAAGCAGGAAGGCAGCAAAGGAGAGAGGGTAAGAGCAAGGAACACAGGAAAAATAAGAGAGGGTAAGAAAAGAGATGCAAAGAAACTACAGGAAAAAATCAAGCTCGGGAATGGGGACAGAAAAGGTGATAACTGATAAAAAAAACACAGAGACACACAGAAGAAAACACACAAAGATAACAAATGAATTCAGAGAAGGCAGAAGTAGAGAAATGGTAACAAAAATAAAGGGAAAAGATAAGAATTAAAAAAGAGATTAGCAAAAATAAAAAAAAACTGTCATAAGAAAAACATAAATTCAAAGAAAAAGTCTATATCTGTATGATGCTGGCTAAAATGTGATTGGGAGGTTATCGGCTGTGATATATAAAGCTCCGATCCCCCAAAACACACACTCATTTGAAATCCAACCTTGTGATCTCTCATAATCTGATTTGGTGACTGCCCCTGGCTGTAGGTTCCACCGGACGATGGACCATTGGTGGCCACCGTCTGAAGCAGCCTCCGCGAGGGTGGAGAGCACGCGCAGCCTGGCAGAACCCCCTAGAGGAGATTTTACACCCTCTGTACAGGAAGCCTCGGTGAACCTGTTACAAGAACAAGAGATGAGGTATGTGACATTTTGTCGTACCTAACTGCTAATCTGGGCTTGTGACAGACCACATGTTGTTATAGATTCTAAAAAGGCGCTCAGATTCACAAAGGCAAGGTTTGGCAAAATTAAAGGCTCTGTAAATTCATGGGACATGACCTGGGTGGGCACGGTGAAGGGTCACCTACCAGAAATGTAAACTGAGGGAAAGTTGGACTAGCGGAGAGCCTGACACATTGGGTGCAGAGGACTTCCCCCCTTGGGAAACTTCTTGGTAGTATTGTGTGTGATGGTAATGCTCATCACTGCATCAGCCTTACGACAATACGCATGCTAACCCTTAGGTTCTAAATATTGTGTGCGTGTTGGGATGAGGGCCCAGCCAGGCACCTATGTGTATAGAATAATTGTATGAATGAAACCAAGTGCTTGTGTAGCTTGACCAGAAAAAGAGCATCCAAGCACTAAGACAATAGACTACAGGACGGGCCAAGACTTGAGCAAAATGGAAGAGACAGGTTTTTTACTTTTACGGAACTTGATTAAAAAGGTTAAGAAGGTAGATTGCCACAGATCCATCAGAAGGGAGTTCCATTGTCTATTGGCCACTTGAGCAAAAGACTGGCTAACCATCCTGGAGCGATATATTTGTAGGTGTGGATGGAACTGAAGGGGCAGAGTTCCGCTCTACCAAATTACTATGGAACTCATTACAGATGGACCTTTGTTGCCTGCTGTGAAGTGTAGAGGGAAGAAATAACTAATTTAAACCAGGACCACAATTTATAAGAACAATGACTCTGAAGAATCACAGACTCCGAATTCCAAGTTAGTGGGTTTATTAGGAAGCCAAAAACAACTGGATATACAAGCACCACATTACGAGGTTGTAAAAGTACATGGGTACTAATACAAATCTAAACCTAGGAGCTAATCTTATGCGATGGATCATAAACAGAATGGCAATTTCCAAAAGCAGAATGCACACAATTTATGCCCGTACATCAAGATCCTTTTTCATCTGCGAATTAATAAAGAGCATTAGTTTATCCCTGCACTAACATTATCGTGACATCCCTACTTAGCATTTCCCAGGCAAGATCAGGAAAAGATATTAGCGTGTGAAGACTTCCTAAGAAGCACACTCACGTTGTATGGGTCAAGTAGCTAAAGGCTACGGAGCTCGCTCTAAGATGCCCCTTCTCTCTTCTTCGATCTCCTCACCTCCTCTCCTGACTCCACCCGGGGCACTGTCACTAATACAAAAACACGAAACGTAAAACTCGCCCAGATCACCTCATCTCGCTGGACACTTCCCATAGGTGATTTTCCATCTCGAGTCGGTGCTCCTAGGTCCTGGCTCGATGACCTTGATTCCCAGGCCTCCCTTCAGTGAGAAAGAACATCATCTCCCAATTATCAGCTCTCCTTGATCATTTGTATCGCATCCTCCCGAGCCTGACTCTCCTAACTCGCCTAAACAAAAGGCGTTATTCTAACTAACAAAGACAACTTTCGCCACCTGCAACAGAAGTGTGAGAACAGAACAAATTCAACATGCAAATGAATTTCTCTAGCAACCCTACTCGTGAGCCCTCAGGGAAAATACAATTAAGGCTCACAGAAATCTGCCAACATAAGATCAAAACGCATAGGCCATTCAAATACACACGAGTGAACATTTCATTTAGGCCTTTCTACATTACTGCATTAAAAGCACACAAAATTAATTTTCAATGCAAATAGCTTATGAAATCCTACACTTTAAACATAATTAATGACATCTACATGCAACTCTAAAATGGTGCACATTTAAATCAAAATGCGTTACATCTCATGCGAACAAATTAGTTAGTAAAAGGCATCAAATACTATGGATTACAATATTATAATAAGAATGCTACATTGTTTCTTTACATGGCATGACATTTCTCCTTTCTCAAAAACAAAAAAAGGAGTATCGCCAGGAGACAGTGTCCTAGTGATCAAATCAAGAGGGAGAAAGATGCAGCTAAAGAAAGAAGTCTCCCTCTATTTCTATTTCGAAAGCTGCTGATGACCCTCCATTAGGGAGGAATAACATCCTGTGCATCATCAGATCTCTTTCTAGAGGTATGCTATCTCACGGAAACGTGGCTTAAACCACACAGTACCCCAGCCATAACTCTAGGAATCCCCTGCAACTATAAAATACTTAGACTAGACCGTCCAGCGAAAACTGGCGGTGGGATTGCTATTGTATACAAAGAAGAGCTGGCCATCTCGGTCCTAGAAGAACTCAGCTCTTCCGAAATTGAAATTTTAGTTTTCAAAATACACATATCCCCTAAAGAAAACTATAAAGGTGCTCTAGTTTATCGCCCGCCTGGTCCCTACAACAACTTTTCTAATATTTTGGTCGAACTACTAGCCCCACATATCAATTATAATAGTAAGTTCATATTAGTTGGAGATTTTAACGTACACAGTGAGAGACCAGACTGTAAGGAAGCACAATCCCTACTAGCAGATCTATCATCCTTAGGATTAACATTAAGGAATTGTGGACCTACGCATCAGGCAGGTCATACCTTAGACCTGATACTCTCCAACGTCCCGCTTGTCTCCTGCCCACCGGCAACTCAGGTGAGCTGGACTGACCGTTTTATTGTAGAATTCAGTACCCCCTTCCATGCACCTACCCCTTCATGCCCCAGTTCACTACCCAGTGTCCGAAGACAGTGGCATAAAGTTACCAACTCCACCTTTGGTGAAAAATTTAATTCCCCGGTTCTCCTACCTCTGGATAATATTGAAACTGCTCCTAATAGATTTGAAGGAGAAACAAAGAGAGTTATAGATAAAATTGCCCAATTGAAGCATTTCAAATCTAGGCCAGCTAAAAAGCAAGAAATTTGGTTTTCTGATCATCTAAGAACACTGAAATTAGGTGCAAGGAAACTAGAAAAAAGATGGACACGTCCCATCTTAAAGAGGATAAGAAAAAATACTGGGACGCATTATCCTTCTACCACAAAGCGATTCGCACAGCGCGAAAAACCCATATTGCGTCACAAATACAAGAGGCAGGGAACTCCCCTAGGGTTCTTTTTCAAATCCTACAAACATTCGCTAAACCTACTGCATGCGAATCCCCTGAGATGGCCTCCCAACAGCTGTGTGATGAAATTTCTTGTTTTTTCTCTAATAAAATTAATATTATTTATCATAAAATAGTGTGCACAAACCGGGCCACTCCTATAGACCTAGTATCCCCTCAGACACAAACAGAAGCTATATCGGATAAACACTCCTTGGATATCCTTCCCCCAATTTCACTACAAGAAACATTTACACTAATAAAGCAGATTAAGAGTGGGAGTCCAGATGACACCACCCCTGCCAGGATAATGCCTGCACTGGCAGAACAACTATGCCCAATGATTACTGAATTAGTGAATCTCTCACTTACTTCAGGCGTTGTCCCTAAGGAGTGGAAACGATCTCTTGTCAGACCAATAAGAAAAAACACTGCCACTCCGTGGTCTGATCTAACCAATTTAAGACCCATTTCTCTATTACCATTTCTGGGGAAACTTATAGAAAAACATGTGAACCGCCACCTATCCGGACATATTGAACTTGCTAATGCCCTGGACTACTCCCAGTCAGAGTTCCGTCCCAAATATAGCACAGAATCCACCCTCCTGTCTGTCACTGATGACCTTCACATGTACCAGGACAAGGGCTTCTCAGTCATACTGGTTCTATTAGATCTGTCAGCAGCGTTCGACACCGTGTCTCATTCCATCCTGACTGAACGGTTGTCGACCGCTGGCATTAAGAATAAAGCCCTTGACTGGTTGAAGAGTTTCCTAGCTGATCGCACCCAGAGAGTCACCATGGGTGCATATCGCTCAGCGGAAACAGAGATTTCTAAGGGGGTGCCACAGGGCTCTTGTTTGAGCCCCACCCTTTTTAATATCTATGTGGCACCCCTGGCAGGAGTATTGCGTAGGTACGGCTTCATCCCCGTATCATACGCAGATGATACACAGCTCCTCTTCCCTTTTAAAACTCTTTCCGCTGAGGTTAGGAACTCTTTTTCTTCAGGCATGAAGGCAGTGGCAAAATGGATGTCTACCAACTACCTCCAATGTAATGTCAACAAAACGGAGGTTATGTTGTTTGGGGAGGCAAAAATTCTATGGACTCCTGAATGGTTGCCGTCAGACCTAGGAGCAGTCCCTGAACCTAAACAGGTCGTGAAGAATCTGGGAATTCGGTTTGACCACGATCTGTCACTGAAGCAGCATACAAGCTACATCTCAGGGATATGCTTCTATACCATCAGTCTGCTTCGTAAAGTTTTCCCTTTACTACCTGACTCGGTTAAGAAAACCCTCGTCCAAGCACTGATCCTTAGTCGGATCGACTACTGTAATGGCTTGCAGCTTTCTGCAAACGAAGGAGTGCTGGCTAAGCTACAAGTCATTCAGAACACGGCAGCTCGCCTTGTTCTGAATGCCCCCCCGAGAACTGCTTCCAAGCCCCTCCTTGAACAGCTGCATTGGCTCTCAATGCGACAAAGAGCCAAATTAAAAATATGCTGCTTGATCCATAAGTGTTTGAACGGATAGGGGCCCGTTTATCTCGAACAGAAATTTGTTCCCTACGTTCCATTACGTTCCCACAGATCGAGTAAAGACCTCCTTCTGGTGGTCCCCGCGCTAAAAAGTCCAGACATGGAGGTAAAGCCCTATCCATTACTGGTCCCAAGCTGTGGAACAAACTCCCTCTGTCACTGAGACAATGTAAAGAACATCTTACATTTCGAAAACTTCTAAAAACCATCCTGTTTAAAAATGATATCTAACTTCACCTCCATTCCACGCCCGTTGTTTACCGGTTCCAAAAGCGCAGAGATACTCCATGAGGAGTGGATTCAAGCGCTATATAAACCAGCAAATAAATAAATAAAATAAATAAACCCCTCACTCACCAACCTGGTTGGTGACATGCTTCATCATCGGGGTCCACCTGAGTGACTGAGTGCCACCCAGGTGTGCTACGACGCCTGCAACTGCAGCGGGGCTAGTTTTTGTTTGTGAGTTGTGACAGGAGTGAATTTGGAAAAAGTGATTTTTAAAAAGGTGTTCAACATGTACTCTTTGTCAATTTTATTCTAGAGTCATGTGACACGGTTAAAAACAAGTGGGATACTTATACTGGCGTATCACGACCAGAAAGTATCAGTGTTGTGTGAATATGGTCAACATGTTTCAACCTTTAGAAAAATTAATAGGTTTTCGTCAGGACCAAAGTGTGATGAGTCGAGAGGTATGCGCAGGCTAAGGTGCACCCGTCCCAGACTCAGCGAGATGCCAGACCGTGTACTTACGGTTCGGCGAACTTACAGGCTTCTGTGTAAGAACAAATCTGAAACAACAGGATAAACATAGTTTCCACATTGATATACGTTTGTTTGTTGAGATTACTCATGAGCGATCGCATTCAATCTCCATCATGACCACAGTGTTTTGTGGTGTACAGCAACACTATTCAGACATATATATACAGTGATTCCAAGTGGATATTTTAGTCTGAAGGTCATGTGCTACCATTTCAATCCATACCCACTCATTATTCAGCAATTGCAATAGTGGGTGTCTCACGTTCCTTAGATTTCACGGAGCGCAATGTGACTAGTCACAGTATTTGTGCATTTCAGTGCCCTAAAATCAGGCAAGTTGTGCTAATACACGTAGGCATTTACCAATAGGGGTGAGAGAGCCAAGGTTTAAATGTCTTTTAGTGGCGAAACAACATTGCACTCAACAAAGGACTTACTTGTAACTAAATTAAGTTGTACCCCATGGATCCCGTGGGGGGGGCTTTTATGTGAGCATTCTGTTGATGAGCGAAGGAAGAGAAGTGATAGTATTTAGGGTGAACATCACAAGATTATCGGGAGCACTACGGGATTAGTTGGAAATGGTGCCGGTCCCAAAACGTGGAAAGCGGAGCACACCCGCATCGACAGCCCGTTACTTACTTCTCTAAGTTCTGAGGCCCGCCGGAAACCTATCATCCTACCACATGGAGTCCCGAGGATACTAAGGGACCTGATGGCATGTGTATAAGGGCAGATCAGCCCGGTGGACGGTAACCAATCCAAATGCTCCCGTACCGGTCAGCTGGCTGTTACGTAAGGAGCGTTACATAGTTGGTTGATTCAGTCACTTGAGGGACTAAATGAAAATGACGGTGTTTAGGCACAGTTTAAGGGATCATGGACAAATTACCACAGTAATTTTGTCAACGTAGAGCTAACTTTCTTAGAATGCGCCACAACTGAACAACAATGTTGTTGTTTAGGCACAGATTAAGGGATTGTGGACAAATTATTATGTCAATATAGAGCTATCTTCATTTAGAACCTGCTTTAATTGAACAACACAGCGTGAACCTACTATGATAGAATAGGGTACAGCTAGTAGTGTTTATGTTATTATACCTTTTAGTTTTTGTACATGTTAGGGACCCGGTGTGTATGTTAGAGGCGGACGTGTCAAAAGTAGAGGAAACTCTTCTTGAATCACTGTACCTCCTGGTCTGTATGGACAGCGAACTCTTGAGAAAAAATCGGGATTTACTCTTATTCCTGGTGAGGATTGTTGTACAGCAGAGAGATAAGATGGTATTAAGTGTAAACAATTGTCTATAGATTTATACATGAAAAAATACCATAAAGGTAACGGGTGAAAGGTGTTGGTCCTCAACATGGATGTTAGATTGGGGATGTTTCAACACCAAAAGATGCTTGTAATTAAACGTCATTACAGAGGGTACAGTTGGTCTTTATAACAACAGGCAATGAGTCTCTTCTTTATCTCTGTCTCAAGGTGTACCATGGTATGTTATCGTTGAGGCCAGATACATTGGTGGACAGTCTTTATACCAGTGTTGCTCATTTTCAAAAAGACGCTGCGTCGTCTTACCCCCTGGTTTAATTAATTCTATCACAGTCCATCGCATGTCGTTGGTGGTGTGATTTTTAGAGAGGAAATGTTCGGTCAGTTGTTTGGTTGCTTTTTTGCACCTTATTGTACTTCTGTATTCACAGATGCGTTGTTTCACCTTTCTCCCCGTCATGCCCACACATCGTAGGCCGCACGGGCATGTTATTAAGTACACCACATTTTGGCTGTTACAGTTCGTGTGGGCTCGCTGTGTCCAAATCTTGTCCTTCTCCAAATTTAAGGTTTTTGTGGCTGTGGTCAAATGACACACGCTGCAATTCCCACAGGGGTGGTGCCCAGTGATTTTTGGTAATCCCCACACGCTAAGAACTGTTGTGGGTTCCTCAGGAACATTGCGTTTAGGGCGAGTGTGGACTAAAGTGTCTTTTATGCTTCTTGCCCTATTAAAGGAGAAGAGAGGTTTTTTACAGTGCAGGGTTCCGGTGTTAAGGATGCTCCAGTGTTTGTTTATGGATTTTGTTACTTGATTAGATAGTGGTTACACACGTTAGTGGGAGTTCTCTTTCCACTTCCCTCACTCTGTCCTCTAATAGCGTATCCCTCGGTTGGTTCCTGGCCCGTTTCTGGCTTTTCCTCAAGATGTGGTCCGGGTAGCCCCTGTCAGAGAGTTTGTTGGTAAGCTCAGTGGCCTGATTGCGATAATCATGTAGTTTACTGCAATTTCTTCGTAACCGAAGGAATTGGCCATATGGGAGATTCTCTTTTAGTGCCCTTGGGTGAAAACTTTCAAACCTAAGGGAGTTGTTCTTGGCAGTGGGCTTGTGGTGAGTCTTCGTTTCCAGGCATCCGCCTTCTTTGGTAATGACTATGTCAAGAAATACCATAGTCTTCTTATCCTTGGAGTGGGTAAACTTTAGATTGTTGTCACTTGTGTTAATCCATCTGATGAAATCCCTCAGAGTGTCCTCTGGTCCTTGCCAAATGGCAATGACGTCATCAATATATCGTCTCCAAAATACAATATATGATGCAAAGGGTTGCCCTCACCCAGAATGAATTTTCTCTCGTAATCAGAGATGCACAGTCCCGCTACACTAGGTGCGAAGGTGCTCCCCATGGAAGTGCCTCCAATTTGCAGAAACAGGTTGCCCTCGTACTCGAAGTAGTTTCTTTTTAGCACTAGGGTGGCGCACTCCAGGACAAATTGTTTTGGGACGTGATATGCCCATATAGATTCATTCAGCGCAGAGATTTCTCCTACCATTTACACTTTCACATGTTATTACTAAACACTTTCTAATGGTCAAATATTAACACAACAAAAGAATATATGCAGGTGCGGACTACCCATGATTATGATGCACCCCTTCACATGACGGAGCACCATGGTGCTCTATCAGAACTATGCTAATCCTGTGCTTAAAAACCCTGCTAGAAAAGAAGATATTTGTGGTGAGCAGATTTACAGTGTCAGTGTTGTAGGGTGTCCCACCAAATTTTGGCTAGTACAATGCTCTGGAATCTGAGGTTAATGGTAGTAGGCATGTGAGCCTGTTAGTTCTATGACTAGGATAAAAGAAGGAAGAGTTGGGAAAGGGTTATTTGTGAGTCCATAGTAGTAACACAGCTTTGGGATGAGTTGGAGAGTGGAGGTAGGGGGATATTTTCAAAGAGGTATAGAATGAGCAATAGAGTAGTGGTTTAAAGAGAATTGTAATTTTTGTTCTCTCAGAGGTGGGACGAAAATATATAGAAACATACCCACACATAATATGGTTTACATACTTAGAAATGTAAAAATATTACCCATATGCAAAATAATCAAGAGGTATGAAATTGTAATATATGAAGCCCCATGTGTACATGCATGGATAAATATTTACTAACTCATGCTTTCCATTTTTTGCTGTAAAAAAAGTTAATAATTATTTTATATAAATGTTTTGCCCCCAAATATATCAATAGTGAAGCACTTATAGATTCAATTTCTATAATTATATTTATATATTGTGACAGATGTGTGTTATTATGGAAAAATAAACCCCTAAGCATACACTCATCACCATAACCATATATATATATATACATACACTATATGAGATGCTCCACTTGAGGGCGTGTAGGATGGAGTTGGTTGCTGTAGGCTTTCTGTGGATTCTTGTTGTTAATGTGTTCTCCTTGACCTCCAACTCAACATCCTGAAAGTTACATTGTTGGCGACTCCATGTGTGTAAAATGTAGGTTACAATCATTGTCGTTTAGTTTGATCAGAAAAAGCTCCAGGTCACTTTCATTGCCTTCCCATAAAATAAATAAATCATCAATGAATCTGGTCCACAGTGCTACCTTTTCCATATGCATGTTGTTTTCCTCAGCCCAGGCTACCACCTTCTCTCTCTCTCTCTCTCTCTATATCTATATATATATATATATATATATATATATGGTTAGATACATAAACATGCTTGTCCAATTATGTGTACTATTGAAGATACATAAGTGTATTGTTATATTTACAAGCTGAGGAATTCCCATTTTAGTAGAATATTTGAATTATTTTTAATTATATATGTAGATAAAAGATATGACTCCATAGAATGTATTGTCATTTGGGAAAACAAATCTGCAAGAATAAGCTCATCTACTTACATGTTGTGAATATATTGACCTGCATGTATATGATAAGATATAATTACATAATTATAATAATATAATTAAATATATATAATCTATAGCACTTTTGCCTTACACCCCCAGCATAGGAATATCTGGGAGCCCCTTACGCATTACGTGTCAACTTGAATTGACAATGGATCAGGACACCGCTACATCTTAGGTAAGGCCGACCAGTTGCCCTGGGAATCGTTACTGCGATTGTATGCACACTAACAGCAGTGCATACGGCTAGGTGGATAATCTCCACTATGGAGTGCATTTCTTATCTGGTTTTGCAAATTCAATGCATTCATTTCCATTGAATACAAAGTCTACATGCTTTACAGCGACTAATCACCATTTTGAAATGTTGACATTTTTATCTTAACCTACTCTTTTCTTGATTGGACTGCTATTGCACAGTCCTGCGGAGAAACCATAATCTGGCACTGGGTTTTGGAGTTGCACCTTGATTATTGGTGTACAGCTTCTTGATTGACATAGGCGATTGACATCTTAGATCCCCTGAAGAAGTTCATTTTTCAAAAGAACGAAACACGTTGGCTAATGGTTTTTTAGGAAT
This sequence comes from Lissotriton helveticus, assembly GCF_964261635.1. Taxonomy (NCBI): domain Eukaryota; kingdom Metazoa; phylum Chordata; class Amphibia; order Caudata; family Salamandridae; genus Lissotriton; species Lissotriton helveticus. The sequence goes on along the minus strand of NC_136070.1, from coordinate 99,350,611 downwards.
GGAATATAACATAATAAAGGAAGAAACAATACCCATGGACTATATAGACACTGTTATTCAAAAGAAAGTGTCATATTGAATTGTGTTACTTTAATATTGTTTCCATTTATTTGTATGTCCAGTTGTGGTGCGGCTCCTACTGTGTTTTATACATCTTAGGTAAATAATGCCCTATCGCCATAGGGCTGTTTTGAATAGGTGGTTGAGCCTTCCCTCAGGCATGCAACCAGCCCAAAAGAAGCACTACAAGTTTTTGAGTTGGAGACAACAAGCTAAAATGCAAAAGATCACTTGCAAGAACCATTAGCTTGAAGAATACTTCACTGGTAAAAAACTGACAGCATAAACACCAAATACTGGCACAGATCAGACTACAAATGCATAGAGGATACAAGTTGTCAATAGGTAGACTTTGGAGAAACAAACGCTTTCTTCTGCACTCTCCAACGTCCACTTGGGCCATCTATTTTCCCATATTCCGAAAAGAAAATCAAGTATTTGCAGTTACAAGTGAAGTAGGAAAACTCTGTCACCCTAAAAGACCCAAAAAAAACAAATCTGCACACATTATCAAAAAGGCAGAGTGTATAAAACATAGAAACTGAAACGACCACTGTTGGCAAGACGCTGTCACTTGGTCAAAACTTGTTTAACTTGTACCAGCAAAGTGGTTTGTATTGTATACGTGAGGTATTATTTTTTTTTGTTGCAGATTTATATAGCGCAAACTCGACCCAAAGGTATTGGAGCGCTTTACATGAGCATCAGTTACGTTGCGTTACACAAGAACACATTCATTTGCACGTTCTGTTGGATAGTGGGGTGGGTGGTGGTGTGTATGTCTTTCTGGAAGATAGAATCGTAGGTGAAGAAGAATGTCTTCCCCCTGAAGAAAAAGGGGCGAGTGTGATGTTGAAGGAGGGGAGAGGTGTTTGTTTACTCTCAATCTAAACTAGCTGCCAAGTATGTCCCAGCAGCAGGAATGTCCAGCCTGGTCATCCCGCCTTCTCCAGGACTCACAGCCAGTTCTCCCTGGTTGGCACGCACAAGCGCAGGCAAGTGCAGCAAGCTCACACCCAGCTCCCCCACCTGCAGTCAGTCTGAGCGGTCAGTGCCAGCCCAGGCAGCACCTTGCCCTGCCACCCAGGAAGCACCCAAGAGTTTACAACCAGGGGTGCGGGCTGCACGCTGAAACCAGCACGCAAGCATCATCAAAGAGGGTGCGTTTCGAGCTATCAGGATGCACTCCAGTGGTGTTAGCTGTTTAAGCTGAATAAAGCTTCTTCAAGTTTCCTCAAGACGCTTCTGTTTCTTTTATGGATAATTATCTCACCTCATTTCAGGGCTTCATTAGTAAAAACACATAAGGTCAGTGGCCCAAAGACTTCTATAGGACGCCAACAGTGGTGGTGCCAAATTTCACAGTAGCCAAACACCAAGGCTGCCTGGTCCTGATTCCCTTCTTGCCTCTTTATTCCACCGCCCTTCACAATAGCGCATTGCATAAATATTGTGTCCTAAGCATCACTTACAAATGTTTTGTCCAATGGTGTTAACAATATAAGATCCACACCCTATGGGACTGCATTTTCATAAACAGTATTTAGGACACAATGTTTATGTCAGACAGTATTAATGTATGGATAATGTGTTGCACAAAGGGTGGTGTTAGGGTCAAAGCCAAGTTCTTGGGCATAGAGTGCTCAAGGTAAGCACCAGATGGCTGTTATCTGAGGCCATCAGACACACAAGGGATGCTGGGTTATCTAAACTGGAGTATCAATGGGTGCAACGAGACCCCGCAGAGTACCGGGGCAATGTGGGGATGCGTAGACCTACTGCAAGGGGTGTGCAACAGTTTTCTCCATCACATGTCTGTAGGCCTCACCTAGAGCAGTGAGGCCACCTCTGATGGTCTCAACTAGAGAACAGTGTCCAACTCTGTTTCACATCAAGGATTTTATCCAGGCTGAGACCTGGAGCCCAGACCTGCATTGCACGGTCAGTTCTGGAGCCTCCCTGGAATGCTGTGTGCACTTGACAACATCTGTCATATTGTGTTCATTTCTGGATGCCAGACCTGAAATATTGTGTCCTGTTTAGAAGGCAGCAATTTGAGGAATATGACCAGCTCAGGACGTCTCCCCTGGGGTACCATGTGCAGTTGTAGATGCAACATCTGGAATTGGGTTCTTATTTTTTGAGGCCTTGACCATACTATTGTGACAAGTACTGGATGCAAGATTTGTAGTTCTGTATCAATTCCTGGAGGTTTTAGCTTGCACATTGTGTGCAGCTGTGGGAGAAACATGTGGGGTATTGTGTACCTATCTGAAAGAGAAATGGGCCCGACTACTAGTTGCATGGCCCCAGAGGGGTGCAAACTGCACATGTAAAATGTACGTTACTGTGTAGGAAACACCCGTCCAATGCTGTGCAAGTATGGAAATCCCATGGTATGGGGAATAACCGTGTGGGCCATTTTTACTTTTCATAATACTAGAGAGAATTTTCCCTTGCGGTTGTATGATGAAATATATCCCCCCCCACCCGGCCCCACCGCCCCCTGCTCTAACCTGCATGGGCCGAGGCTGTTGGTGTTGTATAGCATTTTAGGACCCCAGTGTAATTTTCCTGATTCATGCCCTTATATAGGTATAAATCACCATGTCCTTATCTAGGCATTGGAATCATAACCATATTTAGACATAGCTCATGCAGTCCAAATACGGCATGGCTACTTCCACTAGTTCTGAAAATCCACAACGATTCCTCGGAAAACTCGGCTTCAGCAGTTAGGGACTTCCCCTTGTTTGAATATTGATTTGTCCAAGAACTCATGGAGTTTTCAAAGAACTGAGACTCTTTGATGACGTTATTACGTCCACCTTTACGTCAAACTCGGCACCTTCAAGGTATAAATATGCCCACACTTGCCATAGCAAACCCGCAGTGGTTTGGAGCAGTTTGACTATCTACTTGCCCAATGCATCTCGCTATAGCAAGTGCCGAAGGAAGCCAAACCTCCAGCAGACTCACTGAGAGAGACACTGTCTTTTCTCTTGCCGAGAAATCCAGCTCTAGTGTTTCCAAGCTACCCTTACGGGTTATTGGGAAATCGAGTCCTGAGACTGACCTCCTTCATTCTAAGCCAAGGTACGGAGCTGATTAGACCCCAAGAGAAATCTTGGATAGATTCTTGGCAAAGGAATACTAAACTTATGCTACACCGCACTTACTTCTTCCCTCGTACTAGACTTAGGTTAGGTACATCGGGGTAGGCATATTTTAGAAGCACCAGTTGAGTACTTTTTAGTCTTTATTTATTTGTGTATGTATTTTATGGCTTAGAAACCATACCATGCTTTTACAGTATTATTTTATAATACTCTTCTTGCTGTATGCATTATACTTTACAGCCAGTATCGCGATTGTAGCAGTTCCTTTCTTCTGCATGAGAAAGAAGACTGTTCAATAAATACCTTTTATTGAAAACGCCCGTCTCTCTATTTCTCTGCACCTCTGATGAAACGAAGCATGCACAAATGACTGAGTAAAATATCTATCTATTGTTTCCACGACTCTGAAGATCAGTTATATCTTGTGGAAACAAAAGTTGTCATGTTTATGCGGTTGTCAGAAACTAATCCTTTCTTGTGAATTCGAGAAAGTTTCTAGTGACTCCTGAGATAGCTGGCACTCACCATTAAGTTTAATATATCCGATAGAGACCTAGTAGACATAAGTCCTACGTCACATCTATAGGATATATTATTCCAATGCGCAGAGCCTGTTGGGAATATAGGAACTACACTACATTGGGACATTGTGGACACTGCATTCTGAGCTGGTCATACCTGAACATCCTGACGCATTGACGATGCTGGCCTCAGTGGCGACTGCTTATGGTAGGATGGATGTGCGGGGTAATACAAAAATAAAAACACCAAGGAAAACATTAAAAAACATAAAATATGACTTAGCTGACATTGTGTCCTTTGCCATACACCTCTCCTGATCCTCGGCTGGTGCACAATGCGCAGGCTCCCAAATGCCAATCCCAACACCGCTCTCATGCTGTGAATATTATTACCCACATGAGAGAAGCACTGGAATGGTCTGAGTTGCATGGTTTCGCACTCAGATAGGGCCTGGGAGCCTGTGTCTATTCTCCTCCCGGAGGTGCAACCCAGCTCGGTTTGGAGAAATGCTAAGTGTGCATGTCAGTTTGACTGTCCTAAGATGGCCAGCCAACCCGACATGTACACTTAGCAGTGCCCATCCCTGAAACCCAGGATGTCCTGGCCCAGTCTCACCGTGTGGCTCAGCTGGCTCTGTGAATAATAAAATGCTGAACACTAAAATGATAATAAAAGAATGTTATAATCATTTTTATTTTTCACGGTTTCCCTTGCTGGGTAGCGGCAGTGGGGCGATGCTTTTCTGCCCTAGCGGAATAGCCGCCCCTGAAGGCCTAAGCATACTGGTTACACTCTCAGGTTTGAAGAACTCTGATTTTGCTCTGTTCCTATCTATGATAAGGCATTCTAGATAGTAGTCTGTGGGTGGAGCATTACACCCACTGGCATGGATTGATGCTCAGAGGTACTAGCCCTGGGAAGCTGCCGTAGTGTTTCTGGATAGGGACCTGAGAAGAACACCTTACATACTCATACATCCTCCTGCCTGGTCACACACGAGATCATGGCTAGTAGAACATCCTTTCCTGAACTATTGTGCCCTATTCATGGGCTAGGACCTCTCCAACTACCAGAAGCAAAGGGAGCTTGAAAGATATCCGTTCTATATCTAAACACCCGCTCCATGGTAAAGCATCAGCTAGATATATTCCTGTTATTAAAGCTTGAGCAGCCCAATATCCTTCTGTTAACAGAAACCTGGCTATCTCAGGATTCCCCCCCTTACATTTTGGCAGCCCTACCTGGGAACTATCACACTTTCCAAGCCAACCGCCCCCCAGGGGAAAGTGGGTGGAGGAGTAGCCGTCATAATACGCCACGAGTGGAAATGCACTGCATTAATGCCATTGGACCTACCATCAGTAGATAACCTTGTTATCAAAATTGAACTTAATTGATTCAGCCCCCTGATTCATCTAATACTTTACAGGCCCCCTCATAGCATGGCCTCCTTCCCTCAGATATTGGGTGAGCAGGAAGCTCATTTAACAACTAGTCACGCTAAAATTATACTGATCAGCGATTTCAACTACTGGGCCAACGACACCTCGGGCAGCCCTCAATCTACCGAACTAGCCGAGCTACTTACAGGGCTAAATTTTATTCAACAGGTGTCCTCTGCCACTCACATTAAAGGGCACACACTCGATCAGGTCTGAACAACCAATCTTATTACGTCTGCCATGTTGGTCACACCTGTACCTGGTCAGATCACTATCTAAATAAATTCCCCATCAACAATGTTATCATGACCAAAACCCCAACCCCTGTTGGGGAACCACAAGGAACTGGAATAAAGTTGATAAAACGCAAATCCTCAACACTCTAGCGCTGGAAATCTTACTACATGGCTTTTAGATGCCAGCAACAAGCATGCTCTCCTTAGGAAAACTCACCTTGCCCGTCATCACGAAGCCCAGAGATGGTTCTCTGCTGACTTAAAAGCCCAAACATTAGCGCTTAGGCAACTTGAGAGAAAGTGGAGACACAATTACCTATTGGAGGACAAACAGTCCTAGCTAGATGCCATGAAAACCTACAAAAAAGCTATTTTGACTACCAAAGCTGCCTACTTCTCCTCTAAAATCCTGACCGCTACTAATAGGTCTAAGGAGTTTTTTTCAATCGGCAATGAGCTATATAATCCTGACAGAGTCACAATCAAACCCATTCCTTCCCAAATCCTTTGTAACTCCCTGAATTCCATTTTTATTGACAAAATTGCAAAAATCAAGGCCAGCAATCCGGCATGTCCTGTGTCAGAGGCTGGCCCTATTACAGCTAAAAATCCTAGTACCTTTACTCATTTTCGGACTATTAGTGACCAGACCCTTGTGGATATCCTCTCCAAAGTCAGATCAGGTTCACCAAGTGACTGCTGCCTTCCCGGTATTTTAAGAGAGATATTCACTGCTCTGCCCAGCCCTGCTCTATATCTTCTAAATGAGTCATTGTCCCAGGGCCTTGTCCCTGAAACCTTCAAGGAGGCTATTTTTGTCCCCCCTCCTGAAGAAACCAGGGGCAGACCCTCAAACTCTGACAAATTATCATCCAATTTCTCTTCTCCCATACATGGCCAAAGTCTTGGAAGCGTACGCCACTAGATGCGTCTCTGGATTCTTAGAAGAGTCTGGATATCTTGATCCTCATCAAGCACGGTTTCGCCCTGCACACTCGACTGAGGCCGTAATACTAACTGTATTGGACACCCTCCACAGGGTTGCCGATAAGAGCTTCCCCCAGGCCCTTGTCCTCCTTTATCTCTCCACGGCCTTTGACAAGATTGACCACGGTATACTGGTCGACCGTGTAGGAGACGCAGGAATCCAGGGGCTTGCCCTGGGCTGGAGCCGCTCCTTCTTGGGAAATCTCTCCCATTCGGTTCGCATTGCCCAATATACAGCACCCAAAATGAGGACCGCATGTGGTGTCCCACAGGGCTCCTCACTTTCCCCCTTCTATTTAATTTATACCTCTTTCCACTGATCCGGGCGCTGAGAGAGAAGGAAGTTTGCACCTTCAATTATGCTGATGACTTCCAGCTAATTTTCTCCATCAGCAACTCCCCCGACTCGGTCAGTCATTTTCATTCAACTACGCTATTTATCAGCGGGTGGATGAATACTAATCACCTGAAACTCAACCCGGATAAAACCGAGTTAGTCCTAACCGGGGCACTCACAACCCATGGGGCTCACACTTTTGGCCAAAGGAGCTGGGCCAACCCCCCCACCCCATCTGCCTCGGCTAAAAGCCTCGGGGTGACAATAAATCAAGAGCTCACTATGAAGTCCCAAATTGGATCAGTGATATCCACATGTTTCTTCCAGTTGAGGAAAATAAAAAAGATCAGAAGATATCTTACCCAGGATGCCTTGATCCAGGTGGTGCTTGCCATGGTTATGTCCCATGTTCATGCCAATTCGCTATATTATGGCATCCGACTTTATCTAATCAAATGCTTGCAATCGGTTCAGAACCAAGCAGCAAGACTGATCTTCCAACAGCCTAGACATCATCATGTCACCCCCCTGATGAGGAAACTGCACTGGCTCCCCATCTCTCAGTGCTGTGCCTTCAAGGTATGCTGTCTCATCTTCAAATCCCTGAATGGGAGGAGCCAGAAATTCCTGGACAGCCTTATCCGTAGGCACATACCCACGCGCAACTTGCCCTCGACCCATAAGCACCCCTTGTCGGTGCCCAACTTCAAACTAAAGCTCCAGGGTGGTGTGAGGTTTGCTGTTCTAGCTCCCAGACTGTGGAACTCCCCCCCCCCCCCGAAATCTGATCATGCAACAATCTCCTAATCTTCAGGAGGCTCCTTAAGACCTGGCTATTTAGACAAGTTTATGAGTCTCTAGGGTCAGGCCTCTCTCAGAGCTACGCCATGAAACCAGCCCGGTGTACGCGCTCTTTACAAAACCTTTTTAACATAACATAACAATCATGGTAGATTCTTTCTTCACCATGGCGCTTTACATGCTGAGGCACTAAAGACCTTGCTAAGTTGATTTAACGGAGGGCCACGAAATGTCATTAGTTCTCCCTCAGTACTGCCTGTGAAACCTCTTGCTTTAGGGCCAGTATATCGAAAAAATTGTGCCATCTGCCATTCTTCACATGCTCTCCAAACTCTTCTTGGCTGGGGGCGGGACACGGATCCGCCCACACTCTCATGAAAAGAGTGGAACTTGAGCATGACACTCTCCCTCTCTGTGTAATTTAAGGATCATATTAAAACCCCCAGTGTTGTTTTGTTTTCCCAGCACATCTCACCCCCTGCTGCGGGCTTTCCTCCCTTAATTATAATTTCCTTCTCTGGTTACAATTATAGTACACAGCCTTTTCCCTGCCAAGTCATCGATGCACGATGAGGAGAGAGGCCAGTTGCAAGTTTTCCATTGTTTTCTGCCAATTTCAATCATGGTTTTGCACCAGAGACAGAGGACAGATGCCCACTGCTGCTCCGTCTTCTTTTTCAATGAGTTTCCAGCATGGCTTTACTCCAGCTAGTAAAAAAAATACAGGGAACGCAGAGTAAAACAAACAGGAACAGTGCATGTTTACACAGCAGCATTGCAAGTAGTGGTGTCGGAAGTGTAGAACAGTGATTAAAGTGTCAGAGAACTTTCCATCCCTTCCATTGGCTTCATGAATGCTGCTTGCACGTGCATGCTTAAACCCCTAGCAAATCCCAGATGGACTGTAACACACCAAGGGCTAATGCGATTGGTTGAGCAAGAAAGTATACAGTGTCGCGTTCAGGATTTGACTTTAGCCAAAGTACTCTTCATATGACATGTTCTTCATATGATTTTTTTGTTTGCTGGTGGTACAAACCAAGAGGGTTATTTAGAGCCTGATTATGATGTAGGTCGGATTTGCCTCCGACCGATATCTCTGCGGTTTCAGAACCGAATGACCTCGGGTCGGTGGTCTGAAAACGCAATTACGATTCAACTACACATGGTCGACTTCAAACCAAAGATGTCGGTCGGTAAGCCCCTGACGAGCAGTTGGAGGCTAACCGACCTACATCCTAATCAGGCCCATAGTGGGTTGCAGGCTTGACTCCATTCCGCCAGGGTAGTGTAGACATGTACCAGCCCGCAATATATATATAGCAATCTCTGACTTCCGAGATCTCTAGGGCTTCGGGTGACCTCATGCCACAGAAGCTCTTCTCAAGAGACTGTAGCTTCGATGAGCAGCTGCCATGTTTCATGTGAATACTCTGCAAACTTTTCGGTTTTTTTCCAGAAACAAACTCCCCAAAAACACCAAAAAACTAATTTCCCTGACACCCCTAGAAACTTTCTCCCAGGGTGTGGGGCTCATATTTTTTTGTCTGTTCGTAAGTACATCAGAATGTCCCCCCTATATAGGACGGATGGTCTGAGCGTGTTGGAGCAGTACCCAATGTTCGTAGGGTAGTCGGTGTAAGTACTCTGTTGGCAAAAACATGAGAGTCCACCTGACTCTAAACGGAGCTGGCGGACAGTGTACTCTGCACATTTGTGGCAAAGAAGACTGTCTACCAAACCTTAAATAACCCCCACTTCTCTGTGTTGGCATCATATCAAAGAGTTCGCTAAACCATGGTAAAAAATCATGCAATGCAGACCTCATGTCCCATTATGACAAATCTTTGTATTTAGTGTACTGTCTGCTATAAATGTTAACAAGCAGAGGCTAATTAAATTGGATAGCCCAGCGGGTGAATAAAAGTTCCATCTGTTTTGTTGTAGAATATCTAAGAACATTTTCCTTTGAAAGCAGCTAAGCACATCAAAGAAAATTAAATAGTTCAGATGGTAAGTACATGATGCATGATAAGTATAGAAATACAACTAACATGCAAACTGAAGTGTACTACAAAATGCTCTGTGTAACTAGGTTTTGCAGATCTATCCGTGTGCGCTAAACACCATGTTTGTAATCATTTTTCTGTGTTTTTCACCAGCCCACCGCCAATCAGGCTAAAAAATGTGTTACCAGTTGGAATTGCAATCAGCCTGGTTGGAACCGAGTTTGCCTTCTCAGAAGAGTTTCGGGGGGGTGTGGGGGGGAGGGGGGGCTCTGCCGTTCCTCTTCCTATATCAGATTGTCATGGCCACTGTCTGAAAACAACTGGCCAGGCACTACCTCCTGGGGGCTACTCTCACGGGAGCCCATACTTATTCTCTCTAGATGACCCTGGAAATATAGAACAGGACAAATAGAGGATGGGAAGAGAATGTAGCCTTGCAGCTAGAGTGGTCAACCTCGATGCTGGGCAACCGGGTACGGGTCTCGGCAACAATGCTCGACATCCTGTGATTCTGGGCAAATCAAAAATGAATGTGTCCTTCTGTAACAAAACTGGTGCTCATGTAAATCGCTCTGATACCCGATAACTCAGGTCTGGTTCGCGCTATATAAAACTCTCTAAAAAAAAAAACAAGAGGTGGTGGGTGGGACTAAACTTGTTCTCCAAGGGCAGCATCCTTTCTCTGTCTTGCAACTACCACACTTAGTAACATATAGATCTTTGTCATTAGCTAAAGTTAGTCCTAATGACAAGTCATCACAAAGCATCTGCAGTGCTCACCCATATGAATATTTGTGATCAATATTGCAAGAACAATGCACACAATTCTGGGAACATCTAAAAAACAGAACATAATAAACACAAAGTGGCCACCATGTGTCCCAAGACACTCAGCTTAATTTAATAAGGGAGGCCAGTAGGTATCCTCAAAATACAACATATATCCTGAGCTAACAAGAGAATAAAATTGTAAAAAGATCAACTAACAAGTCCAGGTTTTCTTCTTTTCTTCTTTTATTTCATGTGGTAAGCGTTCTTAAAATTCTCTAGCCGACACATGTTTCGTCTCTAGTGGTATTCAACCACAGACTTCTTCAGGGCTGTTCCTTCTAAGGTCGATCTATAAGTCTCTCCTTCCCATTACCCCATTAGTGGTGTGCTGGGAGTTGTCATTCCTAGTTAATCAAATATTCGTGTTTCCCGGCGTACTTTAGCAGCAATATGACACTGTGTTCCACATATGCATAGAGTAAGTATTTTCTTCCTGAGACGATATCACGTCTTCATACAGGGAAAGTATCTGGCGTCTATCTTTGTTTGCCAGTAGGTATCATCCCTGGATTCAGATACTGCACCCAAAAACACAGATATAGTGGCACCACTAAGGGTCTGAGAAGAGGGATCCTCGGCAGGCTACACATTCCCAAACGGTGCGCCGTGGATCCATGGGGAGCCGTCAAACCTAGCCATGGGAGACACGCACCAAGCACTTTAATGCATTTAATGTTGAAGGGTAGGTTAACTTCAGTTAAACTAATTTGACTTAAACACATGATGATGATTTGTAATTGTCATGCCTAAAGCTGTAAATTGTAGTGCTTAATTGATGGCATGTCGAGGGAGATGACCTCCATATTTCACTGGATCCCCATGTTCCAACACTCCCAAAGTAAGCGGAAGATGTCTGATTTATTTTGTCAGACTTGTTAATAGTTTAATTTTTTTCCAAATGCATTTTACACTAATGCAAGTTATCAGGCAAGTACAGTTATCCTGTCTATTAAACACATCAAGTATTATTAAGTATTGACATTTGTTCTTGAATCATAGGTACTTCCAGTACACATTTCTTTCAGTACACGCACATTTCCAGACAGGCCGGCTCTCTCTTGAGCACAGGGAAGTAAAACACCATATACAGCATAATGCCAAGAAAGAGGGACATTGATTTGGAGGCAATTTAAGGGAGAAGACTGCAAAATAAAACTGTATTTTTGTGCAAAAAATCGTGAGTCATCCTACTGAGACCATTGTGTTGGCACGTACGACATGGGTAGAAATGGAAGTGCATGCAAGTATTCTTCAAGCTCAGAAACACTTTGGTAATGGGGCTTACATGCACAGGGGTGCATTCTAGCACTGTAAGTGGGATAAAACAGTTTGAGAGGGTACTCTAAAAAAGGCATGGGCAAAGAAGTGTACCTATGAATATTTTATTGGAGGCACCGCCTTAGCAATATTAAACACCCTGCATATATGATTATAATACCTTCTTCAGCTTCATCCCAATTATTTTCAGGGAGAAAAATGCAAGTACTCCAGAGGCCGGGCTTACATCCCCCCCACCCTCGAAAAACGTAACAGTGATGAGCCACGGGCAATGGCCAATGGATCAAGGGAGCCACGGGTCAAAAAGTTTGGGAACCACTATGGTAGGGATACCAATGGAGGCCTCCACATCACTGTGCACACCAAGTTTGTTCCAGGAGCACGGCATTTGAAATTTTGAGGGGTCCCTCGGGATCAGAGATTTTGCATACAGTTGCAAAAAGTTTTGAAAAAAAGACAAGTGAACATGCAAGGATAAATCAAAACATAGGTTGGCACGACACAGGTTCATAGATGGTCCAAGGTATTTGCCCATACCCCTGGGTAATCATTTAACACATCAGTGCATCTGTATCTCAGTTGGGTGAGCACTCCTGATAGAAATGACCTGTAAAAGGAAAGCCCAAGTCTCAATACATGTCTTGTGTGTATAGTAGTTTAATAGAAGTGTTGGGTAAAATGGGCAGCATTAATTCCCCTCTGTTTACAAAGCACTAATGATCTCTTAAAAAGCAGCTTTTTCAGGATCAACGGCCACATGCATCAACCTATTTAGGAAGTGCAAACAGTGCGAATCGGTAAATTCGTCCGTTTGCGATTCCTAAATAAGTTTTTGGGATGCATCATACATTTTTGTGAAATTCGCTATTTTTAGCGATTTCCAAAAATGCGATTGCTTTTAAGGAATCGCAAATTTGCGATTCCTTAAAAGCAATGCATGATTGTATTTCAAATTGCGAATTGGCAATTAGGGGATGCAAATTACCACGAGGTTGAACCTCGTGGTAATTTGCGAAAAGTTATGAAAATGCTCAAAAATGCATTTTTTAAACTTTCATGTTACAGACACACATGTCCTTAGGACATGTGTGTGTGAAACATGCACTTTAAAATACATTTCAGGGGTGCAGGGGGGGTCCTTTGGACCCCCCTCTGCACCCTTGGAATGCATTAACAAATTGCGAATCGCATTTTCAAATTCTCAATTTGTAAATGCCTACCCATTGACTCATATGGGCCTTTTGGCCCATAGGAATCAATGGGAATTGCGAAATCGCAATTTAGAATTCGCATAATCCTTGTGATTCGGTAAAAATTGCGATTTTCACCAAATCGCAAAAATTATGCGAATAAATTAATGCATCCCATTTTGCAATTCCTTATTTGCGATTCCCTATTTTTCGCAAAAAAGGAATCGCAAATTTGGAATCGCAGAAGGAATCGATGATGCATGTGGCCGCTAGAGTCTCGGTCCTCTAAAAGGAGTGCTGATGAGTGCTGGAGGGGTTCATTTGGCAAATAAACCAGAAAGAGTTACCATAAACGACAGTCCTGACAATAATACACAGGAACCAGCCATTACAACGCACCGATACCACGCGTTGCCATTACAACACGATTACCATGCATAACCTTTCCCACACAGGATTTTACAATGTATATGCCTTTACCAAGCATGCCTTTTCAACGAATTTTGTTGTAAAGGCATGAATGGTAAAGGCATATGAATTAAAGTATTAGGTATATATATATATATATATATATATATATATATATATATATATATATATATATATATATATATATTACCTACTGGCGATAGCCAGTAGGTATATATAGTTAGGATTGTTTTCCATAGGGAAATCGCAACATTCTATTGGGAATAACTTTGGCGCCGGTTGAGGAATCTTCCTGAAATTTTCCTTAACTTTGCCTCGCGGCGCTCCGGTCCTTCCCTGAAAGTTTGGGGGGGATTCGTCAAGCGGGGGCCGAGATAAAAGGGGGGTCCCAAAACGTGTTTTCCCCATGTTAATTTCCATAGGGCGGTTGGACTCACTTTTAGCCCGAACGGCTGAATGGTTTTCCACCAAACTTGGCAAAATTGTAGGGACTGGTAGCCCGATGTGCCTTTGCTATGTCTCAAGATATGTGCTCCAGTGGTTTTTACGAAAATTTACTTTGAAAAAATATATATTGGGCTACATTGGGCTATATATATGTTAGAGTCCAAATGTAGCCCAATGTAGCCCAATGTAGCCCAAAGATGGCCACCAGAGACAAAAAAACAAATGTAGCCCAAATATCAGCCAGATGTAGCCCAACTATAGCCCAATGACAGAATGTCCCAGAGTGTTCTAAAGAACAACTAGAGCGCTAACAGTCTTACTTATGACAAAAGTATGGCACACCTGAAGTCATCTTGATTGGAATAAAGTGTTAACACTTAAAACATTTAATTTGCAAAGGAACAAAATGAGGTGGTTCATTTTGCCATAGAAATTATGATTAGTGCTGAAGAAAGAAAAATTAGGGCACATTTTGAGTGACTTCTCAAATCCTCTTATATTTCATTAAAAAAATTCTGATATGCAGTCTCCCAAGATGGCCACCAGAGACAAAAGAGCCTGTGCTTAAAAACTCTGTTAGCAAAGCAGGCATTTGAGATTTAAAAAACGTTTTAATATATAAAAACGTTATCCGCTAATAGAATTAGCATTTAAAAAACCTTGCGAATTCAATGAAAAAACCATAGGTTTCAGGCCTTATATAGTTAGGATTTAGCATTTAAAAAACCTTGCGAATTCACTGAAAAAACCATAGGTTTCAGGCCTTATATAGTTAGGAATTAGCATTTAAAAAACCTTTGAAATTCACTGAAAAAAACATAGGTTTCAGGCCTTATATAGTTAGGAATTAGCATTTAAAAAAACCTTGCAAATTCACTGAAAAAACCATAGGTTTCAGGCCTTATATAGTTAGGAATTAGCATTTAAAAAAAGTTTGAAATTCACCGAAAAAAACATAGGTTTCAGGCCTTATATAGTTAGGAATTAGCATTTAAAAAACCTTGCAAATTCACTGAAAAAACCATAGGTTTCAGGCCTTATATAGTTAGGAATTAGCATTTAAAAAACCTTTGAAATTCACTGAAAAAACCATAGGTTTCAGGAGTTATATAGTTAGGAATTAGCTTTTAAAAAACCTTTGAAATTCACTCAAAAAACTATAAGTTTTAGTGGTGTTATAGTTAGCTGGACATTTTACTCATACAAAACCATTGAAATTGCTCCTATATAGTTAGTTGTACTAACTATATTTCGCGCACCCGCAATCCACTGCTGATGATGTCACATATTAGATCATTCATGACATGGTCAATGACATCACTGAAGACATCTCAAATGACATCACTGATGACATCACTGATGACATCATCCACGTGACAATCACATACACCTTTTCATACACTATTACAATTTTTCATCACTCTTTGTAAAATACAGAGTATCATATTTAAATCCATTGTCACAGCAATACAAGTATCTAAAAATCCACTCAGTGATTCATAGATGTATACACACATCTAATCACTTACCTATGGATTCACTCATACATGCTGTCAATGAACAATAGAACACTATCAAAAATACTTATACATCTATATCGACATTAAACAACAGCACGCATCCTATTCACATATGAAGTCATCCTACTCACTTATGCAAACAATGGATCATACTTACATACTTACTTAGCTACACACTTATACAAACACCACTTCATCTATTCATTTAGATAGTAAGTCATACTTAGTGAATTATAAAATCATTATTACAAGTATACAGTTATCCATACAGTCACTCACACAATCATTGTGTCTTATGTATACTTATTTATATACAACAACTGACACGTACACTGCCTTTTATTTTTCTAGTTTGTTGGACCTGTACCATTGAGAAATATATTTGCTCATCACCACACCCATAAAGATATTCACTCATCCAAACAACTGTTAGAACATGTAGTTTTAACTTCATATATCTACTGAATCAACTATTCACACATCTTTGGACAGTCACACATCCCCCACCGAACCACACACACTTTCACACTCCCATACAAATACTCAGTTAACTAATCAATAACTAATATAGACTTTCACATAGCTAGTAACCAACTGTAGAATCAGTTTACACAACAACTGACAAAGTGATACAGATATTCACACAGTTTAGTCACTATCCACTATATTTAGTGAGACATTATAAATTGGTCAAGTAAACAGTCAATTACACTGCTACTAAATCCTCCATCCAAATATTTATTTATATATATCCACTTATTCTTCAATGCAAATTGCTATATATATAATGCATATTCAAATAACGAAGCAAACCACATTCACTGGATGATGTAATCAGTGATGTCATCAGTGATGTCATTTGAGATGTCATCAGTGTTGTCACTGACCATGTCATGAATGATCTAATATGTGACATCATCAGCAGTGGATTGCGGGTGCGCGAAATATAGTTAGTACAACTAACTATATAGGAGCAATTTCAATGGTTTTGTATGAGTAACATGTCCAGCTAACTATAACACCACTAAAACTTATAGTTTTTTGAGTGAATTTCAAAGGTTTTTTAAAAGCTCCTTCCTAACTATATAACTCCTGAAACCTATGGTTTTTTCAGTGAATTTGCAAGGTTTTTTAAATGCTAATTCCTAACTATATAAGGCCTGAAACCTATGTTTTTTTCAGTGAATTTCAAAGGTTTTTTAAATGCTAATTCCTAACTATATAAGGCCTGAAACCTATGGTTTTTTCAGTGAATTTGCAAGGTTTTTTTAAATGCTAATTCCTAACTATATATGGCCTGAAACCTATGGTTTTTTTCAGTGAATATATATATATATTATTTGTGCCATAAAATAAAATCTGTTTGAAAGCATTTGTGTTGCCGTGGACCATTGTTATTTGGAATAATCACGACGGAATTGTGGATGTTTGGGCTTCGCTAACCCGCCACGGCCTGCCGTCGCTGACTGGCTCGAGTTGAAGCAAACTTTGTTTGGTGGATATATAATATAATATAATATATATATATTTATATATCCACCAAACAAAGTTTGCTTCAACTCGAGCCCCTCAGCGACGGCAGGCCGTGGCGGGTTAGCGAAGCCCAAACATCCACAATTCCGTCGTGATTATTCCAAATAACAATGGTCCACGGCAACACAAATGCTTTCAAACAGATTTTATTTTATGGCAAAAATAAGACTCGACACGTTTCGGAAAGCTGGTTTCCTTGCTCACGAGTACTTAGGTTGTGTCAGCAAAAGTGTTTAAATAAACATCATGTGACTTGTGACCGAAGTGAAAAACGTGAAGACAGACTTCACCCACCACAAAAATAACTATTCTCCGATCTTATAACTTCACAATATCAAATCATATTATATTCACAAAGTTACATTTAGAAGAGGTTGGCAACATTTTAAATACAACATATGTCGACCAGCGCAGCAAAGCTAAATATTATATACTGGTGGTTACAATTCAATTATGAAAACTTTATTGTACCCCCGTCTCTCTCATTGCTGATTTATTTAACATCAGAATCTCAAATGTGTGAAAAGATAAGTATTACACATTATTCACATGCAGTGGTTTTACCCCATAAATAAATGTGATTTCACACACTGTTAATGATGCAATTACGCGCTCCTCTCAGAAGGCTAGTGCAGACATAGTGCGAAAATGAAGTTTTGCGCCAGTGCGCAGGGGCTTAATCAGATGTAAAGATACGCAATACATCAAGCTCAAGCCCAAGTGGGCATAAATAATGAGCATCCTACTAAGGGAGACTCTTGTCAAACAAGGGGATAAGTAGTAACAAAAAATAGTAAAAGGTGGCAAACAAGATTGAACCGAAGTCTAGTCTCTAAGATCCGCTGCTGATCATGGTCTTAAAAAGGTGTTCCAACTTACAGTTCAAAACTCGTTTGGCGGTGGATCTGTAAAAAATATACATAATAAAAACAGGGTCACAAAATGACTCATACATCATACTTTTAAAAACAACATAAATGCAAGCGGCAAGTGAGGACGAAAAAGCCAATACAAATAATTTTAGCCAATGATTTCTAAGACACTGTGTATCAATTACGCAACAGGGTCACCTGTAATCACATTAACCCAAACCAAATGAACCGAAAGTTCTTCGTCAATATTATGTCCAAAAGGCTGTACTGTCTGGTATTCTATTATCATTCTAGACTCTAACTGTCTTAATGCAAGGCCTCTGTTACCACCTCTCTCTCTCTCACAGGGATCATATCTAGGACGCAGAAAGATAGGAGACTAGTGTTTTGTTGATGTACTGCTTTAAAGTGACTGGCTATTGGGTATTGTTTATCTTCTTTCGTGATGGCTCTTAAGTGTTCTAAGACCCTCTTCTTTGCGGGGTGGATGGTACTGCCTAAATAAAACTTATCGCAGGGACACCTGAGGGCATACACGGAATGGTCGGTGTTACATGAGACATGTTTGCTTATCAAAAATGGTTTGCTGTTAGAAGATAGTTTGACCAGTTTGCAGTTCTTGCTATATTTGCAGGCCTTACATTTTTGGCACGTATAGAAATCATGTATCTGGTTAACAGACTTAAGCATAGGTGTCACCGTGCCTTGACACAAAGTGTCTTTTAGTGATTTGGTATTCCGATAAGTTACCTGAGGGTAGTGTTCTTCTACTGGAGCAAGATCACTATCAGTTTTAAGAATATTCCAGTATTTTTGAAGGCTTTCTCTGACTTTGTGTGCCTGATTCGAATAGGTAGTGATAAACCTAATTTTGGTTTCAGGGTCATTTTCATTCGATTCGACTGATGTAATTTTTAGGAGATCATTCCTAGCTCTGTTCTTAACTTCTTCACAAGCTTTCGTGATGTCTTTCTGAGGATTACCTCTTTCAAGGAAACGTTTAATCATTGTCTACTTTTCAATCTCATATCCCTTGGCACTGCTGCAGTTTCTCTTGGCACGCAGCAACTCCCCCAAGGGGATGCTACGTATCAGGTTCGTAGGGTGACAGCTTCCTGCATAGAGGAGGCTGTTACCAGCCGTTTCTTTATGGAATAAATAGCTTTCAAGTCGTTGACCTGCGACCACCAGTTTCAGGTCAAGGAATTCAATTATTTTCTTTTCAATCCTACTTCTGAATTCAAGGCTAAGAGTATTATCATTGATCATTTCTACAAACTGGTTAGCTTGCTCAATACTGCCATTCCAGACAACAAAGATATCGTCTATATATCTTGCCCATGTAACAACACACTCTTTGTACAGAGGACGTGCGATGGCGACCTGCTCCTCCCATCAACCGAGATATAATCCCGCGAAGCAAGGGTGATTTTAGGGATTAGGGTGGGTATGGGTTTTTGGGTGGCAAGGATAATTTAGGGTTTAGGGTGGGTATGGGTTTATGGGTGGCAAGATTAATTTTAAGGTTTAGGATGGATATGGGTTTTTGAGGGGCAAAGGTAATTTTAGGCTTTGGGGTGGGTATGGGTTTTTGCGTGGCAAGGGTAATTCTAGGGTTTGGGGTGGGTATGGGTTTTTGCATGGCTAGGGTAATTTTAGAGTTTAGGGTGGGTATTGGTTTAGGGGTTGTGGTGTTTTAAGAAAATACATATATACATATGTAAACACGCACATTCATATGTATTTAGACGAGTTTAAATAAATAAAAATATACATATATACATTTATATGCATATATACACATATTTATAAATAGTTTTTAAAATATATATGGGTGTGTGTGTGTGTGTATATATGTGTGGCTGTATATGTGTGTATGTATACAAAAAAAAGTGTTTGTACCTAACTGTACATTTTTAAAGATATCTTCATCACGAAAATGTAAGTATTTTACAGGAAAACATAAACCCTTTATATATAAAAGTCTTCTAACTACCTGTGCTGCCACGCAAGTAAGAATACTCATCAACAATTTTTTAACATCAGGAATATTTGCAGAAGACATAAAAAAGGCATACATATGCCCATTACTAAAGAAAACAAACCTGAACCCACTTAACCCCAACTACAGACCAATTACAAA